>NC_080539.1:196704697-197304697 GCF_028640845.1 Ahaetulla prasina
ATACTGGAGAACTGGAAAAAAAAAAGAATAAAAAAGGGGAGGGAGACATAATGATTACTAAGAAGGAGAAGCTGACCTCTAGGAAAATTCCAAAGGATTTGAGAACCCATCGTGCTGGAAAAAGAAATATTAAAGATATAAACAGAGTAGAAGCTTATAACATTTGCAGCTGTGGAATGACAGGTTTTTTTTCTTCTTCTATAATACATAGAGTCATCCAACAAGACTGAGTAAAAATAGTTTCAAGTTAAACCAAAAACAACAACAAACAAACAAAACCTTCATCTAACACACAAGTTGGGTCATGATATTAGTCAATAAGTAATGCAATGCAACTCTTAGCTTTAAAATAGGGATCAGAAAAATTTACAGAAGATAAGGCTGTATTCTGCCCTCAGTATTTTATTATTAGACTTCTGTGCTGCCCATCTCACCAAGGCAATAATAATATCACAGCAATATGCCGCTGAAACCAGTTACTGGGAAATACAGAAGCAGCTATTTTGTTTATGAGTCACTTGTGAGCATTGTAGTAGAGGCATTGTATAATACAGGTGATAATCATCATGAAAGGAACGTATCAAATTTTACTTCATGAGTTATTTTCAACTTTCGAACCTCAAAAATTCAACTTGTATAGATTCCAGGATAGTTTCATAAGTAGAGATCTGCACAGCTTTGTGACTTTACAAAAGGAGGAGACCCTTTTGGGAAAAAAAACACAGCCTGATGTAGTAAGCATCGGGATCCCCAAACCAGCAGAGATCAATGTATTAATCTACTAGAAAGTAAAACTTCCTAACATATATTAGTCCTTTGTTGCAGCTCTTCATTTGAAGTCTCAATGTACATGTGTTTTAGAAAATTAAAACGGAAAATGGGAAAGGTTTCTTCTTTTTAGTCCACTTTGCTAATTAATACGTCAAAGATCGTAAAGAAGAATTCATCAGCTTTTCTCCACTACTGCATCATTTTAAAGAGCTGTGTCAGCAGAGACTTTAGCAGACAGTCAATACATATTAAGATGAGTTCCAAGCATTAAATAATAAGAAAGAACCATATGAAAAATGAAAATAAAGCAAATAGCTAGAGGCTAATGGAATCCCATTTGTGACTTTGCATAAAAGGGAGGAAAGGGCAGCATTTTTCCAATACAAACAATAGCTTGTATAAAAATCCTTCCAATCTATGCTATTATAACCACCATAACAAATGTATATTTATAGCAAGTTAAATTAAGATAGGCATTGTTGCCAAATCTGATTTGAAACCTGGCTTATTGGAACACACTCGGCAGAAAAGCCGTGAGAAGCAGAGAGTTTGAGTGTTTCTGAAATTACACAGGAACTCTGGTGTAGCTGCATCCCATTGGATGTATTGTCTAAAGTGTAAAAGACTGGGAATGGATGCTTATGGGAAAAAATAAATATTTTGTTTACTCTGTCACTTATTTCATTGTGTTTTTTACATTCATTTGGTGGTCAAGATTAAACTGTTCCCCTGATATTCTATCAGGCTACTATAGTGGGGCAGATTTATTAAATTTATATGCCGCCCACCTCATTCTGCAAAGCGATTTGTTGGAGCTATAAATCTTCTTGACCAGATCTGCTGACATACCAGCTCCATTTCCTCTCTCTAGTATCTGGGAGTTCATTACACTTTTTGTATAGGGAGAAATGGGAAATAGGATCATTCTGGCAAAACCACCCCATTTGTCTCTGCTGTTTCTCTCCCAAGCTAATTGGCCAGTGGGTAACTTTATAACTTTAAAAATTAACTCTTGGCTTTACTAAGGATCTATTTCTGGTTGTATATAACCTTTAAAAGCTGTCATAGAAGTTATTTTTTAGCTTGAAGTCAAATCTTGGCCAAGCCAAGAAACCAGCAACTGCTGTTTAGTCCACCTTCCTTTTCTTTACACAATAGCAATAGCTAGTTCAGAATTCAGAATCTCTGTGGGGGTTTTGTTTTCCTTGAGTGTTGTGTTAAAAACAGTGCTAAATTAGAACTTGCGAAAAAGAAGAGCTAGCCTTTTGCTTATAACCTGGGATGATGAAATGGCAAAATTGAGATAGCAGTGGAGTAGTCTAAAGCAAGAGGTGAGAGATAGGAACAATAGCATTTTTCATTTCTGTCTGCTTGTATGTTTCTCAATCTTGCCTATACATCCATCTATGTTTATTATCATACGCCTCTAAAGACCATAGCTGGACTCTGGTTGAGGTTTGCCTGTAATAGTGTAAAAGAGACCCAGGGCCTCACCCACAGACCGGGTATGGAAATTGGATATGAGAGCTTGTTTGGTTTGAAAACAATTCCTTGCCAACGATTATGACTGCAGTGGGCCTCATTCCAATATGGATTGACAGGAAGGGCTCCCATTTATTTTTTGGCAAACAAAATGCAGCTGCTATGTTTGCAAACCGCCTCCTGAGTTGCAGGGCACAATTTCCAACTGATGAGTCACTTTTTGGAAAGATTTTCAGCTTGAGATTTAGCAGTGGTTTCAGAGAGGAGGATGAAAGACAAGACCAGGTGAGACTTTCAGTTTCAAATAGAAAAATAATCTTTTGTACACTGAAGGCAAAGAACTACAGGGTAGGAGAAATTAAAAAGATTACATTCTTCTACCATAGAAATGAAAATTGCTGTATGCCAAAAGGATTGAGTAAAAGCATCTCACTAAAAATGTCAGTGATACAGTGCAGTTACTTTGTTTAAATAAAGCTTTATTATACACAATATATCATCACCATGATTATTAAAGCAGACAATGTCGCCTTCATTTTTTAATTTCGCAAAACATATAACAAAGTTTGTTCAAAATGGTTGATTTCCACATATCCTTTAAAAGAAGGATATGGTTTCTAAGCTAAATAGAAAAGGCATTAAAATATTTATCTATGAGATTTTCACTGTGGTATTAATAATCTAAAGCTTTTTACTCCAAGAGAAATTAAATAGTTTTCTAAACTTGTGCTAGAATACACTGAATTTAGTTTCTACTTATATGTAGAACTCCCCCTCCCCCCAGATATAAGATATTCTGTTTATGGGAACAACTTAGGCCATGTTATTAGTTAGAATTCGATAGATAATAATTAAAGATTTTCACATTTGTAATACCGTGTTTCCCCAAAAATAAGTCCTATCCCAAAAATAAGCCCTAGCTTGATTTTACATATGCACCCAGTATAAGCCCTACCCCCCAAAATAAGCCCTAGTTAAGATCCTGCCCACTCCATTGCATCTGATTGCATGGGGTGGGGCAAGGTACATGGTAAAATCAACCTAGGGTGGGGATTGGGGGTGGAGCTGCTTACCCTGCAGCCAGGCCTTGCACACTTTGACGCCTGCCTCACCTTGCTGGCCCACCTCTTCTGCAGCCACTTGGTGCCACTTATGCGCGTCGCTCCCAGCCTCCGTTTTGCCGTCAGAGGCCTTTCAGGAAAGGCCTCTGCAGCCAATAAAAGAGCTCCAGATTGATGTGCGCAATCCGTTGCCCCCTGGCCTCCGTTTTGCCATCAGAGGCACCATCAGAGCTCGTTTCTCGGCTGCAGAGGCCTTTCCTGACAGTGAAACGAGACCAGATCTTATTTTTGGAGAAACACAGTATTTTGGGATAAATGAAGTAAGCAACTTTTATTCTATTATTCTGTCAGAACGATTTGGAGTTCTAGAGAAGGAAATCTAAAGAGTTTTCAACATTTATAACAGTCATTCCATAATTCAACTAGGAATATCTTCCAAAATTATGCTACAATAGCTAAGGCAGAATAGGACCTTATATAAGGCTTTCAAATACTTTCCCCTAGCCAAAGCAGTATTTACAGTGATCCAGAATTCCTTTACAAAATGTGGGTCAAGAGCAATTGAAGCTTTGGGTCACAAAATTTTAAT
This sequence comes from Ahaetulla prasina, assembly GCF_028640845.1. Taxonomy (NCBI): domain Eukaryota; kingdom Metazoa; phylum Chordata; class Lepidosauria; order Squamata; family Colubridae; genus Ahaetulla; species Ahaetulla prasina. The sequence continues at coordinate 196,708,601 of NC_080539.1, forward strand.
CATATTCTTTCAGTCTAGAACTTGAAACAACACATAACCATCACATTTAAAAAAGAAAAAGATTTTAAAATTCATTTATTCAAAAAAAATCTATTTTTTCAGATCAGATGGAAATCCATTGGGTGATAGCTGCTGTGAAGTAAGGTTACCCAATGTTTTATTTAGAAACTGACCTATGCTTGGAACTGAGTTTCTGAAGCAAAGAATTGGGGCTGAATCTGGAAAAGGAATCAAGTTTATGTAATGTGACACAAATTTATACAATACTGACAGATTGCCACACAATACTGGCATGTTATCTAATCTAGGAATGTCAAAATAAAGATGAGTTTGGAAATCCAGGAAAAACTATATTCTATATAGCTGGAATGAACTATACCAATCAGCTGACTCATATTGACAAATGAAAACATTAACGTAATACACTAAAATAACCCCCCCAAAAAAGCAATGAGCTCCTAACAAAACTCCCTACCACTATCACCATGATTTTCCTTTCCTCCCTAGACTCCATTTAACAGGTTTTTTTTCTAACTGTTTACTTGGCACATGATTGTTTTTAATTAAAAAGCCATACTACTGCTGCTTTTGCAAATCATTCAATTTTTAGTCAATATCCTAGAAACAAAAAAAAGCTTAATTATAGATTGGAGATTCATCCTGGATAGGATTTAAGTGACTCTCTATTTCATATATTTTATATAATATTTTAATTGCAAAATATGGTAAAACTATGGGAGGGGGGGGAAATCTTACCTAGTTTCTGAGCAGTCAATAAGGCAACTTTACTTTCATCTGCCACTAGAGAAAAGGAAGGAAAAGAAAGTGCAGATTTAAATCTAAATGAAGAAACCATACACCATTAGTACACCCTAGACCAGCGGTCTCCAACCTTAGCGACTTTAAGCCTGGCGGACTTCAACTCCCAGAATTCCCCAGCCAGCAAAGCTTCTGGGAGTTGAAGTCCGCCAGGCTTAAAGTCGCCAAGGTTGGAGACCCCTGCCCTAGACTATATTCCAAAGCAGATGCGCTTCTGTTTGCAAAGTTTTTATTTTTGGTGTCTAATTCATCAATAAACATAAAATAGCAACAGATTTAAAACCCTAATTAAATTAAAGTTAAAAATAGGCATGGATTTTTCAAGTATTTTTTGAGCAAAGATGATATTTCAATCATACCACGTATTTTCCCAGCCAATTTCAGTGGAAAGCAAGTCGGATTTCTTTACAGAAGTAACTCCAATAGACAAAAATGGAAGCGTGATAAAATGTATTTGCGATATAATACAGCGGTTCCCAACCTTTCCGGCTTGATGAATCTTGGGGGGGGGGAAGGGGATAGTTTCGTGTGAGTGCCAGTGCCCACTGCTCACGCAACTGGAGCTTTGCATGTGAGTGCAAGCGTGAGCACCTGCCAATCACACAAGTAGAGCTGTCCATGCCTGTACGGTTGCTCATTGCTCATGCAATTTGGTTCTGAATGGGCTGCAGTCTGGTATTGGGCCATGGCCAATATGATATATATTGAAGTATAATATATTTCAATCTTAAATGTAAACCCCACCCCCAAATTATTCATGTTTTTGCCAATAGCATTTTTAGTCAAATTGGGCATTATGTTTCTCTTAATCTTATACCTGATTTTTTTTGTTATTTAGCCACAACTGGGAGTACTATTCATATTCAATCCTTGAAAACTCCTGTGGACCCAATCAGAATTGAATGCCCCTTCTCCTACAAATGCTTTCTATTCACATTTGGAGGAAGGCTTCCATTGGCAAGAAATTCTAGAGCAATTCAACAGGGAAAACCCACTGTCTCCAAACAGTTTTGATGCCATTAACATGGAAATAGTTAATATTCAAGTAAAAATGTGAGCAGAGATTGGTTTAAATCTATTTTTTGCATGATCAGTCAAACCTCTAAAATATGCCACCAGTAGGCATCCCCAAACAAAAAGCTTTGAGTATGAAAAATTTGGCAAACCAAGATACATTCATTACTTTCAAGGTGGCTCCCTACATTGCCCCCCCTTCTCTCTCTCTCATTCACAGTTTGTTCTTTTTGCAGAGAGAGGTTGGAAAACTAAGTTTTTATGAGCTCTAATATAATAGATCTGGACAATAGAAAAACTATCCACTCCCTTCCCAAATATCTCAGTAAAATTCGAAATATTTTCTATCTTTATAAAGCGTACCAAAAACACTTCACAGAGAGCAAATTAATCAACTAAGGTCATGCTTTTCCCAAAACTTCCATGCTTTTAAGGATCTAAATAAATTACTTTCCCTGATCTAAACGTATTTTAGTCAGGGGAAAAAAATCAGTTGCTAGCTTTCCAGATGGATATTATCCTTACACAGGCCTTTCCGCATAACAAAGATATAGTGCCATCAATTAATTTAAAGTCAATGATTGTGCCAATAACATTACTTCAGTTACTCTTATTTCTGCATTGCAGTGTTTCCACATCTAAGGATGTTGGATAGTAAGAGAGAACATGTCAAATCATGGCTCAAATGCATCCTTTGCAAACATTTTAGCTGTTTTATTGTTAATGGAAACTCTTTCATGGAATGCTAATGTTATTTTATCTAAAAAAATGAACTCATTTTGAAGACCTCAACAAAATTGACAGATAAAATTCTTACATACAAGAAGACCAAAAGCTTCTATTATTTCAAGCTAAGTTGGATAGATGAAATTGGTGAATGTTTGTTTCAACTGCTCTTATGAACATCAGGGCCAGTGTCAAGCTATGAGTCGATAGCCTGGTACATTAAATGAATCATCATTAGAATAAACCATGCCTAGACGTTCAGGAGTCTTGAACTTGAGCTTACATGTATTCTGTGTGATTATGCAGGATGAATAGCAACTACTATTTGATACTGTATTGCATACTTCTTTCCTTCCCCTCTCTTCACAATAGCACTCAAGGAATTACTTATTCTGTAGTCACTGGAATAGCTATTATATTCTTTTTAAAGTACAAAACAAGGTTATCCAAATGCTATATGTATGACTGAAAAGTAACATTTTCTCTCTCTCTCTGTCAAATCTCCTGAATAGAGTTAAATGTCTTTGGATCTAAGTACCTGCAAATCTTTTTCCAAACCATCTAAAATAATATATCAGCCCTCGGCAGAAATCTATTCTGAAACAGGTAATAAAGAGTTGGGGATAAAATTCTTTATTCCAGGGGCATACAGCAAAATCAAAATGTAGACAAGTCTTCACAATGTTATAATTCATAACACTATATTTTGCTGGGACTATTTCACTTCCTCACACAGTATTGTTATTATCAGGACAATACAAACTTTCTTTTTTCCTTAATAACACCTCTGCTTTTCATTCCTAAGTAATGCACAACTAATGAAAGCTAGCATACAGCTTCCTTTACACTTTTGTTGCTGCATGTCTTTCTCATACACTAAATGAAGCAGATTAATCCTCTCACAATGAAATACCGCAAAACATTAATAATCCACATTCTAATGTAATCCGTAATAGCCATTATCGCTTCCACTCAGTTTCCAGGTCATAATGATCCGCATTCTATTATAGAAAAGTTACCAGGAAAGACTGTCCTTAGTAGAGAATCACAGAATGGAAGCAACCTTGGAAATAATCTGTCCAGTATAGGACAGATTACCTCAGCATCCCTGGCAAATAGACATCCATTGAGGCTCTGCTTAAAGACCTCCCATGAAAAAGCTTCCACCACATTTCAGGCTACTCTGATCTATTGTTAAGCAGCTCTTATCATTAGGAAACATTTCTCATATCTAAGCAAAAACTACTTCCTTTCAGCTTAAAACATTTGTAGGCAGAAACTCTAAACTGAAGATTGAACAGAGGTTGGAGAAGGATACTACAAAGAACAAAAAGGGGCTCTTATTCTGTATACAGTCTATATTCAAGAGCAAATATGGCAAAAGGATATATCATCATCCTTTGCGATCGACAAACACCATCTTGCATGATCAAATGCAGCATCTGAGTCCAACTGGCCTCCATTTATTCTGCTTTGCCATCCTTGCTTCGAACTTCCATGCAGATGCTTGCCATCTGTGTTAAAGTGAAGGTGATGCAGGCAATAATGTGGGGTGCTGCTTGTAGGACATGACCATATCACTGTAGGTGTTTCACCCACATCTTCTCAAATATTGGTGCAATGCCCATTTGCTTACGTGCTGAGTCATTGCTGACATGATCAAGAAAAGGAACACTTAATGACCAACGAAGCATGCACATCTCCATGGCATGTACAGAGCTCTCAATGCACTGAAAGTTATTGCATGTACCATTGTTTTATACAACTTTTATTTTAGATAGATTGGTGTGCATTGATTCCAGAGTACTCCAGTGATCTTTGATCAAATTCAAATTCAAATCTTTATTGTCAGTGCACAACATATGTACACTGAGATTGGTTGAGCTCCCTCAGAGCACCCCCACACCCCCACAACATAATACAACACACAGTGAAGGCAGAAAATCCCTAATCCAATAAATCATATTAACAAAACATCCGGTCCTATTGCACCAGTGTGGACATGTTACACATTGTGCCGGCCCTGTAGTCCATCATACTACGTAGTTATGATGTTATTTCTCATTCAGGAATCTGACAGCCCACCGATAAAAACTATTCTTCAGCCTGTTTGTACGGCTGGCTATACTTCTATATCTCCTTCCCAATGGTAGGAGGGTAAAGAAGTGATGACCAGGGTGAGAGTCATCCCTGAGAATTTTCCTCACTCTTCTAAGGCAGCGAGCCATAGTGATCTCATCTAATGGTATCAGGGGACACCTCACGATGTTTTGTGCTGTGCTCACCACCCTCTGTAATGATTTTCTATCCGCGGCTGTCAGACCAGCATGCCATATCTTGATGCAATAAGCGAGGACACTTTCTATTATGGACCAGTAAAAGTAAAAGTAAAAGGAGGTCATCAGTTGTTGTACTAATGATGAAGTGCATGCAAGAGTGAACAAAGCAAAAGGATACATAGCAAACAATAAAATAAGCATAGGATTATTCAACTCCTTTTATTGTTTAGTATTGTTTAAATGTGTCGCACTAACACACTTAATTTTGAACAGCAGGATGCTTGAGTAAAATTTTATCTGGAAGTACATATTGAACTTGAATGAGTACAAGCCCCCAAAGCCATATGAATTGCATCTGAGTGTCCTGAAAGTAATTTCTAATAGTCTTGCCAAATTTTATGTTTGTCTTAACTGAGATTTCAGATAATTGGAGGAGGATCATTGTTTTTATTCAGAAGAGTGGGAAAAGGAAGAGATAGAGATATCCATGAGATAGAGACCAGACCATATGATACTGAAACCATAAAGAAGCTAATCTGTCAGCACTTTAAAACAATATATGAATTACCAGAAGTCAGTAAATATTTGCCAAGAATATATGTTGCCAGACTAAATTTCATTTCCTTACTAAACTGGAGAAATGCTGTGGAACTGTCTTGATTTTAGCGAAGCATTTGACAGAATACCCAAGGACAGTGTTGGGGAACCTTTTTGGCACCAAGTGCTGAAATGGGAGAATGTGCATGTGGGAGCACTGGAAACTAGAAGAGCAGCTCCCCATCATGCATGTGCACGCCAGGAAGCTAAACTTCCAGTTTCTGGCATGCATGTCACCTGGTCTTCCGGTTTTTGGCGAAGACCAGCTGGCTGGCATGCATGTGCATGCAGGAAACCAGAAGGTCAGCTCCCTGGTGCGCGTATGCGCACCAGGGAGCTGCTCTTCCAGTTTCCGATGCTCCCGCTTGCGCAAAGAATGGCTGGCCAGCACACCGGAACCCAGGAGACCAACTTGTGATGGCTGATGTGCCCAGAGAGATGGCTCTGTGTGCCACTTCCGGCACAAATGCCATAGGTTCGCCATTACTACCCTAGGACTTTATATCTGATAGGCAGTTAAATGGTGGGTTGACATGACAATAGTATAGTTGGTTTGAAAACTGTATTCAAAGAATGCTCATCAACATTTTTTCATCAAATAAGAGAGCCACAAAGTTCAGACTTGTCCTCTTCAACGTTTTTATTAATGACTTGAATAAAGAGATGGACTGAATGCTTATCAAATTTGCAGATGACACAAAATTAGTAGTTAATACCCTGGAAGTCAGAAATAAAATTAAGTGATTGTGATATATTAGACAAATGGGCTGAAAATAATAGGATGAAAATTAAGAGAGACGAATGCAAAATCCTTCACTTTGGAAAAAGAAATCAAATGCAGGTATAACTTATTCCAAAAACAGTCCATTTGCTATCTGGAATTATAGCTAATCTCAAGATGAAAATCAATAAGCAAGAGTCCTAGCTTCTAAAAAGGCAAATGCCATTTTTGCTCGCTGTATTTTCTCCATATCCTACCCCATTTGTGTTCATACCAACTTGAGAAAAAACATGACTGATGGGGTCAGAAATAAGTCCTATGGCAGGGGTGTCAAAGTCACATTGTCACACGACATATCGGGACCTTTTTTCCCTTCACTAAAATGGGTGTGGGCATGGTCAGTGCATGATGCATGCACATGGGCCGGGAGTTTGACAGCCCTGTCCTAAAGGAAAAGATGTTGGAAATTGGGTATATTTATATTTATATATTTGAGAAAAGATTCAGTTGAGAAGCAATAGAATAGAATAGCTCTTTTTAGGAGCTTAGAAGTATGCCATAGAGAAATTCAAAGTCGTTCCTTATCAACCCAGAATGAAAAATGAAATACTATCTGAATGTTAGGGGAAAATATGGTGCAATCTACCATGGGAAATGGTGTGCATCTTAAAACAAAGCTTGATGTACCCAAACTGAGATTGGGCACTAGAGCCTAACTGGATACTTTAAACTCTATGATTTTAACATTTTATGAACAGTAGCCAAAGCACTATTGAGCCCTATTTTGCATTACATTAAAGATATTTATATTTTGACTTACCCTATTATTAGATCCATGGCTTATAGTTTAAATACTATGCAGGTTATAAATAAATACTGTGTTTTTGAGTCGTTTTCTTAAACAATTTACTCACAATAGGATTCCAGCATAGACTGCCATTGTCCCTCTTTCCAGAAAGCAGTAAATATGTTCCCTAGCCTCATCAACAACTTAATCTCTAACAACCCTCATGCATTTGACAAGAATTCCTTTTCACAGCAGATTCAAATGCATTTGCCCCTGGAATTGCAGGCAAAATAAGAGGAATATCTCTATATACCTAAAGCAAATGACAAAGGCTAGTAGTCCAATTACGATTAAGCATGCTTAAAGTTGTATGTGTAAGAGAGAAAAAAATAGGCAAAAATACAAAATGCCTGCTTTGCTTGGGTTAGTCATTACTGGGAAAGGTAACACTAGGATAGTTTGCTTCTCTATGACTTTGAATTCTTTAGAGTAGAATCCAGTTGATTTCCTTTGGATTTGTCATGTGTGACAAATTAATTTCTATCTCTCTAAATTTATGAGGAAGGTCAGGCAACTAAATACATCTGTATTTATATGTAACTTTAATAAAATAAATAAATACATGTGATGATTCATAACTCTTACTTTGGCTATACTTTGGCTAAAAGTTATAAAACTATGGTAATATGCAAGCTCTACAATATATTAGGTTAGCAATATAAAATTCAGTCTAGGCACTAGAATTAAACTGACTCCAACTGAATCAAGTAGAGAATAGATTAGAAATAGTGACCTGCTTTTAATTAAAATGGGCATAGAATTATTAAATATTTATTCCTTAAGAATTCCATCCTACATGATGATTCCATATTTGCCAAATATCCAAAGACAAGAGAGATTTCATAAAACAAATATACTTTTATGGAGTTTGGTAATTCTCGGAGAGAGAAATGCAACTAATCTTTCTCTGATTTGTTTTGATCCAAGATATTTCTGCAGAAGTTGTTTAGTCTAAGTTGAATAAGGTGAGAAGAATCAATTCAGGAAAAAATGGCAGCCGTGTTCTCAATGAAAGACATGAGCTCCCATTTCTATAGTATGCAATTCTCAAAATGAGCAGTTTAGTAGTTATGTAGAAACAGAAAATGCAACAAAAATGCTAGTAATTTTAAGATGAAAGGGATTCTATGCATAACTTACAATATAAGAAATACAAGCTATAATCACTATTGGTGCAATCCTCTGCATTTCCACTCAGAAATAAATCTACCAAGGCAGAGGGACTTATTCCCAGTTAAATGTTGAATGCCTTTGAAATCAGTTTGTTCAGGGTCAGGACTCTTGACTTTAAAAAAATTGATCTAATGTCTGAGAACTGGGTCTTTATATTCATTACATTTTTGTACTTTCATCATTTTCAAGGTGGTTTACAACAAAACATCAAAGATTATAGAAAATCAGAAAGAACAGTTAAATGAGCAGAGTAGCAGTAAGAAACCAGTAAAACCTTTTAAGCATTAAAAGCTTGAAAAACATACTTTTAAAACAGTAATGCCTTTCTGGAAACATTTCTATAATATTTCCATTCATCAGATTTCTATGGAACTACATCTGTTAAAATGAAGTAACACTGCTTCAGAATATATTCATCTCTGCAAATGTAGGATTGGCACTATTTCTTACTTTTTGCCAATATAATTGTATAATTTGGGATGATGTTCTTTAAAACAGATAGTGGATGAAATTTGATCAAGTGTAAGATTCATGTTGCCAGCAAAATCAGGAGGAAAAAAGAGGGGGATATCAAGTCTCCAAAACCACAAGTTGCTACACTATCAATTCATCTCATGATTACTATGTACATAAAGAGGATCTCATTTTCCCTTGAAAGGTAATCTTTTTAAAAACATGTTTAAGATCAGTAATTCTATGAAGTGGCCTGTAACCAGAATAAGTCCTGTGGTATTTCTTTGACATTTCCTTAACATTTGCTCATATGAAACATTTTCACCATCCTCTCATGTTACCCCATTTCCTTTGAAGTGTATGGAGCTTTTCAGTTAGGCCAAATTGAAGCAGCCCACTGGGTTCCTTCAGAATATTTCACTACTTTAAATCCTGTACGTTGTTCCTCATTTAAAGCGAAATCTTCCTTTCCCTCTTTACATGATTCCAAAGCTCATCCCTAGGGGGCTGTTAGACGTTTATGTTCCTGGCATTCCTGCTTTTGTGACACAACTTCCTTTTTCTAGGCTGATATTCCCCTTCCACTAACAGAGTCCTGATATCTGGACAATTCAACAAGCACCTGATAACAAAGAACTATGCCCTGAAAAATGAAAAAACAGTGATATTTCTTCATCAGTTTGCTTTGCAACAGAAAATGTTTGGGATAACATCTGATGAGCTTCCCAGAGTTATTTTGGAGTTGACCATCATCAAATTGAATTAAGAATACAAAAAAAAAAGATTAAAAAGAAATATTGGACGCTTTTTCAAATCCTTAAAAGTTTTAGATTTCACATTCAACTTCTCCCCCCCCCCACAAAAGTGTAATATTTAATCACCTGACTTTTTAATAATAGAAGTCAAATACAAGTATCATTTTTTTGGCTAAAATCTATGGGGCATGTTAATCAAGGTCAGGTTTATCACATTTAGGAATGTAACATTTTATTTTTATACAGTGCAGTATCTAACTTCTCAACTGAGCTGAACAATCTTCACAGCAAAAGTGAAAAGAAAGGGCAAAAAATGGTTAAAACACAAAATATATAACTAATGAATAATTTTCCATTGAGTGAAAGAATCAAACTTTGATACAAAATACACCCATGCATGTCACAAGATAGAAATATAGCACTATTTTCCTACTTTAACATTATAAGGTATTTTATACAAATTGATGCACAGCAAAATCGTTGTATGTTGATAATATTCAATTCCCTGTGTAGCTGCAAGCTAAAACTAATAGGGCTTTCGTTCTTTTGAATATTGTTTCCTTTCTGTAGGTAGGAAGACTTTTTACAAAGCCCAAATAGGCTTTGTATACGTATGTTTATGGAAGAGGGTAAGTAACATTAATATAAATAATAAAATAATAAAATGTTAGGTTTTTTAAAAAAGTATTTGTCTCTTGTTATGCTTGGGAAAAATTCATTTTTCATGCAGCTGGAGAAAAGCACTGATGCTCACGTGATTGGTTAATGCATTTTAGTGCATAATGTGGCAATTATTGCCTATACAACTGTCCTATTGTGCATGAATAGGAAGTGGCATCATCCTTACAATAAATTGTACGGTAATTAGCTATTTCCCCTCATTTCCTTTCTGAACTCCAATAACACTCAGCTATATCATCTGTCTTGTTTATTTGCAGAAGTAAGATCAAACCATCTGTACTGCCACTGTTCTAAATTGGATGGACTATAATTTTCAGATCTGTAAAGCAAAGGCTAAAAGTTCAACCCTTGGAATTGTTCACCGAGGGTCAGATTGTATTGAATTTAGGTGCCTTAAGAGATTGCATGCATAAAGATAACTGAACCACCACGATCACCAACACCTCTATGGGGGAGAGAGAGAAAATTATCATAACCCAGTAATTTAGGGCTTGCTAACAAAATCAAGCCTTCTCATCTCCCAGTCAGACAGAAAGGAAAGCTTTGGCCACCTGCTCCTTTTGCATCCTTACCACAGGCGCTCTCAGGTCAGTGGCGTCTGAACTTCAGCTATAATGACATCTCCCAAATAGGGATCATCTATTATTTACATAATTATTTCTCCCAAGAAGCTGCAGTTGCCAAGAATGCATAATTAACCGACATCTTTTCCTACAGTTTCAGCTCATTCCCCTTTAGTTAATGCTTTTTATCAGACTGGCTAATTTAGTTATTAGACCAATTCTCCTTTTCCAACTATGCATAGCTAGTAAATTAACCAGAAGACAATATCTTAACAGGTTTAAATCTGAAAAAGAGTAAAATAAAATATGGAGATGGCAAGGGACCGCCCTCTGCTGCCCTGGACCCAGCTACACCCACCTAGTTGGCTGCGATGACCAGGCCATGCCCACCCTATGCCCACCCTGGCCCACCAAGAGCAAACAAAATCCCAACATGGCCCACGACGGGATTGAGTTTGATACCCCTCGTCTAACTGTTTCTCACCCTTCTGAGGAATATTTTAAATGGATCCATTTAATTTAATTTCAATTTTGCTTTTAAAATGTAGATTAGATTTAAATTCTGTTTTCAGTAATGCTTCTGTTTTAAATGAATTATAAGAAAAGTGAGCCCAAATATGTCAAATAAGTATATAAATGAAACACATGAACTGCTTTTCTTTTACACCCAAGTTTGTCATCCAGCTGGTATTTCTGGACAGGAAATATACTGCTTAAATGCTTTTTTTATTTTGGACTCAAAGGAATTTAGAATAGAAGGAACAATTACGAAGAAATATTTGATTTACTGAGGATGCAGGCTGGCTTTTACTACCTCCAAGAGTCACTGATCCATCTCTTAGCTGCACTTTATGTGTCATACAAGCACCAGCATTTCTGCACCAAGAGTTCTTGGAAACCTACAAATCAGGCAAGATTGAATGCCTAATTATGACCAAAATGAATAATAATCTCAATCTACATGTTAAAAATAAGAGACAGGTGACTGAATTTTCTTCCAGACTGGAAAGATTAATTGAGGAGAAGAACTAGGCAAACCTTTCTCATGCATATTTTATTTTGTTATGTTTAATAATGAAAAAAAAATCATTTCAAATTTGCATCTGCAGGGACCTAGACTGGTAACATATTTTATCAACTAAGCATGGGTTTGTCAAATACTCAGGAATGAGGAAAGCATTATCCCTTGGCAAGTATTTTACTACATAGTTGCACAGTTGCATATGTGAAGCAAAGTCATGTGTCGATACTTCTGGGTACCACCACATTTGAAGGTTACAGTCCCCTAATTTCTAGATCAAAAGTAGTTTCGTCAGGAAAGAAGAGACAAACTCACCATGATGTGAGTGGATAGTGCCATTCAGTTGGGATAACTGCATTGAACTATGTTTTCCTTGATGATCAAATATTAAATTCAGATTTTTCTCACTATATTTGCTAACAGAACAAAATTAGATTGAAAACAGATGTTTTCTTACAATATTCAGCAGTACAAAATCCACCTACCATCTCCATAAACCCCACTCTAGTTAAATAAAATTAATTAAAAACAGAATTTAATTAGATATATCAAGTTTTAATTGCAAGCTCATTAATTGCAGCAAAAAAACCTAAGCAAATGGAGACGAGGATCTAATAAAGAAAAAAAGCAACAGCTTGACAGTAGTGCTACATTTAAAAACAAGAATGTGTCTTGCACATAACTAGCAACTGGCTTGCCTTTAGTATGGTTTAAATCAGGGGTGTCAAACTCAATTTCATTGAAGACCACATCAGGGTTGTGTTTGACCTTGGTGGCGGGTAGGCGTGGCCAGCTCGATGTCACTCATGTCGGAGGCACCTGTGGTGGCCAAGTGCGAAGGCAGGACTTTCCTGAGATCCTTCACTTTCATTATACTTTCCTTCCTTCCTTCCTTCCTTCCTTCCTTCCTTCCTTCCTTCCTTCCTTCCTTCCTTTTCCTTCCCTCTTCATTCTCATTTCTTCTTCTTTCCCCTCTTTCCTTATTTTTCCTTCCTTGCTCTCTTTCCCATCTTTCCTTTTTTTTATTATTTCCTCTTTCCCTTTCTCCGTTCCTGCCCCTTCTTGCATACTCAAATGCAAAAGGGGAAAAATTTCTCCTTTTGTTTTGTTGTTAGTTTGTTTTGCTAGCCTCTTGCCAGCAAAAAAGGAGCTGGGGGGGGCGTGTGCCTCCCTAGGCCCCATGTTTGGCCGTGATAGCCTCCTGCAGCCCTCTGCCAGTGTGTTCCCCCGAGCTCTATTTTCACTGGCAGAGGCACTGTGGGCCGGTCCCTGTTTCCAGAGAGGCCCTGTGGGCCAGTTGGGGCCCATAGGCCTTGAGTTTGACTCAACTGGTTTAAATCATGGGAGAGAAAACATTTAAAAGTAGGCATTCTCTCACTTTACCAGCCCACTAGAAAAATGCTGGTGGGCAAATACTTGATTGTATTCCCTTTATTCCATCCTATTCCTCACCTGAAAAAATCATAGTACCAAAGAAATAATTCTGAAAGGTTTGCTGACTGCTCCAAATCACAGTTGTAATCTTGGGTTTACAATTATAATGGAGCCTGCCCATTGCAGTCATAAGTCGTGACAGTCATAAAGTAGGTCAGCCATGTGACTGGCCCGATTTTGAGATCATTTTTGTGCAGGCATTAAGTGGCTACTATAGTTGTTAAGCAAATGCCATAGTTGTTAAGGGAAGAAATTATTTGCTATGAGCTGGTTTTGTAGAAAACAGAAAAATACTGGTTTTTGGTGACTGTAGGATACTGCAAATGGCTGTAAATGAGAGCTAGCTGACCTGACCTGAGGTCACATGAAAATGGGGGGGGGGACAGTCAGAACTTCGGGAGCAGGTTGTAAGTAACCCTAAGTTTTGAACAGTTGCTAAGTAATTGGTTGTATGTCGAAATTATCTGTATTTCACAAGCTTTTAACAATTTTTTATCTAACAAAACATAACATAAAAAATAAGCAAAAAATAAGCCTCATTAGAGTTTTATCATAGTTTTTTAATTAAAAAAAGTATATACAGGTGAAGCTATGCAACTTTTGTTGTATATTAGATGACCAAAGTGATGTAATGTCAGGAAGGACCCAACTTCAACTCCACCCCCAGCAATGGAAGCTCAAGGATTTGGGCCATTTATCATTCTTTTAGTATGAGATATTTAGATTACAAGTCAATTTGACTGTTCATTGTTGATGTATTAGAAAAGCAGTTGTTTTATTGGAAAATAAATATATATTCTATATCTAAATGATAAGATGATTCTATTCTTCAAGAAAGATTTTTGTTTGCAAGATAAATATTTGCATATAAAATTCAAGGAATTTTACATATCTTTGTAAACGGTTTTGAAAACCTAAAAGATCGTTTGACTACTCTGAATTGTCTATCATTTCCTTCTTTAGTATTTATCTTTAGACATATTCAGCAGAAAAGTAAAGATATACACTTAGCTCTGTCATTTAAATTGTGGAAGAAAATTGCTTTTTTTTCTTTATCTTCATATTTGAAGATTGAATTGAAGCATCTTCTCTGAAAGCTTTGCTTATAGGAAACAGTGCCTATACAATGTATAGTTAATAGAAAGGCACAGTTGGCAATGGAACCAACAGACCATAAGCTACCATACAGGAATGTATTCGTGTAACAATTATATAGTAAACAGTCACCCATTTTCATCAGAATATGAACCAAATAGAGTTATTTCTATTCTGCAATTTGAACAATTTTAGGTATCGTGGAAAACCTTGTTGTCCATATCATTTCTGTAACATGTCTGCCAGAAGTAGAAACTGTCTACACATTCTGTAAACTCAAACCCACGAGCTGTATTTTCACCTCTGTTTCATCTTCACATTAACATATTCTCTGCATTAGGACGATTTCCAATTGACACTGAAGGCACCAAACTCTGAGGTTAGCAATAGGTATAACGTGCTCAATTGCAAGACAGATGCTGACGGGCTACAAAATACAAGGCCAAGTTGAAATACCCACTTGTGCAGTAACTGTGCACAAAAGATCTGTCACCTTTCTTCAGAGAAAGCAATTTCAGATGAAATTGTTATATGCTGTGCCAAGAGTGTGGAAATTATTTTCTACCACAGTTCAATACATTTTGCACAGCTCTGACTGATAGCAAGGCACAATGTTGACACCAATAATGTGTCTTTAAAAGTGAGCTGAGCAGATGTTGTTGTTACTCTTATTATACCAATAACAATGTGAAATCACAGCTGCCAGTTCTTTAGGTGGTATTGGCCTTCATACATATCAAGTCCTTCAAAAGAACCTATTATGATGTAATGTATTGGACTATTGTAGAATAGAATAGAATAGAATAGAATAGAATAGAATAGAATAGAATAGAATAGAATAGAATAGAATAGAATAGAATAGAATAGAATAGAATAGAATTTTTTATTGGCCAAGTGTGATTGGACACACAAGGAATTTGTCTTTGTGCATATGCTCTCAGTGTACATAAAAGAAAAGATACGTTCATCAAGAATCATAAGGTACAACACTTAATGATAGCCATAGGCTACAAATAAGCGATCAGGAAACAATAGCAATATAAATCGTAAGGATACAAGCAACAAAGTTACAGTCACAGTCATAAGTGGAAGGAGATCGGTGTTGGGAACCAGAGGTGGGTTTCAGCAGGTTCTGACCAGTTCTGGAGTACCAGTAGTGGAAATTTTGAGTAGTTCGGAGAACCGGTAGTAAAAATTCTGACTGGCCCCGCCCCCATCTATTCTCTGCCTCCCAATTCCCAGTTGATCGGGAGGAAATGGGGATTTTGCAGTAACCTTCCCCTGCAGTGGGGTGGGAGTGGAGATTTTACAGTATCCTTCCCCTGCCACACCCACATAATCAGTAATAAAAAAGTTTGAAACCCACCACTGATGGGAACAATGAGAAGATTAATAGTAGTGCAGACTTAGTAAATAGTTTGACAGTGTTGAGGGAATTATTTGTTTAGCAGAGTGATGGCCTTCGGGAAAAAACTGTTCTTGTGTCTAGTTGTTCTGGTGTGCAGTACTCTATAGCGTCGTTTTGAGGGTAGGAGTTGAAACAATTTATGTCCAGGATGTGAGGGGTCTGTATGCCTAGATCCAAGCATTGTTGCCTTTTGCGATTGACTAACAGAAATTTTGTCAGTGCATAGATTTTCTAAGTGCTGCCCAAGAGTTTTTGGTATGGGACCTAATGTACTGATAGCCAGTGGGATTACCAAGGTCAGTTTATGCCATAATGTTTTAATTTTGATTTTTAGATCTTGATATCTTGTTACGTTCTCTAATTATTTTTCTCTATTTTACTATCCCCTGGTTTTGCCACACCAATTATCCATGCTTTTTTCTGTTCAACCCCACATCAGAGGAGGGCTTCAGCAGGTTCTCACCAGTTCTGGAGAACCGGTAGAGGAAATTTTGAGTAGTTCAGAGAACCGGTAGTAAAAAATTCTGACTGGCCCTGCCCCTATCTATTCTCTGCCTCCCAAGTCCCAGCTGATCAGGAGGAAATGGGGATTTTGCAGTAACCTTCCCCTGGATTGGGGAGTATATAGAGATTTTACAGTATCCTTCCCCTGAAGTGGGGTGGGAATGGAGATTTTACAGTATCCTTCCCCTGCCATGCCCAAGCCATACCCACCAAGCCATGCCACTCCCACCAAGCCACTCCCACAGAATTGGTAGTAAAAAAATTTGAAACCCACCACTGCCCCACATAGTATATTATGAGCCAAGACTTCATCAAGTGTATTTGGAAATCCCACAATATTTTAACTTGCTCATTTTCAGCTACCTTTTCAACGATATGTTCCCACCAATTTTTCATTACTGGCAAATATTTTTATGGATTGTTCCAGTGAATCATTTTGGTGACTGTGTTATGTTGTTGTTTATACATTTTTCGTGCAATCTTCTTGCACAAGCTGACTATATCATCTACTGTTATTTGCACAATCAGCACTTTGAAACATTTGATCATTTTTCAATTTTGGCCTAATTGAATTAGTTTAAATAGACTGCTCTTGAAAGACAAATTCAAGGCTTTATTTTCTCTTTTTAATATTACAGTTGTAAGTTATTGTTAGGTTGTATTTTTATCTACTTAACCCTCTATCTCTTCTAGAAATTGACCATGTAATATTTTTCCTTGCCAAAATCTCCTTTAATAGTTGTTCAGTGAAATCTGAATTTGGAAAATTCTTTTCTACAATTCAAACATTTACCTGAATGGCCTCACTTTGTTGCTTCTAATTTGTAATAGCAAGCCATAATGGCATGATTCTCACACACAACATACCTTTGTCTTATCTGTGTTTGTGCTTCTAGTAATCCTAGAGGGTTAGGGGCTGGCTGCCCAGCCAGGCTCCTGAGTCTCATTTCTCACTTGTTGCCAAATGCTCAGGACTCAGGACTAACATTTGACATAGTCCTTGTTGACCTAGGCAACAAATTATCTGATATGTGATTCTTTTTCTGTATTCCACTATAGTAAATGGGTTAATAGCAGGGGTGAAATCTAAAAATTTTCCCTACCGGTTCTGTGGGCGTGGCTTAATTGGTGGGCGTGGCTTGGTGCTCAGATGACTGGGTGGGCGTGGCCAATAATACATAATAACAATAATAAACAAAGTATAAAAAAACAATTTGTTGTTATTAGTTGCGAAGTCGTGTCCGACCCATCGCGACCCCATGGACAACATTCCTCCAGGCCTTCCTGTCCTCTACCATCCTCTGGAGTCCATTTAAACTCATGCCTACTGCTTCAGTGACTCCATCGAGCCACCTTGTTCTCTGTTGTCCCGTTCTTCTTTTGCCCTCAATCGTTCCCAGCATTAGGCTCTTCTCCAGTGAGTCCTTCCTTCTCATTAGGTGGCCAAAGTATTTCAGTTTCATCTTCAGGATCTGGCCTTCTAAAGAGCAGTCAGAGTTGATCTCCTCTGGAACTGACTTGTTTGTTCGCCTTGCAGTCCAAGGGACTCGCAGGAGTCTTCTCCAGCACCAGAGTTCAAAGGCCTCAATTCTTTGGCGCTCAGCCAAAAACAATAAGAGGTACCAAAAACCAACTTTCACACTTTACACACACACAACACAACACAACTGACTCACATGCAATGCAAAAGCAGCTGCACTTCACACTTCACACAGTCACAAAAAGCTCAAAAACCAACTTTCACACTTTACACACACACACACACAAAATACCACATACAGCTTTCTGAGATTTTGTGTGTTTGTGTAGTTAGAGTGAAACACTACAGAAGCACACCAAATCTCAGAAAGCTGCACAAATATTTTATTTTATTATTTTATTTTATTTTATTTTATTGTGGACTTCAATTCCCAGAGTTCCCAGACAACATTAATCACTCAGTGGTGAAATAGATTAGCTAAGTTTAGATTAGTTCAGTCTGGTGCTAAAAGCGAAATTGGGGCTTTCCGGCTGTGAGAAAAGCCATGAGGTCAATCAGTAATCAGGTTAAGTGTCTTAGACTCTTTTAAAAGGAGTTTTTCTACATGTTTTCTACATAAAACATATTTTTTAAGGTTCTGCTGATAAAGAACTCAGGTGAGATCCCCAGAGTAGCCTTTAATTATTTTTTTTTAAAGTTTAGAGGCTGCAGATCTCAGCTGAGGGGCGGGATCCTCAAAGGTTTTTTTGTACTTTTAAAGGCAGGTTTCGAATGAAGCAAAACCTTCTTTTAAAAGTAAAAAAAAACACCCTCTGCTGATGGTGCGGCTCAGCAGAGGCAGGGGGGCGGGGCCAGGGATTTTTGCTACCGGTCCTCCAAACCAGCAGCTGCCATCGCTACCAGATCGTGGGAGCCGGTCCGATCTGGGAGCATTTCACCTCTGGTTAATAGGTTACAATCAGGTTATTAATAGGTTAATAGCTTACAATCAGCCAGCTGTTTAGGATGGATTTGGCATTTTTATCCATCTATTAAGTCCTTCCCAAGGACCCAAGATAGGCAAATATGGTTGCTTGATGGTATTAAAGATATTGTTGCAGAATCTAAGCTATTCCAAGTAAAACTGCCTTTTGCAATTGAGTAATGATGATGTGGTCTCTGTCTATGGTCAAGTAATCATATAAATGTTTTGGGATTGCATCCAAGGCACCTCTTATTACTGGTATTATCTTTGCTTTCTTTTGCCACAGTCATTCTAATTCTACTTGCAGGTCTCTACATGTTGTGTCTTTTTTCCCCTCCAGTTCCGTCTTTTCTATTCTGCTGTCTCCAGGTACTGCAATGTCCACTATCCAGACTTTTTTGTCTTTCTTATTGACAACTGTTAAGTATGGGCTTTTATGTGGTAGATGCTTTTTCTGTTGATGGGAAATGGCTTCCTGTTTTAATTGTAACCCTAAACGACTAGAAAAAAGCAATCTCTAATAACTTAAATCAATAGTGACAGAGAAACCTGGCATCTTATCCCAATTTCCTTGTATGCGTGTTATTATTATTAAATTATGGTTGGTCACACAGTCAGCCAGATGTTTAGACTGGAATTGGCATTTTTACCCACCTATTAAGTTCTTTCCAAGGACCTGGGAGGGCAGATGTTGTTTGATGGTGTTAAATTATTATTATTGTATTAAAGTCTACAGTATATGTCATTATCATATTTGTTTTCTCCCCATTTCCTAGACAATATTTTAAACTGAAAAGCAAAATATTCTAAGGCATCATAATAAATAAAATATTTGACTTACTTCAGTTTTCAATATTTAGATATATATATATAAACAAATATAAAATCTGCATTAACAAGCTAAGGTGCTTTTATCAAGCATTAAGGGTAAAATGCCTTGATCAAAAATTACTATGTAAACCAAATATTGGGTTCAAACATTGGACCAAATTATAAATCAAGAAAATTATATTATGATTTGGTATAATAATAAAATCTCTACAATTACAGTTTCTAAACAACAAGTTCTGCAAGGAAAGTTATTTTTCCTCCTAATTTCCTGTCAAATTTGGCCTGTCATAATTCTTTTTCTTCCAAATTAGGTGTATTTAAGAAATAGAACAAGGGAATATACAGCTATCTTCTCACCACTTCTTACCAAGGTCCATGCTCTTGGAGGCTTTCAGGTTAATTGATTCCGTCTGTTTGGACAGGGTCAAAGATCTGAAGTTGATGGGCTGATTTGGCAAAAAAGTCTCTGAATCTGTTGCTATGCTGTTGAAAAGAAAGAAATCATACCAAGTATGTGGGGTGAGGATCAGATGTAGTAATTAAACTCTATACAACATAATGCATTTTCTCTCCTTAGCTATTATAAGTCATTCAAGGTATTTTGCATGAGTTATTGCCTACAATAAATCTAAATTTACTTTGGGTAACTATCATCCAACCCAAAGGTATTGGTTTTTACCTTTTCAGCCCACTTTATCATTATTTCAGTACTAATAAGGCATATTAAAGTTTAACAAAGTACATTAATTTAAGTATTAAAAGTGTGCTATCATCTAAATACATTTATCATCAGGTTCTTAATTTGTTTCCAATTAGATAAATCTGCTAGATGCTCTATAATATGCCCATGCTTATGATTAAAAATGTGAATATGCTGTTAAGAAGCAAAATGCTTTGTAGGGAAATCAAGACCAAACTTAATTATATCTCCTTTCAATTGAAAAGATCAAAGGCATAGTCCAATGTCATGTAAACATGAGTCTTTTCACAAAATCCCTCTGTATTTAGCTCTGCTTCCAAACTTTGCCAAAAAAAAAGGTACTTCAAAACTATCTCAGCAGATTTGGAGGGCTAATGAAAAATTGTGATGGGGAAGGATGTCTGAACTCTTTTGATTCTGCTAATTTCCATCACTGCGACTATTAGATTCCAGCCCCTTATTTGATTCATGATTGTCTTACACCTAAGTCTAAAATTAAATTTAAAATAATACAGTATTCTGAAAATTGCATATTTCCAAAAATTTGCATACCAAAATTTAACTGAAATTTGTGAATTATATGAATTACATGGACACACATTCTGTCTCAAAGAAACAACACAATTCTCTTCTGAGGGAAGAAGAAAACTATATAAAAACTGGAGATTTTGAAATACCTTTCTAGTCAGAAAGGCAGACATGCGATAGGGAGAACTCTGGTGAGGACTTGTACATGTATATAGGCTTCCCAGACCTTCCACCTTATCTGTGATTTGATTCAATCAGGTTTGCAAAGTAACCAGTTTTTTAACCAGTTTCCAATTCTATTCAGAATGTTGATAAAGAATCTCCCATCAGAGTGGAAAATAAGATGGGAAAGGGGAAATTGCTCTAAAAAGGGACAGTTCCATTTAATGAAATTGCAAATCCCATATGAACATAAAAACACCTTCCCCCATTCCAGTACTCAATAAAATATAAAACTGCAAAATGTCCCCAAATGAAAATGTTTATAAGAAGAAATAATTACTAGAAGTAAAACCATTAATACAGTAAGCCATTGATTCAATAGATACATTTGCTGGGTTTAAACTTTGAAGATTTAAAATTTTGACAGGCCTCAGTTTCTTCCTACTCAATGAGTTCAGTGAGTATAAGTAAGAGAAACAAATCATAACAGATTTGGAAGATGAAGAAGGCTAAATATCAGAGCATATGTTATGGTGCAAATGAACTGTAAAGCAAAACCAGTTTTCACATAATATGAAAGAGATTCATTGCTATCACTAGACATGAAATAGTAAACATTTTCTGACCTATGATTATAATCTGTAAATAGCTTCTCACTAGGATGTGGAGGCAAAGGGGGTGGGACTTCATTTTCAGCTGTGCCGCTTTCAAACTCTGAAATTTAAAGGGAAAAAGAATAAACAATGGTAGAAGCAAATATTTGTCTCCTGGCCAAAGAACTGAACTGGCATGCTGCATCTCTCTTGAAGTAGCAGCAAATTTATACAAATCTCCAAACTAGCTAAACTAGAATTAAAAATACACCAAGCAAAAAATATTTCCCCCTTAGGATTTTCAACAGACCTGATTCCTGTTTGCTCATTTATAATTAAAGATAAACATATTGAAATTTGCCTTATGATGAAAAATGAAAGTCCTATGTTGATTTTAGTAATTTCAGTGGATTTCCCATATCTAAGCTTGAGCTAAGACTTAAATAAAACACTCAATGGGTGCATAGATGCTCTATCAACTATGCTGCCATATAGTTAAGCTGTGATTCGGTTCTATTTTGTTATCCACAAATTGTTACAAAACAAACAAATAGTACATATCAACTGATAATGAAAGCATACTCAGCAATGTTAACATTTTTAATCTGAATCTGAGCATATAAAGTATGTGCAAAATTACTCTCTCATGTTGTTACTGTCTGAAACATAGTACATGATATGAATATTCCTTCAAGGTATGAAAAAAAATATTTCCCCCTTAGGATTTTCAACAGACCTGATTCCTGTTTGCTCATTTATAATTAAAGATAAACATATTGAAATTTGCCTTATGATGAAAAATGAAAGTCCTATGTTGATTTTAGTAATTTCAGTGGATTTCCCATATCTAAGCTTGAGCTAAGACTTAAATAAAACACTCAATGGGTGCATAGATGCTCTATCAACTATGCTGCCATATAGTTAAGCTGTGATTCGGTTCTATTTTGTTATCCACAAATTGTTACAAAACAAACAAATAGTACATATCAACTGATAATGAAAGCATACTCAGCAATGTTAACATTTTTAATCTGAATCTGAGCATATAAAGTATGTGCAAAATTACTCTCTCATGTTGTTACTGTCTGAAACATAGTACATGATATGAATATTCCTTCCAAGGTATGAAAAAAAAAACATTTCCAAGTTAAGAGAAGAAAATAATAATAATATAATAATATTTATAATATTTTAATTTGTATACCGCCCTTCTCCCGAAGGACTCAGGGCGGTGAACAGGCAGATAAAATATACATACATACAATAATTAAAAACATCCCTTAAAAAACTAATTTAAATGCCCAAAATATTAAAAAACGTACTTCCCCATAAAATCACAGAATTTTAAAAACCCATCCAATAAAAATAAGAATCAGGCTAGTCCAGCCATACGGAATAAATAAGTTTTAAGTTCGCGGCAAAAGGTCCTAAGGTCAGGTAATTGTCGAAGTCCGAGGGGAAGTTCGTTCCACAGGGTGGAGCCCCACAGAGAAGGCCCTCCCCTGGGGCCGCCAGTCGACACTGTTTGGCTGACGGCACCCTGAGGAGTCCCTCTCTGTGGGAGCGTGCGGACGATGGGAGATAGAAGCCGGCAGTAGGCGGTCCCGTAGATAGCCGGTCCTAAGCCATGGGCGCTTTAAAGGTGGTAACCAATACCTTGAAGCGCACCGAAAACAACAGGTAGCCAGTGCAGTCTGCGCAGGATAGGTGTTATATGGGAGCTCGAGGCGCTCCCTCAATAACCCGCGCAGCCGCGTTCTGAACTAGCTGAAGTCTCCGGGTGCTCTTCAAGGGGAGCCCCATGTAGAGAGCATTGCAGTAGTCCAGGCGAGAGGTAACGAGAGCATGAGTGACTGTGCATAAGGCATCCCGGTCCAGGAAGGGACGCAACTGGCGGATCAGGCGAACCTGGTAAAATGCTCTCCTGGAGACGGTTGCCAAATGGTCTTCAAAGGACAACCGACCATCCAGGAGCACGCCCAAGTTGCGTACCTTCTCCATCGGGGCCAATGATTCACCCCCGACAGACAGCCGCATCTGCAGCTGACTGTACCGAGGTGCCGGCATCCACAGCCACTCCGTCTTGGAGGGATTAAGTTTGAGCCTGTTCCTCCCCATCCAGACCCGTCAGGCGTCCAGACACCGGGACAGCACTTCAACAGCTTCACTGGGGTGGCCCGGGGTGGAAAAGTACAGCTGGGTATCATCAGCGTACAGTTGATATCTCACCCCAAAGCCACTGATGATCTCACCCAGCGGCTTCATATAGATGTTGAACAGGAGGGGTGAGAGAATCGACCCCTGCGGCACCCACACATGAGGCACCTTGGAGTCGATCTCTGCCCCCCCGTCAACACCGTCTGCGTCCGATCAGAGAGGTAGGAGGAGAACCACCGATAAGCGGTGCCTCCACTCCCACCCCCTCCAACCGGCGCAGCAGGATACCATGGTCGATGGTATCAAAAGCCGCTGAGAGATCTAATAGGACCAGGGCAGAGGAATAACCCCTATCCCTGGCCCTCCAGAGATCATCCACCAGTGCGACCAAAGCTGTCTCCGTACTGTATCCGGGCGGAAGCGGACTGGAGCAGGTCTAGATAGACAGCTTCATCCAGGTACTGGGGTAGCTGACATGCCACCACACTCTCAACAACCTTCGCCGTGAAGCGCAGATTGGAGACTGGCCGGTAGTTCCCTAAAACAGCTGGGTCCAGGGAAGGCTTCTTGAGGAGGGGTCTCACCACTGCCTCTTTCAAGGCCGCGGGAAAGACCCCCTCCCGCAAAGAAGCATTTGTAATCCCCTGGAGCCAGCCTCGCGTCACCTCCTGAGTAGCCAGTACTAACCAGGAGGGACACGGATCCAGTAAACATGTGGTGGCGTTCAGCCTACCCAGCAACCTGTCCATGTCCTCGGGAGTCACAGGATCAAAGTCATCCCAAACCACCTCAACAAGACGGGCCTCAGAACCCTCGCCTGGATCTACCCAATTTTGATCCAATCCGTCCCGAAGCTGAACAATTTTGTCGTATAGATAACCGTTAAACTCCTCGGCACGCCCTTGTAGGGGGTCCTCCCGCCCCTCCTGTTGAAGGAGAGAGCGGGTCACCCGAAACAGGGCAGCCGGGCGGTTATCTGCCGATGCAATGAGGGAGGAAGCGTGGGCAACCGCAGCCCTCATTGCCACTAGGTAGGTCCTACTATGGGACCTAACTAGTGTCCGTCAGCCTCAGAGCGGCTGGATCTCCAGGCACTCTCTAGGCGTCTTCTCCGGCGCTTCATCTCCCTCAGCTCCTCGGGGAACCAAGGAGCTGGTTGAGACCGGCCGGGTCAGAGGCGCAAAGGCACGACACGGTCCAAAGCTCCAGCCGCGGCCCGTTCCCAGGCCGCAACTAGCTCTTCAGTCGAGTCGTGGGCCAGGTGCTCGGGGAGCGGCCCAAGCTCCGTCAGGAACCTCTCCGGGTCCATCAGGCGCCTGGGGCGGAACCAGCGCATTGGTTCCGTCTCCCTGCGGTGGTGGGTAGCGGTCAGAAAGTCTAGACGAAGGAGAAAATGATCTGACCATGACAAAGGTTCAACAACTAAATCATTTAAAACCAGATCATTAGACCACTGGCCAGAGATAAAAATCAGATCTAGGGTACCTCCCCCGACGTGGGTAGGGCCGTCAATTAACTGAATCAGGTCCATGGCCGTCATGGAAGCCATGAACTCCTGAGCTGCCGAAGATGCTACGCCGGCTGATGGCAAATTGAAATCCCCCATGACCAACAGTCTGGGGGTTTCAACTGCCAGCCCGGCCAGCAACTCCAACAGCTCAGGCAGGGCTGTAGTCACGCAGCAAGGAGCCAGGTACGTGATCAACAAGCCCACCTGAGTTCTACGACCCCACTTCACGAAGAGGGATTCACACCCAGCTATCTGAGGCACAGTGGTTTCCCTCGGCTCGAGACTCTCCTTAATAATAACCGCCACCCCTCCACCCCTACCCTGGGCCCTCGGCTGATGGAATGCTCGGAAGCCTGGTGGGCACATCTCCACTAGGGGGACCCCCCCCTCGGTGCCCAACCAGGTCTCCGTAATGCCCATAACGTCCGCGGTCCCTTCCTGAATAAGATCTGCAATCAGGGGGGCTTTATTAACCGCGGACCTGGCATTACATAACATCAGCCGGAGGCCCAGGTCCCGATTACTCTGGCCACTCGGGTCACGGGAAATTTCTGGGGGGCCGGAGCACGCAATCGCTCGTAAACAGCGAGGGCGAGCCCCCGAGACCTGATGTGGCGCGGCCTTCCGTCATATCTCCCTCTCTCACTTACCGTAGTAATACCTCGACCCAGACAAACTGGAACGACACCCGTCGCCATAACCCGAGGACCTATTAAGTTACCGCCGCGAACACATGGTGGACCTAGCCCCCTCCCTGACGGGTTTTCCCCCCCACCCATCCACCCCCCCGCATTAAAATTCCCATTAAAATTCCCATTAAAACTCCCCTTAAAAAAACGATTAAAACAATTAATTAAAAATCCCCTAAGTCTCCTATTTTTGGCATGCCACCTCTCGGGGTTCCAAAACCCGTCCTCAAGATGGGCCCTCGATAGTGTAGGGGGCCAAACCCGCGAGAGAGGGGAATCTCGCAGGGCAAGAAGGTCGGCCGCTGTAAAAGTCCGCATACTAAGAGTCCGGCAAACAAGCCCATCCTGGACCAGTCAAGATGATAATTGATAATTCCGGCAATTCCGGGTAGGCACAGTTGAGGAATAGTTCTTGGGCGGTAGATGAATAACACCGCCATAATTCAGTCGTTTCACCAACCCCTCATTCTACAGTCGAGGGTGGTTAAGGAAGGAAGGGGGAAGCTGTTACACTGTTAGGCCAGGGACATCCACCAGGCAAGGCCGCTCAGCCGCTAAGCCATGTCTCTCCCAAAATCCGAGGGGGGGGGAGCAGGATCTTAAAAAGGTCCCCCCCCCAGCAGGCGGTCCATAGACGTCCTTTAGGTGGTAAAAAATAATAGAGAGGACGACCACTAGGCCCGAGGACATCCTCCAGATGGTACCAGCAAGGCGTCCATCGGGCCCACCTGCACTCTCCAAATAGGCCGCCCAGCCGGCCTGGCCGCTGGAATAGGCCGCTGGAATAGGCTGCTGGAATAGGCCCCTCGCCCGCCGGGGCCGCCGGGGCACCACCGGCTCCGACCCCAGGCCAGTTCGCGGGCCCAGCGGTCCACCGTCGGGCCAGCCCATCCCCGGACGGGCCAGGCCAGGCCAGGCCAGGCTGCCGCTACCGCCATTGCCGCCACTGAAGATCATACCGCTGGGAGGAAGAGAGCTCCAGGCTCCTCCCAAGGGATCGCCGAGCCGGCCGCCACCGCCATCGCCACCACTGGCGGGGAGAACCAGGCCAAGCCGCCATCCCGGCGATGGTCTATCGCTGGTGGGAGAGAGCTCGGGGCCCTCCCAAGGCCATGCGAAGCCGGTCGCCGCCACCGCCGCCGAAAAATCCGGAATCCCGAAGAGCCCGGCGCGGCAGCGGCGCTGGAGAAGGCCGGGCCATCGCCGTTGGGGCTTTCCCGAGGCCATGCGACGCCCGGCTGCCGCCACGCCGCGGCGAATCCAAAGAATCCCGGCGCGGCAGCGGCGCTGGAGAACGCCGGGCCATCGCCGTTGGGGGGAGAGCGCTCCGGGGCTCCTCCTGAAGCAGCCCGGAGCCGCCCAGCCCCACTCTACCCCTTCCCTGACGACGCACACTGCCCTCTACCCGGGCGGGGGGTCCAAGTTCCTAAAAAGACCCCCCCAAACCCGGTCAGGTCCGGAAAAGGCCCGTCGCCGCATCTCCCGTTCAGCGGCGCGGCGCCATCTTGGACATGCGTAAATAAAAAAGCATAATGAATTCGATATTGACCTTCTATCCCATTGAGAGCTGGGAACCTTATTAACTAATAGATGCTTTTAAGGGGGAAGTAGTTGAGGGTGGGGGAGTAGAGAAATCTGAATAAATTAATATCATCCACAAACTCTTATTATCTTCATCTTTATTTTTAAGAGACAAAATAAAGAAGTCTGACCTTCTGGAACAAATTATGAAAGAATGAGTAACTGAATATTTTATTATAGCCCAAAGCCAGTCATTTACAACAGCCTATGGACATTGAAATGTCCAGACAATAAACAGATAGCTATATAACTGAGTTTACCAGTTGTGCTGACAACCCTTACATGCAGCTGCACAAAATTTTACTACCTTCTAAGTTCCAGCAGACCATCTGTCTGCAAGTAA
This sequence comes from Ahaetulla prasina, assembly GCF_028640845.1. Lineage (NCBI taxonomy): Eukaryota > Metazoa > Chordata > Lepidosauria > Squamata > Colubridae > Ahaetulla > Ahaetulla prasina. Next base: position 196,736,229 of record NC_080539.1, read on the forward strand.
AAGGGTAAGCAGGAATTCATTAGTGCAATCTGGGAAGCGTGGTAACAGGGCTGCAATACGATTACTGGGTATATCCCTACAAAATTTGAGAATAACAGGACATACCCACTGCTTTGGAAGTTATGCGTTCAATAGCTGTTTTTTTTTTAATCTGCCTTTCTGCAGAGCAGACGCAAGGACAGTAAATCATTCTGCAGTGGTTAGGCTACATGCTTCCAGTGAAACTTAAGGAAACACAGACCCCATTCTAGTTGTGACAGGAAGGGTTCAAATTAATTTTAAAACAATAGTTTAAAAAAGTGTAGTTATAATAGCTGGAGGAGTGAACCCACTGTGGGATTAAGGGTAGCACAGTACATCAAGCTTTGAGGCAACTATGCTGCTTTCAACCACAGAAAAGCATGGTTCACCAGAAGTAAGGATTAAAAATTGGCCGAGACATTCAGGATGCTTAAACAAACATTCAGGCCAAATCTAAGAATCCTTCCCAACTCTGGTATCAGGAAGCAGCCTCTGCCCCAGCTAGTCAACTAGAGAAGAGGGGCATTATTCCCAGAGGTGATATTTCTCACTATTCTGGTCTTTACAAAATACAGAGTTTTGTTTCAACATTAATGGATCAAAAATGTGAAATAATTTGGCGTGCATTTATTATCACCTTTTCTGTGAATAATAAATGTTTTTTTATTTGAAACATTTATTACAATTTTTGTTAGAAATGAAGGAGGGATATTTTGGTGTGACACCATAATTTTAAAATATGAAGTTCTACAATTTATTTTTTTTTCTTGTGAAAAATAATAGTGGAAACAATAATAGAAAGAATGGTACAGAAAATAAGATAGATTGTTCAGGCAAATAGGATTCCCTGCATACATAAATAAATCTGAATCAATGACATCCGGGAACGTAACTTTAGTTCGATGAAACTGTAGCTGGAAAAAGCTGTACATATAAAATACAGAGTATAATCTGTAACTGTCTTAATTTGATAGATTAATCAACCATGACAGTTGATTAATCAGTGGGGAGCAATTTTAATTAGTACTGCCACACAATAAATGTCCACTTGTTTATTTTTTTAAAGCTATACTATATCAATTCTCATACATTAAACTGTAATAATGAAATAGAACATCCAAACTTCCAATTCTTATGGCACTCAAATCCAATTATACCAGGCACTAATAAATGAAAATAATCAGCATACTCAGGATAAACCAAGATTTGCAGATATGAAGAAAACAAGACAAATACATAAATAAAAACCTACACAAACTTTTAAAAGTAAAATGGATTTGAATGAACTCTTCCCCCAAGCACTATATACAGATAGTTCTTAACTTATAACTGTAATTGAGCCTGAAATTATGGTTGAAAGTTGTTGCGGTTGTTAAGCGAATCACCATGTGATCACAACCAACGTTACAACATTTTTTGTGACACCAGAAACCAGCAAAAAATGATGAAAACTGAAGCCATATGACAGCAGGATATTGTAAATGGCCATAAAGGTGAGCCAGTAGCCAAGTGCCCAAAATGTGATCACATGATTATGGGAAGGGAGGTGGACATTATCACTTTGAAATCAGGTCATAAATATCTTTTGGGGGGGTATCTGTCATAAGTCAAGGACCATCTCTAATAACTCAGTTGGACAGCATCTTCATTGAGTTGAGGGGAGGAGTGGGCATACTCCAGGTTGCTTCTCTCAAATATGGTCATCTAGTAGAACATAGGCAGCATGTCTTCCCAGTAGTGGACTTCTTGGCCCTGTGGAAATATTTTCTTTTCTGAAATCTGGCAGGCTCCTAACTCTTCTAAACTTTTGGAAGGCCTTAAAAAGGCTGGCTTTCCCCCTGGAAAGTTTTATGGTGTTGCTGGACTTTTAATCACAGTTATAAGATTAAAAAGTGTTCTTATCCCTGTTGCCTTGAGCTGCCCAGAACTGTGGCTCAAAAATGGGCTGCAGTTCATATGTCATCTTTGACTTGGGGACCAGAACTTGGGACCAGAACTTCTATCATTAAGTGAGACAGTTTTTGAATGACTTGTTCCTGATTATACAACTTTTTTCTGCCAAAGTTATTAAGAGAATCATTGAGCGGCTCACATGATGTTGTGTGATTTTACTTGTCAGAATCCAGCTATGAAGGTCACAAATGGTGATCATATGACCCTGGGATGCTGCAACTGTCGTTAATACATTTTTCTGACCCAACTCCCCAAACACGACAAACCCACTGAAGTTAACTCAAAGATTCCTTTATTAGGAGGGCCAGCAGCCCCAGCAAAAAGTTTCTCCCTCACTGCAGGCTAACAAGTTCATCCAGCCAGGAAATGAATAGTTGTCTGCCACACCTATTCATCTCCGGCCCCTCCCTTTTATCCCCAGAGCTAGGGTGGGGCTTCGCTAGTAGCGGTGGCTCTTCCTTTCCACTGCTGTCCTTTCCTCTGCCTTTTGAGCATCTGTGCATCAGGCGCTGGAGCCAGCTCTTCCTCCTCTTCCTCATCAGCCACTTCCAGACCTGGGGGCTGTTGACTCTCCATCTGATGGCTGATCGATGGCCCAAGCTCCCCCTCTCTGTCTTTCTCTCTCTGCCAGCTCCACTCCCTCTTCCCTCTCAGAGCTCTCAGGTTGCCTTGATGCTGACCTTGACTCCCATGCCTCTTCCTCATCTGATTCGGCTGCTGGAGGGGCTAGAAGCTAACAGGCTACAACATAGATGCTGGTTGCCAGGCACCTGAATTCCGACCATGTGATCATGGGCATGCTGTGATAGTCGTAAGTGCAAGGATTGTCATAAGTCACTTTTTTCAGCATCGTTATAACTTTGAATGATTGCTAAATGAAAGTTGAGAATCACTTTATGACTAATCTTAACCCCCAATCTCTAAAATATCATAAAGCTTTCCGACATGACACATCAAAACCAGGCTCACAGATTCCACCCAAATCAACAAAATAACTGAAAGTTGATAAGTACATGATAGGCAAGAAAACTGTTAAATAAATATATGTGTGTGTGTGTGTGTGTGTGTGTGTGTGTGTGTGTGTGTATAAGTCTTTGGTTATTCGGGTTTTCTCCCGCGTAAAATTGGAAGTGTCTTGGCGACGTTTCGACGAAGTCTCATCCGTCATCTTCAGGCTTCAGCTTCGTGCTTCTGGGAGCAAGAAGCGCGAAGTGCTCCCAGAAGCACGAAACTGAAGCCTGAAGATGACGAATGAGACTTGGTTGAAACGTCCCCAAGATACTTCCAATTTTACGCAGGAGAAAACCCGAATAACCAAAGACCTACATAAAAACACCCGCGAAAACCTCAGAAAATATATATATATATATGCCTAAATGGCACCAAATGAGAGCTGGGCAAATTGAACATTTGATGCAAATACTTTAATATACTGATATAAATAATGCCCCTCATAGCAATAGAATAATTAAACTGTTATTGCCAATTAGGGGAATTTTGAACAATATAATCCAAGGTGGGCTCTAAGCTTACCAGATGAGTATAATACTACCCTCAAATTAGTTTTGTAAATAAGTAAAGTAAGAATAACTCAAGACTGTTGAAAAATTGTATAGGGCCACTCTATCACTCTTGAGAAATTTGATACAGGATATCACTTTGAGGCAATGTGCCTTTTCTTTCTAGGAGGCTCAGCAGTGCTTTTAATGGTAAATTGTAAATTATCTTATTTTGATTTCACTTTTAAACCTGCTTTTTGAGGTATTTAGGCAGATATTTGCCTACTTTAACATCACAAAAGCCAGTTATAATTATATTAACCTATATAGTAAAGGATACTCATGAATTAACTTAAGTGAAGATAATAAAAAAATGCTTACTTGACTATCCTTTTAAAATGATGCAATCTTTCAAATTACATATAAATCACAATAAAGGAGAATGTGTGTGTGTGTGTGTTTGTGTGTATGTATCTTCATTCATATTCTCCCTTATTGGTACATATAGAGAATCAGTATATTGGGTTGTTGGAATTGAAACCTGTGACAGAGCCACCAAAATGATAAGTTTGTTGCAACTTCATAGATTTCAGGGGGACTTTAGAAATCCTCTGATGAGGCAGATTCCAGTAATCTTTCAGCAACAGAAATGTGAAATTGCTGGCACTGAAATAAGACTTCTTTGTAGAGGTTGTTCGAAACAAACGCTGAGTCTGCACCACGGCTTGGCAGAGGAACAAACTGAGGACCTCAGGGTAGCAAGTATTAGATGATTCATGTAAAAATAGACTGAAGGTTGGCATTTCAATATTGGATTTTTAAGTATTTCTTCCAATAATGATAGGCAAAGCAAAATTACTTTAAAGAAGCGACTCTTAATCTTTTCACGAGAATATTAGATTTCTTTTTAAAAAAGCCAAAGTAAATTGACAGAAAGCCAGGATTTATAGAAATACATGAGAAATGAGAAGAACATCAATAAACCACTTCAATTAGCAATAATCATGTCTCGGATAAACCTCACTTGCTATGATACTGCCACTGCACAGTTTTCTAGAAGAAATAAATTCAGTGTATTGGTATTCCAAATTAATACCAATAGATTTCAACATTTAACAATAAAGCATTACCTATTACATTTAGGATTAATTCTTCAACAACCCCTCACAGGTTTATTTTTTTAACAACATTGGTTCATACTTTTACATTATTCAGTCAAGTCTTTCTTGACTTGTGCAGCAGACAACAAATCTCTTCTATTCTGCACTGCACAATAGTGCAACCTAGCCCCATCCTACACAAATTTTAAAACTGAGGATTTGCCGTCATGTGCATGTGCTTCTTCACACTCCCATTCACATCACCATTTACACACACAAACACATCACTTTTACACAATACATGTTGTGTAACATGTTGTGTGCATGCTTCTTTTCAGTTACAAAATTTTAATATAACATTTTTTACCTACTTTAATCTGATTTTCATTATTTAAAGATTTTTTCTGCTGCACATACTCTACTATCACTGGTGGGCTCAAAATTTTTAACAACCGGTTCTCTGCCCTAATGACTGGCTGTGTGGGCATGGCGGGGGTGGGGGTGTCATGTGACTGAGAGGGCATGGTCAACACTACATCACTTGTGTAGGTGGTACCTGTATGGGACAGACAGGGTTGGGGAGGGAATCCAGGGGTCTCCATGGGGGAGGCAGGAGGAAAGAAAGTTCCAATCTGTTTTGTGTGTGTGTGTGTGTGAGAGAGAGAGAGAGAGAGAGGGAGAGAGGGAAGGAGAGAGAAAGAGTCTACGTCCAGCTAGACTGTGAAAGCTGGCTGCGAGAGGAAGAAAAACTGGGTAATCTGGATATAGATGCTTCCCGAGTCCCCTCATCCCAGAAGCAGCAACCTCGCACTCTCCCCTCTCTGATAGCCCCTTTCTTTGCACAGGATCTCCCAGCAGAGGAGATGGAGAGGGAGAAGGAAAAGGAGAAGGAGAAGGGGGCAGCGGTGGCCACTAGCATTGAGGGAGGAGTGCCACACAGAAACGGGAGCACACAGAAACGCCGCCCCCTTCTCCGTTCCTGGGCAATCTCATGTGAAGAAGGGGGCTAGCAGAGATGGGAAGAATACAAGGTTGCTGCTTCTGGGACGAGGGGACCCGGGAGATGCCTCTTCCTCTTGCAGTCAGATTTTGTGGGCCATTTTCAGGCCATTTTTCAGGCTTTCAGGCTGTTTTTGGACTGAAAAATGGCCTGAAAACAACCTGTTTTGGGGCCATTTTCACCTGAAAATACCACCAAAAAAAACAAACCAGCCTGTTTTGGGCATTTGTCAGGCCATTTTGGGGCCGTTTTTCACTCAAAAAATGCCCAAAATGACCCAAAAAATGCCCTGTTTTTTGGGCGTTTGGGGGCTGTTTTCAGGCCATTTTCAGGCCTTTTTTGGGCCACCTTTGGCCAGAAAAATGGCCTGAAAAATTGTCTAGTTTTGGGTCATTTTCCAGGCCATTTTTCACCTGAAAATACCACCAAAAAAAAAACCCAGCCTGTTTTGGGGCCATTTTCAGGGCTGATTTTGGCCAGAAAAACGGCCTGAAAACAACCTGTTTTGGGGCCATTTTCAGGCAGTTTTTCAGGCCATTTTTCTGGCCAATTTTGGGGCAGGGCCGGCCAGTGGTCCGATTTGCTGGTTCTTCAAATCATATAGAATCAGAACAACCAGTTTGAGTGAACTGGTCCAAACCGGCAGCAGCCCACCTCTGCCTACTACCAGTAGCTAACTTATCTCAGATGTTCCTTTAGCTGTCTTTCAATGTGTTCTTTCACATTTTGCAGTATCTATTTGATAAGTAGTCTGTTTTTTCAAGTATATTTTCACCCTCTCTCCCTCTCAGCGTTTTAAAGGTCAGTTCCATTTGAAGTATAAGTCGGCAGATAAGATTTCTTGGCAACATTTTTCTGCACATCCACTTCCTTCTAACAATGATTTCTGACCCGTTTTGCCAGCATTCTGTGTCTTTTCTCCTCAAACTGTTTTCGTTTAAGGAGGTTCTCCACCAGATTTTTAAAAATGTCAAAAATTAGTGGCCCTATCCACACATCTGTGAGTACAATGAGAAAATGAATTAATGCTGGGAATGCCGCCTGTTTTAGTAGGAGGTTGGACTAGATCTATGAAGTTCGTTCTTTGAAATGGCAGTAGCCTAATGGACTGGCAATAAAACTCCAGGTGTGGACAGGCTGAAACCTAGAGGACTGATTCAGGTTTTTCTGAGTGCAATAATGTGGTTTACTTTAATGAAATAGGCACAGTGGAGTGGATCTCAGAAACCAAACTGAATTTCCAATTTTTTACACAAAAAATGTAATCTCAATTTCCAATTATAGGCTTTCTTTATTTCACTAGTTTAAAGGGGAGGAAAGTTCTTGTTGTTGTTTTAAACTGCTAAATAATTGTAAATCATAAACCTTTAGTGATTGATTGCAAGTCTACACAACCTGCATTGAAATGTGAGAAACATAGGGATGGAGCCAGTCACTTTCACTAACTGAAGCAGCAAAGCACAGTTTGTTCCAACTGATTTTCCTTCAGCACCTCTTAAAAGTTGGAGAACCTGTTAAAAAAGAAAGTGACACAGGAGATGGTGGGAGAGAGGGGTGTGTGGATAGTTTGACTGGCTTCCTCTTCTTCCTTGAACCATGGTTTCTATTGAATGTCTTGAACTTCATTCATGGAAAGGTACCTCTAAATTTGCCTCTTTTGAATGAAGAAGATAGCATAGAGAATGTAGCAAATGAAATTGTATGGGTCCTGAAGAATCTTAAAATGTAGTAGGGCAAAGAGAAGATGACTGAACTTTGGGTCTCCTTTCTTTTCTCCTGCTGGATTAGCAGAGAATTTCTCGTAATGCAAAGATAGCACTTTATTCAAGCCAGCATAACCTCAACATGCCAGAAGCAACAACTACTTCTATTCTTAAAAGCGTATTAACAATTGGGTTTTCTCATGTTATCAAGAAATAGAACTCTCCTATATTCATTTGTATCAAGAATGTTTTTCTCCTATCCCAATTATTTTAGCCCAGATTTGCTTATTTATTCCTCTATAATATAAGAACGTGGTCAAAGGTAGGGAATGTGTTGTGCTTCATATCCAAAGCCAACAACTTAATTTTGTCTTTGGATCTGGGGTGCAGCACATTCCCAAGTTAAAGGGAAGTATTAAAATTTTAAAAATGTGCTTGAAGTCCTAAATAATGAGAGGAGGAAATATGTAACTAAGAGAGGTAGCTCAACACTCTAAATTTAGAACTGTATTGCCTGGAGTTTTAGAAAATATATTAACATAGGAGAGGGAATAGGGAATGTTCTGCTAATTCCCTGGGAAGGCTTTTTTCTCTGAATAGCTGTCACTCATCATCTGTTTTGGAATCTCTTTCTCAGGGCAAAATTACACATTCAGATTTAGATGCAAGTCTGAAAACACACTGTTAAACAAATGTGAGGTAGCAAGGGAAGACTAGAGCATATACCTTTCTCCATCCATTCCTTTCCCGTTTTTAATTTTCCATTGTTCACGTAATGGAATTTTCAGTTTTAGATTTTGGTCCTTAATTTTATATACAAGAACTTGTTATTTTTAATCATTTACCTTTTTTGATTAAAAATTAATATATTTTAACATGCCAGAAAAAAAAGAATGTTAACCTACAACACTATTTGAACTGTCTTTACTAAATTATTTTTAAAAATTAGAATGTCTAAAGATTAAGAAAAAAAGTTAATGTAATTTTTATTGTTCAAAACAGCTAATATATGCAGGATATTATTTAAAATAAGTGATTACAAATATATCAATACAACAACAAAAAATTATATATCACATCTGAATTTCTTATTTAAGTTTAGGAACAATGGAGTTATTTAAGATTGATAGAAAATAAATACTGAAATTACAATTTGTATTTCTAAATTTGTTTTGTAGCACCAAGTTAGAAACCATTTAAAGCTGGAATTTATACCAAGAAGCCAATTCATCAAGTCAGAGTCTGCTCTTCCACAATTCATAAAATCTTAGATATTTTGCAATCTGTACTTTAGCTAATTATTTTCTAGGTTGTTATGAGTTTCTGAAAATAATACAATGACACACACACACACCCTGACCCGAAACGTTAAAGGCAGAAGCCAAGCCCAATGCATAGTGCTTACCTTTTAACTTCTCCTGTGGGCAATATGTGACGAAACATTGTACAGCAGCATCACTTTGCTTAGGAGTGCTTGTGAAATTAATATTCCCTTCAACCTCTGCTTTTGGAAATAATATATCAGGTTCTTTGCATTCCTAGATCAAAATAAAATCGTATTTGTTACGGTAATATAACACTTGAATGTTTTACAACAACTCTCCAGAAGTTGTTGACCCATAACTCTAAGATACTTTTATCATTCTCTACACTGGCTGGAGCTTCTGGTGAGCTACAAATTCCTAGTGTCATATGTAAAACAATGCATCTGGTAGTTGACAGTGATTCATAATAAATCTGGCAGTCTTTTAAGGTAATAATGCAACACTTTGTCAATTTCTTAGAAACTACTCAACCTATGCATTGTTTCCAAAACATTTATTATATGTTGTGAACTCTCAGACCTAAATATAGACAGATCAACATTTAAAATAGTCTTCTTCATCAAGGAAAAAACAGTCCACTTGCCTTTTAAAAAAGCACCTTTGAGATGTTTAAAATAGTTATTAATAATTTTAAAAGGAAATTGCAACGGGAACCAATTCCTGTGAACCAATTCCACAGCCATACCTCATGCAGATGATACTAAGGGCTGTCTGAGACATGGCCAATAGCATTATGTCACTAGAATGGGTGGGGCCCAGAATGTTGGCTTTTGAGGAAAGATGTTGGATAGTTAAGGTGTCTTTTCCAAATTGATAAAAATGGATTAATGCATGGGAAGGACTTTAAGGAAGGGATTAAGGCAGGGGTGTCAAACCCGATCGCATCGTGGGCCATATCGTGACATATTGGGATTTTTTCCCCATGTGGAGCCAGGGTAGGTGTGGCCTGCATGGGCCGGATCTGGCCCACTGGCCATGTGTTTGACATGCCTGGATTAAGGGATGAGACACATGGCTTGCAGCTGACATAGGCATAGAGCACCTATTTTTTTCCCCTTAACCACTTTCCTCCATCAATCAAAACTTTTGTAGTCACACATTCCAAGGAAAAAAGGTGTGTGCAACTTTCCACTCATGAATTGCTTGTCCCTAGGTTTGTACAAGGCAGCACCTGTCAGTATTCAAGGTAACCATCTCCATGTAACTGAGTAGTGTCATTGTGAGATGTAAAGTGACACCCAAGAGATCACCACTAGATGAAGAAGCATTACATTTCTTCCCCATATAACCCTCATTTTTTCAAGTCTTTTTTTTTCTTGAAATTTTTTTCAAGTTTTTCAATGAGACCTGGAATATGGGCTTTGCCTGCTGACTATTTGTTCTTTTTTCTGAGAGTTATTGGTATTCTTGGTGAATATATTTGGGTATTCATTTAGTCTGCCATCATTTGTTTCAGTGTGCTCTAACACTTAATTGACTATCAGCTGCCTCTAATGGCAAATCTGATTGGCAAGTTAACACCAGTCATAGCTATTATGATATGTAATTTTTAAAAAGGACACAAAAGGGAATAAAGGAGCAGCATCCATGAGAAACAATGGCAGAAAACATTCAAATAGTTCTTTTGAGAGGGGTTATTTGTACTGGAGGAGGGCTAAAAAAAAAGAAAACTACTGAATATTTAGCAAAGTTCCATATTGTCATGAGAGGCAAAATACATGTAATGCATCTTCTGACCACAACTGGCTTCCCATTATTACTCCATCTGTGAAGGCAGCTTGTAGTCTTGTCAAGACAAGAAAAACTGTGCCAATGGTAATTTTTTGACAGCCAGCTGGTTCCCTTCTCTCAGTGGCTGCCACATATGTGCTGAAATGAATGCACACCAGAATGGCTTTGGAAACAAATGGCATACCCCTAAATCATATGCCAATGTATCTGGCTTTATAAAGTTTTTATTTTTCACATCAATAACCATTCCAAATTTCTTCTGACATTTTTGTTGTAAAAATAAACAACTTACTAAATGGAATTAAAATATTAATTTAAAATACAGATTAACTGTTCTTAATTTTCACAGATTAGCTATAAAAATCCTATTCTCACAACAATTAAAAGCACATTTCCTTCTTTTAAAACTATTTGCAAAGCATTGACACATTGGGCTTTGTTTTGCAGAATTGTAATCACAGGACGTGTTTCTAGCATTCAGAATACAATAGTTGGTTAAAACTATCATTAAAATTAGACTAGAGTCTAAGACCCTCTGAAATTAATTAGGTATTACTATAGTGATCTCCTAATTTAGGGTTCTTCAATATTCTTCAGGTTGTGGAACCAACTGTGCGCCTTGGAATGTAAAGTTGACATAGTCACCTCTCTTTTGGGCTATCTACTCTCAAGGAAGATAAGGGCCTCAGGGAGGAAAAAGTTAAAAATAAAGTTTAGTCTTAAGAGGTATGGTGTTTTTTTGTTTTTTGTTTTGGCTATACCAACTGTGCATTTTGAAAAAGTTTTGTACAAAGCATAAAAACAAACCAAGATAAGACTCCAGGTTCACATTTAAAATAAGGTTTATAAACCATCCATTGTCAAGAATCTGTTCATCTAAAAAGCAATAATAAATCAGAAAATAATCCGGATGCCACATTTTGTTCATGTTTATCTGTTCTGGAACCTTCTTCATAATATCAATATATGTCTAAAGAGTGGAAAAAGAGGAAAATCACGTTTTTCCTTTACATCTTTCTAAATCGGTAGTTTTTGAAGGTTTTTTTTAATCATTTTCCTTCTCTAAGCTGTGAAGGCCAGTGTCATAAGGGTCTCGTGGGTTCATTGGAATTGTTCTAATGGACAGCACACAATATCTTTTTCCTTTTTATTACCATGATAATGCAAATTACTACTTTCATTTGCGGCATGTAAAGCAATGTAGACAGTATTTCATTTCCACAGCTTTACAGCAGGTAAACAAATCAGTTTCTTTCCCCCTTCTTTCCTACTTCCCTCAGGCCATTCTGATAAGTGATGGTAATAGAGAAGTAGCAGTAAAAGAACAAAACAAAAGCTTGAATTATGTGTGCTTATCCAAGCATTTCAAAGTTAAACATCTCTCTACAGGTTATACATGCAGCCTTCAGTGTTAGCAAATGTTGCCTTGCTACATCTAGGCTCCCTTCCTACTGAGAATTAAACAGGTTAAGTTATGCTGGTCAGCAGTTCCTCTTAGGCTGGTATGATGTAGTCCTCTTCTCTTTTTCAGAAGAAATTTACCAGCATGCAGCTTTGGGGGTCTCGGGTACCTTCAGATCATTCAGTGGTGTTCAAAAAGGGCAACACTGCCCACAGCACTTCAGCACTTCAGGATAGTCAACCAATCCTGGCCTACTTCAACCACATTTATATATTACAGCAAAAGAAATGATCAGCAAATCTTTTTCAGAACTTTGGAGAGCAGACTGGCAGGAGACATCGATGCCTCTTCCAGGACATTGTAGTAACAACCCAGAAGATCAGCAAAGTATCTGCAGGGCTCAGTACTCTCTCCGCTCCTATTCAACATCTACATGAAGTCATTGGGTGAAGTCATTCGTCACCATGGACTGAGATATCACCAATATGCTGATGATACTCAGCTGTATATTTCAGCCTGTGGTGAGTTAAGCAGTGCTGTGACCTCCTTCTCACAGTGCCTGGAGGCTCTTAGGGGCTGCATGGGGAGCAATTGGTTAAAATTGAACCCAGGCAAGACCTAGTGGCTCTTGGTTTGGGGTTCTTTGGTCCATGCAGAATTGCCACCTTTGGTCTTAGATAGGGTGGCACTGCCCCATACAGACCCAGTGTGTAATCTGGGGGTTCTCCTGGACTCGCAACTCCTGCTCTTCGAGCAGATAGCAGTCATGGCCAGGAGGGCCTTTGCACAACTGCGGGTTGTGTGCCAGTTATGCCCTTTCCTGGACCAAAAATCCCTACTCACATCACTCATGCCCTAGCAAACCTCCCGTCTTGACTATTGCAATGCATGGAGCTGTCCTTGAAAAGAATCCGGAAGCTCCAGTTAGTGCAAAATGCAGTGGCCCGCATGGTTTTGTGCAAAACTCGGTGTACACATGTGTTACCTCTCCTGCGGGAGCTGCATTGCTGCCAATTTGCTTTTTTGTGCAATTTAAGTGCTGGTTGTCACCTTTAAAACTCTTCATGGCTTGGGGCCAGGTGATCTGAGGGACCGTCTCTTGCCAGTCACATCCACCCAACCCACAAGTGTGGTGAGGCAAGGAATGTTGTGAGTCCCATCTTCTAAGGAGATACATCTGGCAGAAACCAGTAGAATGGCCTTCTCTGTGGTGGCTTGCTCCCTCTGGAACATCATCCTCTGGATATTAGACTGGCCCCCACTCTGACACTTTCAGAAGGTTCTAAAGACATGGTTCTGCCAGAGGGCCTCAGGAACCCAGAGCCTGATGGAGCCCATTAAATGGCTGATATGAGTGTGTTTTGTCACCGGAGTGGGGTAGGGGATTATTATTTTATTATTATTATTATTATTTATTTCTTCTATATTGTGTTTTTTATTTCCTGTAAGCCACCTTGAGTTCCCATGAGCAAGTAGGCGACAATATAAAATTTCCAAATAAAAAAAAAAATAGTGGTGTGGATCATTTTTTTCCCTTCCACATCCAAGAAATACCAATGGAGAAAAGTTTATTTAGTTTTATTTGTGTATTGCAGATTTTACTATATATACATTTAGTGCAGGTAGAAAAATTATGTCTAGGTTCCCACAGTATTGATTAGATATGTCATCAGACCATCCCAGGATGCTTCCCACCAGGCTATGGTCTAAAATATTCTTGGCAAAGGTTCCATTGTCTACATTTATGATCAAGTCCCTGGTAAGATGGGCTATCTAGCCACTGCTAAGTTTTACTATTTAGACTCCCTGTCCCTTAAGAAAAGTATTAAAAAGGTGGTAAATATCCCCAGAAAGTCTGAACCTCATTATAGCTCTAGAATCCTAGAAGTACTATTCAATTGCCAGCTTCTGGGGGTCCACCAGCTGCCATTCTTGAGATTCCTGGCACGCTGAAAGGATGTAAAAATCTGATTCCTTCTTTTGTCCTGCAACATATCTGCTATTCTGAAGATCTCCAGAACTGTTTTTGTTATTCATTTTTATAGTTTTGTTCTTAACAATAGTTATAATTGCTATTCATTTTTATTTCTTTTTTAGCCATAATTATTTTTGTTCAAAAAGTTTTTATTGGTCAAAAAAGGTTTATACAAATACATATCAGGTATGGTAAATTTTCATTTTTCTTATACAAGATAAGAATTTTACTCAAATTTTTTAACACATACAACAGCCATATGGCAAGCAGGTGACACGAAGTAGCTAAGTTTACAAATCTTACATACGCAATAAAGAAGGGTCAAGAATAAACAGAATATCGTACAAAAGAGAATAAGGAAAACCAACACAATACCAAATATCTTTATCACTTCCTAGTTTTGGATCTCAGAACTCTGGGTTCAGCCTGACCCAACTCCAGGGCCGCAACAGCGGCAGCCGCCTCCGCCCCATGGTCTATAACCTCCCCTTCTTCAATTCCTGGGTCATCTGATTCCAGGAGGGCTTTGTGTTCCTCCACGTAGGCCGTAGCCTCCGCAATTGTACTAATTTTTTCGTAATGCCCTCCCGAAAATCATCAATCCTCTGGCATCAGCCATCTGAAGCCTACTCCTTCTGGTACAATTTGCTTGACAAAAGTAATATTTCTTTCTCATTTCACGTACCTGTCTGGGAATCTGCCTCAGAATGGCTATCTCCTGCCCCTGTAAGTCAGTGCCCCACTCCTATGTTTTCTAAGAATTTCATCTCGCCTCTTCTCACAAATTTGACATGAACCTCTCTGGGAACTGCATGCGTGCGTGCATATTGTGAATTAACTCTATAAACTCGATCCACATCCCAATTCATGAAATCAACACCTCTCCCAAGAAATTCTCCCAACAATTTAGTCACAACATCTCTCAAATCTTCTTGGTCCACTTCTTCCAAATTTTGAAACCTAAGGAAATAAGACATTTTATCCATCTGTAGTCCAAGCACAGCATTGCCTGTCATCTCCTCTCTTTTCTGCACTGCCCGCATCTCACCCTCCAGACCTTCCACTTTCTGCTTGTTTTCTGCTGAGACTTGTTGAGTATCCTTTAAATCCTTTTGGATAGTCACAATTTCTGCTCTTATTTCCATTTGGCCTCTTTGCAAATCATCCAGTTTCTTGTCCATATTGGATAACTTTTCCAGAATTCTCTCCATCTCTCCAGCAGTTGGTCTCTGACCTTTTGCCATTTAAAAAAAAAAAAATTCAAAATCCTCAGGCAAGCACAGTATCCTTGTAATTTCCTCCGGATCCACCAGGGGGCACTCACAGGAGCAACGAGTCCAGAGTACAGTTAGTCAACCAGGAAGCCGAAGGGAAGTGATGTCATCAAGATTCTCATAGTGAAGGCGGAAGCTGGACGCCACCACTGTTCCCCAGAGGGAGGGGGGGCCTCAAACCCTCCCTCCTAAATTTCTCCATCACCTCTTCTCTCCAGAGCTCTTATTTTAAGTTCTCCTCTCTCCAGAATGACTCGTGCTCCTTCCAGCCGCAGGGGAGAAAAACCCCCCCGCACTCCGGAGCACTCCACTCGCGTTTACCGATATCCCCTTCCCTTCTCCATTCCTCAATTCTTCTCCGTTCCCTGTTCACCACCAGGCTGCTGCAGTTATAAATCCAAAGCCCCGGTGTCACCGGGCACAGCGGCCCAGGCGACGACCAAAGTAATGGCCGTGGCCCGTGGCCTCCAAACCCCGCCGAGCCTAGGACGCGCCAGCATCGGTCCCCCCAGTCCTGTATGTCGGCTGGGAGACCCCTGGCGAGCCGTCCGTGCGGCAGGTGTCCTTTTCGGAACACCTGGCCCCTGGGGGCCTCGGCGGCGGCCGGATTCGGGCACTGGAGGCAGGAGAAGCCTCCAGACGACCGTTGCCTCTGGACACCGGAAGTCGTCTCAGCCATAATTATTTTTCAGGTAAGAATTCTGCTGCTCTAGGTATGTTGATATCTTTTGTTTAATCATGTACACACCCAAAGCATTTAATTTAAATAAGCTGTTAAAATGCTCATTCCATTGTCAACACTAGTCACATAACTAGCAATTGAACTACCTCTGCCCCAATTTAATCCTATTGACCGAAACCCATAAAGTACCTCTGTACTTTATTTTTTCTTTCATCATACTTTAAATATCTCACTCTATTCACTGGATTTTTTATTTATCCAGTTTAATTTTGTTGAAAACTATACATCTCAAGTAGCTAATAAATTTTATTTATCTTAACCTAAGTACATAATACTTATAAACTTTATAATATATAGCAATTTATAATACAATTGTATAATACAATTCATTATATATATATATATATATATAAATATATATATATATATATATATATATATATATATATATAAATATATATATATATATATATAATTGTATATATAATACAATAATACAACAATTTATAATACAATCTATAATAGATGTGTGGTTAAGAAGTATGAAAAACAAACAATCAATCAAATACCGAATGATCCCTTTATCTAATTGGTATACAAACACTCTGTTCATGTTCCATTAGTTTTCCTCTTAAAACCTCCCTCCCTTGTGCTATGTTTCCTAACCCATTTCTCCCTTAAGTTTGTTATAAATAAGGTTATCTTCCTTTAAATATTCTAGTATTTCCATATCTCACTCCAAAACATTATGAATAACTCATTTTTATCTCTTGCATTTTGCTCTTGAAGTCTTTTTTCTTTTTATTCTTAAGTGATATATTGAATTATTTGCTTTTCCTTCTATTATACTTTCCAGGTTGCCGATTTTGTTTCCCCCTCCTTCTTTATTTTTTGACATATTTTTGAGAGTTTCAGTAATCAGAGACTTAAAAACATCTGTATAATTCTATCTGTATATAAGACATATACAGGTAATATCTGCCAATAAAAATATAGTCTTGCAGTGTAAACAGATTGTCAAACTAATTTTCAACTAAATCCCAATTTTCTAATTTTTCCCTCTTTAACCAACCCTTGTGAAAGCTTGACCTAGCATTGTAATGCTCCGGATCTAGACTAGCAGGAGTGGGGATATTCCTCAGCACTTTACTGACAGTATTATTGTAGGAAATCATATAGAACAGTGATGGGAAACCTTTTGGGCACCAAGGCCCAAACTGGAATGTGCAGACTTGGTCTTCGGGTTTATGGCGTGCTGGTGTGCACGAAGACCAACTGGCTGGTGCGCATCGGAAGCCAGAAAAGCAGCTGGCGATGGTACGTGTGCCCACAGAGAGGGCTCTGTGTGCCACCTCTAGCCCACATGTCATAGGATCGCCATCACGGATATAGGAGCTATTTAACTAGAATATTAAAGCTTTTATTAATAAGTAATAAGGCGTTTTTACCCAGTACAGCATCTCTTCTCAACTTAAAAAACAACAACCCATAAGCTTACTATATGTCCTTTACACTACAATTTGTAATTCTTTTCTGGGGTTAAAAATATATTAAGCTTCAAGCAGGTAGCTCATGCGGAGGTACTTTTAAATTAACAGCAACGGGATGAAAACCTGCTTTTCTAGGTCTTTGATAAACAAATCAATAGCTCAACAACTGATCAGTATACCACCTAATTAGGGTCCTCAGTTAGTGAAACAGAACAGTCATGAAAAGATGCCATTAGTGTCCCAGCCAATAAAAAAATAATGGATTTTTAAACAGGCAACAGAAAGAACAGGTCGTGGCTCTTTTTGCTATACTTTTTAGCTCTAAATGGAATTACAATTGAACTGCAAGCATATTTTATTTAAAAAATAGTGTTTAAAATGAGTTAGACTCAATAAGATGCTCATTAGGCATTTTTCACATGGCATGTGGAAAAGGTATATTGCATTTCATACCTCTGTTTTTATAAGAGAAACAGAGTACATATATGCACACTGATACAGTTAAGACTATTGGGAAAGAGTCTGGCAAGGCTGTCTACTATCGCCCTGCCTATTTAACTTATATGCAGAGCACATCATGAGAAAGGTGGGGCTGAATGAATCAAAAGTTGGAATTAAGACTGCTGGGAGAAATATCAATAACCTTAGATATGCAGATGATACTACTCTAATGGCAGAAAGCGAAGAGGAACTAAAGAGCCTCTTGATGCGGGTGAAGGAGGAGAGTGCAAAAGTTGGCTTGAAACTCAACATTAAGAAAACTAAGATCATGGTATCTGGCCCTCTCAATTCCTGGCAGATAGATAGGGAAGAAATGGAGGTAGTGACAGATTTTATTTTCCTGGGCTCTAAGATCACCGCAGATGGGGACTGCAGCCAAGAAATTAAAAGACGCTTGCTCCTGGGGAGGAAAGCTATGGCAAATCTAGACAGCGTGCTAAAAGCAGAGACATCACCCTGCCAACAAAAGTGTGTATAGTCAAGGCTATGGTTTTCCCAGTTGCAATGTATGGCTATGAAAGTTGGACCATAAGAAAGGCTGAGCGCCAAAGAATTGAGGCCTTTATTTTATTTTATTATTTATTTTATTAGATTTCTAGACCGCCTTCTCCCGAAGGACTCAGGGCGGTGTACAGCCAAGATAAAATAAACAATATACAATTAAAATAGATTAAAAACTTATTATACAGTTAGGCCGATAAATTAAAATATATAATCTAAAAACCCCAATTTAAAACTAAAAATTAAATTTAAAATCTCCCAATTTAAGAAAGCCTCGCGAACAAACAAATATGTTTTCAGTTCATGTGAAAGGTCCGAAGGTCAGATATTTGGCGTAAACCGGGGGGAAGTTCATTCCAGAGAGTAGGAGCCCCCACAGAGAAGGATCTTCCCCTGGGGGCCGCCAGCCGACATTGTTTGGCGGACGGCACCCTGAGAAGTCCCTCTCTGTGTGAGCGTATGGGTCGGTGGGAGGCATGAGGTAACAGCAGGCGGTCCCGTAAGTACCCAGGCCCCAAGCCATGGAGCGCTTTAAAGGTGGTAACCAGAACCTTGAAATGCACCCGGAAGGCAACAGGTAGCCAGTGCAGTCTGCGCAGGAGAGGTGTTACATGGGAGCTACGTGGAGCTCCCTCTATCACCCGCGCAGCTGCATTCTGGACCAACTGAAGCCTCTGAGTGCATCTCAAGGGGAGCCCCATGTAGAGAGCATTGCAATAAACTTTGAACTCTGGTGCTGGAAAAGACTCCTGCGAGTCCCTTGGACTGCAAGGCAATCAAACCGGTCAGTCCTAGAGGAGATCAACCCTGACTGCTCTTTAGAAGGCCAGATCCTGAAGATGAAACTGAAATACTTTGGCCACCTAATGAGAAGGAAGGACTCACTGGAGAAGAGCCTAATGCTGGGAAGGATTGAGGGCAAAAGGAGAAAGGGATGACAGAGAATGAGGTGGCTGGATGGAGTCACTGAAGCAGTCGGCGTGAGCTTAAATGGACTCCAGAGGATGGTAGAGGATAGGAAGACCTGGAGGAACGTTGTCCATGGGGTCGCGATGGGTCAGACACGACTTCGCAACTAACAACAACAACAACAGTTAAGGCTAAGGAAGTTGCAAAAATATGAATTGAAGATCATAACTCAATCATTAGCAATTGTTTACAAAAAATACATATTCTTCTTTGCAATTTGGGAACAATATTTGGCTTTTTTATGGACAGCGTGAAAAATAACCTGATAATTCCTGTTAGTGCATTATAGAAAATAAGATTTAAGACACTGTATTTATCATTTACATTTTAACACAAGGGTATAAGGTTTCCTGCCTGAGCAGGGGGTTGGATTAGAAAACCTCCAAGATCCCTTCCAATTCTGTTATTCTATTCCATTCCATTCCACTCCACTCCACCCCACTCCATTCCATTCTATTGTCATCTGGCTTTGCTGGCTAAGTGGTAAAAGGAGGGGAAGAAAGATTTATGGGCCTAGTGATGTGTTGGTCAAAAGAATTTTCACAAAGCCCTTTATCACTAACCAAATAAATGTTGGACAATTTAATTTTATACCTCTGTTTTTATAAGAGAAACAGAGTACATATATGCACACTGATACAGTTAAGACTATTGGGAAAGAGTCTGGCAAGGCTGTCTACTATCGCCCTGCCTATTTAACTTATATGCAGAGCACATCATGAGAAAGGTGGGGCTGAATGAATCAAAAGTTGGAATTAAGACTGCTGGGAGAAATATCAATAACCTTAGATATGCAGATGATACCACTCTAATGGCAGAAAGCGAAGAGGAACTAAAGAGCCTCTTGATGCGGGTGAAGGAGGAGAGTGCAAAAGTTGGCTTGAAACTCAACATTAAGAAAACTAAGATCATGGTATCTGGCCCTCTCAATTCCTGGCAGATAGATAGGGAAGAAATGGAGGTAGTGACAGATTTTATTTTCCTGGGCTCTAAGATCACCGCAGATGGGGACTGCAGCCAAGAAATTAAAAGATGTTTGCTCCTGGGGAGGAAAGCTATGGCAAATCTAGACAGCGTACTAAAAAGCAGAGACATCACCCTGCCAACAAAAGTGTGTATAGTCAAGGCTATGGTTTTCCCAGTTGCAATGTATGGCTATGAAAGTTGGACCATAAGAAAGGCTGAGCGCCAAAGAATTGAGGCCTTTATTTATTTATTATTTTATTTTATTAGATTTCTAGACCGCCCTTCTCCCGAAGGACTCAGGGCGGTGTACAGCCAAGATAAAAATAAACAATATACAATTAAAAATAGATTAAAAAACTTATTATACAGTTAGGCCGATAAATTAAAATATATAATCTAAAAAACCCCAATTTAAAACTAAAAAATTAAATTTAAAATCTCCCCAATTTAAGAAAGCCTCGCGCGAACAAACAAATATGTTTTCAGTTCATGTGAAAGGTCCGAAGGTCAGATATTTGGCGTAAACCGGGAAGTTCATTCCAGAGTAGGAGCCCCACAGAGAAGGATCTTCCCTGGAGCCGCCAGCCGACATTGTTTGGCGGACGGCACCCTGAGAAGTCCCTCTGTGTGAGCGTATGGGTCGGTGGGAGGCATGAGGTAACAGCAGGCGGTCCCGTAAGTACCCAGGCCCCAAGCCATGGAGCGCTTTAAAGGTGGTAACCAGAACCTTGAAATGCACCCGGAAGGCAACAGGTAGCCAGTGCAGTCTGCGCAGGAGAGGGGTTACATGGGAGCTACGTGGAGCTCCCTCTATCACCAGCAGCTGCATTCTGGACCAACTGAAGCCTCTGAGTGCATCTCAAGGGGAGCCCCATGTAGAGAGCATTGCAATAAACTTTGAACTCTGGTGCTGGAAAAGACTCCTGCGAGTCCCTTGGACTGCAAGGCAATCAAACCGGTCAGTCCTAGAGGAGATCAACCCTGACTGCTCTTTAGAAGGCCAGATCCTGAAGATGAAACTGAAATACTTTGGCCACCTAATGAGAAGGAAGGACTCACTGGAGAAGAGCCTAATGCTGGGAAGGATTGAGGGCAAAAGAAGAAAGGGATGACAGAGAATGAGGTGGCTGGATGGAGTCACTGAAGCAGTCGGCGTGAGCTTAAATGGACTCCAGAGGATGGTAGAGGATAGGAAGACCTGGAGGAACGTTGTCCATGGGGTCGCGATGGGTCAGACACGACTTCGCAACTAACAACAACAACAGTTAAGGTTAAGGAAGTTGCAAAAATATGAATTGAAGATCATAACTCAATCATTAGCAATTGTTTACAAAAAATACATATTCTTCTTTGCAATTTGGGAACAATATTTGGCTTTTTTATGGACAGCGTGAAAAATAACCTGATAATTCCTGTTAGTGCATTATAGAAAATAAGATTTAAGACACTGTATTTATCATTTACATTTTAACACAAGGGTATAAGGTTTCCTGCCTGAGCAGGGGGTTGGATTAGAAAACCTCCAAGATCCCTTCCAATTCTGTTATTCTATTCCATTCCATTCCACTCCACTCCACCCCACTCCATTCCATTCTATTGTCATCTGGGTTTGCTGGCTAAGTGGTAAAAGGAGGGGAAGAAAGATTTATGGGCCTAGTGATGTGTTGGTCAAAAGAATTTTCACAAAGCCCTTTATCACTAACCAAATAAATGTTGGACAATTTAATTTTATATTTCTATGAAATTTCAGACAAATCTTTATGTCAGCTGATAATTTTGTTCAAGTATTTGGAAGGCAATAGTAAAAGAAATAATGACAAGAAGTCTTATTTGGGATGTTTTAGAAATGCCAGAAACAAAAGTGTAACAGTGAACTTAGCAAAGTCTGCTGAAAAAGGTAAAACTTATATTTTGTGCTGCATTTCTTGATAATAGTAAGAAAACTGGCAATACATGAGAATATGCCAGTCTTGGACAACCTATGAATCTTCACAAAGGAAGAAGGAACAAATTAACATTAAATTTAAAAAAAATGGTTTACTGAAATTAATCTTTTCCTATTTAGTAGTTCTCAAAAACATAATGGTTTAGGATTATGTATCAATGATCAAGGTTGGTAGCTGTCACTGTTAATTACAGCAATCCCAGTTCAATGTTTGATATAATAGATACAAAGATAGGTGGATAAAAAATGTTTCACCTACCATTTCAATTTGCCTTTCTGGCCTCCTGAGAACTACCAGTTGTATCATGCCACGAATATTTCCTTCCATAGACATAGAACGCCTCAAAGTTTCCATGGCTTCATGGTTTGATTTTCCAAGCAAAGAGTCACTATTTACTGCAATAAGCTGGTCATTTATTCGTAATCGCCCATCCTGCAAAAAAAAAAAGTGCCGTCTTTTTAAAACTTTAAAGTATCAGTCAACAATGTTTGAATGTATTTTTTTAAATGAAGTATTAAAGTTTCCATAAAATTCTATATACTCCAAAAACACATAGCTCTCTATCACATTAAAACACTCTATTAGCAGAATTTTCATGATTACGATTGCTATAAGCATATTCTAAAATCTATTCTGCATTCTTCAACACATAAAAATAAAAAGAGCATAGTAAATCCCCAAAGGAACCAATTTCTGAGAACTCAGGATTTCTTAGAAGAAATAACCTTATGCCCAACTCTGACATCCGGAGTGTAACAAAAGTCAGCCCCCAGATAAAGTTTATTATATAAATTGTATTAAATGTTCACATTGTTGTCATATTCTTCTTTCCTTATTTTTTGATGCATGACCTTTGAACAATATAGCAATACATTATTTTCTCTATAAAAATATTATTTCAATCAACCAATCAATTTTTATTACACACACATCAGCAAATAAAAGCATTAAAACATAATAATAGTAAAAATAAAAAAATCACTTAAAGCACCTAAATGGAATATTTGTAAATATGAATCTTTGTGTGTGCGTGTGTGTATGTGAATGTTTAAAAAAAAAAAGTTTTTCAGAGGGGTGGCACAACAACCATTAATTATGTGACAATGACAAGAGCTATTAGCTATTTTTAAAATAATTAGCAAGTCCAAAGTTACAGATTTTATTTTTAATATGCATAGAAGAAAACATGTCAAAAAGAGAAGTTTGTTATTATAACCGACCCACATGCACTTGTCCACTGTATTATTCCTAAGAAACCTAAAAGCAAGATAGAAAAAAAAAGGTTTAAAAATCAATAATGTTTTTGAAATAAGGTGTGGTCCAAGCTGTTGGAGCAGGGGTTCTTGTATGAGAAGAAATGTTGAACACTACTAAAATTTTTGAGAATGTAGGCAAAATTGGAATATTTAAAAGAACACAAATGCAACAGAAATGGTACTAATTACCTGCTAAAGCAAATAGTTAATTTGTTTCTACTTTGTTCACAATTAATCTGAAAGTCATGATGGGTATGTATCTTTCACGTTTTGGTTATGAATGGACTATAAGGCTTAGATATTCGCTACATTAATATTTTACTAGAAGAGTTCTTCGCTCCTCTGAAAACAACAAAATACCTTATTCCAACAGGCTAGAAATCCTGGGGCTAGAAAACTTAGAACTCCGCTGACTTCGACATGACCTGTGTTTAACACACAAAATCATCTACTGCAATATCCTTCCTGTTAAAGACTACTTCAACTTCAATTGCAATAATACAAGAGCAAACAATAGATTTAAACTTAATGTCAACCGCTTCAAACTTGATTGCAGAAAATATGACTTCTGTAACAGAGTTGTTAATGCTTGGAACTCATTACCTGACTCCATAGTCTCTATTCAAAATCCCAAAATCTTCAACCAAAAACTGTCTACTATTGACCATTCCTAAGAGGACTATAAGGGGCGTGCATAAGAGCACAAACTGCCTACCGTTCCTGTCCTATTATTCCCTTCATTATATCAAATTAACATAGTTGTTGTATGTTTTTACTTATATATACATATATTTCTTTCATGATATCTTGTTTTTATTTATGACGATGTTTGTGTTTACTGTTGTGACAAAAAAAAATAGTTGCACAAAAAGATGTGATGGATAATATATCAGAATCCAATTTTAAAACAATGGATACTTGTTTTTATACTTAATAACTTTCTAGTTACAATAGCTTGGTTTAATAAAGAATTTAAAGATAGCAGCAGTCTTGTATTTGCTCAAAGCATTTTGAAGCAGTTTGCTGAAAAAAATCAAAACAATGAATATCTCATTGCTATAATCAAGATATAGCAAAATACAATTCAAGTTTCCTTCTAGTAAATTTAAAAAATCAAGAGTGTTCTTCTTGTTACAATTCTCCAAACCTTTCTAAAACAAAATAAAAATCTATAGCCAACATATTCACTAAAAATCAAAGGCCCAAGCATGAACAATATGTCCAAGTTTTTCTCTCAGTAGTCTAAGACAGATGTCCCTAACCCCCGGCCCATGGCCCATTACTGGGCCTTGAGCCCGTTCAGAACCAGACCGCGGAACTGGTGGATGAGCGTGAGCATGCACATCCCCACTTGCGTGAGCAGTGAACAAATGCGTGTGGGCTTTATTTGTGCAAGCGGCAGGACTTGTCGCTCATGCAAATGGAGCTGTATGTGCGCACTTGACCACCACTTATGTGGAACCATCCCCTCTCCCCCCGCCACCAGTTCATAAAATTGGAAAAGCTGGGGAACTCTGGTCTGAGACCTGTGGTACGCAGAAGCTTTCAAGAAGTAATTCAAAATCAGCTTATAGAGCTTCCCCAGTAAGTGCATGTAGCTCAGAGCTGTCAGTATATCTGATCCCCTTCCAGCCTTTCTATTCTCACATCATGACTCTTTCAGGCCTGGAAGTTCTGCTACATCAGCCCCCTCCTTGAATCCAGATTACTTCTTTTACATACATTGCCAATCCATAAGTTGCCTCTTCTTGAGTTTTCCATGTGTTAGAAGCCAAAGACAGTAGGTGGCTTCAGTAAGCTAGTTATTCCAACTCCTCCTCAGAAGGAGGAAGAAGAGGGAGAGGAAGGAAATAGCAATAGGCAGCACCTTAATGCATCCAGAGTTAGCTTCCTTTTCCAAACTCATAAGTCTACTGGCATTTATTGGCAATCATTTGGCACCAGTAAGACTTAGTGGCTCTTTATTCTATTATGGCTTTAGGCTTTTCCTCTATCTTTAAAGCAAAACTATTAAAGCAAAAGTATGTCAAATTATTTTCTTAGCAAATACAATAAAAGCTACCATCCAAGTTCATGTCTGGTTAGAAATAAACTCAATAGAGTTTGTTGGGACTTCACTTCTATATATGTATACAAGGCGTAAGCATTACTATGTATAATCATACTTTTTGAGGGTAACAATCAATTTTTTAAAAAAACATAAACATGTCCCTTTGGAAAATATGCCTATTTGTTTTTGTCATGGCAGGACAAGAATTTTATAGCAATAGCACTACCAATAGCACTTAGATTTATATACCGCTTCACAGTGCTTTACAGCCCTCTCTAAGCGATTTACAGAGTCAGCATATTGCCCCCAATAATCTGAGTGCTCCTTTTACCCACCTCGGAAGGATGGAAGGCTGAGTCAACCTTAAACCTGGTGAGATTCGATCTGTCGAACTGCTGGCAGCTGGTGATCAGCAGAAGTAGCCTGAAGTATTGCACTCTGACCACTGTGCCACTGCTGCTCTTATAGAGTATTTGGTGAAATCTAACAAATTATCTGACAACCACTGGCCCAGAACTTTAGAGTTGGTGTCATTATTACACAGAAAAGATATCTAAACAAACTATTTAAACTCTAAATCAATGTATTATGTTGTTGGCCATGAATTGGATAAAGCCAATTAAACTGAAGTGCAATTGAGACAAATCGCCCTAGTCAATCTAAAGGGAATGAAATTTGGGGTGAAATCATACTTTCTTTGAAGTCTCACATCTGAAGATTCAATGTACTCCTAGATTTGTTACGTATGTGCATTACTGGAGATGTCAGAATTAAATACAATGATCTGAGCCTTAATTATGCTTTGTTTGGAACATTCAGTAAAATGTTCTGCCTTTGAAATTTGTTTGGAAACTACAGAATCCTGTAGCCAGATTATTGCTTAGGGCCTCTACAGGTGGTATAGAGAAGAGATTATTCTGACCTATTTCCAGGAACAATTCAAAGTACTAGTCATGATGTATAAATACTGACATCACTTAGGATCAGATTATTTCCAAGACTGTTCTCTCCTTCAAGTGTTTTCCTGAACTTTCAATTCTTTAGAAAATGCCTTTTCAGAATCCTCTCACAGTTAGAAGCATATTTGTTGGGTCACTATGTGTGGCTGTCCCAAGCTTTGAAATTATCTACAAAGAGGACAGGTTAGGAAATCTGCCTTTTGCTTTGTTTGTTTAAATGTTACCTCTTTGTACTGATTTAATTAGAACATTAGTTTTTTAATTATAAATTTAAAAAATCCCACAGTATTCTAGGTTGCCCAGAGTGGGAACTGAATAAGCACAATAGATATTTGTTTCTGATCGAGAAACTTATCCTGCAATCTTTCCTCCAGAAAAAAGATCGGAGGAACTGGCAACACCTACAATTGCATAAGACTTTAAACATCATATTCCAATTCTTAATGTCATCATATAAAGGGACAAAGCTTGTGTATATTATTTAAAAAGCCCTGCCCTGAAATTGTCATATTGCGTCATCCATATCCTAGGCACTCATTGCCTTAATAACATAAACATGTGGTAAGTAAAAAGAAGCCAGCACACAATTTTTCCTTCTTTAGTATCCTTTATGTTGTCTTTTAAAATGAACTATGCCATCATTTATTCTTACATTTTTAAGAGAATCTGAAATGTTAATTAAGCCATCAGACAGCATTAACCATATGTGCATATTAATGTTGTCATGAGGTATGTACCACCCCAATGCTCAGTTCTTATTCGCTGGCAAAAAGCACTTAACTCATAGAATAAAGAGAAATAATATGAAAAAAGACAAAATAATAGGAGTGAATTTTTGAAATTATTTTAGGTTGAAAAAAATTACCTTTATGTGACTATGTATTTAAAATCTAGAGGATTATACCTCTAGGTCTGAAATACATAGCAGAAATAGCAACTGATATAGCAATCGTTATTTATTTTTTTTTAAAAAAGATCACTCCTAGAGACATTGCAACTCAAATTATTCACAATGATGACATAAATTTGAAGAAACCTAATATGGATTAAAAGGGTCTACAGTTCAAAAGGTCTCACAGATGAGGAAGTAGCATTGAAAAACCATTAGCCTGCTTACAATGAATTTGATTCAATCATGCATTCATTAAGAGTTTTCTATAAGCACTTGTCAGAGTTGCTTACATCTCTCATATGTCTTAGCAGTCCATAAAATGTGTATTTTCAATTCCAATATCCCCGTAAGGCATTCAATATATTCATGTTACATTGCTGCCAAGTCTGTCTGTCTATCTATTTTAATAAACAGTCATTGAAGCTGTTATAATAGTAATGTACCAAACCCAGTACCTAAGGAGAAAATGAAAAGTAAGAACAAATGGATTAGAAAATTAAGGAACATTTTATTTTATTTTACTTTATTAATGAGGGAACTAACGATGTCATCTAACAATCATATTAAACTAGTAAAACATGTTTTGGAAAGAGAAACAGTAGATTGACCCAACCATCATGCATAAAAACATTGCCCCCTTGATATATTACAAACATTTATAAATCTTGGAAACTTATTATATTTCTACTAATCAGTCACATTCAACATTCCACAATATATTTTCAGATACATTCAAATAAGTTATAATGTTTGCATGTCAACAATGTATTGACAAACGCAGTGGGACAGTGGAGCTAAATTAGCTTCTGAAATGATGTTAATTATCTTGAACACTTTAGACAGTCACAACTAGAAGTAGTTTATTTCCAATATATTCATTTCACATTATATATGTATAATGAATTTTTAACTTGGAATTTTGATTACCCGTTCTTTTCTAAATTCTGCCCCTGAGCCTACTTTTACAGAGCATTTCAGTTCAGCATGAAAGTGGTAACTAAGAAATTAAATACCGAAAGATTTTGCAAAGTGGAAAGTTTGAGAGTTAAAATGGCACTAGGAAGTGACTTAGAAATGACTTGGAGAGATTCTCTCCATCAAAAGTATAGTCCTCAGTATAGTTAGAGACTGCTGAGAATAGGCATTACTACAGCCAGGTGTTTTGTCTCAAAGCTATTTTCCTTCCTACTGAATCTGCAATACGGTCAGCTACATAGCTGGCAAAATTTATCTGTTGTTCTGAGAAACGGATAGCTTCTGCTTGAATATCAAGGCTAGCTCTTCCTTATCTGTTGAAAAATAATGAAAACGGGTATTCTTTTTCCACAGAAACAGTTGATAGCTTGCCAAGGGCACCAGGTGGTTGGAAATTCTGAAGAGGAGAGCTGCCATGGTAGAGGTTCATCTGCCCATGGTATCTAGCCTGTATTACTGATTTAACATTGCAATTTTCCTTGAGTGGCCTTCACCACTAAAGAATTTGGCATTGGGTGTTATAATAGAAACTTTTACTCCTCCTCTTGTAGCTTATATTGATTTCTTTGGTTTCTTTTTCCATGGGTCATTAATGCTCTTAATAATGCTGGAAACAGGTTGAAGGATCCTGGGGTATATGCTTAATAATGTACAAACTGAAAAATTGAGTCATCTATTGATTTCATCATTTGATGGATTTGTGGCAAAAAGGATTGATTTTCTAGCATGTTACCAGTTCTTGCTTAGCCTCCTATTAATTTCTCTGAATTTAAGAATTGATCAGATGTAATTATTTCTGCCTTCTGATTATCTCCTTTCTCAGAGGGGAGGTTTCAACAGTTGTTTGGTTGTATCTGTTCCCAGCAGTTGTTTGTTTCTATCTGTTACATGAGACCTACAGTCTGTTATCCATGATGTCAGGAGTTGATAGACAATTGTTTTGATAGCTTCACTGGAGGGGGGAACAATCAATGCAAATTAGTCTATTATAAGGACATCAAGGCCATAGTCTGGAGCTGTCAACCTTCTTTGTATGAAAGAAGTATGGGAGAGAGAGAGAATGGGAGAGATCCTACAGATATAATTCATGTAGATAAGAATTTTTACTGCAAACCAAAATGAAATCAATAGCAATAACAACAGCACTTAGACTTATATACCACTTCACAGTGCTTTTCAGTCCTCTCTAAGCACTTTACAGCATATTGCCCCCAACAATTTGGGTTCTCATTTTACCAACCTCAGAAGGATGGAAGGCTGACTCAATCTTGAGCTGATGAGAATCGAATTGCTGGCAGTCAGTAGAATTAGCCTGCAGTACTGCATTCTAACTACTGCACCACCACAGCTCATAAAACAACTGACTGCTCACATCCAATCTACATCCACTTTCCTTCTTACATCTATTATGGTTTAAATTGATTTGTATTGTCTTCCTCCCCTCCCATGAATTAATAGATTGTTTGGTATGCACGTGGCGGTTTAGAAGCTAAGACTTCATTGTAGTATGTAACTACTATCATTGGCTTTGGAAAACTGGTTCTCAACTTTACCCTTACTCTCAGGTGAATTAGCTCTTAAGGATGTTGGTTCTGATTCAGAAATGGATCGTCAGCAATAAGATGGTGCATGTTCCTATTCCCTCCAACATCCCTGGGATA
Organism: Ahaetulla prasina; assembly: GCF_028640845.1. Lineage (NCBI taxonomy): Eukaryota > Metazoa > Chordata > Lepidosauria > Squamata > Colubridae > Ahaetulla > Ahaetulla prasina. Next base: position 196,766,060 of record NC_080539.1, read on the forward strand.
TTGGTTCCATGCCACAATGGTCAATGGAAGAAGTGACATCAATGGTTTCCTCTATTTAGTATTAGTTTCTGATATAACATGAATGTTCAGTAATAAAGGGAAGCCAGGAAATTCTTCTCTGTATGTAGTCATTAAAATGCAACTATGAGATCATATTCTGCTCTATTTATTTCTTAATATTTGGGGTACCCTATAAGAGTCATTTTTCTGATTACTGACTTCTTGTATTGCCACATATGTATTTTATCATTCTATTTCCTCCTATTTTATTTTGGAACTAGACTGTGTACTGTATTTTATTTTATTGATAAGGTAACAGGAATGTATCAATTCAATAAACTACTAGGACTATTGCTTAACATTAATCCCTCTGATAAACATACTGTACAACAATAACACAATAAAATACCTAGCAAAATATACAACAGAAACCCCAATTGTCCAATTAGCGATCATAATACAAAAGCTTTAAGATCTAAAGTTCAATTTTATAGACAGTATATTGTACTTCTATTGTTTTCAACAGGAATTACACCTCAATATATTTTTGAACTTCAATATGCAATTTTGAAAATTTAAACTATATATCCAGTGGATTAGGCAGCACTGCTTTATAAAATTGATAGGCAACCCCCCCCCAAAATGAGCTGTTTTTAATGATATATTGACAGAGTGATCAATTATCACTTAACCAATCCTTAATCCTGCCAGCTTACTGATTTTGCAGTATGAATGTCTGAGCCATATATAGTATAACAGAATAACTTGGAAGGGACTTTGTAGGTCATTTAGTCCAACCCCCGGCCCAAGTAGGAGATGCTACATTATTTCTGACAGATGGCAGTCTAGTCTCTTTTTTGAAAGCTTTCAGTGATGAAGGTCCCTGAAGGCAAGCTGTTCCATTAGTTGATTGTTCTCACTATCAGAAAATTTCTCCTTATTTCTAGGTTGAATCTCTCCTTGATCGGTTTCCATTATTTATTCCTTGTCTGGCCTTCAGATGCTTTGGAAAACAGCTTGACCCACTCCTCTCTGTGGCAGCCCCTCAAGTATTGGAACACTACTATCATGTCTCTCCTGATCCTTCTCTTCACTAGACTAGCCATGCCCAGTTCCTGTAACAGTGAAGTTCCTGTAACAGTGAATCTTCTAGCATACAATTGCTTGAGGTAATCGGTAAACTCAGAGGCTTATCATTAGTGTAAGTCATATTTTCTTTTTGTCTTTTTGAAAACAGGGGTCACATTAGCCTGCCTCTAATCTTTTTAGATTTTGATCAATGGAGGAAGAGAACTGTCAGCATACAAACCTTCCACTCAAGATTGACTTTAATCAATGCTCAAGGGTTTCAACTGCAAGAGAATCTTGTATGATTGGAGTTTTTTTTTAAGATATAAAAAAGGAGGAAATGCAAGGCAATTATATTCCCAATATGTTTAGGAATTGACAAATAATAAAGCATTTTTTCATTAGTGTCCTGTTTCAGACTGAGCAAATGCACTGGCTCGATCTACAAGTGATTTACTGATGTTTAGTATTGTAGTTAATTATAAAGAAAGTGTTAAGTGAAGGTGTGGCAGAATGTGAGGGTGAAGTCAAAAAAGATAACAGCGTAGAGTCTCTACATAGTCACAAATGGACTGTCTAACCCTCATGAATTCCATTGATCCTTCTCTATCACCAGAGTAGATTCTTATGCATAGGCATGAGTAGTAATAAATCAGTTTAACTGGAAATTCAAGTGTGGTCCTGTTCAGGCAGACAAAGGACATTACAAATGTAGGCACATTCCAGAAAATAGAAGTAAGTGATGTTTTGCTTGATATCTGGATGCAACAGTTTAGAGTTTAGTCCAGATACAAGCTGTCGGAAATTAATAAAACATAACATTTTGAACCAACTGAAGCTTCCAACTACCCTTCAAAGGCAGTCCCATTACAAAGACATTACAAACTTCCAGATGGGGGATGATCAGGGTGTGGGTGACTGTGAGAACAGGCACATTGGTCCAGAAATGGGCGTAGCTCAGTGCATAACACATAGCTGTACAAAGGCCTTCCTGGCCATGACAGTCACCTGCTCCTCAAACAGGGGTAGCAAGTCCGGGAGAACTGCTTGCTTGATTGACTGCTGACTTCTGAGGCTGACAGCTTGTTAGATCAGGCTTTTCAATCACTGGCGCTTACAATTATGCAAGACCTTTCATGAATTCTACTATTTTTTTACTGCAAAACATGAATTACTATCTGAAACTAATGAAAAAAAATTATTCCTGAACAAACTTGAAGAAGTCTTCATTCTGAAGAATTCTGAAAGAGATTTGTTCAATCTAGTCTACCATCTGAGACAAGTTGAATACCATTCCAGCTTAAATGTTGAAAGAAAAGAGCTTCCAAACTTTCAAATAATGAACAATTCAATAGGTAGGATGTCACCAAAAAAAGAAACAGAAAGAAAAGGCGAATAAAAAATACTGCAGACCTTGTGTCTGTGGCTGCTCATAATCAGTCTCAAGGCTCTTTCCAGATTAAATACATCTGTTAGTATACAATCTGTACTTGCTGTCAGGCAGTTGCACTCACAAGGGAGGCAATGGAAGGTTCAGATTGATGAAAGCAGCAGTGTGATGAAAGCCTCACTCGTCTTCTACATTTGTCACAAAATCTCACACATGCCCCATTGGGGAGGAGTTTGCAATATGACACTGAAATATTGATTTCATCATTCTGACTAAAGCAGTAAGATTTTGCAGATCTTGTTGCTGCCAGATTTTTTTCAAGTATAATCAAATCCATGTATTTAATATCTAATATATACTGAAAAAATGATACCAGATTTTGCACAGGCACCTCTTAGTATGTTGCTTGTTAAATAGCTTCTGCTGCATCTTTATGGGCTATTGATATCCATAAAGGCATCAGTAGCAAGTGCATATAAACCAATGCAAATCCTCACAACTATTTTCATACACCATCTCTATGAACTAAGAAATCTGAAGACACTGGAGGCACCAGAAATAAGCCTGTTTATGACATGAAGGAAATCAATTTAACAAAGTATGCTACAAGTTTTAAAGAATTCATCTCTAAAATCCATTGCTTCAATAAATTTAATACATATCCACTATTTTGAGCTTTCCATTATTATAAGAGGTGCTTATTCTTCAGAATGAGTAAGTTACTTCCAGCAACTGCAAGAACAGTCATTTTACAAAACATCATTTTTTGTTTATAAGTAGGAACAGTATTTCTCTTCCTGCAAATATAGCATTAACTTCTTTTTCAGCTGCTACCCCAAGACATTTTGGAAAACCATATATCAGGGCAGCTTCACATTCAAATTTGCTTCTCTTTTATAAATTATCTGTAAAAATTATTTCAATTAATGTAATTTATTAAAGCTAACAATATCTATAAGCCTAGGAAGAATTTAAAGAAAAAATTGCATTCAGTCAGTAGCAGTGAGAAACATGAAATACATTGGTGACCATACCAAGCCTCTTTAAAACTGATATTGTGAACCATTTAGATGACTAGTTATACCCTGAACTCTACACATATAGAAGTCCCAGCTTAATTTTCTCAAATACTATATTCTCCAATGCGTTTGGTTTGGGGGAAAGTTCCTTGAGCTACTTATCAGAGTAAGAGAGATCAGATATATTAAATTCAAACAACATAGTGCTTATTGCTTGTGGGGAAAAAAGGAGAATAATGGAATGAAAAGGTTATTAGCAAATGAAAAATCAAGTTTCTGTCCAAAGCTTTGCTTTTATTTTTTAAAGTTTACCTTTAAAAATAATCTGCATATTTCCATGGATAAAAGAATTGGTATATTAAAGTGTATATGAGTAAGAGGTAGAGTTGATGTACTAATAAGCTTTGTGTTGTATATAAAAATACCTAATTCCAATACTCCTGGAAAAACTATGTTCCTAATCATGATAGAACCAAATTTGTCAATTATCAGTCACATGATAATGTGGCTGAGAACAGACTTAGATTATTATACCACACCAAAGATACAAGTTTTGAAACATTTAAACAAGAAACAAAATGATCTACAAGTCTAAATTTAATAGTACAACATCCACATTACCATTTTAATTTGTGGTTAAAATAAATTATTTCATAATATTAAGAAGCACTGATGATAACAATTTAAATTCCAGTGGTTAAATGTATAATTTTCTTCTCAGTTCTGTTCTGTTTATTTATTATCAAATAAATAAATAAATAAATAAAAACTCCATGTCAAATATTCATAAACAAAGTTTATGAATGTCGAAGTTTAAGAACACGAATATGATTATACACTTATGTGCATATACATGGTATGGATGATTCATACCACATGAGCAAGAACAATGGTTATGAGATCCATGAGAACCATTTTCTCCATCTTCTACTCAAAAAGAGGACAGTTAGTACAGGATCTTTTGAAGGTAAAACAATATCACAGTTGATATATATGGGGCTCCAATTTAGGATTTCAATAAACTAGAAGAATTAGAAGTGGTCCAAGTTAAATTTGAAAGATCAATTTCAGCCTTACCCCCATGTATATCTGCAGCAATATTGAAATTAGATCTCTTCCATCAATTAGATCCCTTCCATCAATAAATATAAGGGTAAAGAAAGCAATAGTTTTATATTATAGGAAACTAGTTCTCATGCCTGATTCTTAATCTGAAAAAATAATGACTTCATGAAAAATGTATTGAGAATAGATGGATGAATCTGTTCTACTCACACAATTCTTGTTAGATCAGGAATTTCTGAGTGACATAAAGTATTATATATTATTGAGTTACCACTTATTTTTAAAGATTTTATCCAAGATAGAGAGCAGATATGTAAGTTAAATAAGTGGCAGCAACTTTTTAAAGAAAGATAAGGAATGTCATAATATTTACAGTCTCTTACATCACATTCCCTGAGAATGTTGTTCCCCTGTTCCCTTTAAAGAACTTCACTTTCAAACAGTTTATATGGATGGGAGATATAAAGGTTTACCAAATACATACGTTTATGTATTTGTAGTAACTTATAGGTGGAAGATTAAACTACAAACTTTAACAATAACCCAGAACCAGAACTCATCACACCTTGTTAACCCAATTGAATCAATCTAGTTTAGAAGAAAAAAAATCTATTTTATATTGAAGGCATAAACATGTAACAAAAAAATTGTTTGGATTGTTTGCAAGAAAGACACAAAAGCACACCTTGACAAACAGTGATGTTAATACTAGAGGGATGTATTGAACGAATATGATTGCTATAATTTTATACATACGGTATTTTGCTAAAACCTATTGTTGCAAATAAATGTTTAAATACAAAAATATGGATGATTATCTTGAGGAAAGTGAGACAAATCTAAATAAGTACTGGACACTTACTATTTATTTAATATTACTTCATAGATATCCTACAGTGCATAGATTATATTGGGAATTATCTTTCTCCTCAAAAGTAAAGAAATGCATTTTTGAAACAACTGTTTTTAAGAGAAATATAATCTTCAGGAACTGAAAAAGTTTTAAAAATCACATTTATACTATTAAATCAATAAAATAGAATCTGTAAATTTTCAGGTATTTAGATCCATTCATTCCCCACTCATAAATAAACAAATAAATATAGCTTTGTAACAGCACTAAAACATGATAAAAAAACATCCAGACCATCATCATCACTGCCTCCTCCTCCTCCTCTCTTTCTACATTTTTGTTTTTAATGTTGCCTTTAATATAATTAATTTCACAGTACTGTTTTATTTATTTAAACATAATCAAGCTATTTTAATTTTCTGTGCCAACAGAATATATACTTTTTGAATTCATGGACTAGATAAATTACTTCTTTTAAAACTTAGAAATGAGACTCTTGATTTTTTTTGTGCTGATTTATGGCTCCATCTGTGTTGCGTGTTTTCATGCAAGTGCCCTAGTGACTTGATATTTAAGACAAGTTTCTCATGTGTGAATCTTTTAATTAAAACATGAAAACTCAAAGAACCTACTCTATAAGTGCAAACATCTTCCAATATTGCTATTTGCAAAGGTGTATTCCACAATATATAAATACCTTTCACTGAAACGTAAAACAATAATTTATCTCATTCCTACAAAAATATTACTTATTCATCCTTTTCAAAAAGAGCAAAAAATATTTTAAGATTCAAAAGGATTGAAATAACTTCATTTGATATCAAAATGTAGTTGTTAATACTATATAATAGAAAGTTATATGAAATAGGATATATACATTTATGTACATTTCTTACTAAGGTAATATTAGGTTACCTAAGCTAAGCTAAGCTAAGCTAAGGTAATGTTAGTAAAAGGTAATGTTAATAAAAGTATTTGATAAATTAAACTAAACAAAAATGATATAACAATCTCAATTTATTTTAGTTTCATATTCAAAATACATCCAAAACAAGGTATTTTGGAGTAATATGGAAAATTTTTATATGATGTTCCCAAGAGCCAATATCAAAATAATTACAGATCATACCAAACTAAATGGAATTTCACTATATTCAAGACGAAAGTAATATAAATAAAATACCTTATATGCAGCACCACCATGGATGATAGATTTGATGAAAATTCCAAGATCTGCCCCTGTCTCTCGAGATTTGTTGCCTTTTAAGCTCACGCCAAGTCCAGCTGAACCCGAATCATTCAAAGGAATTTCAAAAGTCAATTGCTCTGTTGCCTCGAATGAAAAAATGTTGCAACATGGTTCTCCTTTCTGTTGGATGAACAGAGAAAGCAAAACATGTTGACTAAAAACAGCAGGTAAGTACTTTTTTTCCTCTGATCATACAAGATTAAGAACGGTGAGGAATACCTCAAGAGTCAGAGAATGTCTTTCTTTTTAACTACATTTTAATTGGGAATCAGAATGAAAAGAGTCTTGAAAGGTAGGTTGAACAATATTTATTTCAAAGTATTTCAGATTTTTGCATGTTATAAGTAAAAAGTGATACAGAGGCAATCTAACTTGTTACCATACAGCCCTGATGGAATAATTGGATGCAGTCATGTATTCTCCGAGTCATTAACAAGAGTGATAGCATTAGCAGGGGAAAGAACTATGATGCCATACAACAGCAGCAGAGAATTAGAGCCATCAACTGTTTCGTATCATTTAAAGTATACACAGTATGTCAATTCATTATAATGGTTAAAATATTTTAAGTATGTTGATCATCACATTATTGATGTTTACTATTATAGGGCAATTGATTATTTTAGATGTGTTAGCATTTCCCCCAACTAACAGTGAAAGCTTATGCTTGCTTACTACCCTAGATTAACATGAGTCTCCACCTACAACATACACTATTTTATGTAGTTTTCTATTTAATAAACATGTTAATAAACAGTGTATTCTATATTTTATGCCCAAAGATTTCAGGCAGAAGGAGGACAGTAGGGACACTGCAAACCTTTCTCCCTTTCTTTTATTGACAAGCTTTGTCTTTATTGCATATGATGTATTTCACAGCCATTTTTATTGCTACATTTTCAAATTTCTTACACTCACTTTATGATTCCCACAATCAAGAATCCGGTAAGAAACTTAATCTCCTTAAATATATATAAAAAAGTAATATTTATAGGATTTCACTTTCTTAGAACTTCCTTTATGGAAATGCCACTCATATCAGTGAGCAATAACACATCTACCAATATTGCAAATTAAAGCTGTTTATTTTTGTTCCTGTGAAAAACAAAAATAAACAACAAGTCTTCAATTTGAAAAGCATGTTATTTCAAAGAAAGAGAAAAAATCAGGCTCTAGTGAACTATAAACGTCAATTTGTATATAACAAGAACAAATATTTAATTTATTTAATGAATGCATTCTGTTTAATTGGAAAACATAACAAATGATTTGATGTTGATATTAATAATATGCTGGTGTATAATCTAACAGCCTATCTCTACTCTTTTTTCTATACCCAACCCTAGTCTCAAAAATGAAAGATGCATGTACACTATGTACATTTTAAACATTTAAAGGCAGAATTGTATAATTAGTATTTTAGAAAATAAGGTATACACTGAAATGCACTAATATATTGTACCATATGAAAGCTTGAAATTATTTTAATAAAAAACAATGACTGTCTAGTATAAAATAGATCTGCTGATATTTAAGCCTCCTGATGTCAGCTGTGGGCTGTCCTGTCATAAACCACAATGATAGTTATCAAGTGAAAATAAGTGAATCAGAAAAAGTATTATTATGAATGCCTCATAGTAATTGCTTTGTTGATCCCTTCCTCCTTGACTATCTGAAGAATTTTATGGAGATCATTCCAAATTTTGTGTGAATTTAATATAAACTGTAATCTTCAGCACCTTCTCTCCTTTCCAAATTACACTGGTCTACAAGCAGAAAGCCTCAGAAATAAAAGTAGCTTAATTTTACCAGAATTGGGTCACTAATAAAGGAAAATTAAGTCCTGAATATTAATTGGCTCCAGTTTCCAAGATACAGCTTCAGGTCAAAATTGCATCAAAATAATTCAAAATTACGATGGGGATGTGCGATTATACTCCATTTCTTCAAAATGTGATATAGCAATGAGAATGGTGCCACACCAATCATTATAAATTTATCTTTTTATTGATAGCAATAACATAACTTTCCATTCATGTATTGGTTTTTCATGTAACATTTTCATGCTTTTTGCATGAAAAACTGACAAACTCTAACTTCAGATTAAACAACAAGATTCCATCTTCATTTGGTATCGAAACTGCGCTTTTTGGCTTTTCTGTTGTGAACTGCAATAGGATCATCCCTGGGGAGATTCCAGCAGTAATTGGCAAGCCTAGACAGACTCCATTTCCCTCGGTATCTTTTCTCCATGCCATCCTGGTGGAATCTCTCCCCATGCTCATCATTCACTTCCCCACAGTTCAAAAGGAAATAGTCTAAATATGAGTGTAAGAAGTGAATTTTCAGTGACATGTTTGCATCAAGCGCTTTACAAGACCTAAGCAAATTTACCACGTGTTTTTCATTCATCAGCCTTGCTGTTCTCAAAGTGAAGATAAATGTATACACTTCTATGTGGTACCATTTTCATTGTTCCACTGTACTTTATCGAGAAGTTATGAGGCATCATGATCATTAGACATCTCCCTCCCTTACAGGCAAATATATTCGCCTGTGTATTGTGAAAGGTATTGTGAAATATCTTGAAAACTTTAGCCAATCAGCACCTTTATCACCTGTTTTCTAATTCATCTAATCAAAATATGTAAAATTAACACATTTTATCTTGGATATCAATAATTTCCCAAAATTTGTAGATCATGTTATCTTTCCCTCAGATATTCTGCTTTTCTTATTAGCACAATATCTTCTCTGGTTTACTCGTTTAGGAAAAAAATCATCCATATTTTGATTCATCTGTCACCAAATATTGAATAATGCTTCCTGCTCAGCACCGCCCTCTTTGTTTCCTTAGCACAGGGATGTCAAACTGGCGGCCCATGGGTCAGATGCATCACGGCCAGGCTATGCCCGCCCCAGCTCCGTAAAGGGGAAAACAATTCCCCTTCAATACGTCACGTGATGGGAACATGAAGCTATGAGTTTGATATCCGTGTAGTATATTCTAAAGTGCTTAGGCCATCTGCAGTGACAGACAATAATCCATGTCTAATTCTTTCTCCACAGCATTCAGAATATTCAAAGTATAAAATATCAGGACAAGGACTAGGCTCCATACTTCTACTTTAGTCATGTGTAAGAGCTCTGGCATAGCCAGCATTTTTTTCTTTGGGTAAATGTAGTATGACAGCATCCTCATTCAGCCCACCATGGACATAATGATATACAGTTGTTGTTTTTTAATCCACATACGTGGATCTTTAAAAGCCAATCTTTTAAAGCTAGTTTGTTTGTTCATTTGCTGGTTTATTTATTGTTTTATATACTCCTGCTTTCCAAACAATTCCTGGTGGTTTGCTTTACAAATATAAGATTACATTAAAACATGCAAGTAATAAAATACAGAAATCAACCCATATTTTTTTCCCGAGGGCCATCACTCTGCTAAACAAATAATTCCCTCAACACTGTCAGACTATTTACTGAATCTGCACTACTATTAATCGTTTCATAGTTCCCATCACCAATCTCTTTCCACTTATGACTGTATGACTATAACTTGTTGCTGGCAATCCTTATGATTTATACTGATATATTGACCATCAATTGTGTTGTAAATGTTGTACCTTGATGAAGGTATCTTTTCTTTTATGTACACTGAGAGCATATGCACCAAGACAAATTCCTTGTGTGTCCAATCACACTTGGCCAATAAAAAAAAAAAAAATTCTATTCTAAATTCTATTCTAATCCATAATTAGTGGCAACAGCTCTTACAGGTTGAAAGATCTTGAATTCACCTTAATAGCCTTCCTAAAAGCAAACAGGAGGATGTTGTCAAAATCTTAAGGAGGCTATTCCTCCTCAGACCCACCAAAGCAAAGTCGTGGCCTGAGTGAATTTGAACAACTTTGCCAGCAAAGTGTTTTGTGATTGACTCACTGGGGCTGTTGGATGAATCTTCCTACTCATTTCTCCCATAAGAGGACAAGTCTGTTATCAGTCCAGTTAGACACACTTACTCAGAGTTAATTTTCAAATATCAACATTCAAGTATATATCAATAATTACTTAACCATACAAAACTTTATAGACGTATTAGTTTATATATTCCACAATTTTATCTTTCAACTGAACTTTTATTTCATCTCTCACAATTGAATTTGTTTCTTAAAAGTTTTTTTATTCCACAAAGTGAAGTCTCTTGTACTTTTTTTATTAAGTCGGTATAATCTTCACTCAGTCTTGCATCATTCTCTGTAGGTCCCTTTTTTTTTATCCTGTCTGTCCTTTAGCCTTCTCTTCAGTTTTCTTCAATTGTAAACTTTTAAATTTAAATTTTAAATTGTATCAGTCTCCAAAAATATCCAAAATATCCAATTTCGACAGTCTTAATTAGCAATCACCAATCCTGTTGTTTTCCACTTCTATTCCTTCTAGACAGCCATTAAATCCACCACGTCCCGAATCGCTGCTCAAATTCCACAGTTAACTATATCAAACCTTTTCAATCCTTAAAGTCTTCCATAAGTTTCACAGTACTATTAACAATAAAGAAATAGATGTATAGAGTTTATAGTCACCAATTCACTCAGTCACAAAGATGTATCCAGCCGGAGTTTCTTTCCTCTTTTCATCTGCTACTTCACCTTTTTGTGCTGTCACTGCTTGTCAGTTTATTTCCTTTGCTCCTCTCCATCCTCCTAGTTACCACATTTATTTGGCAGTATTCCTGCCTCTTGTTTTAGAGTCTCAAAATTTCAGTTCCACCATTCAACAATATAGTTGTACCTCCTTTTGGGGTTTTCTCTCCTACCGATTGCAGCTATGTTGTTTTCTTGGTCTTCGCTTCCTACTCCATAGCTGTCAGTGCTTCAGGCCAGCCAAAATGGCTGGTTTCTTCCCTGCCAGAATCAAGAGGTTTCTCCTGAACCTTCGGAGGAATTGCCTTTCCCCCCCTCAAGGTCCTCAAAGATCTCCCTTTTTTCTATCAATCTCTCCGGGATTGATAGTGCCTATTTTAGGCTTCCTGGCTGGGAAATTTGGGCTTCGGGAATGGAGCCCCGTTCCCTTGCTCCATTCACGCTAACATCACTGCCGGAAATAGCTACTGGTTATGTGGGCGTGGCTTGGTGGGCATGGTGTGGCTTGGTGGGCATGGCAGGGGAAGGATACTGCAAAATCTCCATTTCCACCCCACTCCAGGGGAAGGATACTGCAAAATCCCCATTCCCTCCCCTTTCCTGGGGGAAGGATATTGCAAAATCTCCATTCCCATCCTACTCTGGGGCCAGCCAGAGGTGGTATTTGCCGGTTCTCCGAACTACTCAAAATTTCCGCTAGCGGTTCTCCAGAACCTGTCAGAACCTGCTGGATTTCACCCTTGCTTAAAATGGCCAAAAGGTTTTTCAAAAGGTTTTCTGGGAAAAAAAGAGAAGGTTGCTTTAATGAATAGCAAAGAGGTGCTGTATTTGTAAGAAATCCAAAGGTTTCTTTTTTGGATATGTTTTAGAATGGGCATATTATTAGTAGGCACAGCTTCCAGTATAAAGTTCACTATTGAGATAAACTCTTCTACCGCCTTGCAACTTATTACTCTTGCATCCTGAACCCCAAATAGATCTACTTGCCTGAACTTAATCCCAACATTTACTCTCTTATCTTTGTCCTGCAGGGTAATTACTCATGGCTCAACTTCTTCAGGACTATCAAGTGATAGTTTGGCATATATCTGGAAAAGGATTACTGTAGGCTGCATAAAGTGTGGACTATATTTATTTCAGTTAATCCCATGTTAGTTGCTAAATGCAGTATTAGAGAAATAAGTCTTGCCTAAGGCATTAGATCTCTCACTTCATTTGTTTTGCTCCTGAATGATGTGTCTTCTCCACATTATTTCCTCTTTTAATGTAATGGTAGTGACTTTGTCCCATTCTTTTTTTCCCCCCATTCATTTTCAGGAATAATTCAAGGGAAATAGTTCCAACTCAACAAATGTAGAAAGATAAAAAGATTGGAAGGGTTCTATTCTGTGATTGGCACACAACTAGTATAGCTTTGCTGGAGCATGAGAACCCCAAATGAGGGTAGATGCAATTTTCATGATTTAGTCAACAGGAATAGTGAGAGAAGCGACACAGACAAGTTCTCATCAGCAAAGCAAAGGGTTTTATAACATACTTCTCTTGACACAAGAACAATCCTCCGTGTTCTACTTTGTCCTTAACTACTCTATTCTAGATGTATTTTCCATCTTATATCTCACTTCCAGAACCAGCATAGGAGGTACTAGTTTGAGAAGGCACCTGTTTGAATGAGAGATGTTCTTTAGAACTAAGTTCTCAAAAAATGCAGTTGAAGTGGAAAGCAGTCCGATAATATCAACCTTATCATTTTTCTGGTAAACAAGTCAAGATAGTCAATCAAATAGATTGTGTGGGAGGAAAGTGGCATCCCCTCCTCCAGAATGTCTAGGAATGCTCTGATAAATTGAAGAGTCTAAAAAAGGAGGAAAAGATTTCTGAAAATTGACTTACAATCACAGAGTTGGAAGAAACTATTTAAGCTATAAAGTCCAAAACCCACAGATTACAGAATCCATATTAAAGTATCATTAGATGACTGTCTAATCATTATTTCAACATACACAATGAAGTGAATCCTATTTCTCTGGTTTATTGTAACATCTAGTCAACTGATGCCTTCTTGCAATTTGAATTTATTATATTGTGTTGTGCTCCGTTCTGTTCAGTGAGACCAGGGCTAGATGGTCTTCCATTTAAGATCCATTAGGTTAACTGAGGAATGCTGTATCCCCCCTCCCCAGTGTGATATTGTACCAGAAATAGAGAGAATGCTCAAGGTGTAGTTTGGCCAACACAAAATGAAATAGAATACAGGTAATCCTCAGTTAACAATAGTATAATTAGGACTGGAATTTCTGTGGCTTAAACATGTGATCATAAAGTAGATCACATGATCACATTGTTTAATGATGGCAATCATTTTAATTGGTTTAAAAATAATGACAGAAAACATAAGGTCCTGGGCTTGATCATGGCACCTTTATTTCAATTCTTCATAGCACTGAGTTAGTAACTATCACAATTCCTCTCTTTGTCTTCTTGCAGGATACAGCTGTATTCATCCTTCCTCTGTTTCACAGTGCCTCTTTCTCAGTTCTGAATGCTCAGAGGCTATTCAATCTGCAGCCTGAGAATCGTTTTAAGTTCAGGAAGTGCAGAATATTATTTGCTTCTAAACAATAGTTTATTAGGTCTGCTTTTAGATTCTCTTCTGCAAAGTTGCTTTCTCTGTATGTTGCATTGCCTCCATTTCTTAATCTAATAAATCTTCATCTTTTCCGAAGCCACTCACACTGATCTAATCCTTTGACCTTCTCATCAGGAACTACTACAGATTTGCACTTCCATGGATAATGGCTTAGTCAAGAGTCCTTATCAATTTTCAAAAGGGCCAGGAATACCACAATTGAGGCAGAAAGTACAGCATCAAACAACACGTTGCTGCATTTTAATGTCTAAAACTGTACCATTTGCATTGCTTGTTGGAGAAATTGAAATTTTCAGGTAAGATTTGTCTACTTCTAAAATCCAACAATAATCAAATGATCAAGCCTAAAACAGATGAGGATCCATTACCAAGAAGCTCGTGACTGCAAAATGACTTACTTCTATGAAGGGATCTAGATCTTTAGAGATGGACTCAATTAGAAGTAACTTTTTAAATGCCATATGGGGTACTGGTTGACAACATCAAGTTTTATTTTACAAGTTACAAATATAACTACTAAGCACATAGGGAACCATATACATGAATCACAGAAACCATGAGGAATATTTAATATTCACTTATGTGTAGTGAATATTTTATTATTGTTTTACTTGGTAACTAACATGGCATGTCCCAAACACTTGGAACACAATACTGTCCCTCTTCCAAGCATTAGAAGCAAAAATCTGTTTTCTGTATTTCTAAGTACAGATCTTTAATTCACCTCTCCCACACTCTCTTAAAACACAATTCTGGTTTGATTAACTCATGTATTATCAGGATTCCCATCTTTTTGACAAGCCGTAAGTAAGACACATACCTACCACACTCTTACTGTAAACTGTTCTGTATATTTTGAAAATGAAAACATCCCATGAACTAGAAATAGCCACACAAAAGAGCACAGTGTTGAATCTCAATTGTTTAAATTATTTTCTTTCAACTGTTGTTTGATTTAGGCTAAGAAAGCTTTCAGAATTCTATGAGACTGCCATAGATTCAAATCAGACAACTGTAAATAGTTCCAAAATAATAAATAAATAATTCACTTTTCCTCATAGCTCTATAACCATTTTTGTAACAGTAAGTCAAAACAGATTTTTGTCAGGGTTGGTCATCTACTTAGTTTCCCTTTTTCTAAGTTTTCTTTTTAAACCGGTCAAGAAACTTTGTGCACCAGCAGATGACTTGATCATTTTTATTTAAGAAGCTATAGTCTATTTGGAACTAGTATGACTCCTAACTCTGCTAATTTTGTTAAAGCAATCATTGGAGGGAAGGGATGTGGAACGAACTTCTGATGCATTACTTTAGAAATCCTTAGTTTCAGTTCCAGCAAAATGTACATCTGGTCTTTGCTAACAATTATTTAAAAATGAAATGAAACATATTCTCTGTCACATAAATCCTTCTCTGTCCAGATGATTTTAATGTATGATCAATACTATCTAAAGCTTCTTTCTCTCCTGAGACCACTTTTCAATTAAATCTTGTTATTTAATCTAAGAATACCAACACTCATTGACCACTGTAATGTCTAACTGTGAATTTACGGTAATCTAATGCACATCTCCCTTGACAGAAGGGCGCTTAGTTATCTTTATTGTTCTGCGGGCCAAAAAGCCTTCACAAAGCCAGGAAGGAAGCATCATCTATTTAACACAGCCAGAGACTTTTTACTAACTGTTAGATGTCCTTGACCAGCACACACAACCCTGGCCTCTTGAATGTGTGCTGGCTGCCCTCTTGCCTGACTGCTGGGCTCTGATAAGAGAAACATATTCCCCTGGGTGCCATTCAGATCTGAGAGCAAAAGGCAATGGACTTTAAAATGTATCATTTTCAAAGGCTTATGAATTCACATTCCTTTGGTATTTTTTTTCCAAAGGAAAAACATGTGATTCAAACAAGCAGGATATTGAATCCATGATAACCATTAGCTTAGATGAATATTGAAAAATAAAATATTTGCTCCTAAGTTCACTATACTATTATAGTTCTGATTTTTATTTAAAATGTTGATCACCCAGAAACGATTTGGTGGTATTTGTAAAATGTTCCATGAACGTTAACATGATAATGTTGGTAAAATGGATCTGATTCTGCATGTTATCCAATGTGTCTTCTCTCGAAATTTTAGTTTTAGTGTCAAGGCTCTCCAATCTAGACTGCGTGCTGCAACACGTAAAAAAATGAATCTAATTCTTTTATTTTCACCAAATAATCTTCCCTTCATAAAGGCAAGTATTATACCATGAATGTTGTAAAAGCAAAACATTCATATGCTTATTGATTTATAAATGTATTAGTAATAACTGATGTTAAGATAGCAGTGCTTTGGTGTAGTGGTCAAAAGCTCTATATTAGAAACTGGGAAGCTCTGTGAGTTTCAGTCCTACCTTAGGAGTGAAACCAACTGGATGACTTTGGGCCAGTCCCTCTCTCTCAGAAGTCAAGGAAGAAAAAACAATTTCAAAAAACCTTGGCAAGTCAATTGCAGGTACTAGTCCAAGCATTTTCCAGGAGCCAAGATGAACTCAAAGATGGGAAGGGGGGAAAATGATGTAGCCCTCTTTTTCAGACATCCATATGTCTCAGATAATTTTTTTAAAAAGTCAAACCCAGTAGTGAAACAACACCTAGTGATTTCAGGAAAAAAACCATGCAGTTTTCTGACAACAGAAGTGGTTGTCTTTGCCTTCTTCCAGGGTGTTTTTGGACTTCCTAGTCTAGCCTAGGGGTCTAGTATACTCGGGAGATCTGCCATTCAAATACTAATCAGTGCCAACCTGCCCCCACCCCTTTAGTTCCTGAGCCCAGGTGCTGCCACCAGCGGAGACAACAAGGTCTTTAGAAAGCAATTATGATTCTCTGGGTATCTTTGCTGCTTAAGCAGTAGAGGAAGATTGCAACCTGCCTTTGATCTCATTTTACCTAAACAACAAATCTAAGAGGTGGATTACTGAGAGAATCTGTCTTGCCAAAGGCTAGTATTATCCCAATAGAAGACTTCAGTGGTCTCCCAAACCTAAAACTCTATCAGGTGTTCAACAAAAAAGCAAAACTGAAATCCTTCCATTGAATCTGTTCAGACTGAGCTTCATCGGCTTTAAAGACTCCATCAGGCTGGCAAGTTGTTTACTGAGTTTAGAGCAGCAGAAATCCACATTAGTTCAACCCCCCCCCCAAAAGTATATTTTAAGGGAGAAACATGTTTAGAGGTGTCTAATCTGCAAGAAAGTTAAAGCATTACAGCCATTTATTTCCTAACCCTTTCCTGGGTACATGATTTGGCTCTCTACCAACTGAATTTCTTCTTATGATTCTCATACTGTGTATAATGTACATGTCTTGTGTTTAGACCCAACAGATTGGGCCTAGAATAAATCTGTTCACTTAATTTGGGGTCCATTCACACAGTACTTTCAGGAATTTTCTACCTTCTAAGGAGTCTCTGATTAAGAGAAACCAATGATCTTCTGCTCACTGATTGGAAACTACCAATTTACTGCCTCCTGGGATTGTATTCTACTCAAACCACAGAGTCTATTCTATCAGGGCACAGCCATAAACACTTTGAGATTATACCCATTCATATTTTTTAGTACATTGTAAGCATAAGTACTAAGTACTGAGTTGACATTTACTTTGTATTGCTCCATCCCTTAAAACTTAGAAAATTATGGGAAAATGTCAGATATTATTTCTTCTACTTGAAGCTCAGCGAATGGTTATAAAATGTTGTACCCTAATATCAGAAGGAAAGAGAGAAATGGGGCAAGGAGGAAAGTCCTTCAAGATTTGGCTGGTGTATTCAAGCTGATGTTAAGTTCTTTAGCCCAGGGGTCACCAACCTTTCGGGCTTCAGGGACCATTAAATTTATAATTTTAAATCCTGCGGACCACTAATATGATCTGCCTAATGACTGGCTGGGTGGGCATGGCTAGGTGGTCATGTGACTGGGTGGCCGTGGTCAACTCAATGTCACTCACATCAAGGGTTGCCTTGCTGGCCTTTACTCGCCCCTTCCCTCCCAGCCCCTCCTCGCTTGCCTGCCCAGGCTCCTTAGTGCCCCAATAGGAAGCAGTTGTTGGAGCTAAGCAGCCACCATGAGAAAGAGTTGGCAAAACAGCTGGCTCAGTTCAAATTGGATCTGACCAAGAAGAGCCTCAGCAGAAACACTTCACTGAGGACTACGAGCATAGGCTTTCCAAGCAGAGGGAAGACCTGCAGGAGTGCAAGGACAGATAGAGGCGCCTGGAGGTTCAGTGGGCTGAGATGGTCAGCCAGTTCCAGGTCATGATGCAGTCCCACTGGAACGAGGCCCTCCAGCTCTTCGCCACCCGTGGTGCTTCCCTCCAGCCTTCACCAGGAGGCTGAAGCAGACCCCAAGTTGGAATTTCTGCCCCCCTCCAACCCACACATAAAAACCACAAAGGGGGAGACTCTCTGCAGCAACACAACCATTCATTGCATGTATCCGACTGAGGGGCCGTAGTTTGAGGACCCCTGATTTAGTGCAATATAAAAAATGCAAATAATTTTTCTGCGGACCACCAAAATTTTATCATGGACCACCAGTTGGTGACCGCTGCTTTAGCCCACCTTACCAGATAAAAAAAGATTGTTTACTTTTCCCTACTATTTCATCTGTACAAGCATGTTGCTTATGGTAACTCTTTGGAAAATAAAGCTTCTTGGCATTTCACATACATATGTGCAAGTATACAGTATCAATTCAAAAATATAAGGAATTGTATACTTAGTATCGATGGTTTTATTAAACTTTGCAGAGTAGATTCATAATTTGAAATCAACAGAGAACTCCAGCTATTGCAGTTGAGAACCTACATAATTACTTATTCTCTTTTAATGGAAAACCCTTAATCCTTTTCAGAATTTAAAAAACCCTAATCTTGCAAGGAAACTTATGCTTTGAAAGCTGCCCCAAATATTAAAAGGATATTAATGTATATGAAGGCAAAACCAAATATAGGTGAATATTATTATTCATTCGCACTACTATGGGAGTACGTGAATGTGTAACTTGGGCTTATATTTCCATTTGTTTACAAAATTCACTAAATGTCTCTGGACCGAATTCTCTGCCTTTGCCCAATCTATCTCAGAAGACTGTTGTAGTGGGGATTAAAATGAATGCTGTATTGAGTTCTCAGGAGAAAAGATGGGATAGGAATGCATTTATAAATAGAACCATCATTAAAACAAAGGCTTCTTTCACACTAATATTTCTTAGGACATTTATACAGCTGCATTAAACTTGATAATTTCCACTAATAGAGTCTTACTTTCTTTGGAGCAAGAATAGAAACAATACTTAAACTGATTTTTTAAAAGTAGGCTCATAATCAATCTTTCTTGGAAATGATAATCAAACTGATTTGAGTGGAACAGTTTAATGTTTCTTCATTCTTCATATTTTTTTTAAAAAAAACAAGAAACATATCAGGTTAATATTATCATCCTCATAATCTTTAAATTATTTTCAGAGAAGTCAACTTGGTATTTATTATGTAGCTGAAAAACCAAATCTATTCTATAAAATATATTACTCACAAGGAAATCTGTAGAGTCTGATAATTAAGCAAATTAAAATAATCCTGAGTTTTGGAACCCGCTACTAACCCCAGCTGTTACATTGCCAATAGCTGGCATGCATTATGGTAACATTTGGCTAAGTGGATAATAAGAGGAAAGTTTGTGATTGATACCAATTTTATTTTGCTGATCTTTACAAAGGAGTTTTAAGATTCTCTCATTCCTTTTCAAGCATTCTCAAACAATAATCTGGGTTTCACTGTTCTTATAATATGAAAACATTTCATATAGCAATTTGGTATGTGTGTTTGCTGAACTTGTACTTAAGTAAGACCTATCCTATAATCCAATCAACAGTCATTTATCCTTTGCTACACGAGAAATAAGTTTCACAATACTTATTTTATGTTCAGAACTTCCTCCAAAATTATGTTAAAGCAGATCCAATTTGACACAGGAAATATCTTTATTTAAGTTTACCAGACTTAGGCTGTAACAATGAGAACAAAAAAAGAGTTAATGTTTTCTTTATATCTTTACCACCATCTAAAGATTATCTGGATTTTTACAGCCCAGATATGATAGCCCTATTTTATTAATACAGGTAGTACCCAGATTATGACGACAACTAGGTCTGACATTACTATTGCTAAATTATGTCATAAAGTATGACATCATTGAACACATTCCTTAACAACAACCACCCCAGTACTCCCAACTGCCATTGTAACTAAAGGAATTGTGAGTCATTAAGTGGGAAGGGTCAGGTAAGGAGCACGGCAATACTGTGGAGATGCTGCAAGGGGATGGGAAAGGCCACTGCAGGAGTTGGGGGAGGCCAGGAGAGAGGTTGGAAGACCTGATGTAGGCCACGTAAGAGCATCAGAGGACAAAGAGGGATGGTACAGCAGGGTGCAAGCACAGGAAAGCCGGGGGATGGATAGTGTGGAAATGGGGTGAAAATGCCAAAAGGCCAGAGGGTGTTTGGTATGACATGAGCAGACAAAGGGTGGGGTAGAAATGGTGCAGCAGGGTATGAGCAGCATAAGACCAAGGGATGGATGGCACAGCAGAGTGGAAGTATAGGAAGGCTGAGGTACAGATGGAGCAGCATTAGCAGAGGAAATTCAGAAGTGGATCGTGAGACACAACGCAAGCCCAGGAACGGTGAAAAGTGAACAGTGCAGCAAAATTATAAAGACAACAATCATCTGTTCAGGTGAAAGCATCATGGTAAATATTCCTTTTTATTTTACCACTGTTCAGCTGGGCTTCCTCATTGCCTGGGAAAACTGTCTGAAATAGTAAACCATCATTTTGTATCATGTATATTTAGTTGTATATCTACCCAAATCTAAACATTATCTAAATATGACCCAATCCCTATATAATAGCTGAACTGCCCAAATTTAAGAACGAAGAGTGATAATAAATGAAATAAAACAAAGCATATACATTAACATTGATGAGAGAGAGAGAAAAAATAAAAATTAAATATATTTAAAAGCAAAAATCTGGATGAACCTGAGTTTTAAATTGCACCTGTAAACAATGGAATAATAAATTATCCATACATATCAGAAATTTGTTCCACACAATAGATGCCACCACCAGGAACCTTCACAAATTTGTAAGTAATGGAGTAAGTTACTTTTCTAGTGATCAAGATAGTATTTTCAAAGAATCTTAATTAAGATTATTTAAAAGTAAATTTCTAAAAACTCTGAAGATTGAGCAGAAACAAGGGGATAGAGAGCAATACAAAGTATTCCCTGTGCTTTTTTTTCCTCTAAAGAAGACTGGGGGATGAAAAGAAAACAGTAGTTTGAGTTTTAATTTGGCTGTCTCTCTGTTAAGCCTTGACCTAGATTGGGGCCGAGTCAAGGAGTTCATAGTAGGGGTGGCCTGGTGCCTGGTGGAAAGGGTCAGATTAGTTTTATATTGCAGTTTTTATTGGTTGTTGTTACCCACCAAAGTTCATTGTGTGATGTTAAATGGCTTTATCATTTCAATAAAAAAAATATACTCTGAACTACATTGCCCACTAGCCTTAGCTTTTACTCCCTCCTGGCATTTGTAGATGATTCCGAAACTGTAAAAAGGAGCCTTTTTTGGGGGGGTGGGGGGTGGGGGAGGTCATGTAAGGGATCTTTGTTACGAAGATGAACAGAAGAGGCTCTCCTGAAGAGAACTAACAGGAAAGGGTCTTCTTCAGGCTATGGAATGCACTTTGCAAAGGGGTGTGTTTGGTTACTACTCTTCCAGTAATTAGGAAGATGAAAAAAAACTGCTTCATTTTTTGCCAAGCTTTTAATTGTTAATTATTTTAATTAGCTTTGAGTTTGGCTTTGATTTTAACTGTTTCATTTTATTATAGTATTATATTTTTATTGTTGCACATTCATTATGTGGAGGGAGGACCTCCCCCTAAAGATACTGCTCACCCAAATAAAGTTGCCAACTAGCAAAACTGCAAGATAAAATTGTTTTTCAAATTTCAAAGTTGGCTTAAATTTAGCGTTTCAGCAGGCAAACAGCAAACTCCACTATCAATCCATCAAAAAGGTTAAGTTCACATGTTTACTTCAGTCTAGACTTAACAAAATTAAAAAGAAGCTATAAATGTATGCATGCATACTTACATATATATTTGTTTTCTGAGGTTTTCGCGGGTGTTTGTATGTAGGTCTTTGGTTATTCGGGTTTTCTCCCGCATAAAATTTTACGCGGGAGAAAACCCAAATAACCAAAGACCTACTTACATATATATATATATATACATACATTAAATCACTCTGCAGAATGTCTACCTTTTTTTGGTAGGCATACCAGTCCATACTAACCTCTCATTACAATAATGGTCAATCCAAAATAGACTGGAGTATCAAAAGAGGGCAAACAGTAATGGGATAAATAAGCAAAAATAATGGGAAGAAAAGCATGCACAGTAATTGATAAAAAGTCTTAGATGATTTTCATATAATGGTAAAAGTAATAAACTAAACGTGATTTCTTAAGAAATAGAAAAGGAAGAGTCTTACTGGAGTTTATTTTTGTTCAAGAAGAGAAGAATGAGATAAAGACTGGCCTTCCTTTATGCTTTATGTTTAAAGTATTTTTTAAGAATCAAAACAACAAAGAGGAAATCAAGAGATTTACATTTTTTCTGAGATGGCAGTTACTCCAGAAAAAAATATTTTCTGAACAGTGACAGACTTTTCTGTCACTTTATGGACTGTTTAGGCAAGGCAACTTCTAATTATAAACAACTGTTTCGCAGTAGATCATTCGCAAAGTAACACATGAGAAATTATGAAATATTTTAAACATTTCATCCTTGCATTTTAAAATATAAGGTTACCTATTCTTCAGGTTTAATACAATTTGATATGTATTGTATGGACGGTTTCGGTGAGGGATGAACTGGTATACAGATGGTCTTGCATTTTTATTCCTTCATTGCTTCCTTGTTTCTTGCTATGCATATATGATGAAGGAGACTAAAATTGTGATGAAATGTAAACTGTTATAACTGAGCTTTCTGAACATGATTGGCTGAAAGAAGTGTAGGATGCACACCTTAGAACCATGATGGCGAACATGTGTAGCCATATCAGTGGGCATGTGAGCTCAGCTCCAGTGCACATGCACGCACTGGTCAGCTGATTTTTGGGCTTTCTGGGCCCACCAGAAGTAGGAAAACAGGCTGTTTCCTGCCTCCAGAGGGTCTCTGTGGGTGATGGGGAAGACCAGTTTTTCTCTTTCACCGGGCTCCAGAGCCACTCTTGGAGTCTGGGGAGGGCGAAAATGGCCTGTTTGCCAACTTTCGGTGGGACTGCAAGGCCCATTTTTTGCTGTCCCCAGCCTCCAGGGCCTCTCTAGGAGTCTGGGGATGGTGAAAACGGCCTTTCCCACTCCCCTGGAAGTCCTCCAGAGGCCAAAAACTGCCCGTTTCTGGCATCCGGAGGACGTTGGGGGGGGAGGCTGTTTTCACCCTCCCCAGACTCTTAGAAAGGCTCTGGAGCCAGGTGAGAGAGAAAAACAGGCCTACCGGGCCATCGTGTGCCAGGAGCAGGGGGGGTGTTATGTGCGCATGCGCAGGGGTGGGCCACATAGAATTATGGGTGTGGGCACATGCGCGTGCCCCCCACCCCCCTCCTGGCATGTGATGGCAAAAAGGTTAGCCATCACTGCCTTAGAACCACATCACTGGAAGTCATGATGGGAAACAGTGAGAAGCATGGTGTGGATCTTTATCTAGATGAGCATGACTTCCAGGTTTGTTTGTTGTCTTTGAAGTAAGAGTAGTATATGGACATAGTAGTATTACAGGTAGTCCTCAGCTTATGGCCACAATTGAGCCCAGAATTTCTGTTGTTAATTGAGACAATTGTTAAATAAGTTTTGCTCCATTTTACAACTTTTCTTGCCACATGGTTGTTAAGTGAATCTGGCTTTCTCTATTGACTTTGTAATAGAGCCATTTTAACTTTGAACAGTCACCAACAAATGGTTTTAAGTCAAGGACTAAATAAGCGACTGGATAAATCTATTGAGGAGGAAGTTGTATGATACTGCATGTTAACAGAATGAAAGCAATCACTCTTGCTAATAACAAAAATTACCAAACTAGCATTTGAAAAAAATCATAAATACTTTTTAACATTAAATACAATCAATTTATATAACCTCCTAATTTAAGTAGTACTATGGTACATTATACTGATTGTGTCTTCATCTAGATAAGAGAATTCCAACTTCTTATTCTGATTGTCAAACAATTTTGTAACCTCATAAAGTCTTCATTAAATTAACATTTTCAACTACTTAATAAACAATGATAGTTTTCCACAGAGTTTATTTTACAAAGAGTATTACCAGTTCTCGGGGCAGAAAGGTTTCTTCCTGGCGAGCAATGACCAGGGAAACTATCTCTCCTTGTTTTGTGCTTCTCAGGGTAGCTACAAGTTCTTCTTGAGTTTTGCCACTGATATCTCTACCATTCACCTAGTAACATCATAAACGAGCAAGTTAGCAAAAATTGTTAACAATATATTGTTAAATATTGAGCAATTTAATTGACATAGTATCAAATTGAGGATTAGGGACCAAAACCATCTGAGCCATCCATCTTGCAGATGTTCAAAGTTTCTTTCTCTTCTTTAGTAGTTGACCTCTATATCAACAATTTATATATCAATATATCTACTGATATTCCCTGCAAGAACCAAAATACCACTTCTATCCTCCAATGAAAGAAAGCACAGGGTTATTGAAGGGTTGCTTATGGTTGCATTGGATGAAACTCAAGGAAAATGCTGATGAAGATGTAAGAAAGGAGCATTAAATTTGCCTATCAACAAAGACATACTTCAAATTATTTCACACCCAAGCCAGATGTTGTCACAAAGCTTAAACTTGAATGTGATTTCTAATTTTGATTTCTCTCAACAACGTCATTTTACTTAGGTATGATTTTACTTCATCCAGAACTGGAGATTGATTACCTTCCCTGAAAATAAGATCGGGTCTTATACAATTTTAGATGCATTATGGCTTATTTTCAGGGAAATAAATGCATCCATCAGGCTGACAATCTTAAGCGGGGTTTATTTTTGGGGTAGGGCTTATATTATGAGCATCCTGAAAAATCATGCTAGGGCTTATTTTCCAGTTGGGTCTTATTTTCAGGGAAATACAGTATCTATTTGCCTTTGCCAAATAAAGTATGGTGAATTGCTAAGAAAGTGTTTTTCTAGCTGTAGCATGCTAAGTATACTGTAAGAAACTTGCTTTTTCCTTGCTTTGTGCTTCTTTTCACGTGAGAAATATATTTAAAAAATATATCCAAAACCTGTTTGAATATTGTTGGGAAGATTTTATTTTACAGAACAATTGTATCAGTTTCAATAGATCCAAATAATCAATATCATCCAAAATGTCTGAATCTAGAAAGCCATAATTGGTTGAACCTTAAAATTAGCATATTTAGGAGGAATTTTACATCTCTTAGAGGTAGGATATCCAGGTAGCATTTATTACTTCTGAATTCCAAATTTCCAATTTTGTTCAGCCAAATTTTAAAAGCAAAAATGGGAAAGTATCATGAATGTAAGCATAGACTTTGAATATCTAAGAAACCTGACCTAATCTTCAGATTATAGAAGCTAAAAATTATCTAGGGCAAGAAGATGATAATCTTGTTTTGGAAAAAAAAATGCAGTAAGCAGTTATATTTGCAAAACTATATTTGCAAAAATGCAAGTAAATTGGTTATTATGAGTATTTTATAATTCACTTGAGCCTATGTTTTACATTAAACAGGTTTGTATCAGTCGAAAAAGCATCATGCAATGGCCCTCACCAAATACTGTGTTTAATTCACTTAATAGTAAGATATTTGCTGAGGAATAGATTTCCAACCTCCAGTATTCTGTCTCCTGAATGCAAACGGCCATCTTTAACTGCTGCACCTCGAGGCAAAATATTCTTTACAAATATAGGGCCAGGACCGTGTATGGAGGAGTCCCTGGTGACCACTGTAAAACCTAGTCCTTCAGGTCCTAAAGAATAGAAGAAGTATCTGTAAATATGAGGCAACCAATAACTAACAAAAGGCTATTCTCCAAAGCTTTAATATTTATATTAAAAGTGGGTTTGTTTTCAATTATGTAAGGATAGTAGAATCCATTCCTTGTTTTAGTGCTGAATTAAGACATCCTGTTCAGCTTTTCTGTGCAGCAACAAAGTGTTTCTTTCATCTCATTTCTTCAAATTCAACATTAATTCTTTAACATATGCTTGCCCACTTCCATTCTGTACATTGTTCTTATGTAAAGCATGCAGTAACTCAATGCTTAGTCACATATTACATTAGAAAAGGTCAAAAGAACAGAAAAAAATATCTGGGATTTTCTAAGCTGCATAAAGAATACCCCACCTTTATTACTTTTATTAAGGCAGCAAATATATGTAATACTCCTTCCTTCTATTAGTTTTCCCACAACACCCCTGTGAGGTGAATTAAGCAGAGAGAGAGAGGGACTGACTGACTGAAAATCACCCACTTGGCTTTCATGCTGAAGGTGGGATTAGAACATATACTGGTTTGTAGCCTGGTATATTAATCACTGGACCTAATTGACTAATTTATTACATTATTATTACAGTGTGCAGTATTGACGTCCAAATGGGCCAAAACACTTTAGCTCTGGTGTAATCTATTGATAGTTCCTGAATCTATTGGTGGTTCCTGAAAGGAGCTTTCCTTTCTCTTGGACTTTTATGGTAACCTTGTGGACTCCAAACAGTGTTTGCTGAGTCCAGGAGACACTGCAGAAGTGGCAACCACAGGCTAAACATTTCCATAACTGAAATGAGCCTCATGTGGCTATTGTGTAAGTCTGATGCAACAACAGGTATAACTGCAGTGTCCACACTGTATCTGAAGCATCTTTGCTAGCTTTAGATCTCAGTAGCTTAGAGCAGAGTCCTAACTTAGATACAAAGCTGAAAAGGAAGGCTTTCTTTGATAAAAACTTGACGGATTTTTTTTAGTTCACCTGAAGCCTAACAGCTCCAGCCCAGAGTTCCATGGGCAAAACCTTTTTAAACTCATTTGGGGCAGATTTATCTGAAATCTGAAATATCTGAAGTATGTTATGGAATACAGCCTGAAATTGTTTTTCATGGTGATCTCTACATGCAGACTTTGCAAGGAGTTCTTTGCGGCCAACACCTAGTAACAACATACACATAAGCATAAGACAGAAGGAAAGAAAGAGAGGAAAAAGAATGCGACACCTCCTTAAACTGTTTTGCTCCTAGCTGTACACAGAGTAAGTCCATGATATATTTTTATGGAATGTGAATAATTTTAAGTGCAAAGGTTTAAAGTTTGGAAACTGGTGTAGTATCAAATCTTTCTAATTGCTAGTTTATGCATTATTTCTTTATTTTACTTTCTTGGAGTACTTTATGGACAAAAACATTGAAATAAGTAGAAACTGAGCCTTTCAAGCCATGGGTAAACCATTTAGTGTTTAAGTAAATAGTCAGCTGTGTCAGACTTATCCACAGACTACCCTAATCCTCAATGGAACATTCTCAAGTGGCCTTTGAGAAGAAGTAAATTGTTGACCTTTTTAATCTGACAGATGTGTGGCTTTGAATTTAACATGCAAATATCTTGTTGCAATAATTCAGTGTGTTCAAACTTCAAACTAAATTCTCTTAATTCTGTTCTGTAATATGATTTCAGGAAACACTGGTTTAATGTAGAAACTGAACATTCTGAACGTAAGAAAACTTCTTAAAACCTTAACATCCAGTATTGTACAATGGAATACTGAAAATTATTCAACTAAATCTTATCAGTACAGCGGTATCAAGTTATTATTTCATGTTATTGTAACATTCCAGCAGACATAATCTTTGTTGACTGAAAATAAAAATAACTTTAAAAGTAAAGGAAGTCTAACTGGAAAGATTTTTACATGCAATGTCTGCTATATACTGATACCATACCTGTTTTTTTAAATACCCCTGGATACATGGAAACTATTATTTACTAGCTGCCTCCCACGCATAAGTGCTCACTTGTTTCTGTTTCCAATAGCATGCCAGCTGCTTTTGCAATGAATAAGTCAAATTTATACATCCACATCAACCATATGTAAAAAAAAATCATATTTGGAAACAACTCATCACCATTACCCTTTTTGAGATCAATCCTTATTTTCTTTGCATTTTTCTTGCTGCCAAACCCCATCAATGGGGATAAAGATGGTGATGGAGGTTTCCTATTAATTCTTGAGAAGTTAGGACTCTTGGACAATGCATGTGTACCAGTCTCTAGATCGTTTGCTTCAGAGAAATCTGGGTCTTTCATCATCGGCTTTGGATGGGCTGCAGGTGGAAACTTTCCTTTGGAAATATGCTCAGCTTTATTTGGGGAGTACAATGGTGCGATGACTGACTTTTCATAGTGTTCACGGCCATATGAAGGAACAACTTCCAGGACGATGTTCTGAGATTTCATTGCTTGGCGGAAAAGATCTTGTGCTCTTGGGGAAAAAGAAACATAAAATAGTCTGAGCAATTAAGCAGTGTGACTGCTTATTAATTAATTAGTTAAACATATATGCTGTTCATCTTACCTAGATGTGACTCTAGGTGGTTTACAACCAATAAAACACCAATATAAAATATTAAAACTATAAATAGTAACACCAAAACTGGTTAAAAATTGACAAAGAGGGAAAGGAAGGGAGCAAACAGAGAGGAGGTGGGGTGTTATGTTAGTCCATTATCCATGTGCGTTCCTCCAGCACATAGGACGATTTTCCCTCCCTGCACAAAAGGAAACAGACCTCAATCCAACATCCCATCTAATTGGAAGCTTTTTAGCCAGTATCCCATTGATTTTCTGGGGAAACCAGGAGGGAAGATGGCAAATGGAAATCACATGATCACAGGGCACCTGCATCCAGTTGTAAACCTGAACACATTGTCATGCACACAAAATGTGGTCATGGACGGGAGGGTGGGGGGGCATAATGCTTTCCAATAGAGATATAAAGGATCCATTCTGAGGCTGCCGTGACTGTGAACTGCTGTTAAATGGCTAGTTGTAAAATGGTGACTACCTGCATATATGGAATATTACTAATTAATCAGTAAAAAAAAAAATCACTTTATAGTGCTTATTATGTCATTTATAGGGAGCAAGATGGCTCAGTGGTTAAAGACACTGAGCTTGTCAGCTTATCAGCTTGGAAAGCTGATATCCCAAGTTCAAGCCTTGAGTACCATGCGGTGGGGTGAGCTCCTGTTACTTGCTCCAGCTCCTGCCAACCTAGCAGTTCAAAGGCACGCAAATGTGAGTAGATAAATACCGGTAGATACCACTTTGGTGGGAAGGTAACATCATTCCGTGTACTTTGGCACATAGTCATGCTGACCACATGACCATGGAAATGTCTTCTGACAATGCTGGCTCCCTCAACTAAGAAACAGGGATGAGTATCACCCCCTAAAGGCAGACTCAGCTGGACAGGGGAAATGCTTACCTTTATCATTATAAGTCATTTATAAAATATCTCTTCTAAGATTGCTTTGACTACATATATTCTGTACTTGTATTTGTACACATATATTCAAACTTCAACAGACAACGTTAGACAAAATTTGTCTAAAACTCCTACTAAGATAACTGCATATGAAAAATGAACATACATCCTGTGAACTTTAGGAATAATAAAACAGTCTAGTTTTAAAAGAAATGCAAGTAATTTGGATATTGTTGGAACAAAAAATGGAAAACGGCCTTAAAAATAAATACCTAATTTTCATGAAATAAAACTAATGAAGAGTTTGTTAATTGAGTTCTTTGTGTTTTAAAAAAGATGGATTAATGATGTTTATTATTCTTTATTAAGAACAATCTTTGAAGTTTTTAGATTGATTACTAAAGAAATATTACAAAAGACTAGTAAAATGTTCAGATTAAGAAAAATGATTTGAGTATATAGCAACAGGAAATAAGCATGAAAGCCAGATGGGTGACTCTGGGCCAGTCAATCTCTGTCAGTCAAACTCACTTCACAGGGTTATTGTGGGAAAAATAGGACAGGAAAGGTAGGTTGGTTATGTTTGCCACCTTGAGTCATTCATAAAAATAATAAAGGTGGACACAAATAAATAAAAAATACTTTTGTTCCAGGACATCTGTACTCAAAAAATATTAGTACTATATACTATAAAGAAAGAAAAAAGAAATATCTAAATTATTTTGTTCAATTGTTTAACTTTTGGAACTTTGGATTGATCTTCAGTGAACATATATATTTTTTTAATCCAAGAAAAAATAAGGAAAGTGAAGAAAAACTTACTGTGCAAACGTTTTATCTGCAAGTTCAATATTGTTAATTTTCACAATGCATTCATTTTCATAGAAAAGTCCATCCCGCTTAGACCGGCTATTTTTCTCAATACCACGGATGAAAAGTCCTAAAATCCTAGAGGAAATGTAAAATACATTTAAGTGAACTTTAAATCATCTGTACCAGGTTGTGATTCAGAATTTGCTTCTGTGCTCTTTGAAAAAATAGATCATTTTCACAGATTCTCCTTTTCCCTTCAGGCCATTGAGTATTTACTTAATTCACTGTATCTGTGCAAAATAATCTGATATGAATTTTTTCCTACTTTGTGAAGCATCTCTATACTGTATACAGAATGCTGGGGAGCTGCAAGAATCCACTTTGCCTAAAATGCCAGTGTTGGGGCAGAATATTATGATGTAGTATATTTTATGTTTCTCCTTGACCCTCTATTTTAAATTAGAAAGATGTAGATGGGAAGAAGCAGGTGGACATTCAACCCCAACAAGATGAAGTGGCTGTGGATTCAGGCTATTGGCTGTTGGCTGTTGGGAAAATTCCAATATCAGGTCTGGACAGAGGTATGATTTCTAAGAAAAAAAGTGGTGTGTAATCACGAGATGTCCCTGACTTCATTTCTGCCAGAGGAGATAGAAGGTGAGGCTTTTGTTGATTGACTATAGTCACTCAACACTCTTCATCTCATGAATGAACTACAGTAATGTTCTCTACATCTTAAAAATGAAAAAAAAAATGAAAAATCCAGGGGTCCACCTGTTAAGAGGTACAATGCACTAGTAATAAAGTAGGGAAGCACATTAATTGTTCATTTGTTTACAGGTGTACTTCAAGGTCATAGTGATCACTTTTAAAGTCCTACATTGTTGGAGTCTGGCAATCTCCAAGATTGCTTGCTCCAAACAGAATTTCCCCATCCAAACTTTGCCTGCACATAGAAGAAGAGCATATAGAGCATATTAGCAAATGTGTATTATTTTAGAACAAAAATGAAGAAATTAGGAATCTTTAACCATAGAAAGGACTACTGTTCTGAATGGGAGTCTGTTCAGTGATGCATCTGAGTATTGTGTCTGCCAATACACTTAATAGCTAGAGAAACTTTTCTGAACTATGTACAAAGAAATATTTGTTTTAATATCTATCTGTGATGCTGAAAGGCTGTGATGTTACTTTAAATTCTTTGAAAAACTTCTTTTTCTCCTAGAAATTTCAACTATTAAATAAAATCTTCGATCTTCGGACCTTCCGTCGTGAGCTCAAAACATATTTATTCATTAAAGCGGGACTGGCATAATTTAGTGATGTATTTTAATTGGGGTTTTAATATTTTTTAACTTTTTAATTTAAATTTTAATAATCGGCCTTTAAAATTTGCTCTTTTTAATTGTTGTTTTAAACTGTATATATCTTTGTTTTTACTTTGGCTGTACACCGCCCTGAGTCCTTCGGGAGAAGGGCGGTATAAAAATTTAATAAAATAAAATAAATAAATAAAATAAATAAAAAATCTTTAATTTAAAACTATGCTTCCCTCCATCACCTGTAAATACATTTGTAAACATTCACAAAAAGATATAGAGGATTTGGCTCCTAAAGAAATCTGGATGAGATAAGCAAATGGTCTTTATGAATGCCTAAATTACTTCCATGTGCACTTAACATTCCTACTGATTTCCTCTTCCAGTTCCAGAATTTTTGAGTTTATCAGTCTAGTTAACTTACATGAGAACATTTTGAAATGCAGGGATATTGCAACAGGCCCAAGCAGTAAAATTATTGATGCAAAAAGTAATATCCAGTCTATACCAGATGGTTAGCAAAACCAGTGAAAATCCAGATTTACAACATTTAAAGTCTACTGGATATAGTTGTGATGCAGAAGTTCAGTTTATATATGTGGTAATTATTTTCCTAAAAAATAAAAATTCCTCAAAAATAAAAATTCACCTGTTTCTAGAACAGGTGTAGTGCTAATGCAAATTTACATGACACAACTGGCCTTAGTACTGTCACGCTAATGATACTCATTGCTACTTAGGCCATGACTGAACAACTATTTTTATTTGCTCTGATTTCTTACATTTTGGAATTACAGTTACCTGTGTGCCTACCTACTTATTTTGTTCTTTGGATTATCTATAGATTGCCTTTAAAGTTTTATTAGAAATATTAAAATACCTCACAAGAAATAGAGATATTCACCCCTAAAATGTTGGCCATATCGTTGTTATAATGAAAAGCTATTTTTTTAATAAAATAGCTTTTATTAAAAAAAAATGTACTCTCCATGCTAAAATTGGGTTCAAAATTATTGAGGAAATTTTGAAAACAATAGCAGGTTTTTGGGTTTTATCAAATGACCCAAACAGTCTAATTAAAAACCAAGGCTAAGACTTTTTAAACTATTTATTATTGACAAAGTTGTAGGATATACTGGGAAGTTTATTTCAGGAAAAGGCAATGACAAACCACTTTCTATTGCCAAGAAAGCTGCATGAATGTGTCACCAGTAGCATCACCAGGAATCTACATCATTCTTTACAAAAAAAGTTCATCAGCTCAACCTCAATCTGAATTCCATGTTGGGGTAGGTGACAGAGGTGTAACTTCAGCTATCACTTGGCCTATTGGATTCCACATAGTAAATCTCAGGCATGTCAGTACATTGTATACAGAGATTAAAGCCACAGTCTGCTTTTTCAGTCCTTGTCCTTCCAAGCTGATTAAACTGTTCATACCAGACTGGCTCTAATGTTAAGGGGATCATCTTCGTTGGTTTAGCAGGAAGAGAATGTGTTTCGCTATAAGAAAGAGACAAATCAGAGAAAACCTATCCATAATACAAGGGATCTGAACCAGTCTCAAATTTTGCACCTCCTGGAAAGCAAATCAAAAGAACTTTTGCCTTGTAATCCTGTTGCATGTGATAATCTTGATTATTTAAATTACCCTTTCATCTATGCTTACCTTGGTAGATGATCTATGTTGAAAAGCGCAGGGTATAATCCTGCTAGTTTTGGTTCTGGTCTTTTGTCATTGGCTATACCCAGTAGATGATATTGGAGGTCTACCTGACAGACTTCACTAGAACAATTCTCTAGCAAGTATTTTGCTATCACAATGAACAATCTGTATAGCTGCAAATCAAGTCTTTTTTAGGCTCTTTCAATATAAGGAGAGAAAGCCTCTCTCTTTTGAGAAGTTGGGTCATCCTCCACCTACAGATGGTTTGGGGAATGAATATTAGCCTTATTAAGGTGAAATCAGCAATCATACTCACAATTCAGCATCTAGAACATAGATCTTTAAAGGTGCTTCTCTTTGGTCAGGCTTTTAATTGTGAATGGGTTTTAACACTAATTTTAATTCATGCTTCCAGGTTTATATAATGGAACCTTCACTATTCAATAAAATAAGAAGATTGTGATTTTCAGTATGTACATTGTGTTAAGTATATACTGGGGCTGATATCTGAGGGAAAAAAAATCTGATTAATTTTTTTACTGCTTTGCTTCTTCATAATGGAAATTCCTTACCTTCCACTTAATGATGAAAAGTATGGTACCACATGTATCCCCAGTGGGCCTCCTTCCCCAGGTATCTCTACGATTCTTGTCACACCACTAAAAAAAAGGGGGAAAGCATCAATTATCTTCAAAAGAAAGCAAGACAAGCAGAAAGATTATTCTGACCTTGTAAGAGGCACTTATTGTACCTCAATACCTTTTACCAATCCCTGAAATAAATGGTCATTCTTAACAACTTGCAATTCCGTAAGACCATCCCTTTAATAGCCAGATCATAAAGTTTGTTCTGTATACTCTATCAGGTAGATTACACAGTCTCTTCAATATACTGGTAATTGCTAAATATGCCTATGAAAGCCAGTTTGGTACAGTGGTTATGGTATCTACTCTAAAAAGTGAGAGTCCATGAGTTCTAGTCCCACCTTAGGCACAAAGCCAACTGGATGACTTTGGGCCACTCACTTTATCTCAGCCCTGAAGGAAGCAGCAATGGCAAACCACTTTTAAAAAATCTTGCCAAGAAAACTGCAGGGTCAGCCCCACTGACTGCAGCAAAAAACAACAAAGCCTATGCACAACGAAACTGGATATCCACGTATTGGAATAATTAATATTCAAATTGTCCACATGAATCAAATTTGATTTATTAAAAAACCCATAATGATATATGCTACAAATGCAAAATGTGCTACATGAATTGGACTGTATTTATCTATTCATGTTTTCTTTTTAGATCTATTAGATTCTTAGATCTATTAGGAATACAACAGGATTTTTTGTGTTCTATAATAATAGCAAAAAGAATAATCCTTAGGAAATGGAAAATACCATAACATAAATGACTAGATTTCAGTGATATGTGATTTAGCAATTTTGGAAAAAAATATTTTTACTTTATATTACTTTATATATGTTTGTTTGAAGATGGAATAATAAACCAAAAATATTTGTATGGTTTTTTTAAAATTGATATTTGGTTTTTTTAAAAAAAATTCTAGAGGAAGAGAAGGAGAAAGAGGAGGGGAAGATGAAAAGGACATAATACTTTATATTATATCAAATGAGACAGAACTATAGAACCACAGACTCCTGCTCCACTTGTTCTACCCCCTCACAGAGAGCTGTAGAACACTCAAAGAATCCATTTCCTGTTCAATATCTTTGTTATATGTTTAATATAAAGAACAAATCGTGGCTTGTTGTTTTTTTTTTAATGTCTATGTAGCCTATTCCAAAGCTTTTAGAGGGTATATCTATGAAGGTAGATCTATACAAATAGTCCTCAATTTATGACCACTGCTTCAACAACTTTCAAAGGCTTGTGACTGGTCCATGAAGTTATGGCCTTTGTAGATTCCTTGTGCTCATGTGATCGCAATTCAAGCACTTGCAACCAGTTTGCAATTACAAGGGGTATAGCATCAAATGAATGTCATTTGCGAACTTCCGTGCCAGCTTCTCACGAAGTCAAGTCACTCCTGCTGCTTTTTCACCCACACTCTGTAGCAATAACACTTAGATTTATATATCACTTCCCAGTGCTTTACACCCCTCACTAAGCAGCTTACAGAAACAGCATATTGCCCCCAACAATCTGGGTCCTCATTTTACCGACCTTGGAAGGCTGGAAGGCTGAGTCAACCTTGAGCCAGTGAGAATCGAACTGCCAAACTGCTGGCAGAAGTAGCCTGCAGTACTGCATACTAACCACTGTGCCATCACGGCTCATAGCACCCATTTATGCCAACCAACCACCAGCTTGTGGCTCTCTCCCACCAGCTTTCTTTCTTGGGACGCATACCTCTTCCAAAGACTTGGCCATGGGACCTTCTCACTTAATGACCCATGCAGTCCTGGGATGGCAACTGGGATTGATGTCAATACGTGATGTGGTCACATGATATCACACTTTACAACCACATCACTTAGCAAAGGAAATTCCTATCCCAACAGTCAACATAACCCAAGGATTTTTGGGATGTATTAAAAACACAATATCATAAGATGTTTTAAAACTGACTTGTTTCAATAGAAAATAAAATAACAGAGGAAAAAGAGCATTATGCTTAGATTTGTGCCTACATGTTCATACAATATTTATTGGTGTATTTGAACTATGCCTGTCTATTGGATGAACACTACAGCTGCTGGCATAATTTTTTTTTTAAAAAAGTGAGGATGGGGAATGGGAATGGCAGAAATAACCCTTGGAATCACCTTGGAGACAAACATACCATAACAAGGAATATTACAGAACTGGTCTCTTTTGTTTCAAAGAACAAGGCGAAAATTCTCAGAAAATTCTGTAACGTGTAGTGCTGGCCTGGCTCACCAATCACACCAGTCACACTTTTCTACTTCAATATTTACTTATTAAACAATAACTTTCCTTCTCGGCTGAATTAATCTTTAATACTTTTGAGGAGACTATAATTGTAAATTATAACTGGTATCTGAGCATGCCACAGTATTCAGATATTCAGTTCAGCATTCTTACAATATATCAAGGCTTATAAAAACTGTCACAAATAAATGTGTGAATCAGCCTCTGCTATGAACAAAAATTGTATAGAATTCTGTTACCTAAATTGATGAAATTAAACTAATTGCAGTATAATAAAATAATTCACACAAAAAAGGCTAAAGTATGCCATGCTTCAGGAAATCAGTAACCTTTATGCATATTATGTACTACTTTCTTTCAGAATTCTTTATTTATATTTTTGAAAAAAATGTTTAAAAGAAAGGAGGATATATATTCTGCTTACTGTTTTAAATAAGTAGCCACTTTAAAAATTGCTGAGAAGTGGAAGGTCCAATTCTGTACTGTATAAACGATAATTGGAAAAAGGTCTAATTCAAATGAGAAACCCAGATTTCTTTATTGAGCATTTGCTGTAATTTAGGAAAATGCTAATCATTTCACAAATGAGACTGACTTAGGTTAGATTCATTGTAAGGCAGATCTCATATCATGTCTCTCCATGAATGAACGTGAATAAATATAAACTGCAAACTAAGATGGAGGCAGCAGTCTAGAGCAGCATCTTTCAAGTGTGGTCTGGGAGATTGTTGGAAATCCTCAAGGCCTTAAGAGGATCCAAGCAGTTAAATAAATAAAATTTTTAAGATTTATCAGTTTTAATTTCTCAAACAAACAAAAGCTCTTTGGAGTACTCCAAAATTATTAAGCATGCAAAGGGGTCCTAAAACCAAAATGTTTGAGAATCACTGGTCTCAGGTAAGGCAAAGAGACAGAAATAGAAGCAGATAATAAAAGAACAGACACCTGGGGCGGGAGGGTAGCCTCACTGTTATAAATGGATTGTACTATGCACTAGCTCAAATGTAAAGTTTTTCTATCCATTTTCCTACTAACAAAGTGTCTTCAGGAAGCTGCATTTGGAGAGCATTTCCCTGGATGGTGACACATAAATACTTTAAATCACAAAGAAATGCAGGACAGAATCTTCTTCATCAGCTGACTCCTAATATGACTCAAAGATACTATTTTCCTCTGTGAATTGCTGGCACAGGGTATTGATGATATGTCACGATTTCTAAATTTAAATGGCTACAGCAGGCTAGTTTTCTTCTTACTGACTCAGGAATGTAAGATATGATTACATCACATTCCAGTAAAATTAAACAAGGAGATTTATTTCCTCACAAAAATACCATTCCAGTTACTAGCTTGAATTTAGAGAGAGAGAGGAAAAAAATCTCTGCTGAGGAAAAACAAATAATTCTGAGAAAGATAAGCAATGAACCTTCTGCATTGGAAATTGTCAATAACTGCTACGTTATAAAATGTATTGCAAAGTTCAAACTTATTTCTACATAGTTAATAAAATATACTGTATACTATTGCATGGACTGGTTTGCCAATAGCTTCTATTTGTGCACAGGATAGTACAATTTTCAGTATTATGTGTCTGAATTTACATTTTCTATACATCCTACAGTATGTAATTTGAGAAACACAAATTTGTCCAGTTGTATCACTCTTCTTGATTTGTTTTGAAATGTTTATTTGCAACCGTAGGTTTTAGCAAAATCACTCTTCTCAAAAATAATGTATTTTAATAAAAATGTTTCAATATTGTATTCAACATGGACTTCATGTCTTCAAGGAAAAATCCATTATCCTTATAGGTAGTTTCTAAGTAATGACTAGCTGTAAAATTTCATGAATATTCCTTTTATATTTCAAAACATAAAGCTATAATTTCTTAGATCTTTGGATATAATAAATATTATAGATTTGGATATAATAAATATTATAGATAAAGTGATACAAGATTATTCTAATTATCCTAAATTATTATCCTAAGTTTGGGATGTAAACTGCAAATACAGTAATGGCCTGTAGGTTTATTTTTTAAAACATATTTAAACATTTACATATACATTCTTCCTAATATTTTTCCACAAGTGGAGGGTCTGTTTTTTTCAAGTCAACTGAGTGTTGATCCATTGGTTGTAATAGGAATTAACTAATCCAGGGGTCTGCAAACTTGGCTCTTTTAAGACTTTTAAGACTTTTAAATGAGACTTTTAAGACTCCCAGCAAAGCTGGCTGAGGAACTCTGGGAGTTGAAGTCCACAAGTCTTAAAAGAGCTAAGTTTGCAGACCCCTGGACTAATCAATTTGTTCTGAGACTAAGATTGTGTGATGGAATCTTGTCCATGTTCCCAGGACGGAGGGAATGTATTCCAGAGGAGCAAATCACAGCAGAGTTTGTGTGAAGGAAAAAGGGTGAAGATGGCACCTCCCTTATAGTTTCCAGAGTATATATTTTATTTTTATTTATTTTGTCACAACAGTATATATAAGCATTGACATGTAACAACTATATAATATATAAGCATATATATGAGCATTGGTGACCACCTTTAAAGCGCTCCATGGCATAGGGCCGGGTTATCTACGGGACCGCCTACTGCGACCAGATACCTCTCACCGACCCGTGCGCTCTCACAGGGAGGGACTCCTCAGGGTACCGTCAGCTAGGCAGTGTTGCCTGGCGACGCCCAGGGAAGGGCCTTCTCTGTGGGGGCTCCCGCCTCTGAACGAGCCCCCAGGACTCCGTCAACTTCCGGACCTTCGAACCTTCCGTCGCGAGCTCAAGACACATTTATTCATCTGTGCAGGACTGGCTTAGATTTTAAATTTTACAGGGGTTTTAAATTGATTTTAATATTTATATTTCTATTTTTAATAATAGGGCATTGGAATAAGTTTTTTAAAGATTATTTTAATTTTGTATATTGATGTTTTATATGCCTGTGAACCGCCCTGAGTCCTTTGGGAGATAGGGCGGTATATAAATTTAAATAATAAATAAAATAAATAAATAAGTATGTAATAACTATATTAATTAGATACAATGAAAGGGAATAATAGGACAGGAACGGTAGGCACATTTGTGTTCTTATGCACGCCCCTTACAGACCTCTTAGGAATGGGGTGAGGTCAATGGTAGGCAGTTTTTGGTTAAAGCTTTTGGGATTTTGAGAAGAGACCACAGAGTAAGGTAGTGAGTTCCCAGTGTTAATAACTCTGTTACAGAAGTCATTAACTTTATGGGGCAAGTAGTTTGCTTTAGTTTGGTAAGATGTTTATATGTGAGGAACAATAAAGGAAACTAGAAGAATCTCAATATGTCTTTCTTTTGGAGCTTACCATATCTTGGGCTGAGAGAGAGTGACTGGCCCAAAGTCACCCCAGCCAGTTTTCACGCTTAGGCAGGGCTAGAACGCACAGTCTCCTGGTTTCTAATCTGGTGCCTTAACCACTTGACCAAACTGGTTCTCTTTATTAAAAATGTTTTTTACAGCATATATTTTTCCTAGATTAAAATGACGCCAATCTCCAATAATGCCGCATTGCTGTATGTCTTTAAAAATTGTTAATATGTTAGCAGCAGATTTTAATTTTAAATTGATTAATCAAAAATATTACTGGACTCTCCAAAAACATACTTGTAAAAAGGGTCATCAGGTTTTCTCTGTTTGAGATGCAAAATATTTAAGACTCACTGACCCAAATGATATGGTTTTGTAAACTTTTGAACTTCTCTGGAGTAGAATTTTAATGCATGTAGGTTTATGAGGAAATCCCTAAATGTTAAATATGCTAATGTGATGTTGAATTATATATCAAAATTCTAGAATGACTGTCCATGAGGAATTATGGTTATACCAGGCATGGGGGAGGGGGGCAAAAGAATTAAACCGAGAAATTGGGAAAGTGATCATACATTAAGAACTGGCTTTTTGAAATGTGCAACTTATCTGTTCTGGAAAAATACAATATTTTCTACTAAACAAAGGATGAAGTATTATGTATTTCAATAATACAATGGCATTATTAGGTGTCTATTTTTTGTATCTCATTATAGTATAATATAGTATTATATGGTAGTTTTTATAAGCCAGTAATTATCCGTATGTTTACTATATATGTTTGGTTTTTAATTCAACTCTTTCATAACACTTTAATATTATAATTGTTAAATTTTATTATGGACATGAAGGGGGTTCATGTGAGGGATCAGGTTTCCCCCCTCTTTTTTTCCTTTGATCATTTAGTGGAATTTTATTATTGAGGTAAATTCTGATATTGTGTTTATATTTAGTAATCTTCTAAAATAAATAAGAATCTTTGAGGAAAAAAGATGAAGATGAAAACTACTCAGTTCAAAACTGGGCAGCATTGACTTTAATTGTGCATCATGGGAGCACTAAATACAATTAATGCTTATAGAAAACAATTTTATCTATAGGTTCACAACAGAGAAAATTGTGACATAATGCTTAGCATATAAATGCCCACACTTTTCAGGTAGAGACTGCTGCATTCCCCATCTTTTACCTGGCAGTTCTAGGAAATTATTAGCCAGAGTTGATATTTCAGCATGGAATACATCAGAAACAAAGAGGTGATATAGACCTAATCAGGAAATTGAGTCAATCAACACAAGGCATTAGCTACTGATTAAATCTACAACCCTGCAGGAAATTAAAGTGACAACAAAACAGGAAGAGAAGCTGATGTGGTCAAGTATGGAATAATAAGTGGTTGTCCAGGCAAATACAGGCATCACAGAGAGGCTATAGAAGACTTTCAGGGAAATACCTCCTACTGAGCCAAGAGTCTTTGTGGAAAAGATCCAATTACTACATTTTCACAGATATAACTGAAAAGAAATACACTGTTATTCCAACTTAACTGCAGCAGGGGATATTGTCAAAAGAATGCTTTGCAACATACACTATTATTATATTGCTTCACACAAGCAGACAATATGAGCAAAAATAGATCCTTTCTTTGCATTTTTGAGATTTAAACAAACTAACATGGAAGATGCAGGAAAACTGTTGATAAAGCTGAGGCTTCTCTGGACATGAAGATGGAAACTAAGAGGGTAATCGTATTTTCAAAGAGTAGAAGATCACCAATTGGGAAGAAGTTTGGAAGTAGAACATTAAGGGATGACTTGTATGTGAAACTATATGAAATACTGTATTTTTCGAAGTATAAGACACTCCAGACTATAAGATGCACCTACCTTTTTTGGTGAGGAAAACAAGAAAAAGAAATCTGCCTCTGCCTCCCAACAATTTTGCCTTGTTGCAGCAAACAGCCTGCTTTACTTTCATTTTTGTTTTCAGCATAGCTTGATTAGCACAAGAAAAAAAAATCTGCTCCCAGCAATTTACCTCCTTGCAGCAAGCTGCAGGGGCCCGTGCAGCAATAGGCAATGGCAATCCTTGCAGCCTAAAACAGCTGAGATAGGAGGCTGGACAATCAACTTGTGCTAATTGGGCTGTGCTGAAGCTGAAATGGGCTGTTTCTTCTTGCTGCCTGCTGCAAGGAGGTAAATTGCTAGGAGGCTGAGGCCATTGGGTAGGGGCCAGTGGGTGGGTGGGGCTATATTTGGTGTATAAGACACACCCAAATTTTCACCCCCTTTTAGGGGGGAAAAGTTGCATCTTATACTCCAAAAAATACAGTACTTTATTGTAGTTATTAGCCAGCACTGATTTTCATGTGTGAATGAGCTATTAGAGACTACTGGTCACTGACAAAAGCATAGGCATAACCGGTACCAACTTAAGAAAAATACTTTTTAAATAGACTTCTTTCATATATCCACAGCAAAAGGGTCAATTGATCATGCATGTGTAAATGAGCATTTTATTTCAAGATACAATAAAAATCAGTGCTAGTCAAGTTTCTAGGTAAGGAGGAAAAATCCAAAACAACCACTAAAGCTATACTTCTATAAGAAATAATTGAAAAATCAGAGAATAAGCAAGCTTTTGAATTCTTCAGAAGACTTCATCAGACAAGCCATTAAAGAGAAAAGTGGGGGGGGGTGTTAGAGAAAATGTAAAAGGAAGAAAAACCAAATTTGAAAGATTTTAATTTTTTAAATAATATTTCTATTATTATAGCTTTGTTTATTAAAGTAATATACAAATTTAAACTGATTCAGAAATGGTTTAGCCTGGGACACTATAGAAGATAAAAATGATAGTGAATTAGAATTATCTGTGATTATTAGAAAATAATAATAATAATTATTATTATTATTATTGTTGTTGTTGTTGTTGTTGTTGTTATTGTTATTGTTATTATTCATCACACAGCCAGATGTTCAAACTGGGTTTGGCACTTTTGTCTACCTATCGAGTCCTTACCAAGGACCTGGGACAGGCAAATCTGGATGATTGACGATGTTACAGATATCGTCGCAGGATGCAAAGTGTTCCAAGTAAAGCCCCTTTCTGCAATTGACCGATGGTAAATTTGTCAATGCCTATTATTATTATCTGTTTTATTCATTAAACATGAAACTCAGTCAACTGAACATTTAAAAATGCCATAAATACCACTAATTGGTGCTAATGGTTGATATGGGTTGCTGTCAGCATCCTATGTATCAACTAAGTATATCTATATGTTCTGTAGATGCAGAATATGCAAATAATTCATTCAGATTTTTTTGCAATTTCCAAATCATCCTTCAAAATAACTTACCCTAATGGATCAATCACTACCCTATTATTGTTTTAAATATATAACTATAAATACAGTGTGTCTTAAAACATTATTATTGTTTTCCTTAACTTGCTTGGCATATTTTTCTCTCTCAGTTTGTACACCTTTTTATTTTGTCCATTTCAGAAAAGGGCCATTTTAATTTCCATAGTTTGGTGGCGTTGGTTGATTCTTTCTTATACTGTAGAATAGAAGCCACTCAAGTCTCAAGTAACCTACAGGAATTATGTAAAGTTCTGGCACCTTGATTTTCCCCATTAGCTTCTTTTTCACCATATCCCACATGTTTACAAATATTCCCTTTTTGTAGTTAAACGTAATTGTGCTGACAGTTTCTTATTTATGTGTATTCTATGTGTAATAGGAATTGTGTCATTTCCCCCCCCCCTATTTTTTCCACATTTGCCATTCATCTGACACTAGATTACAATTACTAGTTGGGATTTAACATAGGGTTGTCTCTCTTCCTACAGCTGTTTTCAAATAAGTGAAAATGGTAGGTCCTTACTTTGGATTTGCATCATGACATTGAGTCCTAAGTTAGAGGCAATTGAACCCCAAAAGAGATGGCAATACAGAGGCTTTATGACATCTTGAAATTCACCAAGAGTTAATATTTTTAAACTGTAAGATTTCTACAGTCCTTTACTCTAATAGGTAAAAAAATGCTTTTAAAAGGCTCTGACGATCCCAGCTGAGTTGCCTGATCGCCAGAGGCTCTTGTTTTCTTTTAAAAGCATTTTTTTGCCTTTAAAAGAAAAAAAAAGCCTCTGACAATCAGGCAACTCAGCTGGGATCGTCAGAGTCTTTTAAAAGCATTTTTTCACAACCTCTTCGGCCAAAGAGGTTGTAGAAAAAATGCTTTTAAAAGGATCTGACGATCCCAGCTGAGCCATGCGATCATCAGAGGCTTTTTTTTTTACTTTTAAAAGCATTTTTTCGACTGAAGAAAAAATGCTTTTAAAAGTTTAAAAAAAAAACTCTGCTGATCCCGTGGCTCAGTTGGGAATGGGGGCGGGAGTAGGGATTTTTTCTACCAGTTCTCCAAACCACCCACCGCCATCACTACTGGATCGGGCGATCCAGTCCGAATCGGGAGCATTTCACCCCATGTTAAACTAATATATGTATAAATTTGCATTCTTAAAAGCAAAAATGTATAGACTTATTTGCATTATAGAAATAGAGAAAAAAAGAAATAGAAATGGATTTTTTTTTACCTGAAATTAAGTTTTGTTTTTTGAGATGTCAGTGTATCATTATGTGTAGTGAAATCCCAGGCTTCTGAAGATGATTGTGCTGAACACTAAAAGATACAAACAATATGCATTTTAAATCTGTTATATCAACAGTATCATATTGAGGAATGAAGCTGTAAAAAAAACCCCAAAATAATGAAATACCACATTGTTCTTGACCAGGTCCTCCATAGCTCTCTTATCTTATCTCTTATGGCTACCTGTGGCCTTCCGGGTGCGCTTCAAGGTTTTGGTGACCACCTTTAAAGCGCTCCATGGCATAGGGCCGGGTTATCTACGGGACCGCCTACTGCGACCAGATACCTCTCACCGACCCGTGCGCTCTCACAGAGAGGGACTCCTCAGGGTGCCGTCAGCTAGGCAGTGTCGTTTGGCGACGCCCAGGAAGGGCCTTCTGTGGGGGCTCCCACCCTCTGGAACGAACTCCCCCCAGGACTCCGTCAACTTCCTGACCTTCGAACCTTCCGTCGCGAGCTCAAGACACATTTATTCATCTGTGCAGGACTGGCTTAGATTTTTAGATTTTTAAATTTAGAGGGGTTTTAAATTGATTTTAAATATTTATATTTTATATTTATATTTCTATTTTTAATA
This sequence comes from Ahaetulla prasina, assembly GCF_028640845.1. Lineage (NCBI taxonomy): Eukaryota > Metazoa > Chordata > Lepidosauria > Squamata > Colubridae > Ahaetulla > Ahaetulla prasina. The sequence goes on from NC_080539.1 coordinate 196,810,914, forward strand.
ATTCGGGCGCTAGAATAAGTTTTTTAAGGATTATTTTAATTTGTATATTGATATTGATGTTTTATATGCCTGTGAACCGCCCTGAGTCCTTTGGGAGATAGGGCGGTATATAAATTCGAATAATAAATAAATAAATAAATAAATAAATAAATGATAGTTATACAGAACTGCAGAACTAAACATTAACACTGATGTTTAGATATTTTACCTGATATTACTGTATTTATCCCCATTCTTTATGAGACAGCTGGAAACACTAGAAAGGGAAAGTTACTCATTTTTTTACCCTTACAGAAATTATTGAACCTGCATAGAAACATATCTAATGCACTTATATGGAAAAAAGGCTATATTTTGAAGAGATGCAATAGCGCCAGAAGCAGAAATCATGCGTACTTAGGTTATGAAAATATTGTGGACAGCTTAGATGAGTGAAGATTAATATCCAAAACTACAGCTTACCATTAAGAAAGGTATTAAAGTAATTTAAGTAATATGAAAAATTTATTGTATCTAGAAAAAAAATCTTAAGGAATGCCTCCTTATAGTCATTAGTATTCCACAATAAATCAGTATGGTTAAAACATAATACTACATAAATTCAGAAAATGGGAAATATACTGGACACATTTCACCTAATTCATATTTTGTTTGACTGTCAATTATATGCCCCCATCTGGCTTAAATTCTTAACCTCCCTTTCGGAAGAGACAAGCCACAGACTGTCATGTTTCCTCCTGAGCTCAACTGTACATATTGTAAGCCAGAAATGCTAAATTTATAACTAAGACAGTCAACCTACGAACCCAATACAGGTACCCTGCAAAGGAGATTCATTTATGTGATTACTGTCTCTCTGTATTAACCCACTTGTTTTTTATCACTTTAATTCCTCCTTTCTATCTTATTCTGAAATTAGATTAATATTTTTTATTTTATGCTTTATTTTATTTTATTGATAAGGTTGTAAGATTAGTCAGTCAATAAACTATCTACCAGTAATTCATTACTTTTAAACATGACTGTTATTTATCGAGTTATTTGATGATCTGGAATCTTATCTTTCACAGATCTTTGTTCTGTCTCACAATGAATAAAGTGGAAGACACTAGCTAAAAGCAAAACTAGTGATTTCTGCATAGTGAAGATTTCTCAGGCTCCTATATAACTATTTTAGGTTCTTAATAATCCCATATTGCCTTACATAATGTAAGCCGCCCTGAGTCTTCGGAGAAGGGCGGGATATAAATGTAAATAATAAAATAATAAAAAAAATGATGTTTTAAGATCACTTTGAAACATTTGATATATAGAACCCAATAAATTACTGAGGAAATGTTCACCAGAAGAAAAGGAAAGATGGAGAAAATGGTCTAAACTGGGATGGGAATGTTCTGCTTAAGCATGCCATGGCTTTGCATCTTAGGTGCAGAATAATTAGAGTTTGAAGGAAATAAACCACATAGGTCTTCTTACATTGCCTAGGGAGGTTTTAAAAGAAAATCAGACAATTATTCTTCTCTCTCGAAACCATTGTCATAAAATAAGGAAGAGTTCAAATTTGCAATTAGGAAACGAAGAAAAGGTATCAAAAGTATATGGCATCAAAGAGCTAATCTGGTTTCCATCTGAACTTCCCCCAAAACCTTCTTCCCTTTGCAACTCCTAAACAGGTTTAAATTTATCTTGCCCTAGCTAGATAGAGCTCTACACAGAAGCAAATATGTTAGATTTATATATAGATAAATCTATAGATATATTTAAATACATATATAGATACATACACACACTTACACACATACTGTTGTGTTTCAAGTTCTCAAGTTCTCAAAAATAATAGCCTAGGATTAGTATTGAAGAGGGAAAATAATCCCAAACCTTTCTTTCTTAAATGAGATGCTAAGGAAATATAAATTCAGATTTTACTCTTGATCCTCCTTGCTCCAAACACTGGAACCACTATGTACAAAACTATTCTGAGTATATAACAACTACCAAGCTTTAATTGAAGAAAGTATGTACAAATATGCAATATCAGGATGAGAAAATGCTGTCATTTCATAGAAAGAATAAGTAGCATGCTGTCCTTTTTATATTAACCCCATTTTTCAGTACAAATGTGAAATTTTAAGGCAGTAACCTATTGCAACACAAAAACACTACAGAAACATTTTTTCATTAAAACAACTTAAGTGTTGGGTTTTGATTCTTTGACAGCATCAAAAGAAACAAACCTGCTGCTGTACAATTTTCTCATCTGTGATCACTCCAGCTTTGACTGTGCAAATAATAAGTGTAACATGGTAAATTATCTGAGAAAGAAGAATGCCATGCACAGAGATGATATATTTATTTTGAGTTTATTTAAATAATTGAAAAAAGTGCTGTGAAAAACAGGTCCTTCAATTTGGAACAAAGAAGGAAAGCAAAGAAGAGAATTTTACACTAATAAAGATAATATCTGAAATCTATATATCTGGACAGTCTTCGACACTCTTATATAAATCAAAGACTCTTCCAACGCCTCACAGGTACTGAGATATTTCAAAGCAAAAAAGTTTATGAAATTTGTCACAGGCGCAGACAGAATGCTATAAAAGAGACAGTCTCACCAATACATGTGATTAATTACTACAGGGGTCTAAGTCCTATTTAGTTCAATGGAATTTATTCCTCATTAAATGAGCATAGGATTGTAATATTCATGTAAAGAATATGAAATAGGTGTCACTAAAAATTATGATATAAAAATGATTAAATTGGAAAAAAAATGGAATAAAGGAAAGAAGTTTTTAGTTCCTCTGAACTTTCCTTCCTGTTTTTCTTGTAAATTCTTCTACCAGCTGATTTATTCAATTTAATTTAAGTCATATAAAAACAGAGATATGGGCATATACAATACATATATTTAATAGAATTGTGTCAAAATCAAATTTATTAAAGTACATGTTCTGTTTCCAACAAGTAGAACTTCTCAACATCTAAAGGAGAAATTGCATTGGGTTATGTATAACAAAAAATATATAAGGTTTGACCACCTCTTTACATTTTGGAGGTAGGAGGCGGCATGTAGAACCCTTAAAAGTTCCATCATTTTATGATATTAATTTATCATCTGCATTACTGGATTCTGGGCCAACTGCAGTTCCTGAACCATTTTCAAGGCTACCTGATATATTGTGTGGCAATAACCAACACTAAAGTTTGCAGTTATGGCTCAATCTATCCCAGGACTGTCTCTTCCAAGTATGGGTGCATGTAATTTATCAGATTAAAATGGAACCTTGCAGGATGCCCTTGGAAAAACCGAGCAAAACATTCCCAATCTTACCATAATAGCTAGTAATGGATAAGTAAAACTATTATAAAGTCATGCCTCTGGTCTTCATTTCTTCAAGCATTACAAAATGATATTATCATCAAAAGTGTGAAAAAAGCCCCGAGAAATCAAGGAATATAAAGAGACTTAATGTTCCCTGATCTCTCTATCTATCTTGATCATTCATCTGAAAACCAAGACAATCTACATTCCAAATCCAGAACAGACATAGAACCATCAGTGACCAATCAACTGGCCATTTCTTCTCTCCGCGTGTTGGACGATAACTATTGGAATGACTACTTTTGCCACACTAACTTTTCTTCTTGATTGACCTCTACCTTATCAAAAGCTACCAATGCCTCAGGATATTCTATTCAGGATATTCTATTCTATTTGTCCTCTTTGCTCAAAGTTCAGTCTTGCTGCCTTTTTAAAATACTATCAAATATTTCATCTTTATTATTATTATGGTTCGTCACGCAGTCAGCCAGATTTTTAAACTAGATTTGGCATTTTTATTGTCTTATCCTTCCAAAGGACCAGGGATATTCCAAATGTGGAATATGATTATTTATTGGATTTATGTGCCACCCATCTTGTCTGGAGGCAACTCTGAGTGGCTTACAAACATTAAAACCAGAAACATTAAAAAGATAAAACAGTAGTAACAATAATCATAGTTAAACTAAAATGTATAATCAAAATATTAAAAAAGGGGGAGAAAAAGCATGAAGAATAGAGGGGGTGGGATTGAGGTCTTCTCTCAATCTACTAACCATTTCCAGAATGATATCCCCCTGTTGGAAGAGCCAGATCTTCAGGCCCCTAACTGAAGGTCAGGAGGGTTGGTGCTGATCTACCTTAGGGGATATGGTATTCCAAAGGGTAGGAGCCACCTAATGCCAGTTCTGCCCCAAACAGTTGATGAAGCAATGATTTTCGAATGGTTAGAGAATGTACACTATAACTAGTGATCAGAAGAAGTTCTGGAAAAGGTGAATACCCCTGGACCATATCTTTGTAAATGCATATGGTTTTACTATAATAATACAATAATATTAATGTCTCTATGGAATATGATATTATATTTAACATCTTAACGTACAAGCTGAAAAATCAATAAACGCATCAGGCAAAAGTAGATATTATTTATCAGACCCTGGATGGGAGGAAATACACCTCTTCTGGACTTGAAAGTTCAGCAACAGTTCAGTTGAGTGTAAACATCAATCATTTTACCTTTCTGGACCATCTACAAGCCTTGGGGATCAGAAACACTGTTAGTGATTATCTGCCTTCCACAGGTGATCAATTATATGCAGGGAAGAGAGGCTAGCCTAGTAAGAACTGATAAGAGTTCAGTCCCCTTATTTTTTCCACCAATTACATAAAACCTGTAATCTGAGAATAATCTGAGATAGATTCTTCCTCAATTCAGGAGCAGCTATCATCAACACACCAACAATCTCCAGTCACAGCCTGCTACCCAGGGAAGGCCAGAGATATCATGAATATCATGGCCCAGTGTCTGGAGGCTATGAGGAGTTAGATGGGATGAAAGAGTGAATGTGAATCCCAACAAGACACAGTTCCTGATTATGCCACCAGAAATAGGAAAACTTGACTAAACGTACCTGTTTATAGAGTTTAGTTCCAGAATGGGTATCTGCTGGCTACTACTGTCATCACTGTTATCTCATTTGGGAATTTTGGTTTTTGTGGGTGTATGTGTGTGTGCGTGACAGAGAGAGAGGGGACTCAGGATCATTTTCAGTCTTCAGGAACATCTTGAAAACAGCGCTTGTAAAACTGATTAGGTCAGACTAAAAATACATAGGACATCCAATGTCAACAGTTATGATGTATAGATAGAAGTATGATACATCAAATAATAACTAGTATGCTTTTAAATTTAATGACATACATCAATGCATATTTAACACCATACTCTTACTCTAATTAACTACATACTTGCAACATAAAATAATTATCTATATTTAGTTTACAAGTGACTACTTTTCCCTAATCTCACCCAAAGATAATAATCAACTTAGTGGAGCATAGAATAATTATTATCTGCTGTAGTACTTAAAAATTATCCCTTGCTTTCCAATCATTTAAATTAATTCTGTCAGAAATTCAACTTCTAACAGTATTCTGAGTCCTTCTGTCAGCTGCAGCTATTATTGGATGTTACAGCATCCAAACCAGAGAGTCCCCTAGTACTAGAAGCCAAGAACACTATGCATCTAAATCCCCAGCATGGATCTGGTACATATTAAAGTATTTGGCAACACGACACCTTCATACCCTGTTTTTTTAAATTATTTAATAAAATAATAAGTAGAAACTAGTATGTTCCAGAAAAAAAGGGACAAGGATTAGCTAAGAAAGCATCTTGAGAGCTTTGAGGGATGGTTAGGGACAATCTAGTTAGTTAGTTTGCCTTGCCATAGATTTATTTTATGTATGTTTGATTTGCAACCACAACAGCCATTTTATAAGAGTGACCAAAACATGTTCTCAAAATTCTAGATGTGCCTATCTACTCAAAAAGACCTCTGCTATTGAAGGAAGCTTGGGACAACAAAGAAAGATTCGAGAATTAAAGTAATTGCTATCTGTGTCACATATCAGCACAGATGATAATGATGGGGGTTTTTTATGGCAAATGCAACCCCCAAATTCTAAAGCACAAAAAGGCAACATTTCTCTACAGGTCATTTATATAAAAGCCCACAATACCATTGGATAGCTCACAGTTATGCAAACATTTTTATGAAGGTTGCATGTATCTCCTTCCTTCCTCCCTGGACAGAGTACATATGAGAGGTGATGGAATTTTGACTATAACAAAAAATGGAGCATCAGTTTTCATTAGCAGTGCAAAGATTTCCCTCCCTGACCCTTTTATTTTCTACCAGTCAGAAGAATATTATCTATCATACTGAAGGGTGGGATAAAATTGTATTAATGCATTTTAAAACTGCATTTTCAATAGCAGAAGTAAGCATAAACTTAAATCTTCCATTCTGACAACAACAATACTGCAAATCTAGTTGAATTATGTTCTTGTCTTCAATATATTTTATCTATCCTATATATAAATGAGTCCAATTATATTTTCTTTATAAACTTATGTAAATCAATTATTCCATGCTGATATGTTGAGAAACAGTTGGAAATTTTAATTACTAAAGAAAACAGTATTATTTCTAACAAATGTGCATGATTTTATAATAATGGTTTAAATGTCCATGTATGTATTTATATGTCCATGCATGGACATAATAGCCGAAGATAACCTTTGGTAAATATGATATTTAGTGTGATGTTCAATGAAATCATTACTGAAGGACTGAATTACATTTTGAATAAACAAACTGATAAACCATTGGACAAAATGATGGCATAACCTGTAATGAAATAAAAAAAACAATCATTAAAGATAACAAATAATGAGAAAAGCAGAATAGGCTAGCATTTGTAAGAAATGAAATGATCACTGGACAGACATACAGCACAACTACTAAAAAAAACCCTCAATAATGGTTAAAATATTATATAATACAGTATACACCCTTCTCTTAATTATAAAGTTATAAAATTGAGACAAGTAATATGAAGCTACTGCTAATATCCATAAATTGTAATTAATTCAGAGAAAATTAATGTTATAAACCCCACAGCAGATTTCATTTTGCATTAGGAAATATGCTTTCTGACATCAGTATCTTCTTTGAGATTACAGATAATAGATGTAGTGCTATAAAGCAATGCCAACATGATTAAATAGACAAGTAAAGGTGAAAAAACAAATTAGTGTATGGGTGTGGCATAAACCAAGTGAAACAGGCAAAAACTATTAAATCTCTGATGTTTAAAACTAGATGAAATGTTACATACACAGACTTCTACATTTATAGCAGCATTTTCTTTCGCTCTCCTCTTTCTGCCATCCTCTGCAGTATATTTGAAATATATACTGGAGACTGCAAAGGAAAAGAATGCACTCCTCTTTTTTCCACTTATTTTTGTCAAAGAAATAACAATATCAGGTAAAATATCAATTTGGGGCCTTACAGAAGTGTGGGCTACAACTCTTAGAATTGCCCAGTCAGTTTGGCCATGGCGGAGAACTTGTAGAGTTGCAATTCAGACATTCACACTGATGAAGGCTGTAATCAGTGATGGTGCCCTGGCATCTTCACTCAAAAAGAAGTAATATATGTACAGGTCCCACTGTTTTCACATTCAACTTGTGATCCTTGTTTAAAGCGGAAAAACATTAATTACAATGGTATAAGGTAGGTTATGACTGCCATTTTCAAAAGCACAAAAGTTGATTCTAAGTAATTGCAAAGTCAACCCAAAGTTAACTCATAGCCAGCACCAGAGGCGGGTGTCACATAATGTAACAACCGGTTCACCCAGAACTGAAAATGTGAGCATGCAGATGCAGGCTCACTTCACTCATGTAGCCGTCTTCCGCGCATGCGCACGGCATCAAACACATGGCGATTATATAGGGTCGGATAGTGCCGGGGTGAGTGGGCGGGTCCAGAAGCTGGTCGGAACTACCGACAGCAGCCCACGTCTGGCCAACACTTAATTTCCATTACTGTTTTAGTAGGAGTACAGTCTATGATGGCAAAAGATCAGGAGTGTGTTGTGAGATCACAAAAGCTTAAGCCTTTTAGTCGGAAAAAAGTGATAACAGACTCCTGATATATTACTTTTTTTGGTACTATTTACACCAACATGTATTTTAATCATATGCCAGCAAAAAACTTCAGTAATCAACAGTATAAAGGAATCATGTAAGTAAATCCATTAATCACTTGCACAATTGTCTACTTAAAGATTATTTATATATTAAATTTATACATACACACACACACACATCTTATTTTGCAAACCAACTCTGTAAAAATAGTGAGCAGAGCTTCAAAAACAGAATACCCCTTTTGTGGCTTCTGCATTGCAATTTGGAATATGACAGTAAAAGGCAACCTCTCTGAATCCCGTTTTGAATCAAAACTGAGAAAAACCAACACTGCCATTTCCCATCTTTTTGAAGTAGGAAATGCAGCAAAGCCATCATGCAAGCCTGTTTAATCTGACGTTTTAAAAGATCCAGATACTCCAGCTATGTTAAATTTAGGGATTTCCTCTTTCAGAAATATTCCTTGCAGAACTACGTGGGCTTACGTAGTCCTCAAGTATCAAGACTGACACAAAGGCAAAAAGAAAATCTAATCATTATCTAATCACTATCTAATTCTAATTATTAAAGGGAATTTTTCAATACTAATTCCTTTAAAAATATTTTATGGGACAGCATCCTCCTGGAGACTCAGATGGTCCCAGCCCTGTTAGCCTTTCACAAGCCAAGCCCTGGCTATCTCCCCAGACATGTGGGTCAAGTGGTTGAGTGAACTATGCTATTGTTAATTTGCTATTGGATGTGTGTGTGTGTATGAATGAAGTTATACATTGTAGGTATTTCTGTGCTTTTAATTCTTGTAAGCCACTTGTATGAGAGGGGTAGTTATATAAAACAAACATTTTTTTTAAAAAAAATCCATTCAATCATGTCTGATTCTTGAAGAGGCATAGACAAATCCCTCCAGTTTTCTTGGCAAGATTTTTTAGAAGTGGTTTGCCATTGCCTCCTTCCTAGGCAAAGTGACTCGTCCAAAGTCACCAAGTTGGCTTCATGCCCAAGATGGGACTAGAATTTCTGGTCATCTGTCTGATACCTTAACCACTACATCAAACTGGCTCTCTAAAACAAACATACATACAAATAAATAAATAAAGGCACATGGTCTCACCAAGAAATAGTTAACAATATTTTTAAGGTAAAGATTCTAACAATATAAAATAGATCATACAAAAGATAATTGTTAGATAAATTGTGTGCATAACAATTGACAAATAATGATATCTTTATGTAAAGCTAAACTTTTCAAAATTAAACTGCTTATGCCATTGGCTCTCAACTTGTGGGGGACCACGATGTCACAGAAGGTCCGCAAAGGCTTGAAGAAATGATATGATTCAAAATCTGAGTTAAGTCTTGGGGTCCGTGGCCAGGGTCCATGGCTACAAAAGGTTATAAATGGGGTCTGTGGTGAAAAAAAGGTTGAGAATCATTGGCTTATCTGATAAGGCTCCACGTTTTCAGTCTATTGTACATATTGGCATCTTAAACGTGGTGTCTAGACTTAATGTTGCACATATGACTAATTCTGATAATCTATACACTTCCAGACTCAAGCAAGCAAGCAAGCTGGAAGTGGCTGAATATTTTAAGAACATTGTTAATGTTTGTCCAAATATTAATTTTATTTTAATGTTCAACTTCTTTTAATTAAGAATTTAAAAGAAGGTCATAAACAACTTTTACAACAGTTATCAAAAACTGTTTCAGGATTTCCTAAATGTGATTGCATGAAAATATTGTTGGTTGCTGTTACTTTAAATTCAACTATCCGCTCGGCAAATTCCTCTTTGGGAACAAGCACTGCCATCTCAAGACTTTTTCACAATTCACATAGGTCAAACATAGGTCAGCCATAAAAAGCAGTTAAATGTGACTCACTGTCAAGATTAAATATATGATCCATTGTTTGTCATACATAACATTTTAGCATCTATAAACTGAATGAAGCATTTGGTTTCACTTTCCTATTTATAAAAATATTATCCAGCAAAGCCGATTATCTGAGCAGAAATAAGATGGTAAAATCTTTGAATTTTTAAAAAGCTGTTTTCAAACTCGCAAATGAAATATATTGCAATCAATATGGTAATTCCCTACAATTTCCAGGGCATTGCAGGGAATAAGTATGATTTTATTTATATTCAAAAAGTTATCCAAATAGCACTTAGATCATATTGAAAACATACAGGTGCATGGGGCATTGGCTTTGATTCCAAGTATATTTTTGGTGATTTAAATGCTTTTAAGCCAGTGAATATTTCACCTAATAAATGAGAAGATATTTTTTTTCATCCCACTCCTAAGATTCATCATGCAACCCTCGTTCTTTTCACAAATATTTTCCCAACTCTCTAGGGCCAATTTATGGAGTTTTATATAAACCTGCCCCATGTCTTTTAACAGCAGGAGTAGCTGCACTCAAACATTGCTACTCTTGAAAAGGTATGAAAATTATAATTATTTTGAATGAAGAACACAAATTATATGATTATGATTCTGCTCAAAATGTCAGCACTGTATAGTCTATTTTCTAATTTCATGTTACTTGTGAAAAAATGTATAGTCTGAAATAAGTAGCATCTGGAAAGAGGAGTAGCCTCACTCATCCACCATAGCTGACAAGCTACGTATTACTGTATATTGAATCCAGATTTTTAAAGAAATTACTCTGATCAGTGCTCATATTTGCTTTTATTTCTTTTGATTTTTTTAATTTACTGAATAATTAATATTTATCTTTAGTACTCAAATTAAAGTTAAAATACAATAATGAATCTACAATTTTCATATACTCCCATGACATGAACACAATGTTTAAACATTATCTTTAAACAAAGAAGCAAAAATACCCATCCAGATCTTTTATACTTAATATTGTCACAGGATAGGAAGATATAATATAATAAAGGGCACTGTTATATTTAAAGGTAGTGTTATATTTGTTTAATGATTATATTAAGAAATGGATGACATATTCATATTATTAGCCAAAGTCAAGGAAAATTGGAACAATGAATTCAGGGAGCCTCTAAACTGTGAATGCTTGCCTCCTCCAATATATTTCCAGATGTGTATGTTTTTTTAATCTAGTTCAGCAGTGTGAAGTTTATAAAAAAAGATGCATATGCTGATGGTAGAGTTCCACGATTTTCAGTTTGCAGTGCTGTGCCTAATTTTTGCACAAACTCATACACATTTATAACCTGTTAACGGGATTAAAATACACCACTTCTGAGTGCTAAATATTCCTAAACAGATGGTTGTTTTTTTTCTCAGCAGTGTACTAGTTGAGCTCTAGGTATGAACTAAACAGAAAATACAGTTTATTTTTACGTTATAAACCTTCACATTCTGGAAGTTCTGCTGAACTATTTTGAACCAGACACAGTTTGTCCAAAATAAAACTTTGTCTGCTACCTCTGTTCAGTTGCTACCATGAACGTCCCAGTGCAAGCACATCCCCCTGGCCGACCAGCTTCTAGTGCCTTCCCTGCCTCCCCTCAGCTGCTGCTGCCGCCGCCAATCTGAAAGCCTTGTTCCTTGTTGCGATAGTCTCTGCAGAAGGGAATCAGCTCCCAGTGTGGCACTTTTTATCTACTTTTTATCATACCTAACCAGTCCACCTACTTCGTTATTTCAGTGCACTCCTGTCCCTCTTTGGCTTCTTCTTAATTACTGCCTCGGATGTCTCAGTGGAGCAGACCTCACTGGCCTTACCATTCTGATCTTTTCAGCAACTTCCATTCTCTCTCTCTTCCCTGACTCCCCTCAGTCATAATAACTGCACCTGCCATTGCCAAGCAAGTAACTTGTCCCAGAGGTTTTCCCTCTTTCCTCCCTTCTGAACCTTTTCTACCCATAGCAAACGCCTTCCAGACCATATCTGAAAAACAGTTGTGTTTCTTTCTATATTCAAGCAAAATTTCTAAAACTTTGGTTTGGGCACAGGCTATTGAAAACCTACGTGTTCCATCCACAGAATGGCTTGTAATATTCCATACATCCCTATTACCTTCTGTTCTGCTACAAAAGGGGGATTTCAAAGTATCTCTTTGTGACATATTTATGTCCTTGTGGGATTGGAGAGATTGAAACAGCTTCTGAAAAGAAAAGGCATTAATACATTGGGAACATTAGAGATCTATATGGTTCTATCCTGATGATATTTGAAAACGCACTGAAAACCTGGCTATCTTCCCAGGCTTGGAGATAGAGGGTGGTGAGTCCCTGAGAGATTTTGTGGTATTTTGGATATATGTCATTTGTTCCTTTATTGTTCTGGCTTTTTTAATCATGTGAAACATCCGAAGTTGTTGGAAGTCAGGCATTCTTAAAATCTATATAAATCAATATTTTTCATAATTTTATGCCCAAGATACATAAATTAATTTGAAATTACTGACAGATTTAAGAAACCTCCCTTTAAAGAAAAATGGAGGAGAAGGGGATTGTTTATACATTTTCTTAAACAAAGACCATCACATTTGACATTAATATTTGTACATGCAATGAGAATAAGATTGCAAATTATTAATATGGCCTTTGGTTTTAATTGCATGGTCTACCACCATAACTGAACAGATATGAATAGAAAAATACTTCTAATCTGATCCAAGCACAGCATTAAAAATGTATTCATTAATAAGCCTATGTAAACAATAAAGTTTCCCAAAACTTTATAGAAAGCAGGTATTTTCAAATTATTCAGATCCCTAAACTGATATTGGATTGCTCAAAAATGAGTATTCCTGTTTATATTATAACAGATGTTACAACCTCTACAGACAAGTTCTTGAAAATGTCACTACTATGACAAACAACTGTACCATCTATTCTAGCAAAGCTTCATTGTCGCTCTAGCTGACAAGAAGTATTTTAAGCCTCTGCTAGGCTAAGGTTGTGGTTGTGAAAATAGTGGCATACTCAGGCTGGTAATAATTGTAGCACTTAGCGGAATTAAAGATAATTGCTCACATTTCTATTTGTTTTATAATGCCCTTTAATTCATACTTGCCTCTATTTCAGGAAATAGATAGTACAGACATTTTACATGTTCTACTTTAAAGCTAGGATAGCCTTAGACATGCTTTGCTACCACCCATTCTAAGTTAAGGGAAATAAAAGAAAAAAACTAATCAGGTAAAAAAACAACTGGTTTATGTTCCAATGTTCCAAACAAAGATATAAACTCTGGGCAGATAAACCAATTTTGACCTGTTTCTGTTTCTTGCATATATAGTAACTCAATTTAGAGTGATAGGATAATATTTGCAGACTTACTACTCTAGCAAAAGACCACTACATCAATTCAGATTAGTTCAAAAGCCCCAACAGAAAATGCTGTTTGTTCTCCTTTTAATTTAGTTTTAGCTCTTTGTTTATCTCTGTACTTCAAAGCATTTTCAGCATCTGACAACTATTTAAAATTAAAACAGAAAAAGGTGCCAGCCTCAATCTGCTTCACTTTGGAAAGGCATTTGAGCCTTAGTTCAGATGTGATGTCTTATGAAGCACCCTCCAAAATGCATAAAGCGTTTCAAAAAAGGAAAAAGAGAAAAAGCAGCTCAATATTTTTTTGCTAATGTTGATTTATTCAATGCGGAATCGCCCAAATCTGGTTTATTTGCGCTCTATTTCCTAGCATCCTTTCTCAAATTTTTCAGGGGAGATCATCAACCTCACTGATCCAAACTAAATCCAGAGTTCTGACCTTAAGCAAGCTGAAATAGTAGAAAGAGACTGAAAGAAAACAAGCTTAGGCACCTTGGAAACATCAACATAATTGATTAAGTCAGCTACTACACAACCTGTTAAATTTCGTTCTTGCACTCTGGGATATGTATTTAATCACAGTAAATATACAATTGGGTGTTTAAATTCTACCCATCTTCCTAATTATTTATTACAAAGTCTTAAATGGTCTCCTTTGAAACTAGTATTGGAGTAAAATAAAACCTTGCCGATTTTAAAGAATGGCTCTGCTGTTCAATTAATTAAATTCTAACCTCTGTCTTAGCATTCATATCCAATTTCTGACTTACATTTAGCTCCTCAAGCATGTTACTGTTTTTTAAAAATTCATCAGTTTGTCTTCTGGGAAGACAACAAGTTGTGAATGACAACCTCTCTAAGTTTATAATTAGCCAAGTCTTCTTCCATTGCAATGATTTGAGGTAAATGTTCAAGATGTGCTCTCAAAATTCCAAATTTGGTGCTCACCAGCTACAACATATTGGAGAATCCTCTAACAACTTTGATATAGAAACATAGGGTTGAAAGGAACCTTTGGGGTCTCGTAGTCCAACCTGCCCAGTGCAGGAATTCTCATACCACCTTAAACAAATGACTGTTCAATCTATTCTTGAAACCTCCAGTGGGAGACCCACAACTTCAGGAGGCAAGTTATCCTACTGTTTAATAGCTTTCACAGTTCTCCTTATTCCAAATTTGGATCTCCTGCCATAACATTTTTACTCATCAATTCTTCTCTTACCACTGAATGTTGTAGAGAGTAAATTTACACACTTATCCTATGATATCCCTTCACATACTGGAAGACTGCTCTTATGTCTCCTTAGCCTTTTCTTCTTTAGTCTAACAATATCAACTTCTTTTATTTGGTCTTGGTAGGATTTTGGAAGCCAGAATTTGACATAGTACCTCAAATTCAGTGCAGCATAAAGCTGGCTTTACTTTCACTTCCTATGATTTTGATGTTATACCTCAGTCTAAAACTGCATTGGCTTTTCTGGCAGCACATGGCTAGCTCATACTTAATCTGTGATCTACCAGGACATTTCTATGAAGATCCTTTTCACAAGTTATATGGTGGAGCCAGAGACTGCTTATCTGGTACCTGTGCATCTGGCTTATCCTGCCTAAATCCACAACTGTAATGGAATGTATGGATGATCTTGGGGAATGAGAGGAAGAAATGTTTATTTATTTATTTATTATTTATTTATTTGATTTTTATACCGCCCTTCTCCCGAAGGACTCAGGGCGGTGTACAGGCAAAATAAAACAGATAGTACAATATACAATTTAAAATGCAATTAAAAAACTTATTTTAAAATTGGCCTGAAAAGTATACAATGAACTAAAAAAAACCCATTTAAAATTAGTTAATAAGAAATTAAAATTTAATAAAATTCAATTTAAGCCAGCCCCGCGCGAATAAAAAGATATGTCTTTAGTTCGCGACGGAATGTCCGAAGGTCAGGTATTTGCCGTAAACCCGGGGGAAGTTCGTTCCAGAGTGTGGGAGCCCCCACAGAGAAGGACCTTCCCCTGGGGGCCGCCAGCCGACATTGCTTGGCGGACGACACCCTGAGAAGTCCCTCTCTGTGAGAGCGTACGGGTCGGTGGGAGGCATATGGTAACAGCAGGCGGTCCCGTAAGTACCCAGGCCCTAAGCCATGGAGCGCTTTAAAGGTAGTAACCAAAACCTTAAAGTGCACTCGAAAGGCCACAGGTAGCCAGTGCAGTCTGCGCAGGAGCGGTGTTATATGGGAGCTACGTGGAGCTCCTCTATCACCAGCAGCTGCATTCTGGACTAACTGAAGCCTCCGAGTGCACTTCAAGGGGAGCCCCATGTAGAGAGCATTACAATAATCCAAGCGAGAGGTAACGAGCGCATGAGTGACCGTGCACAAGGCATCCCGATCAAGGAAGGGGCGCAACTGCCGAACCAGGCGAACCTGGTGGAAGGCCCCCCTGGAGACGGCTGTCAAATGATCTTCAAACGACAGCCGTTCATCCAGGAGGACACCTAAGTTGCGCACCCTATCCTTTGGGGCCAATAACTCGCCTCCAACAGTCAGCCGTGGCTGCAGCTGACTGAATCGGGGTGCCGGCATCCACAGCCACTCCGTCTTGGAGGGATTAAGCTTGAGCCTGTTTCTCCCCATCCAGACCCGTACGGCTTCCACACACCGGGACAGCACTTCAACAGCTTCATTGGGGTGGCCTGGGGTGGAAAAGTACAGCTGGGTGTCATCCGCGTACTGCTGGTATCTCACCCCAAAGCCACTGATGATCTCACCCAACGGCTTCATATAGATGTTGAACAGAAGGGGCGAGAGAATCGACCCCTGTGGCACCCCACAAGTGAGGTCCCTCGCGGTCGACCTCTGCCCCCCTGTCAACACCGTCTGCGACCGGTCAGAGAGATAGGAGGAGAACCACCAATACACGGTGCCTCCCACTCCCAATCCCCCCAACCGGCGCAGCAGGATACCATGGTCGATGGTATCAAAAGCCGCTGAGAGGTCTAATAGGACCAGGGCAGAGGAATAACCCCTGTCCCTGGCCCTCCAGAGATCATCCACCAATGCGACCAAAGCTGTCTCCGTGCTGTACCCGGGTCGGAAGCCGGACTGGAACGGGTCTAGATAGACGGCTTCATCCAGGTATTGGGGTAGCTGTCGCGCCACAGCACTCTCTACAACCTTCGCAACAAAGCGAAGGTTGGAGACTGGACGATAGTTACCCAAAATAGCTGGGTCCAGGGAGGGCTTCTTGAGGAGGGGTCTCACCACCGCCTCTTTCAAGGCGGCAGGGAAAACCCCCTCCAACAAAGAAGCGTTGATAATCCCCTGGAGCCAGCCTCGTGTCACCTCCTGAGTGGCCAGTACCAACCAGGAAGGACACGGGTCCAGTAAACATGTAGTGGCGTGAAGCCTCCCCAACAACCTGTCCACGTCCTCGGGAGCCACAGGGTCAAACTCATCCCAAATGGACTCAACAAGACGTGTCTCCTCTCCCTCGCTTGGATCATCCCAATTTCGGTCCAGACCATCCCGGAGCTGAGCGATTTTATCGTATAGATAACCACTAAACTCCTCGGCACGTCCCTGCAATGGGTCATCCCGCACTTCCTGATGAAGGAGGGAGCGGGTCACCCGAAACAGGGCGGCCGGGCGGTTATCTGCCGACGCAATGAGGGTGGAGGCGTATGAGCGCCTCGCCTCCCTCATTGCCACTAGGTAGGTCCTAGAATAGGACCTAACTAGTGTCCGATCAGCTTCGGAACGGCTGGACCTCCAGGTGCTCTCTAGACGTCTTCTCCGGCGTTTCATCTCCCTCAGCCCCTCGGAGAACCAAGGGGCCAGACGAGATCTGCGCCGGGTCAGAGGTCGCAAAGGCACGACACGGTCCAAGGCCCCAGCCACGGCCCGCTCCCAGGCCGTGACTAGTTCCTCAGTCGTGCCGTGGGCCAGATCCTCAGGGAATGGCCCAAGCTCCGTCAGGAACCTCTCAGGGTCCATCAGGCGCCTGGGACGGAACCACCGATACACGGTGCCTCCCACTCCCAATCCCCCCAACCGGCGCAGCAGGATACCATGGTCGATGGTATCAAAAGCCGCTGAGAGGTCTAATAGGACCAGGGCAGAGGAATAACCCCTGTCCCTGGCCCTCCAGAGATCATCCACCAATGCGACCAAAGCTGTCTCCGTGCTGTACCGGGTCGGAAACCGGACTGGAACGGGTCTAGATAGACGGCTTCATCCAGGTATTGGGGTAGCTGTCGCGCCACAGCACTCTCTACAACCTTCGCAACGAAGCGAAGGTTGGAGACTGGACGATAGTTACCCAAAATAGCTGGGTCCAGGGAGGGCTTCTTGTGGAGGGTCTCACCACCGCCTCTTTCAAGGCGGCAGGAAAACCCTCCAACAAAGCGTTGATAATCCCCTGGAGCCAGCCTCGTGTCACCTCCTGAGTGGCCAGTACCAACAAGGAAGGACACGGGTCCAGTAAACATGTAGTGGCGTGAAGCCTCCCCAACAACCTGTCCACGTCCTCAGGAGCCACAGGGTCAAACTCATCCCAAATGGACTCAACAAGACGTGTCTCCTCTCCCTCGCTTGGATCATCCCAATTTCGGTCCAGACCATCCCGGAGCTGAGCGATTTTATCGTATAGATAACCACTAAACTCCTCGGCACGTCCCTGCAACGGGTCATCCCGCACCTCCTGATGAAGGAGGGAGCGGGTCACCCGAAACAGGGCGGCCGGGCGGTTATCTGCCGACGCAATGAGGGTGGAGGCGTATGAGCGCCTCGCCTCCCTCATTGCCACTAGGTAGGTCCTAGAATAGGACCTAACTAGTGTCCGATCAGCTTCGGAACGGCTGGACCTCCAGGTGCTCTCTAGACGTCTTCTCCGGCGTTTCATCTCCCTCAGCCCCTCGGAGAACCAAGGGGCCAGACGAGATCTGCGCCGGGTCAGAGGTCGCAAAGGCACGACACGGTCCAAGGCCCCAGCCGCGGCCCGTTCCCAGGCCGCGACTAGTTCCTCAGTCGTGCCGTGGGCCAGATCCTCAGGAAATGGCCCAAGCTCCGTCAGGAACCTCTCAGGGTCCATCAGGCGCCTGGGACGGAACCACCGTATAGGTTCCGTCTCCCTGCGATGGTGGATGGCGGTTCGGAAGTCTAGTCGAAGGAGAAAATGATCGGACCATGACATTGGTTCTGTTACTAAATCATCTAGTTCCAGATCATTTAACCACTGTCCAGAGATATAAATCAGGTCCAGTGTGCCTCCCCCCATGTGCGTGGGGCCATCATTTACCCGAATCAGGTCCAAGGCCGTCATGGAAGCCTGGAACTCCCGAGCTGCAGTCGATGACAAGCCAGCTGATGGCAAGTTGAAATCCCCCATGACTATGAGTCTGGGGGTCTCAACTGCCACAGCGGCAAGTACTCCAACAGCTCGGGCAGGGCTGTGGTCACGCAGCAAGGAGCCAGGTACGCGATCAACAAGCCCAACTGATTCCTATGGCCCCACCTCACATAGAGGGATTCACAACCGGCAATCTGAGGAACAATGGCCTCCCTCGGCTCTAGATCTTCCTTAATGACAACCGCCACCCACCCACCCCTACCTTGGGCCCTCGGCTGATGAAATGCTCGGAAACCTGGAGGGCACAGCTCAACAAGGGGAACCCCCCCCTCCGGACCCAACCAGGTCTCTGTAATGCCCATAAGGTCCGCGGACTCCCCCTGAATAAGATCGCAAATCAGGGGGGCTTTATTAGCTTTATTAGAAATGTTGCCTAGGAAACAATCAGGTATGAGTCGCAAAAGGCCCCAATGGCTTACTCATCAGAAAAAGAAATTTAGGAAGGCCCTATATTAATGCATCAAGAAACTAAAAATAGCAGGGGGAAATTTGTATTGCAAGATTCTGTCAATGTAGTGTTAATAGAATTAATTCATATAATCGTATTTCCTGTCTGGCCTACCTTGGAGACTGACAAGAACTTTACATTTCTTATCATTGAACAACCTATTATCGTCCAGTAATAAGGTGCTCAAGTCCCACAACATCCTTGTGGACCTTGAGCCTACCTCAAGCCCCACCACATTATATTATCCACAAACCATATGAGAATCCCTTCTATTACCTCATCTGAGTACTTTATGAAGATGTTGAAGAGTTGTGGGCCCCAGACAGCACTCTGATGTATCCCACTGCATACCTCCCTTTATGTGGATGTAGGCCCACATACACTGGTTGCAATTGTTCACTGAACTGCATATCCATTTTGTAGTAGGACCATATACCTCAAATCATTCCAGTTTATTAAAAAGCAGCTATGGTCTACTTTATCAAATGCTTTACTGAAATGGAAGTACAGGTAGGGAGCCATGGACATGACTTTAGAGAAAGTTTTCAGTGAGTGTTATAACATGTTCATTAATTTGGGGAATCTTTAATGCTAGGGAAAAGAATAAGAGTTTAGAATAGTTAAAATTGCAAATTAAATGTATTTATTAATCAAATCTATATAACCACCCATCTCACTGAAGGTGACTCTGGGCAACACAACAATGATTGGAACAACAGTGGCTCTTCTAAATGTGGGCAGATATGATATTGTTGCCCTTACAGAAACTTGGTGGGATGAAACTGACAAATGGAACATACAGCTAGAGGGATATAAATTATTTAAAAGAAATAGACCAAATAAAAGAGGAGTTGCAATATATATAAGAAATAACTACATCTCTACAGAAATAGAGCACAACAATGATGAAAATTATCTTGAATGCATTTGGGTCAATATTAAAGGGAGGAAAAATGATATTGCCATAGGTTTATACTATAGGCCACCCAACCAAACAGAGGAAGTAGATGAACTTTTTGCTAGTCAGCTAACTAAGGTATGTAGGAAGCACATCACAGTAGTAATGGGGGATTTTAACTACCCTGACATCAACTGGGAGACAAACTCTGCACCAAGTGGAAAATCCAACAGGTTCCTAACAAACCTAGCAGACAACTTTATTTCCCAAAAGTAGAGAAGGGAACAAAGGGATCAGCCATATTGGACTTAATTCTCACTAACAGAGATGAAATGATAGTAGGTGTTGAAGCTATAGGAATCTTGGGGGCAAGTGATCACGCAATATTGGAATTCAACATTATGCAAACACAAGTAGTAGAACAAAGTCAAACTAGAGTCTTGGACTTCAAGAGAGCTAATTTCAATAAACTCAGAGAGAGCTTGAGAAGGATTCCATGGATGAGAATCCTCAAGGGGAAAACAACTCAAGAAGCTTGGGAACTTTTGAAAAGTGAGATTATAAAAGCCCAGTCTAGCACAATACCAATGAGGAAGAAAAATAATAGATCTCAAAAGAAACCAGCATGGATACATAAAGAACTATCTGACAAATTGAAAGACAAAAAGGACAAGTATAAAAAGTGGAAAGAGGGGCAAATAACTAAGGCAGAATACCAGCAAATAGTCCGAGCCTGTAAAGATGAAGTAAGGAAAGCTAAGGCTCACAATGAACAAACGCTAGCAACAAAAGTAAAAAATAACAAGAAAAGCTTCTTCCAACATGTTAAAAACAAGAAAAAAGTCAAGGAAACAATTGGTCTATTGCTGGGAGAAAGTGACAAGAAGGTGACAAGCAACAGGGAGAAAGCAGATCTACTTAACTCATTTTTTGCATCTGTCTTTACACAAAAGGAAAAAACAATCCACCCTATCAAAAACAGCACCACAAAAAACAGATTAGGAACACAAGTTAAAATAGGGGAAAAAATAGTAAGTGAACATCTGTCTACCCTAGATGAGTTCAAATCACAAGGACCAGATGGATTACACCCCAGGGTTCTGAAGGAACTGGCAGACGTGATCTCAGAACCACTGAACTGTATCTTTCAAAGATCCTGGAGCACAGGGGAACTGCCAGAGGACTGGAAAAGAGCTGATGTAGTTCCCATCTTCAAAAAAGGAAAATACAACAGATCCAGGAAACTACAGACCTATCAGCCTAACCTCAATACCAGGGAAGATTCTGGAAAAGATAATCAAGCAACGAATCACCGAACACCTAGAAGCAAACAAAGTAATAACCAAAAGCCAACATGGGTTTGTCAAAAACAGATCATGCCAGACTAATCTTATTGCATTCTTTGACAAAGTGACAAAATTAGTGGACCAGAGGAATGCTGTCGATATAATTTACTTGGACTTCAGTAAAGCATTTGATAAAGTAGACCATAACCTACTACTAGATAAAGTAGAAAAATGTGGGTTAGATAGCACCACCACCAGATGGATTCGTAACTGGCTGACCCACCGCACTCAACGTGTAGTCCTTAACGGAACTACATCCACATGGAGGGAAGTATGCAGTGGGGTACCCCAAGGCTCTGTTTTAGGCCCAGTACTCTTCAACATCTTCATCAATGACTTGGACGAGGGGATAGATGGGGAACACATCAAATTTGCAGATGACACCAAGCTGGCAGGAATAGCCAACACTCCAGAAGATAGGCTCAAGATACAGAAAGATCTTGACAGATTTGAACATTGGGCGGTAACTAACAAAATGAAATTCAACAGTGAAAAAAGTAAGGTTCTACATTTAGGCAAAAAAACCAAAATGCACAGGTACCGTATATGTGGTACCTTGCTCAATAGTAGTAACTGTGAGAGGGATCTTGGAGTCCTAGTGCACAACCATTTAGATATGAGCCAGCAGTGTGCAGCAGCTGCCAAAAAAGCCAACACAGTTCTGGGCTGCATAAACAGAGGGATAGAATCAAGATAACGTGAAGTGTTAGTGCCACTTTATAATGCCTTGGTAAGGCCACACTTGGAATATTGCATTCAGTTTTGGTCGCCACTATGTAAAAAAGATGTTGAGACTCTAGAAAGAGTGCAGAGAAGAGCAACAAAGATGATTAGGGGACTGGAGGCTAAAACATATGAAGAACGGTTGCAAGAACTCAGTATGCCTAATTTAATGAAAAGAAGGACTAGGGGAGACATGACAGCAGTATTCTAATATCTCAGGGTTTGCCACAAAGAAGAGGGAGTCAAGCTGTTCTTCAAAGCACCTGAGGGTAGAACAAGAAGCAATGGGTGGAAACTAATCAAGGAGAGATGCAACTTAGAACTAAGAAGAAATTTCCTGACAGTTAGAACAATTAATCAGTGAAACAACTTGCCTGCAGAAGTTGTAAATGCTCCAACACTGGAAATTTTTAAGAAAATGTTGGATAGCCATTTGTCTGAAATGGTGTAGGGTTTCCTGCCTGGGCAGGGGGTTAGACTAGAAGACCTCCAAGGTCCCTTCCAACTCCTCCTCCTCCTCCTCCTCCTCCTCCTCCTCCTCCTCCTCCTCCTCCTCCTCCTCCTCCTCCTCCTCCTCCTCCTCCTCCTCCTCCTCCTCATTATTATTATTATTATTATTATTATTATTATTATTATTATTATTATTATTATTATTATTATTATTATTAAGCAGCTAGGTGTTCTCTCACCAATTCCTTGCCTATTTTGATCTGCAGCACAGGCAAGTCAGGGTAAACAATTCAGCCTTCTCCCTGTGGCCCATCAATATCTTGCCATCTTCACCAACCAGTGGTCCAGCTGTTTCCTTGACTTTCCTCTTATTCTATAAATACCCAAAGAGCACCTTTATGTTGTTTTTGGCTTATACTGAGCCTTAGTCTTTCTAACTCTGTTTTGGAGATTCAGGCTATAAAACCAATTGTTTAAATTTAGATTACAGAAAGCAATATATTAAGACTTGTATCAATCAGCATGTCTGAGGAGCTATTGCCTTGATGACTACACCAATGATTTTAATCATGTTTTACACATTTATTCAGGGCTAGGCTATGAGACTGTATTGGTGTAAGTTGTTTAAAATTCAAAGATGATTAAAAAGCACTGTCCTTCACACATTACAGGGTATATTTTCCACACAAGATTAATTTTTCTTATAGGAGACATTACAACATATTAATGTCCCCCCCAATATATCTGTTTTACATCTTTTAAATTTTGTAATTATTATTTTTGTAGTCTCTGATACAATTTTTATGTTTTTAACTGACTGTAGCTCACCCTCATGTTGCTCTTTGACCCTAATAAAGGTTGGATTTGATCACAACATGCCCCCAAACCAATAGTTTTTACTTTTCTATTTTCTACTAAGCTGTCTGCTAAAAGCTCAAATAAAACAGGAAAACAGACAATCCAACAAGAACTGTACAGATTACAGAAATAAAATCAGGTCATGAAAAGGACAGAAACTATTAAACTGTACTTTGATCTCTCCCTGCTTTGACGTTATCCCAGTTCCCCAAGCCAATGAAATCAGTAATGTTGAAATCACAAAATGCATCCCATTAAATTTCACCTTTTCACTTAAGCTAAAAATTTTACATGTCCATATTTACCACAGCTTTTCCAGTTAAAAATAACAAAATGTATGTTATTTGCTGGCCAGATAAAAGGCATAAGAAAATTAGGTTATGAGGTATAATTATTTATGCTGAGGAGGGGTGGGGAAAGCTGTTCTTAATAAGAATTGAAAAAAAGTCATGCATCATCTCTCCACCCTATCAAGCAGATGAAAATTGCAAGTGTGTTTTGGCTTCTACAGTACATCACAGCAACAACTCCAAATCTAACTC
Organism: Ahaetulla prasina; assembly: GCF_028640845.1. Taxonomy (NCBI): domain Eukaryota; kingdom Metazoa; phylum Chordata; class Lepidosauria; order Squamata; family Colubridae; genus Ahaetulla; species Ahaetulla prasina. The sequence goes on from NC_080539.1 coordinate 196,834,913, forward strand.
CCTCCAGATGTTCCTGTGATCATTTAATCAAACATCAAAAGCACTCTCTAGACAAGCTCTCATGCTGATTAGAAGAATTTCATACATACAATCCCACAGTTTAAATGCATACAGTAGCAACTGGGCTTTTGTTATTATCAGCATCATTTTTAAATGTACTACCTAAGTCAAGAGTCTGTTAGAACGCAAATGAGTCATTAAAGAAGCAACCTGTTATCTCCTAAATTATAGAACAGTCTTCCACATATCTCAAAATCTCTGCTCTTCACAACACAATATCCAATGTTCCAAAAGAGCACTTAAAGTAGGATTAGATTAATTTTTATTATAGTCATTCAGCCAGAACACACAGTACACTTCAAATATATTCAGAGGCACACACTAAAATCCATAGATATAATAAAGGATGAGAATAAAACATAAAATAGAAAAAAAAATAATAGTGGTGTTCATCAGAATTAGTCCAATTCATTAGTCACAAGTACAATGAACAGGAAAAAAAAGAAGAAGCACAAAATCGAGGAACTTAGGACACACAGAATTTTGATCAGGCAAAAAAAGCTACAAAGAAGCTTTGTACTCTTAGGTCGGATATGTTTTCAGAATGCTCCAGATCAGTGGTCACCAACTGGTTGTCCGTGGACCATTGGTGGTCCGTGAGAAAATTTTGGTGGTCCGCAGAAAAATTATTTGCATTTTTTATATTGCACTAAATACTATTTATCTTTTTTTTAAATTCATATTAGTGGTCCGCAGGATTTAAAATTATGAATTTAGTGGTCCCTGAGATCCTAAAGGTTGGTGACCCTGCTCCAGATGAATGTCAACCAAGATTTCCTGCAAGGAGCATAGCAGAAGAGCATTTGGCCACAGAGCCACTTCTGCATGGACATGTGGTGATGCAAAAGAATATTGTTACAATATTTGAACATGTCAGACCTACAATTTACATTATCTGCTAACATTGGGAGAGATATCTTATTAGGTCTTTGAGGAATTGAACACATGAGAATCTATCTCTAATGTTGACAATATTCCATGATATAAGGAGCCCAAATATTGGAAGGATAGAATCAAAATGCACACCCCAGGTCCCTTTACAAGGACAATGACTAAAATAAACACAGAAATTTATTTCAATCATAGACAGAAAAATATATAGATATCTTTGATAATACATTATTTTCCACAGTAGGTTTCTTTAGATGCATACAATAGACAATAGATACATACAAAAGACAATATGTATCTTTAAATTTTACCAGAAATATTTGTGTAAGCATGGAATACTTTCTAATCTGACTAGACTAACAGTACCAAGAACAATGATAATCACAGCGCTTCCATTCTTTTGAAAAACAGACACAGATAAGGTATCAGACTCTTAACCACTGCCTAACTGAACAGCTGGAGATACATATTCTATAACTAATAACTCACTGGGTCAAGAACCACTCTGTTCATGTGTATAATTTAATAGCATAAAATTTAAATACTATTTCATTCCTTTCCCCTCCTTTTTATAAATATACGCATTATAGCTTTAAGATTTTTAAATGAATGGTGTTGCTTTATCTCAAATACAAACTTTTGAAATTCAACACTATTTCATTTGTCATATGTAAAAAAAATCTAATACTATTAATTTGGCTGGAACATGATAGATGTTATACTGTTAAAATACTGAAACATAATCGCCTATAGTTTGAAATTAAAATTAGCACTATAGGAGCAATTAGCATTTGCCCTTTCTCTTTTCCTTTTTTATAAAGAAACTTAAAATACACCAAGCAATGGATTAACTAACTTTTCAAGTTAATTTTTTCATGTCCAAAATGCATAAAAAGAAATATGAACATTCTTTTAACTATAATTCCAAAGTAGACAGAGCTACCAGAACATACTCTAATTCACTACTATATATGTTAGCAGAGGTTTAAGAGCAACATACCAGATGACAGGTATATTACCTTAAGATATAATATATTTTAGCGTTTGCATGGGCACTCAAGACTCCCTATCTGATTTGCATATACTTCAAGTTGGCAGGAGGCAGACAACAGTTTATTTGTTTATGAGTTAATTCTTGGATCACATATCCTACCTCACACAGAATAACATGATCGTATCTGGGGTAAAACTGGACTTTGGCTGAGCTTGTGGTGTACCTGTCAAAACGTGTCTAAAATGGTTAGCTAATCCTTATACCGTTAGCAGGGAATGCTTCATATGTGATGAGTTACAACTAAGGCTAGTAATTTAGAATATTTATTAAATTTATATGCCACCCATCTCTTCAGTGAAGTCACATTAGGTGGCTCATGTATATGTAGAATATAGTTAAAATTTAAATAAATGTATAAACATTTATGCAAATTAATAATTTAAACTATGCAAAAAATAAGGAACCAAGAGATGAATAGTACAGAGGTGAGGTTTTCTTACCCTGTCAACCACTTCCAGCAATAAGTGGCCCCCTAGGGCCCTAATACAACTGGCAAAACCAAGTTTTAATACTTTTCCAGAGGGCCAAAAATATGAGTGCAGTTCTCACTTCAAGAGGTAGAGTGTTCCAGAGATGGGACCACAACTGAAAAGGCACTTTTCCTTGACCTCAGCCGCTGAATTTTTTTGGCAGAAATTCCATTAACATGTCTATAATTGAGATTATACTTTCTCTACTAATGTCAATATCTATAGCACATCTGGCAAGTGGCATAGTAGGTTTAGATCTTATCTCCTATTCTCTTTTTCTTACCTCACATCATTAATTTTCTTGACTTACTTTTTCCCTGTGCTTGCTTATCTCAACAGGGAATAACATGATGGATATGTGTGACGTGGTATATGAAAACTGGTACTGCGGATCCATGCAGTTCCCATACACATTTTTAGAAAATGAAGGCCAATGTAACTATATGCCAGAGTTTTGAAATGTATTTACTTTTCCCCCACAGTTACTGAAGCAAATTGAGTTAGAGGGTGTCTTGGGCTTAGCTTCCTACTTCCTTCTGGCAAATTACTACTACTCTCATCTATTCATGTCTCCCACAACAGTCATTTTGTGATGATTATTTCATTCTGTGCTAGATTCAACAGTGCTTTTAATGCAAGTGTAGATTATCAAACTTACAAAATGTGACCACAAGGGGCGATCTTGGACATTCAAAGAAAAGTGCATGTAAAAACTGGAAGCCAGTTTGCTTCTGGGTCCAATTTAAGGTATAGGTTACGATCTTTAAAGCCAGGTAAGAGGTTCAGATTATAATTGAGAACTGTCTCAGTTCCATTAACTCATCCCATTCCACCTGGCCAGGCAGGGAAGGCATATTGTGCATCCCGTCACTTAAAAGAATTCCAGCTGGTGGGGTCCAGGAAGTGAGTCTTATCTGCCATTGCCACTGTCCTGTGGAACATTCTCCTCCAGAGGTGAGGTGGGCAAGCATGGCTCTGCAGCTATGCTTGGGACTCACAGAAAAGCATGTAGCCATGGGGCTGGTTATGCCCTGAAAGCCCCCCCCACCTTTTAATTAACTTTAATATTAATTTCTAATATATCCTTGCTTTTTTAAATTGTAAATTTTATATAGAATATAGAATATAGAATAGAACAGAACAGAACAGAACAGAACAGAACAGAACAGAACAGAACAGAATAGAATAGAATAGAATACTTTATTGACCAAGTCTGATTGGACACACAAGGAATTTGTCTTTGGTGCATATGCTCTCAGTCTACATAAAAATACAAGAGACACTCATCAAGAATCACAGGGCATAACACCCAGTGACTTTTATACCGTCTTTTATGTTTTAATATTGCTCACTTGTACACCACCCAGAGTCCCTCTGTGATTTAAATGAATGGTTTTAAACATTTGATAAATATAATAAATAAAATATCCTCCATTGATTAACAGGTTAACTTTTCTATGAAAAAAAAAGTCAAGATTGACTACAGCCAGTACATGGCTATATATACTGTATAGGTCGCCACCACTGCCAATTTCTTGCATCCCTTTAAAAGTGCTAAAGGAATACTCCTTATATTGTAATAGATAACTGATGTGCAAAAACTGTTTTCAGGAACAAAATATTCTACTTCCTACAGCAATTTGACTCTTCTGAAGCTGGTTTTTCCAAATGTTATTAAGAACTGAAACAAAATATTTTGGAATTCTCTGGAACATTCCATTCCTAAAATGACTTAACCCTAACCCTAAAATAGTTTTGTACATATTTTACTGCATTTTTAGGATTATGTTAAATTAATCCACACTCATGTTCAAGTTAATTGAAGCAATATTTATGTTCATATCTCAAAGGAACACCAGACCTGAAACTTATTAATCTTGCTGAATTTAGACAATCAAATTGAAAATGTTTCATGCCTGAGAATGTTACAACATAATTTTGGTAAGCATTGAGTGAAAATTGTTTATTTTCACTCAGACTATCTATGCAATTCGATTGACAAATTTGTGCAATTCAAACTTCCAATTAATTTATTATATGTTGGAGATAAACAACTAAAAAGTACAATAGAGATTTAAGTCCCTACTGTCAATTCTGTTAAAGCAAAAGGTGTATGCATTTTTTGCCTACTATAGCTCACTGATCTATAAAATAATAGCTTGAAATTCTTCTAAAAACTGTTTAAAAAATGTTAAAATTACTCTTTGAAAATTGTTTAGGAAAGAAATGTTTTAATTTTTATTTAATTTAAAACCATGTATATTTCTGTCTCTTTGGGCAGGATATGGAACTATGAAATGCTTGTTCAAGTGCTAGACTGCCTTCCAGGCCACTTCCAGGAAATAGAGCTCACTTAGTGACATCCTTGGGCAGTGACCATTCAGTTACAAAGTAATTTTGCAACAATGCCACCCAAAGGTGGTTTTCCAAAAGACAACTGGACTTTTCCTTGAAGACGTTTCACTTCTCATCCAAGAAGCTCATCAGAAACTTTTCTTTCTTTCTTTCTTTCTTTCTTTCTTTCTTTCTTTCTTTCTTTCTTTCTTTCTTTCTTTCTTTCTATCTATCTATCTATCTTTTCCTTCCTTCCTTCCTTCCTTCCTTCCTTCCTTCCTTCCTTCCTTCCTTCCTTCCTCTCCTCCCTTCCCTTCCCTTCTTTCCCATCCACCCACCCACCCATCCATCCATCCAGTTGTATATAACTGTTTTAAATACTATCCTCAGTAATAATCCAGGTGATACTAGAGAGAAAAAAAGAGTGGCTGACTTACAAAGGATCAGCTGAAGAAGACCTTACTAGTTATCTCACACTCTACAAATATAAATCTAAGTTCAGCTGTCATTAGTTATTAGACATTAGTCATTAGTCATTACTCATTACTCATTAGTCCAGAAGTGCTATTGATAAATGCACTGCAATGGCTATAACTTCAGGGATCAGGCATAAGTACCATTCATCAGCCCTGAGGTATCTTCAAATGGTCACTGAACAAATTTATTTATTTGTTTTTCACATTTTTGAACTACCCATCTCCCTCAGAGGGGGACTTTGGGCAGTGAGTTGTTAAGCAAGGACTATCTATATTCTGGGTGGAAAAATATTAATATCTTTACACACAGATTTAACTGTTTAAATAACTCAATGACAAAAGCACACAATAGAGAGGAGAATGATCACCTTTTCCAAACATTAGACTCGTACCTAATCACCTGTTTAGCAGTTACCTTGCTAAAAGTGCAAAACAGATTCGTGCAATCAATTTAATATTGGTGATTTATAAAGGATACACTGCCAAACAAGTATATTCGTACTATTAAACACTTCAGAAGCATCCAAGAAAGTTCCAGAGTGGATTTCTTTGTTTATATGTGGATTGCTAATATGGCAAGTATAAATTAAGTATTTTTGTTTAATCAATCCAGCTTAATATTTGTGTAGTTACCAATTAAACTATTTAATCTGTTTGCTAAAAGTCCTGCGATGATTTTATCATCTGCATTGAAAGCTGGTCTATACAACTCAGCATTTGTTGTATAATTTCCCTTCCTGAAAATTAATGCTGTAAGCTTTTTCTTCACTTCCATGGATCTAGAATTGTCTATGCTATACATTTTCATTAATTAATACTATTTTATCTCTATAGTTTGAATCCTTTCTTTTTGTAACTAGCTATTTTTTCTCAATAATACTCCTATATTTGCATTTAGATTTTCATTATCCTCCTTTAGTACCTGTAACTTATTTTTAAAAGTACTTTATTTCCTTGGTTTATGGTAATTATTATGAAGCTTTTCATTAAGACTTATATTTTTTTCATTTATTCACCCTTAATACCACTCATTTAATTGGATGAATTAATTACACCATACATAGTGAATTCAGGTTTGGCTTTTCTGCTAATTGTCAAACTAATGAATTATCTTGTTTGGTTCCATTTTCAAAGGATCTTTATTTAATGAAAGCCATGAATTTATCTGTGTTTTATGATCCATTAAATATATTGTTTTCTTAGATTTCAAACTGGTTCATATATATGTATAACTACAGAGTGGTTTCTTTTAAGTTGCTTTATTTTTTTAAATTATTATTTGATTTGTAGTTTCCTTATTTTTTCCTATTATTAGACACGTTTTAGTTTTCTTACTACAATAGGATAAAGTTTTCTCACTACAGTACTATTTCAAACGCACCTCAAACAGCAGCACCTAATAAACAGCATAATCTAAAAAGTCAACCAGGATCAATCTAATTGGAACTTGAATAGGATACCACAAGAAAATCGCAGTATTATAGACTAAACTAGGAAGTTGAAAAAATGTTGGAAAAATATGTGCCATTTTATTGTTAAGAAAGCAACATTGAAATGTTCATATAATCAACACAAATCAAATTTTATTTCCTCTGTGTTTAAGTTTACTTTGATTTTAAATTCTTGCAAAATCATTAGATTTTTGTTTGAAGAAGATTTGGGCAATTATACGTATTATATACTAGAAATTACCATTAATTGTAATCCAGGAAATACAAATAGTCTGGATTTCAGTAGCAAGCATGGCTACCAGAATAAGAATTAAAATCTTATTTAATTTTTAATTCATCTGAAATTTAATTAAACTTAACATAAGGGGCAAGTGGTTATATCAAATAAACAAAATGTTTCAAATTTATATACATTTATGTAGGGGTGTGTGTGTGTGTGTGTGTGTGTGTGTGTGTGTTATGTACGTGTAACTAGAAGTACCAGCTGGGACCAAATGCAGCTGCTACATTAATAACTATGTAAAATTGCTCTGAAGAGTAATTTTTCTCATTTCTAGTAAAACACTGAAGATGTTTTGCTATTGTGATCATGAGTTTTATAGCATCTAGAATTTTCTGTATTCCATTGAGATGAAAAATAATACTTGCACAACACACGTGTATATAGAAGGAATATCAGATGTTCTACGCATCATTTCTTCAGAATTCCTCTCTTTTTTCTCTTTCTTTCAAATGTACCCACACATACAGAACTGTAGCTCTTCATATCAGACAAACATTTTTAGAATTTTCATAAATTTCAGGAGCAGTTTTTCGTATAGCATACCCAGTTGTTGTAAAAAGGATTTAAGGAAACACGTTATTGGAATTCTGCTTAAAGTATTTTGCATTTGAGTTTTTACTAAGGAGAAGTGAAGTTGTAATCCAGTGACCAAAATAGTACTGTAGCTTCAGAATAAATATCTTTCTTCCATTCGTTTTTTTACTAGACAAAGAAACTTTCTCAAACAAATTGGGAAGATTGTCCCAGATGTTTGTGATTATTTTTTTTTTGCCAAAAGTCACTCTTTGAGTAATTATAACAAAGCTTAATAGAATATAAACTGCTTAACAACGGGATTTGTAAGAATCCTAATACTGCTAGAAACAATGTCAGAATCTGACAGCACAAGATACTTACTGACACAGAGGACTTCAAAATATGGTGATTAACATGTGAAGCTCCTGGCACAAAATCAGCTGGCTGTCCCACAGTTGGATCACTACTCCTTCTAACCAAAAGTGGGGTACCTAGAAAGAGAGAAGAGTATATTTGATTAATTAGGATCACTTTAGAATAATTCACTTTTATAACATTATATATTTATGATAGTTTCTGTGGATGCTTCTCCAGATGCCAGTTCAAATGAAGAAGAGCCAGTTCCAGGGATGTTGGGGGAAGATGTGAAGGAACATCAGGAGATTGCCTAAGGTTCCAAGCCAGAAGCAATGGTTGCAGGAGGGCAACCAGACAAGTGGCTGGCTGAGCTGGGGACAGGAGAGGCACAGCTGCAGCCAGGAAGCCGAGAGGTTTTGGGCAGAGGGAGCACAGCTGCAGCTGGCCAGTGGAGATGAGGAAGAACTGCTTCCTCCTCAAGATCTGAGAGCACATAGGGCTAAGGAGGAAAGTGCAATGAAGGTCAGCCAGGCTACTTGTGAGGTGCTAGCCTCGCCCCTCTTGATAGGCTGTAACCTTGAAGCACATGGAGGGAAACGATGCTGGGAACAACTCATCAATGCACTGCTGTACGTTCTTCAGCCGCTGTGATTTTTGATTTGCTCCCGGACCTGGATTCTGTACCTTGGACTTTGGATCATGCCTCTTGAACTTTGAACATGCCTTGCAGACTTGCCTTTGCGCTGTGGATTTGTGCTGGGTTTTTCCTGGACTAGACTAGACTAAACTAGACCCAGAAATAGGGAATTCCTGGGGAAAACTATTCAGGGCTTGGGAAGCCTCAATAAAGACTTTTAACACCTATGGAGTGTGCATGTGTGAGTGGGACAGGATAATATTTCTACAAGGACTCAAAAATACCTTACAAAACAATCTCTTGCCTTTTTTTTTTAGTATGGGAAAGAAAACAAAAATTATTTTGAGTGAGATTTCCAAATATGTCAGGAAAAGAAAGAAAAACATTTTGTGTGTCAATAAAATCCATAATGTATGTATTGTAAAAAGGAATTGTAAAAAGGAATTAAGAAAGCATTTCACTTTACTCAATCAGTCATCACGATTAGCAGCATATGATAAGCAGATTCTCCATGATTTAGTCCAATTTCCTTTTAAAAGGAATAGGTTGCAATCAGTGGTGGGTTGCCCCCGGTTCGCTCCAGTTCTTTAGAGCTGGTAGTAAAAATTTTCTGCCGTTCGGAGAACCAGTAGTAATGGCTGGCTGGCCATGCCCCCGAAGCGGTTCCCCGATCATCAGAGGTTTGTGGTTTTTTTACTTTTAAAAGCCTCTTTTCTTTGGCGAAAAAAAGGCTTTTAAAAGAAAAAAAAAACCTCTGATGATCGCGTGGCTGAGCAGGGATCATCAGAACCCTTTAAAAGTTTTTTGTTTTTTTTTAACAACCTCTTCGCCGAAGAAGTTGTTAAAACAAAAAGTTTTAAAAGGCTCCTCTGGCAATCCCAGCTGAGTTAAGAGCTTCTGGGCTGCTATCAGGCAACTTCAGCTGGGATCCTCAGAGGCGCCTTTTAAAAACTTTTTTTCCTCTGGCCCACCCAATCCCCCCTCCTCACTTAATTAAGTAAGCTCCTTTCGGGCTCGCTTTCCTTGGGCTTCTCCAATCAGTTGCATCAGCTGCAATTGATTCTGCCTTCCTGCAATCCATGTGCCTTTGCTGGGTGAGGAACTATGGGAGTTGAAGTCCACAAACCTGAAAGTTACTAAGGTTGGAGATCCCTGATCTAAAATATATAAATAAAATAATAAAAATTTGTGCAGCTTTCTGAGATTAGGTGTGTTTCTGTAGTGTTTCACTCTAACTACACAAACACACAGAATCTCACAAAGCTGTATGTGGCATTTTGTGCGTGTGTGTGTGAGAGAGAGTATGTTGTGTTGTGTTGTGTGTGTGTAAAGTGTGAAAGTTGATTTTTGAGCTTTTTGTGGCTTTGTGAGGTTCTTGCTTGTTGCAGGAGCCCTTTTGGGTGAAGTGCAGCTGCTTTTACATTATGTGTGAGTCAGTTGTGTTGTATTGTGTGTGTGTAAAGTGTGAAAGTTGGTTTTTGGTACCTCTTATTGTTTTGTATATTTTGTTTATTATTTTTATTATTTATTATTGGCCACGCCCACCCAGTCACATGACAGCCAAGCCACTCTCACCCAGTCACATGACCACCAAGCCACGCCCAATGTCACATGACAATCAAGCCACACTCACAAAATAAGCCACACCCACAGAACCGGTAGTAAAAAAATTTAGAACCCACCCCTGGTTGCTATCATCATATCTGATGTTAAAAATCAAGAGGTTCATTATCTGTTATCAAGAAATGTTCTATTTTATCAGTTCTAAATCTCCTTATATTAATTTTTAATGGCTGATCCTATTTTTTAATATTGTAACAGAGGGGAAATATTCTCTATCCACATTTAGAATCATGTAGAGTAGACAGTCTGAAATAATAGTAAATTATTATTTATAAAATGTGTATGTCACGAGATTCTGGTCAGTTTAAAATTGTTAAAAACATTTAAGAAAAAAAAACCCTCACAAGACAAAAGAACAATAATGGCAAAACAACAACAACAACCCCAAACTCAGAAATCAACACAAAGGAAGAAAGGGGCATCAATCATCCTTGCCAAAAGGCAGGCTGAAGAGCCAGGTGTTTAGTGGTCTTCAAAATATCAGTAAGATGGAAACTGCTTTTTTGGGGGGGGGGGTTGGGGGGGAGTGGGGAGACCTAAGTCAAAGGACAGGCATTGCTACAGCAAAGGTGCACTTCCAGGGACCAAGTAAATGGTATTGTTTAATAGATGGATCTGCACCATGTTAACCTTGACTGAAGTAATTTGATAAAACACATGCATGTGAGAAAGATTTTTTTTTAATTTGGGGGAGAATATAGAATACTGGAATACATATGATGTAAATGCATTTAAAATAAACAGTTTGTCCTATGCATCCCATTATTAAAAATTCCTAATGTTGATCTCCCTCTATACTGTACTGATAAAACTGTCCTTTTTATATACACAAACATTTCTCTAATAATATTTTATATGATACATTGTCATAATCTTATCTATTCTTAGTTTCCATAGCATTTCTCCACTCAACTGATTTAATTATAATCTCTGGATTCTTAGCCAACTGGCATATCTCAAACGTTTCTCTATGTAAATTATGCCAATATAGATTGTTCATTTTTTCATTCCTTCAAAATCTATTTCTCAACAGTCTGTATATCAGGAGACACAACTCCCTGAATGTTAAACATATATTTAGATTTGAAAATATCGTAGACAGTCTGTTTTTAAAATACTATTTTAGCTTTGATGCACTTCTAAACAAGAGCCAACTCAATTTTGTGAAGGACTATGTCTTGGTAGAGCAAATAGTCCTTTTCTGAGCAATTCCATTTTATTTTGGTTTGAAATCTTAAATAAAAGATTCATTGGTTCATTATTTTTCTTTCTCTTCTGGCTTCTTGTTGCTATTTATACATTTAGTATTAGATACATCATATAGTATCTGGGGCTGAAAAAGATCTGGAAAACCATTAGATGACTACAAACATTCAGAGGTCCATGAAAAGAATGACATTGTCTGATTAATGGATCACCTTATTCTGACTTGACTTGCAGAATAACAAATCATAAAAAGAACTATTCAAAAAGGACTAAACTAAGGTCTTGGGAGATATTTATCAATATATAAACAAAATGCACAGAAGTGATCAACCTGTAGATTTTTTATTGTACCGTATATACTCGAGTATAAGCCGAGTTTTTCAGCACGTTTTTTGTGCTGAAAAGCGCCCCCTCGGCTTATACTCGAGTCTACGTCTTGATGTACTTCGGGAACCCCGCACAGGAGACGCCAAAGAGGCGGCGAGATCGTCCGGCGGGATTTGCCCAAGGCTGAGCAGTTCGCCGCGCGGACCTGAGCCAAGCCGGTCCCAGTCCAGCGAGCGGTGGCGACATGCCGGCGCGCTCCGCTTTCACCGTTCGGCTGGACTGGGACCGCTTGGCTCGGTCCGCAGTAACTCCCGCCAGGCTGTGCGCGAAGAAACCATTTAAAAGCCCCGCCAGGCTTTCTCTTCTCCTCCGTGCTTCAGAAGTTGGGCTTTTAAATGGTTTCTTGGCGGCACAGCCTGGCGGGAGTTACTGCGGACCCGAGCCAAGCGGTCGCAGTCAGCGAACGGTGAAAGCGACATGCCGAGCGCCGCTCCGCTTTCACCGTTCGGCTGGACTGGGACCGGCTTGCTCGGGTCCGCAGTAACTCCCGCCAGGCTGTGCCGCGAAGAAACCATTTAAAAGCCCCGCCAGGGCTTTCTTTCTTCTCCCTCCGTGCTTCAGAAGTTGGGCTTTTAAATGGTTTCTTGGCACAGCCTGGCGGGAGTTACTGCGGACCGAGCCAAGCGGTCGCAGTCCAGCCGAACGGTGAAAGCGACATGCCGGCGCGCTCCGCTTTCACCGCTCGGCTGGACTGGGACCGCTTGGCTCGGTCCGCAGTAACTCCCGCCAGGCTGTGCAGCGAAGAAACCATTTAAAAGCCCCGCCAGGGCTTTCTTCTCCTCCGTGCTTCAGAAGTTGGGCTTTTAAATGGTTTCTTCGCGCACAGCCTGGCGGGAGTTACTGCGGACCGAGCCAAGCGGTCGCAGTCCAGCCGAGCGGTGGCGGAGTGGCGCTCGGCATGTCGCTTTCACCGTTCAGCTGGACTGCGACCGGCTTGGCTCGGGTCCCCGTGGCGGGGCGGGGGAGCCGACTTTGGCCCTTTAGCAAGGAGGAAGGTGGGAGGGAAGCGGAGCTGCCGGCTGTGGCGCTCCGCTCGGAGCCCGCGCCGCCGCCCCCCGGAAGAGGAGGAGGTGACCTTCACGCGGAGAGGGTGGGGATGGGGGTTGAGGCGTGCAAGAGGAGGCGGCGTGGAGGAAGAGGAGGCGGCGGCCCGCGACAGCGCGGCTTCTAAGATCAGCCCACGCTCCGAAGAGGAAAGGGCGAGTGGGTGGGTGGCTGGGGCGAGACCCCACCACAAACACACACACAGCCGGTCGGACGGCGCGGTTCCTTTCTCTGCTCTCTCTCGCTCTGCGTCAAGGCGCTGGAAGGGGCGGAGGCGCGAAACAGCAGCAGGAGCAGCCGCGCCGCCTTCCTCCTCCTCCTCCTCCTCCTCCTCCTTTCGTGGCGGGCTGCTTCCAAGTCTGGAAATCTGTTTTGGGAAGTGGTGGTGCAGCGCGGCAGTTCAGCCCTGTCGGCCGGGGAAGGAGGCGGTGGATCAGTTCTCGCGCCACACGAAGTCGGCTGGAAAGCTTGCTGCTTCTTCTTCTTTTTGCTTCTCCCCCACCCCTCTTTTCGGCTCTCTTGCAAGCGTTGCTGCAGCTCCTCGGCTCCTTTTCCCGGCGCCCAGAAGGCTCGAGCCTCTGCTGCCGATTGAATACTAAAATAAAATAAAAGCGGAGAAGAGCAGGCGCCGCTTTTGGTGTCCAGCGTCCCTGTCGCCGCCCGGCAGGGCGCGTTTAAAAAGGCGGGGAGTTGAAAAGAGGCTGCCTCTTGGGTTACCTCAACATCCATTCCAGAGCCGCTAAAGAGCGGCTGCTTGGCCCGCCCTGGTTGAGAGCGGGCACAAAAAGGTCCCTGGTGACCCAGAATTCATCCTAGCCCCATTGACTGGCCTTTGACTCGATAGGATTTAGCTGACGGGATTGTTAAACAGCGCTCGCACCTTTCTTCTGGGGAGAGAAGTCACTCTAATAAATATTGGGAGGTGTTTTCAAGGAAACATAGGGGTCCACCTTCTGCCCACAAGAAATGTAGGAAATGCCACCATTCCCAGCCTTCTGAGCACATCAGCTTATCCTGGCAGAGGATGAGGAAAGTCGCATTTCAAAGCCTTTGGAAATCACCAGCTTGGAAAAAGCTAAATTATGTAGGGATATTCAGCTACAACTTCGTGTTTAGGTTTTGTCTTTTGAGCGAGATAATGATAGCTAGCTAGCTAGCTAATTAGATAGATAGATAGATAGATAGATAGATAGATAGATAGATAGATAGATAGATAGATAGATAGATAGATAGATTAGAAAGAAAACAGAACAAAAAAACAGAATAATAGAGTTGGAAGGGACCTTGGAGGTCTTCTAGTCTAACCCTGCTTACATGAAACCTTATACCACTTCAAATGCTTATCCAATATCTTCTTAAAACTTCCAGTGTTAGAGCATTCACAACTTCTGGAGGCAAGTTGTTCCACTGGTTAATTGTTCTAACTGTCAGGAAATTTCTCCTTAGTTCTAGGTTGCTTCTCTCCTTGATTAGTTTCCACCCATGCTTCTTGTCCTGCCCTCAGGTGCTTTGGAGAATAGTTTGATTCCCCCTTCTTTGTGGCAGCCCCTGAGATATTGGGATGTTCCTATCATGTCACCCCTAAACTAGACATACCCAGCTCACCTGCCCCCTGGCTCGTCTTGCCTGCCTGTCACACACACGCACCGCTCGCTGGGAAAAAAAAAAGGATGGAAGGAAGGAAGGAAGGAAGGATGGATTGATGGATGGGCGACCGCTTTGAGCGCAACCCTTCTCCCGCAACTAAGGGGGTCAATGTTTTCCCCAATCCTAGGGTGTGGGGAAACAGTCATTCTTTCTTCCCCCCTAGTCTCTCCCGAGATCGCACTGCAGCGCCCATGATCCCCAGCCGGCAATCTGAGCTCGTGCCATCGATGTGGTCCTTGAACTTCCCCCTCCTTGTTTCTAACCCAGCCTAGGATGGCCGGGCGTGGAGGGTATGGTGGTGGTAAAACGACCAGGAGAAAGCTTTCGCTCTTTTCGAGAGGTCCTCTTGGAAGGCTGCCTTGGAAAGGGAAAGTGGGGAGGGGGCAGAGATTTCTCCCTCAAAGGTCCCCTTGGAAGGCTGGGTTGGAAAGGGAAAGTGGGAGGGGCAGAGATTTCTTCCTCTCGGGTCCCCTTGGAAGGCTGGGTTGGAAAGGGAAAGTGGGAGGGGCAGAGATTTCTTCCTCGGGTCCTTCTAGAGTCCTTGAGAAACTGATATCATACAAGGTTAATAAATTATACTCCTCCTCCTCATTGATGAGTTTTTCATCCTGAAATTGATTGAAACATTGTACCATCATATGCTGCCATAGTATAGTGTTAACAACATCTGTAAAGATGATATATGAGCATGACACTAAGTTTTTTCTATATTTCCCCCTTTATTGAAAAACTTCCATCATGCTTCTTTCTGAAAACAAAGGTCATTATAATATACCTCATTATATATTTGATTTGATGATATTTCAGTTAATAAATACCATTTAAGGTGTTAAGCTTCCTTTCTTTTTCAGCAGCAAAGTGAATTACAACTTTAAAGAACTTTATTACTTTATATTCATTTATTTTAAGTATAGATTTTAGATTTTTAAACAAATATGTTTAGAGCTTTTATATCTTTCAAGTTATTCAAATTATCCCCTCAGCAGGTATATAATGGCATCCAATTCCAATATCATGTTGGGGCTTTTGAGCAAGGGAGGAGGAACGCGAGCACCGCCTTTCGCGCTGGCATTCCGGGATTTCCCTTTGTTTAGAGCTGGGAATCCTCCTTCCCCCTTTTGCACTTTTATTGTTTTTCGTTCAAATAAATATTCATGTTATTTTACTTGGCTCTATCTTTATTTTTTACATTGACCAGTAGCTGCCTCATTTCCCACCCTCGGCTTATACTCGAGTCAATAGTTTTTCCCAGTTTTTTGTGGTAAAATTAGGTGCCTCGGCTTATATTCGGGTCGGCTTATACTCGAGTATATACGGTAATCGTATTTTCTTTCCTGTATATTTAGTGTTAGATTTTGCAATTACCTACAAAAGATTCAGGTTTTCTTAACACTAAGGGTTAAGGGTTAATTTATATATAATTTTTAAAAAATCAGATGGAATCCTAATCATACATAAATAGGACATGTTTTTAATTCACATTAAAGAATGAAATTGTTATAATGGAGTATAAAACAGAGCTACAGAGACCTTAAGAAAATAGACAAAAGAACATTTCAGAAATGAACAAATTAGTTTTTGAAACAAGAATACACTTTATACTGCTTCTTTAATAAAAACAAAATAAAATACCTGAGTAAAGTCCAGCTGCATACACATTTAAACTATTGAGCTTCAAGTAGCTAGAATCACTTCCCTTAGAATTTGACAACTCTGAATAAAAAATCTAATTAGCATGGCAAGATATTGACTAGATAATTATCACAGTTACCTTGATTTTTTTACTCCTCTGACCCAG
The DNA here is from genome assembly GCF_028640845.1 of Ahaetulla prasina. Taxonomy (NCBI): domain Eukaryota; kingdom Metazoa; phylum Chordata; class Lepidosauria; order Squamata; family Colubridae; genus Ahaetulla; species Ahaetulla prasina. Next base: position 196,851,147 of record NC_080539.1, read on the forward strand.
CCCAGCAGCCTAGCAGCAGCTATGGAGGCTGCTGCTAGATGAAGTAGCATTCTGGCTGATTATGCAGCAAGTCAGTGTTGACTTTAAGGAACCACAGATTTTCTCCAAAAGGATTTGTTCCTAATCTTGTTTGTCAAGTCTTCTAATTGTGCGCTTATCACTATTGTAATTAACCCCATCCACCTTGGTTCTGGTCACTTTTTTCCCATATTTTATTGCATTACAGACTTTTCCAGAGAGCTAAGTCTTTGATTATTGGGTCTGGAAGAATGGGTTTGAGTCATTTATGCCTTATCCCACTTCTTTGCCAACTAGAGCTAATTGCTTTCATCAGGTTCTGTACATACTGTGGTTTTCTGACTTGTATATTGCTTTACACTAGGATAATAAGATGCTCTGAAATTCTCATTTTTCTAAGCACAAGTTTACATGATTGCCTATTGCCTTTCTATAATCAATGGAGTACATATTGACTTGTTTCTAGTATTCTTTGACTTTCTTAGGTATCCCTTCATCAACGTTTCTTGCATTTTTCTAAAGCCATCTTGAATATTTGGCTTCTTTCTTCCCATGTAGGTCTCTAATCTGCACTAGATTATCCTAAGCATTATCTTGCTAACATAGAAATTAAGGATATTATAAGAAATTTTGCACACCATATTAGCTGCAATTTGTTGGCCACTGTGTCATTCTCCAGATTTGCTTACATAAATTTGTTAGAAGCTGTATTGATTCTTCCTTTGTTTGCCATATTTCTATAAATACTCCATCACTTATTCTGGTTTCCCAAACTGATAACGACAGAGCTCTAATCTAAAACCATTTTAGAGGTTTCTGTATATTATTACAGGTCTTTGTAAATAGGGAATACCTTCAAAGGTATCTTGGATGTTAACATCTCTATTGTACAGACTCTCAGGAAATTCCTTCCATTTTTCTTTGATCTTTTTTGAATCAGTCACTATCTGTCCATTTGTGTCCTTTAGAATCCCAATTAATGATACAAACCTTCTAAATTTAAAGATCTTCTGGAAGACATTCTGTCTTTTAGCAGTTCTGTGAAACCATTTGTTAAGTTTCTTTCTGAGATTTTTATCGTTCTTGGATTTTCTCCCACTCTGTTCTTAGCAATTTTAATAGTTTGTTCTGAGAGCCACTTTGTTTTCTTCTATTTCTTCATCTTTGGCAATCTGTTTTCACATTCATCTTTAATGTGTTCCTTAAGTTCCTTTGATGCTTTATCAATAAGATTTCAAAGTAATTCCTGATGTTCCCCTTGAAAATGGTGTGTACCTATGCTCCAAGCATTATTGTAGAAAATATCTTCTTCAATGTCAGCTTAACGTGGAATTTGTATATTTCTAATTTGTGATCTATTCCGCATTCAGTCCGTGGCTGTTATAACTGAGATTTTCTACTTCCTTCTACCAATAATGTGGTCTATTTGCTTTCTATACAGGTAATCCTTGACTTATAACCATTCATTTAGCACCATTCAAAGTTACAACAGCAATGAAAAAAGTATCTTACAACTGGTCCACACATGATCAAAGTTAGAGTTTTGGCCAATCAGCATGTATTTGTAAGGATTACAGAATCCCTGAATTGCCATTTGTGACCTTCTCAGGTGGCTTCCAACAAGCAAAGTCAATGGGGGAAGCCAGATTCTCTCAACAACTGTATGAATCATTTAACAACACAGGTGATATGCTTAACCACCATGGCAAAACAAGTTATAAAATCAATAATGCCTCACCTAACAACCAGCTTGCTTTGTAACAAAAATTCTGGTCCCCACTGTGATCATAAGTCAAGGACTACCTGTATACAACTGTCTTGCATACAGATGTTATTTTAGTTATTTGATGACTATGTTATTAATTCAAAAATAATGGAGTGGCAGAAACTGTTATCTGCCTACAATTTATGAACCATGGTGGCATAGTGCAGTATTGCAGGCTAACTCAGCCCACAGCCAGAAGTTCAATTCTGACTGGACTCAAGGTTGATTTAGCCTTCCATCCTTCTGAGGTCAGTAAAATGAGGATCCAGACTGTTGGGGGCAATATGCCGACTCTGTAAACTTCTCAGAGACTGCTGTAAAGCATTATGGAGCAGTATATAAATGCTATTGAAAGTGCTTAATTTTAATTTCCTGAGCTAGTATTAGGTTCCTCTTTAATATTTCCAACTTGGCATTCCAGCTTTAACTGATATTATTTAGTCATTGATTGCATTATAGGCAAGTACTGTTCTTGCTATTACCTTCATAATTATGACCTTTTTAAAATGTCCTGAGTAGTAAATACTGTTAATTTCTAAGATTAAATATTCAATTCCAGTCTATCTCAATTCACTGATGCCTAAGATATAAATGTGTAGTTCATTTCACCTTTCATAGTGCTGAACATATTCACACTTCTTACATTCTATTTACTCACTGCAATTCTGTCTTTGCAGCTTCACATTTTCTTTCCCTGATGGCAACATCAGCAACTAGACATCTCAAAGACTTAAATCTAGCCATTTCATAAACAGTATTAGTACTCTAAAAGACTTTCAGGTCTACCTAAGAAGCATGTTGAGTGCAATCTCATCTGAGAAGCTCATATCTGGCATTTTATTGTCAATAAAAAAAAGCGCTTCTGGTGGCTCAGACTGCTAAGACAGTCTGTTATAAACAGCAGCTGCTTGCAATTACTGCAGGTTCTAGTCCCACCAGGCCCAAGGTTGACTCAGCCTTCCATCCTTTATAAGGTAGGTAAAATGAGGACCCAGATTGTTGGGGGCAATAAGTTGACTTTGTATATAATATACAAATGGATGAAGACTATTGCTTGACATAGTGTAAGCCGCCCTGAGTCTTCGGAGAAGGGTGGGATATAAATGCAAATTTTAAAAAAAAATAGTTTATATTTTCTATTAATGTGAGTTTTTGGGGTAGAGGAATAACATTGCCTTCTCCCACACAGTATGAAATTATGCCTTTGCTGTTGTCATTGAAGTGAGTTTGTTTTTTCTTGCTAAAAATAACCATGTATTTTAATAGTTAACCTTTCATCAACAATATGCTGATCACTGACAACTTTTCCAACTTCTCTTTTCGCTTATTGATATTACCGTATATCCTTTATCAATAGGATATTTTTACTTGTCAGTTCTCTTTTAAAAATTATTATTATCAAGCATCATCCTAAATGTCTGCTGCCTAGTATAGATGCCTACTTGCTTTAATTGAGCAGCTAGGATGATCTTCGTGTCTTGGGTAACCTTGCTGGGATTATAATGTATATTCTTGGCAAACATTCCGGGCATTCTTTGCCTATCCCTCCTAGCTCTCTCCTCACCCCCCCCCCATAATGAGGAAGCAAGACTGTGGGGTAGTATAGTGTTACTGAAACCAAAATATGTGGCTCTGGACCATTTCTGATGATAGCCACTAACAAAGTATATCCCTATTTTTACATTTCTTAAAATATTAGGTTGGTGAACAAATAAATAATATTTTTCCCCTCTATTTGAAGATCTCTACTTGTTCCTCATATCTATTTCTGCATCTTTAATCAATTACTAATTTGTAGCATTTTTTTTCTTATTCTCACAACATGTTCTAAAACATTTAAAGATGCACAACAGCCATTTGTACATCTACTTTGATACTTCTTCAGCAAATCTTTTGCTATATGTTTAATAATCCTACCTTTCAATAATGCTTTCCTTTAATTAATAGTTAGCTATCCTATAATTATATGGATCGCTTCTAGATCTCTTTTTAAAAATCATTGTTCCAGTGGCTGCTTTCCAATCCCATTATAGAGGCTGATTTGAGAGATAATTTGCGTATTACTGTTATTTGCATATTAGCGTATCAGCAATTTCACATTTGAGTTCTTTCCTTTTACTCTCCAGAGATTATCATATAAATCAGCTGATTTGTTAATTTGTAATTTGCCAATAAATTCTAAAAGATCTTTTGTCACCTGTATGTCACCTAGCACTTGAGACACCTTATCTCTAAAAGCCATTTCAGGTATAAGGTATTATACTTCTTTTCACTGTGAAGAAAAACTTAAATAATTCATTCAGGTTTCCTGAGATCTGCCTCTTCTCCTTTAGCGTTTCTGTATCATCTGACAGTCAAATGCCTTTCTGGCATTCATTCACTTAAGAACTATGGTAATTCACTTAAAAATCATGGCAAAAATCTGGTCAACTCACTTAACAAATATCTTGATTGGCAACAGAAATTCTGGTTTCAATTCTGATTGTAAATTGAGGACTACCAGTGATTACATCTAAAATAAATGTTGAAATAAAATTCAGTACAACTTGGTAGGTTAGAGGAAAGGGCTGAAGTAAGAGAACCCTATTTAATAGACACAAATGGAAAGTTAGGAAACCTAAGTTAAATGCCTAAGTGTAGGTTAGCTATTCCTGCCTTGGCAGTAATACTTGTACAAAAGATTTTGTTGTATTACCAGACAACATTTCACATACAGCAGTAAAATATGACTGCCACAAAAGCAAATATAATTTTATATGCAGCATCAGAAACAGAGTTCACAAATCACATACAGTGGGGTAAAAAAGTATTTAGTCAGCCACCAGTTGTGCAAGTTCTCCCACTGAAAAAGATGAGAGGGGCCTGTAATTGTTATCATAGGTATACCTCAACTAGGAGAGACAACATGAGAAAACACATCCAGAAAATCACATTGTCTGATTTGTAACGAATTTATTTGCAAATTATGGTGGAAAATAAGTATTTGGTCAATATCAAAAGTTCATCTCAATACTTTGTTATATATCCTTTGTTGGCAATTACAGAGGTCAAACGTTTTCTGTACGTCTTCACAAGGTTTTCACACACTGTTGCTGGTATGTTGGCCCATTCCTCCATGCAGATCTCCTCTAGAGCAGTGATGTTTTGGGGCTGTCGCTGGGCAACACGGACTTTCAACTCCCTCCAAAGGTTTTCTATGGGGTTGAGATCTGGTGACTGGCTAGGCCACTCCAGGACCTTGAAATGCTTCTTACGGAGCCACTCCTTCGTTGCCCAGGCGGTGTGTTTAGGATCATTGTCATGCTGAAAGACCCAGCCAGGTTTCATCTTCAATGCCCTTGCTGATGGAAGGAGGTTTGCACTCAAAATCTCACGATACATGGCCCCATTCATTCTTTCCTTTACACGGATCAGTCGTCCTGGTCCCTTTGCAGAGAAACAGCCCCACAGCATGATGTTGCCACCCCCATGCTTCACAGTAGGTATGGTGTTCTTTGGATGCAACTCAGCATTCTCTCTCCTCCAAACATGACGAGTTGAGTTTCTACCAAACAGTTCTACTTTGGTTTCATCTGACCATATGACATTCTCCCAATCCTCTTCTGCATCATCCAAATGCTCTCTAGCAAACTTCAGACGGGCCCGGACATGTACTGGCTTAAGCAGGGGGACATGTCTGGCACTGCAGGATCTGAGTCCCTGGCGGTGTAGTGTGTTACTGATGGTAGCCTTTGTTACGTTGGTCCCAGCTCTCTGCAGGTCATTCACTAGGTCCCCCTGTGTGGTTCTGGGATATTTGCTCACCGTTCTTGTGATCATTTTGACCCCACGGGGTGAGATCTTGCATGGAGCCCCAGATCGAGGGAGATTATGAGTGGTCTTGTATGTCTTCCATTTTCTAATTATTCCTCCCACAGTTGATTTCTTCACACCAAGCTGCTTGCCTGTTGCAGATTCAGTCTTCCCAGCCTGGTGCAGGTCTACAATTTTGTTTCTGGTGTCCTTGCCAGCTCTTTGGTCTTCACCATAGTGGAGTTTGGAGTGTGACTGTTTGAGGTTGTGGACAGGTGTCTTTTATACTGATAACAAGTTCAAACAGGTACCATTAATACAGGTAATGAGTGGAGAACAGAGGAGCCTCTTAAAGTAGAAGTTACAGGTCTGTGAGAGCCAGAAATCTTGCTTATTTGTTGGTGACCAAATACTTATTTTCCACCATAATTTGCAAATAAATTCGTTACAAATCAGACAATGTGATTTTCTGGATGTGTTTTCTCATGTTGTCTCTCCTAGTTGAGGTATACCTATGATGACAATTACAGGCCTCTCTCATCTTTTTCAGTGGGAGAACTTGCACAACTGGTGGCTGACTAAATACTTTTTTACCCCACTGTAAATCAACTGTTCTGCTTTACTATGCTTTGAACAGAATTTTATAACCTTTGAAGTATAAAATATCTGTTTCCGATTACCTCACATTGAAACAAGTTCAAAAAAAGGGCAATGAGGTCATCTGGGGATTAGAAAATAACTCCAGCTAGGGAGACTGAAGGACCAATGAGAAAACTGAGATGAGATGATACAAAGAGCAGTCTGGTTGGGCCCTTTTTGCCCTTGGCTGTCTTTTCCTCTGGACTTGGAGGCTGCTACATTAGAGCAACCATATCTACACTCCAGTTATCAAAGGAAAAGCCTTCCAGAAATGGGCATGGGTGTGTGGGAGGGAAGAAAGAGGAAAGCATAACATGTGGGAAAGACTCACAGGTGATAGGTAAGGTACACAAAAGATGTCAAGGACAAAACAGGCTTGGTTAATGTGCTGGGTTGGAGTCAGCATACACTAGGAGGGAGGGCGGGGGAAGAATAGCACTTAGACTCATATAGTGCTTCACAGACCTCTATAAGCAGTTTACAAAAGTCAACATATTGCCCCCAACAAGAAGAGTGAATTCAGAAGCATGAGCAGCAACCAATGGAGCTTTGCCAACTTCTCCAGCAACACAAACATTGGTAACATTTTCCCCCTTACCAACCAGATGTTGAAAGATACCAAAGCCCCTGCAGCAGCTGAAGCCAGATTTCTGCCTGCCAGTGAGTTTAATACACCAATTGATTATTTCCACTTCTTTCATCTACCTTGTGCTTTTTCCAAGCAAATAGGTTAGGGTTAGGATTGTCAATCAGTAGTTGACACCTTTGCAAATTTATATTCCCACAACAAAATCACAAGACGATTATTATATCCATGACAAGTAAAAAAAAATTTGGACATGAAATTTCAACACTAGTGACAAACAAAAAAGAAACATGAGCTAATAAACATAAGTTTATTTTACAAGTTTACTTATGAGTTCATAATAACAAACTCATAGGATACTCATGGAGATACAAAGAAAATAGCATTTGGAAAGAGATTAGGGATTAGAAGATAAATTTATTTCCCATTTTGCTAGAAAAGAAATTTTTTTGCATAACCTGCAACAAAGGAGAAAAGTGGACTTCCTATTTCCCAATTGGTCCCACTATCATTAAGTACAAATATGTAAAAGGATGTCAAAAAAAAATAAATCAAGCCCTCTGCCCGCTTTCCTTTCCAGAAATTATCAATAATTCCTGTTTTTCTTCAAAATATAATATTAAAGAATAGCAAACAATTATTTAATTAAAGTGATATCCATCTAAGTTAGAAACACTCATCTGGTTCTAAACCACATATGTACCACCAAGCAACCTTGCATGGTCCGCCAACGTTTGTTAAAAATCCACTCGCCCCAGGATGGATCCACTGCTGCCATCACCATCCCTTCAGGCCTCACCATCACCACCAGCTCAGAACTGCTGCTACTTTGCTAGCTGCCAAACAGCTGAAGGGTATCTCAGTTATTCTTTTGCAGCGCAATATTATTTTTTATTCATTACTGTGGTCCTTTTCCTTCTATATGTTCCGCTAGCCTGATGTAGTGTATACTGTACATCAGTAGTATCACTTGACTTTAGAATTTTTTCCCATTTACACTCCTTTGAAAGTGTATAGCTCTTTTTTTTTTTTTTTGCCTTAGATACACACTGAGGTGCAGTTTCCTTTTTTGAAGCTTAACATTTATAAATAGAAGTGAGTGCAATCCTTGTTTCCCACACACCATTCCAAGGCAAGTTCTGTTCAGGACTTTGAAACCTCCAAGTGTGGCAGGGAGACCAGGGCAAGCATGGGCTCTCCCATCCACTTAAAATCCTATCCTTGTCAACATGAGGAAACTGTGATAGAAAGATGTGGGGATGATTTTCATATGTCTGAAATGGAGCTGTAATATAAACCGAGCGGCAGTTAACAAATAAATATTGAGACATAACTTAAACATAAAGAATCCAGTACATGAACATCAATCTGGTTGAAGCAAACATGTTAAGAAAACTTTGTCAGGGTGTACATGCGTGGCAGATTATTTTGAAGTTTACATTTTCTGCTTGCTTTCTGCCACATGTTTTTCAAAATATGGTTTTAGAGCTTGTCTTCTCAGCTTCTTTTTCCAGAAAGCCTCAAGAAGAATATGTGCACGAGTCAAAAAGAGGGCTACGAAAATATTCACCCCTCACATCCTAGATATAAACTGTTTCAACTCCTACCTTCAAAACGACAACACTACAGAGCACTGCACACCAGAACAACTAGACACAAGAACAGTTTTTTCCCGAACGCCATCACTCTGCTTAACAAATAATTCCCTCAACACTGTCAAACTAGTTACTAAGTCTGCATTACTATTAACCTTCTTATTGTTCCTATCACCCATCTCCTCCCACTTATGACTGTATGACTGTAACCTTGTTGCTGGTATCCTTATGATTTATATTGACTGTTTCCTAATATGATTTTTTTAATTATTTTGTCACAACAGTATATATAAGCATAAGCATGAAATAACTATAAGATATATAAGCATATATATAAGCATAAGTATGTAGTATGTAATAACTATACGAAATTTGGATACAATCAAAGGGAACATTAGGACAGGAATGGTAGACACGTTGGTGCTCTTATGCACGCCCCTTATAGACCTCTTAGGAATGGGGTGAGGTCGATAGTAAATAGTTTTTGGTTAAAGCTTTGGGGATTTTGGGAAGAGACCACAGAGTCTGGTAGTGCATTCCAGGCATTAACAACTCTGTTACTTAAATCATATTTTCTGCAATCAAGATTGGAGCAGTTCACATTAAGCTTAAATCTATTGTGTGCTCGTGTATTGTTGTGATTGAAGCTGAAATAGTCTTCAACAGGAAGGACATTGTAACAGATGATTCTATGAGTTAGACTCAGGTCTAACTCATAGAAAGCAGCGGAGTTCTAAATTTTCTAAACCCAGGATTTCAAGTCTGGTAGCATAAGGTATTTTGTTGTATTCAGAGGAGTGGAGAACTCTTCTTGTAAAATATTTCTGGACACGCTCAATTGTATTAATGTCTGAAATGAGGTATGGGCTCCAAACAGGCGAGCTGTATTCAAGTATTGGTCTAGCAAATGTTTTATACGCTCTGGTTAGTAGTGTAGTATTTCTGGAGAAGAAGCTATGCAAGATTAAGTTTACAACTCTTAAAGCCTTTTTTGCGATGTAGTTGCAGTGGGCTTTGGCACTTAGATCATTTGATATGAAAACTCCAAAATCTTTAACGGGGTGGGGGTCATCTGCAAGGTAATGTCCATCGAGCTTGTATTTAGTGTTCAGATTCTTTTTTCCAATGTGTAAGACAGAGCATTTGCTGGTTGAGATTTGGAGTTGCCAAGTTGCTAAGATTTGATTGCTTATTTGTTCCCTATGACTATCATTAAAATAAATGTATCTTTACTTTTATATACACTGAGAGCATATACACCAAGACAAATTCCTTGTGTGTCCAATCACACTTGGCCAATAAAGAATTCTATTCTATTCTATTCTATTCTATTCTATTCTATTCTCTAAAAAAAAGAGGCAGAAAGTAATTATTTCTTATGTTTTTATATTTTTCAGGAAAGAAAGCTCTCTACAAATCTAAAATATAAAACAATAACTTGCTTGAGTAGAGTAAAGTTTTACTCTTGGGACTGATAGATAAATAGTTGGAAAAAAGTCATAGAACTTAGTTTTTGCTGTTAATAACTGTAGTGAGATTATTGTATGCACAAAGATCGAAAGATTTGGCAATATCTACAACAGAAATGGTTGGTGAAGATGATGCAGTAGACCTTGCTGAAATGGTCAAGTTGATAATATCTATGTTTTATTGCTGACTGGAAACTGCGTAAGAACTATTTGCATAATACAGAAAAAAATGAACTTATGATCTATGGTTTTGACAATTAGATAGGGTAGTTTATAGAAAGAAGAGAGTCACAATGCAACTTTAAAGAAAGGGATACAATAAATCTACAATTATATTAATAACTGTTGTAAAGAAAATCAGAATATGTTTTTTTCTTTCTATTCTTTTTTTCTTTTTGCACATCAGGATTCTCTTTTACATCATCCTTTTTTCCTTCTTAGTCTATTTAAATTTGTATTGATATTTAGTCTTATTCTAAAACTTCCAATAAAATTATAATTTAAAAAAATATAGCAAAACATAGGAGAGTACCAAGAACCAAACTTATAATTTAAAAAATTTAACAAATTAAAGAACAATTACATCAAAATAAAAACATATGTTGCAGAGGAAAGGTTTAAAAAATACACACAACTTTAAAAAGGGAAATATTAAAAAGCATGGAAGTATTTAAAAGGAAGGCACCAGAAGATGATTTTTTAAAAAACAAACAAACAGTGAGTGGGATTTCTAAGGACAGCAAACCTTTACTACTAGCCTCCGCTGAATATCCAACTGATTAGTTAAATAAGAAGCTACTAAAATATAGATAATTGCAGCTGAAGACCTTGCTGATGAAAGAAGCAGTTAAGCAGCATTATAGATTGGTTGCATGTAGCATGTTTTAAGGAAACAATAATAACAAAACATGAAGAGAAAGAGCAAGGAAGGGCACACACTTTGAAGTGTAATTTTATGAGTATGATCTAACTTATGATTCCATATCAAATGACAATTCATGTTTAAACATCTTGAGTGATCACTTTGATAATACTTCATTTCTACCTAAGAGCCAATTAAATTACTCTATAATTGATATCAAAAGCAGTTTGTTGAAATGCCTGCTAGTGTTCATTTTAAGCTATTATTGCCAGAAGTATTTTATAGACTGGAAGATATCCTTGACTCACACCATTTGTGCTGACATATACAAGCACAATAAAGTAAGTCAAGGGCAAAGGAAACAAACTGAAATAATGGCCAGTGATGAATGGTTAAAAAAATGATTATTCTAAACATTAGTCTTTGAAGCAACTAAAAAGAAATGATGGAATACGTGCATTAAACAGCCTGAGATTTTAGACTTCTATTATTTTGAAAATGCTACAGAATACTTCCTTCATCTTCACAACAAATAATTAAACATCATATAAAAACATGGAACAAATCCTAAGGTTTGTTTCTCAAGGTTAAATTACTTAAATTGGGGATTTTGGTTTTTATGGTCACTTTTTATCACTTATCAACTAATCAGTAAGCATTAGTTGAAGGATCTTGACAGACTTGAACATTGGGCGGTAACTAACAAAATGAAATTCAACAATGAAAAAAGTAAGGTTCTACATTTAGAAAAAAAAACCCAAAATGCACCGGTACCGTATATGTGGTACTATTGCTCAATAGTAGTAACTGTGAGAGGGATCTTGGAGTCCTAGTGGACAACCATTTAGATACGAGCCAGCAGTGTGCAGCAGCTGCCAAAAAAGCCAACACAGTTCTGGGCTGCATAAACAGAGGGATAGAATCAAGATCACGTGAAGTGTTAATATCACTTTATAATGCCTTGGTAAGGCCACACTTGGAATATTGCATCCAGTTTTGGTCGCCACAATGTAAAAAAGATGTTGAGATTCTAGAAAGAGTACAGAGAAGAGCAACAAAGATGATTAGGGGACTAGAGGCTAAAACATATGAAGAACGGTTGCAGGAACTGGGTATGTCTAGTTTAATGAAAAGAAGGACTAGGGGAGACATGATAGCAGTGTTCCAATATCTCAGGGTTTGCCACAAAGAAGAGGGAGTCAAACTATTCTCCAAAGCACCTGAGGGTAGAACAAGATGGAATGGGTGGAAACTAATCAAGGAGAGAAACAACTTAGAACTAAGGAGAAATTTCCTGACAGTTAAAGGTAAAGGTTCCCCTCGCACATAAGTGCTAGTCATTGCCGACTCTAGGGGGCGGTGCTCATCTCCGTTTCAAAGCCGAAGAGCCAGCGCTGTCCAAAGACTTCTCCGTAGTCATGTGGCCGGCATGACTAGACACCAAAGGCGCACGGAACGCTGTTACCTTCCCACCAAAGATGGTCCCTATTTTTCCTACTTGCATTTTTACATGCTTTTGAAACTGCTAGGTTGGCAGAAGCTGGGACAAGTAACAGGAGCTCACCCCGTTACACAGTAGCACTAGGGATTCGAACCGCTGAGCTGCCGACCTTTCGATCAACAAGCTCAACGTCCTAGCCCCTGAGCCACTGTGTCCCTTACTTCTGACAGATAGAACAATCAATAAGTGGAACAACTTGCCTGCAGAAGTTGTGAATGCTCCAACACTGGAAATTTTTAAGAAAATGTTGGATAGCCATTTGTCTGAAATGGTGTAGGGTTTCCTGCCTGGGCAGGGAGTTGGACTAGAAGACCTCCAAGGTCCCTTCCAACTCTGTTATTATGTTATGTTAGTTATGTTACACTGCTGAATTGCATTGAGTCTGCCTCATTTTATTATGCACTGGGATGCACCAGGTGTAAAATCTACTTACCTTCCTTACTGGCTCGGAAGTGCACGCGCCCTGTGCACATCACATGTGTGCGCAACCTTCTGCGCATGCGCAAAACCTTCTGTGCATGTGCAGAAGGTAAAAAACACATAACTTCCTGGTTAAAACCAGGAAATAATGACACCCAGGTGGGATTGCCGAACTACCTACCACAATCGCTACCGGATCGCGCAATCTGGTCCCATCCGGTAGCATTTCACCCCTGGGATGCACCCAAATGAATAGGGTGAACTGGGCCCTCCTGGCTTCCACAAAAGAGGCTCTAAATCCTCAAGCCATTTCTCAACACACTTGAGAAGAATTAATTTGGTAATGATGGCATCAACCCTTTATCTCCAAAACAATCCCTCTTTGCCATGGTCTTCTTGTGTGTAGGTCAAGGCAATCTTTCTTTCTTCTTTCCATAGTTGATCAGATGGGAAGCCATGTGCTCAATGGTCCCTTTCCCCAGAATGGGGACCTTAAAAATTTAAGACTTTATTTTGTATATCAAGATCAGAAAACAAGAAAGGAATCCAAAGGCACAATACCTGCTTCTGAAGAACCTGATTAAGTGACTTGTTTCCTTAGCTCAGAATCTCTGAAAATGTTCAAAGGCTAAGAGATCACAGTCATAAAATAAAATAAAATCTATGCCATATCTACTGTAGCTTCACTGATATCTAATTTGCTGATTTGCAAGCCAGATTTTTGTGAGTTTGGATTTCTTTTCTTACTTAGTTTTCAGCCAACTCTCAGTTATTATTAGGGAGAGTCTGGAACCGAGGGAGACCACTGTGCCTCAGATAGCTGGGTGTGAAACCCTCTATGTGAAGTGGGGTCGTAGGACTCAGGTGGGCTTGTTGATCACGTACCTGGCTCCTTGCTGCGTGACAACAGCCCTGCCCGAGCTGTTGGAGTTGCTGGCCGGGTTGGCAGTTGAAACCCCTAGACTGTTGGTCATGGGGGATTTCAACTTGCCATCAACTGGCGTGGCATCCTCGATCGCTCGGGAGTTCATGGCTTCCATGACAGCCATGGACCTGACTCAATTAATTGATGGCCCTACTCACATTGGGGGTGGCACCCTAGACTTGGTTTTTATCTCTGGCCAGTGGCTGATTTTAAATGATTTAGTTATTGAACCTTTGTCATGGTCAGATCATTTTCTCCTTCGTCTGGACTTTCAGACCGCTACCCACTGCTGCAGGGAGACGGAACCAATACGTTGGTTCCGTCCCAGGCGCTTGATGGACCCTGATAGGTTTCTGACAGAGCTTGGGCCGTTTCCCGAGAACCTGGCCCACGGCACGACTGAAGAACTAGTCGTGGCCTGGGAACAGGCCGCGGCTGGAGCTTTGGACCGTGTTGTGCCTTTGCAGCCTCTGACCCGGCGTCGGTCTCAACCAGCTCCTTGGTTTTCTGAGGAGCTGAGGGAGATGAAACGCCGGAGAAGACGCCTAGAGAGTGCCTGGAGATCCAGCCGTTCTGAGTCTGACCGGACACTAGTTAGGTCCTTTATCAGGACCTACCTAGTGGCACTGAGGGATGCGAAACGTTCTTACGTTTCCTCCCTCATTGCGTCGGCAGATAACCGCCCGGCCGCCCTATTTCGGGTGACCCGGTCTCTCCTTCAACAGGAGGGGCAGGGGGACCCATTACAAGGGCATGCCGAGGAGTTTAACGGTTATCTATATGATAAAATCGTTCAGCTTCGGGACGGATTGGATCAAAATTGGGTAGATCCGGACGAGAGTTTCGAGACCCATCTTGTTGAGAGTGTTTGGGATGGTTTTGACCCTGTGACTCCCAAGACATGGACAGGTTGCTGGGAAGACTGAATGCCACCACATGTTTACTGGACCCGTGCCCCTCCTGGTTGGTGCTGGCCACACAGGAGGTGACACAAGGCTGGCTCCAGGGGATTATAAATGCTTCTTTGCAGGAGGGGGTCTTTCCCGCTGCCTTGAAAGAGGTGGTGGTGAGATCTCTCCTCAAGAAGCATTCCCTGGACCCGGCTGTTTTAGGAAATTATCGTCCGGTCTCCAACCTTCGCTTTACGGCAAAGGTTATAGAGAGTGTGGTAGCATGTCAGCTACCCCAGTACCTGGATGAAACTGTCTATCTGGACCCGTCCCAGTCTGGCTTTCGGCCCGGGTACAGTACGGAGACGGCTTTGGTCGCGTTGGTGGATGATCTCTGGAGGGCCAGGGATAAGGGTTACTCCTCTGCCCTGGTCCTATTAGACCTCTCAGCGGCTTTCGATACCATCGACCATGGTATCTTGCTGCGCCAGTTAGAGGGGTTGGGAGTGGGAGGCACCGTTTATCAGTGGTTCTCCTCCTAACTCTCTGACCAGACGCAGACGGTGTTGACAGGGGGGCAGAGATCGACTCCAAGGCGCCTCATGTGTGGGGTGCCACAGGGATTGATTCTCTCGCCTCTCCTGTTCAACATCTACATGAAGCCACTGGGTGAGATCATCAGTGGTTTTGGGGTGAGATACCAACTGTACGCTGATGACACGCAGCTGTACTTTTCCACCCCAGGCCACCCCAACGAAGCTATCGAAGTACTGTCCTGGTGTCTGGAAGCCGTACGGGTCTGGATGGGGAGGAACAGGCTCAAACTTAATCCCTCCAAGACGGAGTGGCTGTGGATGCCGGCACCCCGGTACAGTCAGCTGCAGCCGCGGCTGTCTGTTGGGGGCGAGTCATTGGCCCCAATGGAGAGGGTGCGCAACTTGGGCGTGCTCCTGGATGGGCGGTTGTCTTTCGAAGACCATTTGACAGCCGTCTCGAGGAGAGCTTTCTATCAGGTTCGCCTGATCCGCCAGTTGCGCCCCTTCCTGGACCGGGATGCCCTATGCACGGTCACTCATGCTCTCGTTACCTCTCGTCTGGACTATTGCAATGCTCTCTACATGGGGCTCCCCTTGAGGAGCACTCGGAGACTCCACTTAGTCCAGAATGCGGCTGCGTGGGTTATTGAGGCAGCAGTTCGGAGCTCCCATGTAACACCTATCCTGCGCAGACTGCACTGGCTGCCTGTTGTCTTCCGGGTGCGCTTCAAGGTGTTAGTTACTACCTTTAAAGCGCTTCATGGCTTAGGACCGGGATACCTACGGGACCGTCTACTGCCAACGTCTATCTCCCAACGACCGGTACGCTCTCACAGAGAGGGGCTCCTCAGGGTGCTGTCAGCCAAGCAATGTCGGCTGGCGGCCCCCGGGGGAGGGCCTTCTCTGTGGGGGCTCCTACCCTATGGAACGAGCTTCCCCCTGGACTCCGACAAATACCTGACCTTAGGACCTTCCGCCACGAACTTAAAACCTACTTATTTCGTCTTGCTGGACTCGCTTAAATTTTAAATAACAAATTGATTTTATGGGTTTTAAATTTTTTGTAAATTTTAGAGGGTAATATTTTATCTATAAGTAGCCATATCAAATAGGTTTTTTAAGGGTTGTTTTTAGTTTTGTATTGTTGTTTTCTTTCTGTATTTTATTCTTGGCTGTACACCGCCCTGAGTCCTTCGGGAGAAGGGCGGTCTATAAATAAAAATATTCTATTCTATTCTATTCTATTCTATTCTATTCTATTCTATTCTATTCTATTCAGAAGAGCAAAAGCAAATCCTTCCTTTAAAAAAAAAATCCCTCCTGCAAATGGAAAAATCCTATTCCTGATTGACTTTTCAGCATTTGCGTTCATTGGATTTTGGATGCCTCTGCCCATGTCTCTGGTTGACAAATCGGATTTCTTGGATATCTGAATCTCTTAGAATGCAATGCTTATTAGCTTCAAAATAAGAAAGATGTAAGAAAAATGCAATGTGAAGAGTAAAAAAAAAAAGCCAGTATCTGCAACAAAACAATTCAGAGTTCGATATGTACCAGTTTTGTAAAAGATCATTTTTTGAGATTTTATTTTTCATATTGTATTTATATGATATAAGTTGCTTGTGATTGGCTGTTGAAAACCAAGGCCCACAAAAGGTGACAAAAGGTATGCAACTTTCACTTTGAAAAGCAAGGCAGTAAAATGCGACAAAAATTAGAAACATTTAAAGTTTATAAAACATGTTTCAATGGCTCAGTTTATGTACTACAAAGCTTTTAATTAAATAAATAATTAATATACTACTTTTTATCATTATTTTTGTTTGTTTTTTATAAACTGCTTTGATACCAAACTTAATAATAAATCCTTATAGATTCTGTGAGTAAAAGTAGAAATGGAAATCAAAGGTTTTAAATTATCTGGATTAAAAAATGGAAAGCTAGCCCAGTATCTAAACTAAAAGAAACGCAGAGTTAGGACAATCACCAAATAAGTCCTATTCCTTCAACAGAGACATTGGGCGATGATATTGATGTGAGGCTACTGATTTTGCACACCTGTACCATGCAGAAGGGAACATATTAAGAATATTTTATTAGTGCATATAAATCCTTGGGAAGACTCAAGAAAATTACAAGGGACATTTAACAATCCATTCTTAAAAATGTAAATACCGGTACCTACCTAATTTCAGAGCAGAGGATGTCACTTCTATCTCTCCACCAATAGGTTGAAATGCTGCTAGCTGGGCAGCTACATCAGTCTCAAAAGCATCTGGGCTGTTGCCTTCTGTTAAACTACCATTGGTGTCATCAGATTTGGGGAATGTGTCTTGTTCATCATACACGGCAATCAACTGTAAAATAAAACAATATTTTATAAAGCATTCATAGTGAGAATAGGATTCCTCCAAGGAGGCATACCACCATATTACTATTTCATTTTAATCCACAGTGGGCTATAAGTTCATTGGCGTTTTCTACCTTCCCCTCTTTTTCTGTTAATCTTCCCAAAAACTCAGGAATCTTAAACAACATGTGTTGTTTTTTTTTTTTAAAGTTTTATTTTGACATTCTTATCCAATAACATATCCAATAACATATTTAATGTACCCTCATATACAATTAATCGGATTTGCCTGGTCACCACCCCCTTCCTTTTCCTTTTACTCTCCTTCTTTACCTTCTTCTACTTTCCATAACCATCCTCCCCCTCTCTTATCTACATCCTCTCCTCTTCCTCCCTATTCCTTTCTTCTCCTCTTCCCTCTTCCTTCCTTCTTCTTCTTCCTCCTCCTCTTCTCTTTCCTCCTTCTCTCTTCTACTCCTTCTTTCCCTTCAGTCTAAAGTAGTAACCAGGCAGGTCCGATCTTACATTAATTATACATCTTCTATCATCTTTGTACATTAACTATCAATCCATTTTCTACCCCTCCCCTCCCTTCCTTCCTCCCCACCCCCAGGACTTCCGAGAACCGAGTACAGGGTATAAAACTAACAACAAAATTAAAATCTAGCACAAATCATAATCCATAGTCATTCCTTAAAACCTCCACTCCTTCCAAAGACAAAGAAGATACTTTTCTTCCACTCCATTATATATCAGACCATTCCACTCCTAGAATTCTCAAAGTTTCCAATTGAGTTAGTGTTTATTCTTGAATAAAGTACGTAGTTTTAATATCCAACCTTCATCAATCAATATCAAAACAACGTTCCATCTTCCAATATTCACCAAGGTTTCTTCTAAAATGTCTTTCTTCCTTAGCAATCTCTCAAAAATAGTTCATATTTCCAACTTAGTTTCTTTAATTTTTCTGTCCAACCTTCAGGGGTAAGCAATAGTCCATCTTTTCACATCTTTAACATTTATATATACAACAAATAATATTACAAATATCCAAAGTGTCAATTGTAATAATTAAAATCTTCACTTTACCTTACTTATGTCAAATAACATTGTTAAAATTACACCTATAACATCCAAAATATATCTATTATAACAATTACATTCTAATTAACATTACATCCATCTCTTAAATATAATATTTAATCCAAGTTCCTAAATTTTACTATTTCATTTTAATCCACAGTGGGCTATAAGTTCATTGGCGTTTTCTACCTTCCCCTCTTTTTCTGTTAATCTTCCCAAAAACTCAGGAATCTTAAACAACATGTGTTTTTATGTTATCTTACAATCAAGCAAGTAGCAAAATACCACTCCACAAAGGAAGGAAAGGATCCCCATCCATCAAGATAGGAACGTTGCTGATTGGTTAAAGCCGCGTTGAACTGTATATAAGGAGAGGTTTTCCCCAGCCTGGTTGCTGGGTTCACCATATTAAAGAGCTGTTGTCACTACCTCTGGTCTCCAGCCTCGTTACTTCCCGAACTTAACACTGGCGGCGAGGTGGGATCTCGAGGCTAAGGAGCACCAGGATCGAGCTGAGCACGGAAGAACCGAACCCAGCAAACTCAGGGCAGAAGCGGAGATGGCCAGCTACACTCCGCCCGCCGTTGACCCAGCCAGGGAGAAATGGGAACGACATGACCCGAAAGCTTCCTAGAGGCAAAGCGAACTGCAAGGAGTTCCAGACAACCGCAAAGGGCATATTTCCTGAGCCACTGCGGTCCGAGGTCATCGACATCGCGGAAGCCCTGGCAGAGCCAACGCCGTACAATCGGTATCGTGGCAAACTCTGCAAAATCTATTGAAGAACCATTTCGGCAACACCGTCCAAATCGTCGGCGTTTTGAATTTGGGGCGCAGACAGCAAGAGGCGAATCCATCAGCGATTACATGGCAGCCCTGCGAAAAGCCTCAAGGACTGTGGGTACGAGACTTGGATGAGGAGCTGTTAGAGCAACTCATCCGTGGGGTCAGAGACATTCGTTTGCGGGCGGCTGCTATCAAAAAGCAATCTAACGCTGGCAAGCGCTCTGGGGAGCCAGAGCTCATGAGATGTCCACCCAAGCGGCGGAAACCCTACAAAAGCCACTCACGCCAGCAGCGGCAATCAACCCGGTCCACGAAGAAATCCAGACCCGAATCAGGCGAGGATGAGGAAGGTTTGCCTCACGAGAGAAGGGGCAAAGGGACCGGGGAATGCGGAAGTTGCGGGAGGCAACACCAGCGTCAACGATGCAAGTTCAAGGGCGCTACATGTCGGCGGTGCGAGAAGAAGGGCACCTGGCTCAAGTCTGTCGAGCACCCCAACCTTCCGCCCGAAAATTCAAACCAACCAATCAGGCGCGGGATCGGCAAGGCGACCGCGATTGGTCAAAACAAAAGAGCGCGAACTCAAATCGAGCGACCGTGATCATAGGCCGTGCAGCAACCGGCGTCGAAGAAAATCTTCACTAAACCAAAATCGAAGGAGTGCCGTGCCGACTAGAAGTGGACACGGGTCAGCGATCACAATCATGTCCTGGGACACTTTTGCAAAAGCTTTGCCGAGAATCGTAAGCGCAAACTGCAAACACAGCGGACTACGAGTTCCCGACTACCAAGGGAATCGCATCCCTGTTCGAGGGACCACCTCCGTCCGCGTCAGTCGGACCACACAAGAAGACCCTGCCCATCACGATAGTCGAAGGGACCCTGCCAAGTCTGTTGGGACTAGACTGGTTCCGTGCATTGGGCATGGGGTGACTGGCATCTACAGAAGTGACTTTAACCTAAAAGACACACTCATGCGAGTTCGAAGATGTCTTCAAGGACTGCCTGGGCAAGTACAAGGGACCCCTATTTCCTTCAATTTAGACCCCAGGTAGCCCCATTACGGTTAAAAGCAAGGAGAGTCCTTTGCCCTTAAACCCAAGATTGACAAGGAGATAGACAAGCTCATCAGTCAGGGATTCTGGTGCCAGTCGATCATGCAAAGTGGGACGCCAATCGTCACCCAGTGAAACCAGATGGGTCAGTTAGAATCTGCGCTGACTACAACGGCGTTAAACAAAGCCTTGCAAAAGCGCTACCGGTCCCGTGGTGCAACACTTGCTGCACTCGCTGGGGCAAGGCATGTTTTGCCAATTAGATTTGGCCCAAGCCTATCAACAACTACCCGTGACGCCAACAGCGAAGCCCAGACAATTGTGACTCACAGAGGTGCTTTCAAGTGTACCCGGTTACAGTTTGGGGTGAGTGTGGCACCTGGTCTATTCAAAATTTAATGGGCGACTTCTGCAAGGCTCCCGGGGTAGTCCCTACTTATGATGTATTGGTATCAGCGAAAATTTAGAAGAATTGGGGGCGTTTGAGAAAAGTTCTGGGCATTTTCGGTCAGCGGTCTAAAGGTTAAAGTGAACAAATGCCAGATAGGGGTAGAATCCGTGAGTTCTTGGGCTACAGAATAGACAAGGAGGAATTCACCCACTGAAAGCAAGGTCAAGGCAATCCGAAGGCTCCAGCGCCCAAAAACAAAACAGAGCTACAGGCATTCCTGGGTCTAGTGAATTTTCTGCGGTCTTTTTAAAAATAAGGCAACCGTTGCGAGCCTCTACATAAGTTACTGGGAAAGAATACTGCTTGGTCTTGGGGAAAGTCGGAGCTAGGCTTTCAAGCAGTAAAAACCTACTCGAGCGATAGCTTACTGATTCAGTATCATAGCTCATTGCCATTGGTATTAGTCATGCTTCCCCTTACGGGGTGGGGGCTGTGCTCAGCCACAGGCTTCCAAATGGCACAGAATAGCCTTCTACTCCAGAGCGATGTCCTCGACAGAGAGGAACTATAGCCAGTTGGATAAGGCGCTAGCTATTGTGTCAGGGTAAAAAGTTTCACGAATCGTTTTGGTAGAGACTTTGAAATTGTGACAGACCATAGACCACTGTTAGGATACTGGCTGGCGACCGCGCCTGTGGCACTTTCGCCACGATTGACCCGATGGACTATCTTCTTGGCCGCCTATTCCTACAAACTGCAGCATCGGCCGGGAAAGAGTTGGGGCATGCGGACGCGATTAAGCAGATGCCCACTACCAGAGGCGATCAAGACCCCACCGGGACGCCCATACTGTTAATTGACTCTCTGGACTCTGGCCCAGTCACATCTAAGGAGGTGGCTCGGGCGTCATAGGACATTACTTTGAGAACTGTACTTGGTTGGGTACAAGAGGGTGGCCCGCTGCCGGGGCGTTTTAAAGAATTTGTAAAAAGCGTGGGAACTTCGGCTCAGGGTGCCTGCTATGGGGGATAGAGTGGTGATCCCAGAAAATTGAGGAAAAGGGTGTTGGACCTCCTCCACGAGGGTCACCCAGGGATCGTTAGGATGAAGGGTCTAGCGAGAAGCTATGTGTGGTGGCCCTTAATGGACTCAGAAATTGCTGAAAGGGTAGGAAATGCCAGGCCTGCCAGAGTCAGACCGCTACTAACGGCCCCGGTTCGGGAATGGGAGAAACCCCAGGGCCCTGGTCTAGAATACACATTGATTTTGCCGGCCTTCCACGGCCAAACCTTCCTGGTCGTAGTAGATGCCTACTCCAAATGGCTGGAAATCATTCTCATGAGATCCATGACAGCCGAGGCCGTGATCTCAGTCCTCGGCACTATTTGTAACCCATGGGTTGCCGACACGCTAGTTTCCGATAACGACCCGCAATTCACGGCAACCCAATTTGAGAGTACTTGGCAGAAGGGCATCCGACATGCCCTCTCGGCGCCTTTCCACCCTACGACGAATGGCCTTGCAGGCGTTCCGTCCGGGGCGCCAAAGAGGCATTGTCAGACTTAAGCCAGGCGACTGGCAAACAAAAATCGATGTTTTCCTGGCCGTCAACACAGAACCCCTGTGTCACAACCGGCAGAAGCCCGAATTATTAATGGGCGAGCTCAGGTGCCCCCTAGACCGTCTAAATCCAAACTATCGCGGAGGGTTACAAAATAGGAAAAACAAGAGAAATGGACATAGGCGACAGTGTGGGCACACAACTATGGTGAAGGCCCAACCTGGATAGCAGGACAAATCCTAAACAGAACAGGTCCAAAATCATACTTGGTGGAGTTAAGGGCGGCCGGTATGGAGGCGCCACATAGACCAAATCTGACAGCATAGCGAACAATCTGAATTAATGGCCCTGACTATACAATGTTTGATTCCACAGCTGACTCAAACCGGAAAAATGCAGGACTTATCTGAAATTCCGGAGGTCAGCGACGCCCACAGGTTCCAGTAGAAAACAGCAGGGACGACTCTGCTAATAATCCAGGGCCGGATGGCCTAGAGAAGGAGCTGAGAGGAGCAAACAGCCCCTCCGGTCAGCTCGACCCACTCCCAGGGAATGTACTGCGCAGGTCCGAAAGAGTCAGGAGACGCCCAGGCTATTTGCGTGATTACGTTGAAAAATAATATGTAAATAGGGGTAAAGTGTTTTCTGGGAGGGAAGGAGTGTAATGTATCTTTAAATGGTTTTGGCGGGAAACAAGCACGTTGCTGATTGGTTAAAGCCGCCGGTTGAACTGTATATAAGGAGAGGTTTTTCCCCAGCCTGGTTGCTGGGTTCACCATATATTAAAGAGCTGTTGTCACTACCCTGGTCTCCAGCCTCGTTACTTCCCGAACTTAACAGTTTTTACATCAAACAATACACAATTCTCCCTTCCTTTCTCCCTGAAAGGAACTCCATAGGCATAGCATTACTACAGAGAAAACACTGCTCCCTAAAATCACTCATAGATGTCCATTGTTAGGGTCACAAGATACAACAGTGGATGCTGTTAGGGATCTCAAGACCAGGACCTTGAAATGTCTGAAACTAGGCAATGTGTGAAATGATGTCATAAGACATAGAGAAAGATAGTTAAGATTTCTAAAATAGTGTGCTAAAAGATGTACACATACCCCAAACGTGAGAGAGAGAGAGAGTGAGAGAGAGAGAGAGAGAGAGAGAGAGAGACCCCCTCTCTGAATTGTTTCCAAATATATCTATTTGCCAATGCAAAGGCAGGTGCCAGTAAAACAAACCCCTTCATGCTTCCACATCTGCTCTGGAGGATTAAGGGATCTCAGGAACAGATTGGAAAGTGCACCAGGGTTGTAAGCAGAAGAGAACAAAGTATATTCACTCACAGAACATTATGGAAGCTAAGTGTGTTCCAAAATAATTATTTTTCTACATATAGAGAGTCAAACCAATGATGAACACGAAATTCTAAATGTAAGCTGTACCTGTGGGAGGGAGGGGAGGGAGGATTTAACATAGAATAGATACTTAAGGCTTCCTTAGGCTTACAGGACCAATTTCATCTCTTAAAAACAACCATTCCCATACGGGCTGATCTTTCCCACCTTCTATAATGTGGATACTATGCTTAAGGAAACAGAAACAATCTTCCCAGTATTCTGCAACTTGAATGCCTAATATTTTATGCCATCTGGAGTCATCATGAACCACAAGATGAACAACATATAAATTTAACAAATAAATAAATTTCAAATACCAAAAATGTGTTAATCTCAAATTTACTATTAAAAACCCTGATAAATCATCTGAGAAAAAAATGGCAGTTTGATTCCTATCTCCACATTTAGAGAGGAGGCTGACCAAGACAGGCTATCTACATGATCTTCTAACCTCAGGCTTGTCCTCCTGGATTCCATTTCATTAAAGTCAACAGAAGAGTAAGTCCTATGCAGCCAAGATTTTTAATGGCAAATAGAAATGGGCTCAGATAATATGAATGGTGGCAACAGGTTGGTTGCCATTAGTATGGAAATGGAGGTGTCTTTGTTCCTCTATTAAAAAAGACAAAGGCTACATGCAAATGAAAAATCATAAATGACAGGACAATAACACCCCAAAATACAACATTTTAACAAACTGAACAAATAAACAGCTTTAAGTGGAAAGAGAAATATTAGAGTTTAAATATTTATAATTCTAAATCAAGGCAATTAGTTTATATCAGCTGATTTCAAACATTTCAAAATGATTAGCTTTCAATTAGTTTGTAAAAGCAAAAAGAATCCTATTAATTTCTTTCTAAGTAAGTGTATGTGTACAAAACTAC
Source organism: Ahaetulla prasina (assembly GCF_028640845.1). Classification (NCBI taxonomy): domain Eukaryota; kingdom Metazoa; phylum Chordata; class Lepidosauria; order Squamata; family Colubridae; genus Ahaetulla; species Ahaetulla prasina. The sequence continues at coordinate 196,875,652 of NC_080539.1, forward strand.
CTGAGTTTACTGCTTTAAAAATACTCCTGGTTTTTTTTCTTAATCCCTAGAGATGGAAATGGAGGAGGAAAAGTAGTTTCAACATATACAACCAAAACCTGCATGTAATTAAATTCATCAAATCAAGTACTATTTAAAAAATGTGTATTTTACCTCTTATGAACATACTAGATAATAAAAAAAAGTGAGAGTGATTGGAGGATTAGGGGATATATACCATAATTTCTATACTTTATTTAAGAAAATACTAAAGAATTGTGCTGTTACTACAATTACATTATTTTTTAATTATTCTATAAATAATTTCTACTATCCTTTTCAAAATAATGATTTTGTCCTAGATTCTGATGGTTCGTGATATTATGTGTCAGAAGGCCTTTTATTTTTCAAAGAAGTGTAATCAATCAATAATTCTACTATTAATTAATTAAATCTACTCTTGAATAATTCTAATAATTCAATAATTTTGTATATATTCTATATATGTAGTAAAGTGCTACAAAATATGTTTTCCTCACTACTTCATATTAATAATCTGTTTTTTCAGATTGCTTCAGTTTTTTAAGTTTAAAGTAAGTGAAACAATGAATACTCCAAACAAGCTTTATCTTTGGTTTCACTATTTAAAATAATTATTATTATTATTTATAAATCAAAGTCAGCTCCCAAAATGGCAATATATACTAATTAAAAAGAGTTGAGATAGCTTACTTATATGTTTACAGATATTTTAAAAATATTTTTGTCTATATAGCATATGAAATAAGGAAGGGAGACATATTGAATTATTTTGGTCTCTTCAGTTGATATCATTGAATCAATTATATATACTTAGAAAAACAGCACTACTAATTTCTTGCAGTGCTCTGATGCATATCATATTGGGGCTACCAGAGAGAATTGCAAGTTTATATCCAATAGTGTGCATCTTTCTAAAGATTTCAGTTTGTATTTCCTTTTCCACATAGTAAATAACAGATTTGCCATTGAGTCTATCAGTCACTGACTGACACATTATTGTTATCAGTACACAAAACCAGTACATTGAGTTTTGTAATGTGAACTTGAAATTCATTATTAATAAACCTGCTCACCACACAAATTATATTCAAACATATCTTGGTTAATCAAGAAGATCACTTCTCAAACAACATAGGTCCTCCCACATATCTTAAAGCAATAGGAGCTCTTGTGAGTAAAATTCTACTCAACAGGAATGATGGATTCTCAAATATGGCAGAAAAAAAGAAATAATGCAAAAACTGGAAGAACAGCAGAAAAAAGCAATTGTTTGCAGACATTTCTTGGCATTGTCTCTAGTGATCAAAAGTTCTAAGGTAGCTAAATAACACTGGAGATGGGACTCCTGTTGCTCTACTGGCACAGGACCTATATGACCAAGCCACACTGGGATACAAAACACAACTAAGGAAGTGTTCACCCTAGTAGACACAGTTAACAATGTCATCCAGACATCAAACTGAATTTGAGTTTGACACTGTTGTACTCACAATGGAAAACTGGTTGACAAAAATGATGAAGCTCACAGAATTGGCTAATTTAACTTCCTTGATCAGAGAAAAGACAATATCTACATTTATGGTTGACTGGAAACCCCTTATAGACTTTTTGCATGAAACTGAAAAAATGCACTTATGACTTTTGGTTTTGATGACTAGTGAAAAATAGATAATAGTATAAGTGAGCTTTTTGCTGTAAATTTAGAGTAAGAGATAAATTTGTAATCATTTTTATATTTGCTGCAGACAAAACCCAAAGCTTCTTTTCATTTCTTTTCATTCTTTCTCAGTGTACTTGTTTTTTGTTTTCTCTTTTTTCTCACCATTTTCTATTAGTTTGAGTTAGTTTTCATTTTTGCTTTAAAACTTGTAATGAAATCTATTTTAAAAACAAAAATGTCTAAAAAATGTCAAGAAAGATTTGTCTTATTAAAGATAAAGCTTTAGAACAGCATACTTGGAACTAAATATAAAATTAGGTTATTTTTCTTCAATATATTCTCATCATTATGAACAAAATCTTTGCATGAAATTATCAAGTGGATAAATACTTTTTATAGGCTGTATTGGAAACAGACCAGAATAAAGATGTAGATATAAGATAGAATGTACATTTCTCAACCTTTTTAGTAGCACAATGTGACTGCAAAATAAAATTAGTAATTACATAGTTTCATAAAGTATTAATCCAATAGCAGATTAGGATGGCAGAATGTAAATCTAATAAATAACCAAGTATGAACTACTAACAAAATGTAATAGAAGGTCCTCTTTTATATTAGCTTGGCTTTGTTCTATGTCTAATTAGAACTATAAAATGTAAAAACATGGGGAGGGAGGTTTAAAGTTCCTAATAGGTACATATTAAACAAGACCATCCATATTTCTAAAGACCACATTTTAATGCATTTTTTCCCATCCAGTTCCAACAGGCTACCAGCCTATTTCTTGATTAATTGTTCCCTCTTGCACAAAGATCTGAGAATCCTTAACACCACACCCAAATTCCTTCTGTTTAATCTCCAAACTCTCCCAAATCTAGATTCTCCCAACTCATTGAGCCTGGTAAACTACACATTTTACTTTCCAACACATGTTGATGCCACAATAATATAAAAATAACTATTGGTAGATGTATCTTGTTCTATAAAATGCACTAATTCTTCAGTTTGGTCAAGGGTTCAAACATTAAACCATTCAGCTTTATGTACATCAACATTTTAAACAGCATGTTTTTACATATATACTCATAATTTTTCAATGTGATTATTAATTGAGGCTCATTTTGCTGAATTTCTATTGAATGTCTAATCTTATTGTCTTATTAAAACAAATTAACTATCAGTACTTCCTAGAAAATGGAAACCATGAAGAAAATATTTTAATTGAATAACTGAAAATGTTTAACTTCTGTCTCCTCATTTCTTGCTGCATCCCTCCAATACTGAAAACTTTAGGATAAAATTTTAATTGCTATAACCAGAGATACAAAGTAAAAAACATAAAACCCATTTTGAGAACATATATTAAATAGAAGTTAGTCCTAAGGTCCTCAAAAAATCCTTCATACGTGCATCTACTATATTAAAACTGCTGCAGGGAATTATTTTTAATATTATTTTAATATTATTTTTAATAATATAGCGTTTATCCAAAAAGGAATCTTCTAAGAAAGCTGCAAAGGAAGTCAAGAGCAAAGATTTTTAATTCTTATTTAAGTAATTGAATATAACAGATATTATTTTAGAGTAAAATTAGATTGTCATCCCACAAGTATCTTGCCTAGCAACAAATATAGGAAATATTACTAACTAACAACATTTTCTAAAACTGTAATGAAAAGTTAATTCTTCATGTTTTGACCATGCAGAAAGAATTCTATTAGCAACAATGGAGAACTAATGAACAAGCACTGATTATAGTTTCCATTTTTAAAGAAGGTATTCAGGAAACTGATCAACAAAATGTATCAAAGCTTGATAAAGATCACTAGCTAAACCCACTTATCTACTGCACATCTGCCACACCACATTATCCTACTGTTCAAGTGTCAATTTTGCATTTCAATGCAGTAGCTCCATCAGATTAATGCCCAAGACATTTCAGCTGTGTGGCACATAAGTCAGTGGACGTAGGGAAATATTATGCATGGTCTGTATCATTGACACTAAGCAAAGGAAATGTGATTAGTACCAAATTGTATGTGACAGGGGAATCGGAAAGCTGTCAAACACAATGACATGGATTCAGTATTTAGAAGGTAGAATGGGGAAAATAAAAGGAGCGGCCAGTCTGGCTCACAGACAGCAATAACACAGAGCAGCTATGATAAATTAATTCATTTACTTATGAAAAATTAGAAGCTTCCACATGCAGCTCTCATTTATATTCCTGTCAATCAGATTAACTAAATAAAAAGCCTGTAAGACTCAACATATTTCATATGAGCAAAGGAGAAAAAATATTTTTGCATTTAATTAATTTTAGGGGGAGAGGGGAGAAAGCTAAAGTTAGACTCATTAATGAATTTTTTTTTTGTATTTTGATTATAAGCATCAAAAAAACATTCTTATACAATGCTTACGCAGTTACTCTGACCAAGTCGAAGGAACTTGCACAATATAAAAAGCTTATATCCAGTACAGCACTAATGTAGGAATCCTAACAGGCTTGGTAGCTGCCCTTTTATTTGAATAAATTCGAGTTTTCCTATCTTTCATCTCAAGGAGTAAGATATTGTGTTGCTGAAATCCCAATCCATTCTCTCTAAGACGCTCATTGCCAGGGTAGTTTGGGTGCCAAACAATCCACTTCAAAATTTGTTTCAAAACTTAAAAAAAAAAAAGAATAGAGAGAACATCTTCACATAATCGCCAATTAGCCTATAACAATCTTCATATCCATTTCGCATTCAACACAAGAAACTCCCTTGCTAATAGTTCAGCAAATTATTAGCAGTGAAACTGACATCCAACATGCATAGTTTTTGTGTCCAGATGACATTTTCACTTAATAATTGTAAGGAATGGCTTCCTTCATATCCCCAGGTTGTAGGAAGGATAGCAAGACCATGGCCAATCAGTATGTTGTCTTTCATCTAGAATTTGGGTTCTGCTGAATTAAGTCTAAACTTTCATTTCATTTCTCAAGTAGACAGCAATTTTACTGTTGGAGAGAGAAATATGTCAGAGGAATAAAACAAAAAGATTATTCAAATTAAGAACTGACTAAAAAAGACAAATTCAATTGAACTGTCTTTTAATTTTGTGACATCTTACTGTCTATACTTCATAAATAACACTATTAAGCAGGAGCACCTCAGAGTAACCGACCAACATTTTAAAATGTTCTACATAGACTATTCATGACTGTTAGGGTTGTAACAGTTTTTATCTGATGCACATTTTTCTTCTAGATACTAGAAGACAGGAAATTATAAATGGTACTTCAATTGATAGTGTTACAAAATACAATCAATCAAACTTTAAAATTAGACTTACCAGCAGCCTTAATCTATACTACCAAATTTTTAGCTGATAGGTTTTTTTCCCACTTAGTACAACAAAAATGAGTTTGCATAGGTGGATAATTCAAACTGAAAGCTTCCAAACAAAACAAAAATCAAAGAGAATCTGAGATTCTCCTCCTGCAAAAGGTACTAATTGTAAAGATTTGTATATTCAGTTTGGTTATTTTGCAACTCAATTTACCAAAATTATGCACCATTTTGATTGCTTATGTGAATGTCTTCCAAATATAGAAAAAAAAGCCTTGTTATGCTATGAAGTTGAAGTAATCACCAAGTAATGAGAAATAATTCATCTATAATGATATTGCAAAAAGCTGGATTAATTTATACTTTATTTTCCTTTCCTTTGTATTTCAACCAGTAAGTTTTTTTTCAGTTGATAAGCTTGTGCTGTGATTAGAATAGAATAGAACAGAATAGAATAGAACAGAATAGAATAGAATAGAATAGAATAGAATAGAATAGAATAGAATAGAATAGAATAGAATAGAATAGAATAGAATTTTATTGGCCAAGTGTGATTGGACACACAAGGAATTTGTCTTGGTGCATATGCTCTCAGTGTACATAAAAGAAAAGATACGTTCATCAAGGTACAACATTTACAACACAATTGATGATCAATATATCAATATAAATCATAAGGATTGCCAGCAACAAGTTATAGTCATACAGTCATAAGTGGAAAGAGATTGGTGATGGGAACTATGAAACGATTAATAGTAGTGCAGATTCAGTAAATAGTCTGACAGTGTTGAGGGAATTATTTGTTTAGCAGAGTGATGGCCTTCGGGAAAAAACTGTTCTTGTGTCTAGTTGTTCTGGTGTGCAGTGCTCTATAGCGTCGTTTTGATGGTAGGAGTTGAAACAGTTTATGTCCAGGATGCGAGGGATCTGCAAATATTTTCACGGCCCTCTTCTTGATTCGTGCAGTATACAGGTCCTCAATGGAAGGCAAGTTGGTAGCAATTATTTTTTCTGCAGTTCTAATTATCCTCTGAAGTCTGTGTTTTTCTTGTTGGGTTGCAGAACCGAACCAGACAGTTATAGAGGTGCAAATGACAGACTCAATAATTCCTCTGTAGAATTGGATCAGCAGCTCCTTGGGCAGTTTGAGCTTACTGAGTTGGCGCAGATTAGATTAGATTCTCTATATGAAGATGCTGTGATTAGATTCTCACCGAATTTCAAAAAACATTGTTGTTCAGGTCTTCTGTATAGTAGTCAGACATTAATTTTTCCAGCTGATCACTTTCGGTTCTAAGCTCTACAAAAAACTATCTACTGTGATACTTTTGGTAAAACAGTTAGAAATTAATATTGCAAAAGCTACTATAGTAAATGTTAATATTTTTAAGTGCTATAAGGCCTTTCAAAGTGAAATTCAGAGACTAATATTCTATTTAATGCAATGTATTTATATTTTAAAGAGAAGATATAAAAATCTTTTTATATTTGGCAATTAAGAAATGGCAAGTTATTGAAAACAAAACTAACAAAAAGCCTTTAGAAAAAGCACACCTACAATTACTTGCCTAATGTTTTATTGACTTATCTATCCTAAAAGTGTTCATGCATTTTTTAGGGGTTCATCTTAAACTACGACAATGTATCATATATATATATTAACTCACACTGAACAGAGGCAGCTTCCTGCTGTATCTGACCTTAGAGTTCCCTGCAGTGTAATAACTGAATCTACCCAGGGGGAAAAAAGATTAAAGGGATCTCCTACAAAGATGGAAAAAATTCTAATGCCATACTATAACATTTATATTGAACAGACAGTGTTCTTGAAAAAACAGTAGTAACAGGCCCTTATACATGATATTCCAGTATGGAGGAGCTATAGCACGCAATGCCCCTATGCCCCTTAGAACACCCTCTGACTGTGACCGTGGAAATCCGGCATCCAAATTTGCCACATTTTGAGGAAATAAATCTAGTGAAAGCTAGTATAAGTATCTCATTTAAATAACATTATAAAAATCTCTTCAAACTACAAGCCCAGCCTATATTGCAGTCATCATCTTCCTAAAAATATTATGTGTTGCCCTTGGATACCAAAAGATTACTGTCCTGCACCGGGGGTATTCTACCTACTCAAATAGATATATATTGCTTTTCATGATTTAAAAGTCAATTTGCTTGCATTCACGATTTCATTTCGTGAAATTTCTTTGCAAACAGAAATATTCTTAATCTGGAGTGGCGTGTGTGAGTGAGTGTGTATGTGTGTGTATGTGTGAAACTGCAGTTAGATTAAACTGCATCCACTAAACACTAATTCCCCATAATGGAAACAAATCCATATTTTACCTATACAATTTATGTCTCATAATTCTAATGCATATGTACCATTAGGAAATATTGTAACAACCAAACAATGTAATTAATTGAATTAAACCAGAAAATCCATTTAAGAAAAGAAACAGAAACTGAAGCTAAAAATAATTGCAACAATTACATACGTAATGGGTCTACAATTCCTAGGAGAATGCCATCCTAATCCCTTCCCTAGACAGGAAGTTCCATACCTTTTTTCTACTAACTGGCCTTCCAGTCTGAATATAAAGGAGGATCTTTCCATCATATCTTAGGATAAAATGATAATGGAGCAGGTGGTCTCTAAAGGATCCTGGAACGAAAGGGCTTCTCATGTCCTCTTACTTTACTTAGAATTTTGCTTCAGAGTGCAAGAACGGAAAAATCTGACTTACAATGTAACTGATTGATAGAAGAATTCTAAGACAAGAATGTTTCAATTGTTTCGTGTAAATAATTAAGTGAGATTTGTAATAATCATTTATATATAGAAAGGAGCTACTTATTTTAAAATATTTGTGGCATTATCCACTTAGCTACTACTTTTATATAAATCTCTCACCATTGAAAGAAGACTTTTTTCTGAAAGCCAGTTCAGCATTTAACTTATTGGTAATCTTTCTAATTTTGCTATTAAATGCAGCTTCTGCAGAGAAGAGAAAAAACTGATGATACTCATAAAAACCTTTGCTCTTATGATATTCATCCCAACTGATCTGTACTTTTTTCGCTTTTCAATCCTTTTTCAAATATGATGACCATAAATGTATACACTATTTCAGATATGGCTACAACCCACCCTTTCCATACTGACAGCTTATTTCAATATCTTTCTTAATTATTCCTCTGTGTGGCTCAGACTGCTAAGACAGTCTGTTATTAACAGCAGCTGCTTGCAATTACTGCAGGTTCAAGTCCCACCAGGCCCAAGGTTGACTCAGCCTTCCATCCTTTATAAGGTAGGTAAAATGAGGACCCAGATTGTTGGGGGCAATAAGTTGACTTTGTATATAATATACAAATGGATGAAGACTATTGCTTGACATAGTGTAAGCCGCCCTGAGTCTTCGGAGAAGGGCGGGATATAAATGCAAAAAAAAAAAAAAATACTAGCATGACCCGTGCTTTTATTTCCTCCAATTGCTCCATTCAACACTTTCACTGAACTACCCACTATTTTCTCAATATCATTTTCCTGGTTAGCTACCAATAATATGAACCTAGTTTTTTGGCCCCAGTATGGATGGATCACTTTATATTAGTCTGACCCCATTTGGTTGCCTTGCCATCCATTTTAAAGAAATGCTTCTGGAACTCTTCCTATTCTGTTTTGGCTTTTGCCACCCCAATTTATTAGTTTCTTTTGCAAAATTGACCAGGCTACTGCTTATCCCCAATTCAAGATAATTTATGAGAAACTTCTAAAAGACTGGTACAAAGACAGTTCACTGAGAAAATGTACTTACTCTACTTCTCTCCACTGAGGAAACGGTCCTTCCACCCTGTTTTGTCTCTTTTTAAATCTCTTTAACCCAGGATACTAATTTTCTAAGAAGCTATTGATGAGAAAATCTGGCGAAGCCTTTTTTTAAAAAAACAACAACACTCAATCTATATGCCGACTGAAATTCTCTTAAAGCCTCTAGAATGTTGGTGAAGCAGGATTCAAGAAATCCATGCTAATTTCCTTCAGCATGGTTTGTATTTTTATGTCCTTATATATTATTCTTTGATACTGTTTACTAATTTGCCAGGAAAATATTAAACTAACAGCCCTATAATTTTCTGGTTCCTCCCAGAATCTATTTTTCCAAACTTGTTGTGACTTTAGTTAGCTTCCAGGCCTCTTGAATTCTTAATTTGAGAAAGAAGTAAATTAGCAAATTTATCATTGTGCAGGATTAATACAGGGGTGAAATGCTCCCGGTTTGCACCAGCTTGCCCGATTAGGTAGCGATGGCAGTTGCTGGTTCGGAGGACCGGTAGCAAAAATCCCTGGTCCTGCCCCTGTGCCCCTGCATTATCAGCAGAGGGTTTTTTTTTTACTTTTAAAAGTTTTTCTTCAGATGAAAACATACCTTTAAAAGTAAAAAAAAAAAACCTCTGATGATCACGGGGCTGAGCAGAGATCATCAGAACACTTTAAAAGTTTTTTTTTAAAAAAACTCTTCAGCCGAAGGGGGGAAAAGGAAAAGGGGGGGGGCTTTAAAAGGGTCCTCTGGCCATCCCAGCTGAGTTCCTCATCACCAGAACCTTAAAAAACATGTTTTCTACATGTTAAAATAATTATTTTAAGAGGTTCTGGGCTGCTATGAGGGAACTTCAGCTGAGACCTTCAGAGGAGCTGACTTTAAAACTTTTTTTCCTCTAGCGATCCCAGAGGAGTTTCCTGATCCTAGCAGGCTTTTAAAATCACTTGTTAACAGCCCCCACTTACAAGAGCCCCCATCCATGCCACCCAATGCCTCCTCCTCACTTACCTATAATTACTGCATACTGCTCCTTTCGGGCTGGCAACGCAATGCTGACTTCAGCTACTGATTACAGCCTGCTTTGACTTCCTGCTTTGCTGAATGAGGAACTCTGGGAGTTGAAGTCCGCAAACCTAAAGCTACTAAAGTTGGAAACCCCCTGATCTAAAAAAATAAATAAAAATAATAAAATAAAATATTTGTGCAGCTTTCTGAGATTTGGTGTGTTTCTTTAGTGTTTCACTCTAACTACACAAACACACAAAATCTCACAAAGCTATATGTGGCATTTTGTGTGTGTGTGAGTCAGTTGTGTTGTGTGTGTGTAAAGTGTGAGGTTCCTCCTTGTTGCAGGGGCCATTTTGAGTGAAGTGCAGCTGCTTTTACATTGTGTGTGAGTCAGTTGTGTTGTGTTGTATGTGTGTAAAGTGTGAAAGTTGTTTTTGGTACCTCTTATTGTTTTGTATACTTTGTTTATTATTTTTATTATTTATTGTTATTGGCCATGCCCACCCAGTCATCTGACCACCAAGCCACACCCACAAATTAAGCCACGCCCACAGAACCGATAGGGAAAATTTTTAGATTTCACCCCTGGGTTAATACCAATTTGGCATGATGGTTAGGGTACCAGGAGTTGTGTCTTCTAAACCCACCTTAGGCATGGAAGCCAGCTGGGTGACTTTAGCCACTCAAGTCTCTCTGCCCAATCCATCTCACTTTTTTTGTGTGGGGAAAATAGGGAGAGGAAGGAATATTATGTTTGCCATCTTGAATAATTTATAAAATGTAGCAAGTGGGATATAAATAAATAAAATATATCTTGGTTGCTATCAACTGAAGCTACTCTGAGAAAGAGATAGAAGCAGTTAAGGCAATGTTCAAAGACCAAATATTCAAAGAACAATTCTGAACGTGGAAAAAGATCTTATTGCTTCTGTGTACTTCTACGACAATTTTTCTGAAAAGAAAATAGTTGCCTGCTTTTTTAATGTTTGCTACTGCAAACTTTTAAAAAAAATTATCATTAAAAATAAGCTTCTTTGCCATTTTTTTCCTGCAGGTTGGGTAATAGACAGCATTCAGCACTACTACCTCAACTATTTTTGTGCCCTACAGCAAAAGCAAAAGCACCCAAGAACACGCTCAGGAACTGAAGTTGTCTATCAGAGTGACCATTTTCAATATGCATATTTATTTCCTGTACTAGGAATATTTTTTCCCATGCTTGGCACATTGCCTAACAGCAACCCAACTCAGAACACATCACAGCTCACGGCAAACCCAAAACTTAATTCCATCAAACTAATTACTGTATTTGAATGCAGAGTATTCTTTCTCCCAACAGGGAAGGGTTGAGGAAACAGTAGGTAACAGGAAGATAAAGAAAAACTATTTCAACCATCTTCCAATGAAATGATCAAAACCTCTTTCAAACTGTGTGGGAAGGGAGGGGTAGAAAGAGCAAAGCTGCAAAGATTATAACTAAGAATAACATTGCAGTGGGTTAATGCTTCAAAAAGATTCAAAGACTAAAACTGTACCCCAACTAAGTTCTATGATCTTTAAAATACTAATGATCTTAACATTCATTTAGAATATGACTTAGTATCAGGATTTTTAAAATATGTCAATTAGGTGGCAAATAAAACTCAAACTGAAGAATCCTCTTAAGAGGAATGGTTCCAGAAATAAAGAGTTCTGAAGAGCTCTCCTCTTCATTTGATCCTATCTGCTAATTCACTTTGTTCATCAAGCCTCCTATTTAAATGGTAGATTTTAATGCAAGTTGCTACTTTTCATTTCTTGGGGTTACCGCCTCAAAATTGGAATTTCTGGAAATAGGAAGATGGAAATATTTGAAAGTATTAAAATATTATAGCAAGCAGTTCTTGCTTCTACAAATACTAAATAATAGTTGGATCTCAATATACTAAGCAATATCTATCTTTCTAGAAAAACTGAAAAGAACAGAACAAAACATTGTAAAGTCAGAACAGATGACCTAAATTTATGATCTATCAGCCTCCCAAATATGATGAGAAATTATTTCCAACTTCATTTCAACTTCCAAGTTCATTTAATCGCTTGTTTAAATATTCAAACCAAGTCTCTATAGGTAGATCTGCTTAATGGCTGCCCAATTTATCAACCATTTAAAGTTAAAATGGTGCTGAAAATACAAGCTTATGACTAGCCTTTGCACTGATGATATGTTCACGTAGGCAAGATTCAGGCGCTTCTCAACTAATAGGTGATTATGACTATTGAAGTGTCCTGTGATCATGTGATGGCCATTTGCACACTTTACAGCCAGTTTCCAACAAGCAAACTCAATGGAAAAATTGGTAGTCAAATTGTGAGTTGTGGTCCATTATGTCTCACTTAATAACCGCAGGTTATTCATTTAACAATCACATTGATTTGAGGTCATAAATCCATCACGGTTACTTGATATCTCACATAACAACCATGTTGCTTAGCAACAGATACTGGTCTTGTTAAGCAAGAAATACTTGTATTGTAATTACAGGGTCAGCAGTTAGAAAAAAAGAAAACAAGTACAAATGAAGATGTATATAAAACTAAAATGAAAGATATTTAATACAAATTTTCCAGATTTAAAGAGTAGTAGTTAGTACAAATAATTGTACAGAACTAGTCAGCTCAGTAGGATATTTTATTTATTAAATATATCTAGCCAACCATCTGCCAGAAGGATCTCTGGGTGGCAAACAAAAATACAATACACTACCAAACAATAAACAGTGTTGAAGCCCTGATAAAACTCATATTAAACCACCAAACACCCTCTGCCAGCCCCATCAGCATCCTGGATTCCAATCTCTAGAGAAAAGTCAGGACTTCATTACTTTCAGCTGTATGTACCTCCAGGGGGAGGCTTTTCCATAAGGCAGATGCCATAACAGATAATGCATGTTTCCAAGGTCCCAAAGTAACCTGTCCCAATGCCATATAGGGCTGTAAAGGTGATAATCAGCACCTTGAATTCTACCCAGAAGCCTAGTGGAAGCCAGAACAGCTCAAATATATGTTACATGAGATGCTCTGACTACTGCACAAGTGGCCACATTTTGAACCAGCTACAGCTTTTTGGGGTACTGAAAAGATTACTCTTAAAGGATAACTCTGTATAGGTTACATTACAATGGTTCAACTGAGTGACCATGAACAGTGCCTCCTTATTTAGAAAAGAGTATAACTGGAGTACAAGATTTATTTGTGCAAACACACTCCTGACTATGGCTGGCCCTCCTCTTTGAGGACCCAGATTGCACATCAGCTCTAAAGGGGAGAATGTCATTCCAGGCAGAGTTTTAAAAAATGGTAAATCATTAGATATGGGAGACCATAAAATCCACAGTCTCTCAGTTTACTCAGGGCTTTGCTAAAGACAGTTTTCCCCCATTCAGGTGGCAAAGCCTCCAAGTACTGAGAAACATTCTACTTCATTTGGAGGCCCAGGATATGAGTATCATCAGCATACATAACCACGTGCCAATAACTAACCTCACTTACCGTTTCACATAAATATTAAGTAGGAGTAGAGAGAGAGATACACACACGCTTTAGGGAAACTCATAAAACAGGAGTCTAGGACTAGCCCTCTGTTCTCTTATACCACTGACTGGAACTGGCCATGCAAAAAGAAGTGAACCACTGAAGAACAGTGACAGTATAAGGAAACAAAAGAAGACAAGAAGTTGCAGGAACATGTTACTATATATGAGAAAGTCTTTTAAAAATCTGGGAGGATAAGTCTAGCAATTTTGCATCACTGTCAATTTTGAGATTTAAGATTTTCAGATGTTTATACATTTAGTCCACATAATGACCAGTTGCTTTATGACAAAATTACAATGGCCATTGCAAATGGTTACAACATGACCACCACCTTGCAATCATATGACTACATTTAAGGTAGGTAAGATTTATCCCAGGTCGCAGTGTTCTGCCTTTAAGTAACCATGATTCATGACATTTTTTACTAGTTTTGGGAATTTTTTGCCTGTTTCCGGCAAAAAATGGCTATTCAGATGAATGGGATCACTCAACTCTCTGTGATTCGCTTAAAAATTACTACAGAATCACTGAAAATTACTTCTGACTATGTAGTTACCTCAACTTACAATTGCAAGAACTTACAGTAGTAAATCTGAGCTCAATTACAGTCATAAGTTGGGAACTCCCTGTGACTTATTTCCAGAAGTTGGACAGAGAAAGTAGATTTAAAATCAAAACACTTACTGTTTAGCATCAGAAACTCAACAGATGGCTCCAGCTATTCAGAACGAAGAGATGGACAGCTCTTCTAATCTCATCAAACAAGGAGAGGATTTGAGATTGTTCATAAAATGACCTTGGCTACAAAGCTTCATAGATAAACTGAGTTCCTTATAAATGGAAAAATCTCATTGTGGACCTAAACTGAAACTTGTTAAGTATAAAGAATGTCTTCTTCCAGACAATGAGGTCTAGAATAACAGTCTAAGATATTTATGAGAATACCCCTGCTCAATAACATTCACACTGATTTGACAATTATCGTTTTTATGATCATTTGAGGAAAAAATAGTTTAGTTTTCTAATAACTTATTACTATTTTTTCTTCTAAACAGAAAGAAGCCAAAGATTTTATTCCCATCTGGGAGATGGACAGGATAACAATGTTGTCTGCATATAAAACAGCCAGGATCACACAATTTGCTACTGCAGGAGAGTAGTGGGTGGCTCTGAATTACTGGATTGAAGTACAAATTACATAGAAGAAGGGCTGTCTCGCACCTCTCTCAGTAGTGACCACACCAGAGAGACGCCTCCAGGGGGAACATCTGAGTCGCAAATTGGTGTTATAATGAAAGGACTGAATGAATAGATGCTGACTTTTATGTATTGAGAAACCTCTTTGTTTTATCCCACACTTTCCTTTTTGGAATTAAATCAAAACCAGATTTAAAACTGATGAAGGCTGAAAAAAGGGAAAGGATGGGCTGGGAAGAACATTTCTCTGCTACGTGGAGGAAAAACAATGCAGAGACGGTTGGTCTCTTTTGAAACACAGCTGCTCCTCAGCTAGGATGCTTCCACTTTTAACCCTGCCTAATAGCCTTAAATAGAGATATATGCTTGCTGATTTTATTTAGCAGAGATCTATAACTGATAGATCTATAATTTGTCAGAGTTTAATACATTCTCTTTGTTTTTGTAGGCTGGATTAACAATGGCATAGCCTCAGTCAATAGTGAAATAGGTTGAACTATAAATGAATAGGGAAGCCAACATAGGAGACCAACCATCCTTGTCTTCCCTTAATCATTCTAGTGTGGGATAGAATCTCCTCCAAGCGTTTTTAATTGCAAAATGAGGTTGTTGATCTCAAATTAACAGCGCAGAAGACCAGGAAAATTATTTTGAAAGGAAGTCATAAATGGATTAACTATTGATTAAGATGTGAACTAAAATGAGTATAGTCAAGGCTATGGTTTTCCCAGTTGCAATGTATGGCTTGAAAATTGGACCATAAGAAAGGCTGAGTGCCAAAGAATTAAGGCCTTTGAACTGGTGCTGGAGAAGACTCCTGCGAGTCCCTTGGATTGCAAGGCAATCAAACCAGTCAGTCCTAAAGGAGATCAACTCTGACTGCTCTTTAGAAGGCCGGGTCCTGAAGGTGAAAATCAAATACTTCAGCCACCTAATGAGAAGGAAGGACTCACTGGAGAAGTTCGTAATGCTGGGAAAGATTGAGGGCAAAAGAAGAATGGGATGACAGAGAGCGAGGTGGCTGGATGGAGTCACTGAAGCAGTAGCATGAGTTTAAATGGACTCCAGAGGATGGTAGAGGACAGGAAAGCATAGAGGAACATTGTCCATGGGATCGCCATAGGTCGGACAAGACTTCACAACTAACAACAACAAAAAAAAGATGTGAAAATATTCTTGAAATAATTAACTCAGGATTACATGGATGTATGACAATTTGAACCAAAATTTCTATTTGTGAGAGAACCATTAACTGAGCCCACTCTTCATTTATACTGACCATGTTACTCTATACTTTCCCTCAAATGACTCAATGTACTTTTTTTTAAATTTACATTTATATCCCGCCCTTCTCCGAAGACTCAGGCGGCTTACAGTGTGTAAGGCAATAGTCTCATTCTATTTGTATATTTACAAAGTCAACTTATTGCCCCCCCCCAACAATCTGGGTCCTCATTTTACTTACCTTATAAGGATGGAAGGCTGAGTCAACCTTGGGCCGGGTGGGATTTGAGCCTGCAGTAATTGCAGGCTGCTGTGTTTTAATAACAGGCTATCTTACAGCCTGAGCCACCACTTCTACCTTATCATGTACCATATGTACATATACAGGTATAGATACACATGCACACATGCAACACATGCAAACGTATGTGGCTGTGCATATTTGCACATCTGAAAGGGGGCAAGTGTATTCACAAAAGACTGTAGTTCACTGATGACAGTAAAATCAGTTGTTAAAAGATATTTCTGGGTAAATGGGAGTAGCTTTTAATTTTGAAAAAAGAAGAAAGAAAAGGATAGCAAAAAAGAAAGTATAGAACAGAATCCATATTTTAGTGTTTATAGATTTTCTATATTCCAACTAAAACAGTCTATTGTGTAACAATCAGATGATATGCAACTTCAATGTAAGTCATGGATGAGTGGTTTACAACTGTATCTTTCAAGTGGGAGGAATCTAGGCATGTTTGTTGCTTGCCATGAGCCAGGCTTGTCATGACATCTGAAAATGACAGTGTTTTGCATTATTATAATTTCTAGTGATTCATAATTCTGCTTATTGTACGCTGCATTTTATCATGTTCTGCTGAGTTCTTTTAAACCCCAGCTTGCCTCAATATGTTTCAAGATTAAGAAGAAAACCAGTCTTCATTACATCTACTAATGAGTGGTGGAAAAGATAGCAGGCTTTGTCTCTGAACTAAACTAAATAAGGTTTAAAGAACAGCAAAGCCTACCTCTGTATTATTTCCTCATAGTAGTTTTGAGGAGTCCCTTTTTTTCTATTTTCTTTTCAAGAATCCAGAGCTTTTTTAGCTGAAGAATTTGTCTTTTTAGCCTGTGATAGCCCAATAAAACCACTATTTAATAGACTAATCAGGAGAAAGAAGTATAGATTATTTTTTCTACTCCACCGAATATTTAAGCACATGATTTCTGTCAATTAGTGATATTTGCATAATTATACAAACTACATAACTTGCTGCATACCAAATTTAACTCCCTCATCTAGGCATCTTGGGATGCAACAGGTCTATCTGTCATTTCAAAGAGATGTCCAATCTGTGCAAGATTTATGGTCAATTAACTTGAACAACTGGGCAATGTCATGGAATTTCACCCACTAAAAATTCTAATTTTCTTTCATTCTGGAAGTTGTGCCATCATGCAAAATTTTCTGATGGCACCTGGCACTTGAAAAGACTTCCCTGCCATAACTCAGTAATAAATAGTAGACTAATAGTTTTTCCCTTGTTCATCCCAATATACCACATGGAAATCACAATAAAACTTAATTGTGCTAATATCTGGCAAGAGGAAGAAAAATGTGGGTTTTTTGAAATCCAAAGCTATTAAATAATTACATCCCAAAAGACTTAACTGTCTTTTATAACAGCAGTATCTATAAATACTGGATACTCCTATCATTCAGTCAAAATGTCACATAACTTTTAAATCTAAATATTTATGTAGATGATTAAGTTATAACTTTGTGGTTATTGTTTTAGAAAATATATTCTCTTCTCAAATCTAATGAAAAAAAGTACAATGTCTTTTTGGGTTTTTATTTATTTTATGATTGCTACTTGTGAATCTTTATGTTTTAGGTAGAACATTCAAAATTCAGTTTCACTGAAGTTCTGCAATTTTAATTGAACTAGAGATTTAAAAGAAAGACAGCTAACTGATTAGCTATTGTGAATGTGCCAAACTTTGCCAGGTACTTTATTGATTTTCTGTATTGCAAAGTTAAAAACTATCATGAGAAATTATTCTGATAAGAAATAATATTGAAATATTTTTGATATATTAAATATATTATTAAAATAAATTCGCTATACCTTATTTATGCAAGATATAGATACTCCAGACAATAACTTTACTTCTAACTTAATCAAGTTAGATCAATATACAAGTTTCCCTGTGAACAAAAACTCTTAGAATAAAAACAAAAACAAAAGTAAAATCCATAAAAATAAAAATAAACACAATGAACTACAGTAAAACCTTAGTTAATAAGAGACACCAAAAGAATACCACAAGCAATTTTTTTCAAAAAATACCACAGAAGTAAACTCTTTAAAACAATATTGACCAGTCCAAGAGAATATAAATATGTTCAATGAATGCCAAACAATGAGTAATAAAGTAGGCACCAGAAAGAGCTTTTTAGCTGAAGTATTCGATAAAAGAACACTGGAAAATTCATAGCTCAATACTCAGACTGACTCTGATGATGATATCAGGCTCAAGAGGAATATATGGAGAATGGGTTTGTTCAGATATGGTTCTTTGCTCATTATAGACACATACTTGTTAAGTATAAAGAATGTCTTCTTCCAGACAATGAGGTCTAGAATAACAGTCTAAGATATTTATGAGAATACCCTGCTCAATAACATTCACACTGATTTGACAATTATCGCTTTATGATCATTTGAGGAAAAATAGTTTAGCAAGCCAAGATTGATGGAAATGTGGAAGAAAAGGATAGCAAAAAAGAAAGTATAGAACAGAATCCATATTTTAGTGTTTATAGATTTTCTATATTCCAACTAAAACAGTCTATTGTGTAACAATCAGATGATATGCAACTTCAATGTAAGTCATGGATGAGTGGTTTACAGCTGTATCTTTCAAGTGGGAGGAATCTAGGCATGTTTGTTGCTTGCCATGAGCCAGGCTTGTCATGACATCTGAAAATGACAGTGTTTTGCATTATTATAATTTCTAGTGATTCATAATTCTGCTTATTGTACGCTGCATTTTATCATGTTCTGCTGAGTTCTTTTAAACCCCAGCTTGCCTCAATATGTTTCAAGATTAAGAAGAAAACCAGTCTTCATTACATCTACTAATGAGTGGTGGAAAAGATAGCAGGCTTTGTCTCTGAACTAAACTAAATAAGGTTTAAAGAACAGCAAAGCCTACCTCTGTATTATTTCCTCATAGTAGTTTTGAGGAGTCCCTTTTTTTCTATTTTCTTTTCAAGAATCCAGAGCTATTAAATAATTACATCCCAAAAGACTTAACTGTCTTTTATAACAGCAGTATCTATAAATACTGGATACTCCTATCATTCAGTCAAAATGTCACATAACTTTTAAATCATTTAAATCATTTAAATCATTTAAATCATTTTAAATCATTTAAATCATTTAAATCATTCTCATTTAATGAGAAGGAAGGACTCACTGGAGAAGTACGTAATGCTGGGAAAGATTGAGGGCAAAAGAAGAATGGGATGACAGAGAGCGAGGTGGCTGGATGGAGTCACTGAAGCAGTAGCATGAGTTTAAATGGACTCCAGAGGATGGTAGAGGACAGGAAAGCATAGAGGAACATTGTCCATGGGATCGCCATAGGTCGGACAAGACTTCACAACTAACAACAACAACAAAAAGATGTGAAAATATTCTTGAAATAATTAACTCAGGATTACATGGATGTATGACAATTTGAACCAAAATTTCTATTTGTGAGAGAACCATTAACTGAGCCCACTCTTCATTTATACTGACCATGTTACTCTATACTTTCCCTCAAATGACTCAATGTACTTTTTTAATTTACATTTATATCCCGCCTTCTCCCGAAGGACTCAGGGCGGCTTACAGTGTGTAAGGCAATAGTCTCATTCTATTTGTATATTTACAAAGTCAACTTATTGCCCCCCCAACAATCTGGGTCCTCATTTTACCTATCTTATAAGGATGGAAGGCTGAGTCAACCTTGGGCCGGGTGGGATTTGAGCCTGCAGTAATTGCAGGCTGGTGTGTTTTAATAACAGGCTATCTTACAGCCTGAGCC
Source organism: Ahaetulla prasina (assembly GCF_028640845.1). Taxonomy (NCBI): domain Eukaryota; kingdom Metazoa; phylum Chordata; class Lepidosauria; order Squamata; family Colubridae; genus Ahaetulla; species Ahaetulla prasina. The sequence goes on from NC_080539.1 coordinate 196,895,592, forward strand.
ACCACTTCTACCTTATCATGTACCATATGTACATATACAGGTATAGATACACATGCACACATGCAACACATGCAACGTATGTGACTGTGCATGTTGCACATCTGAAAGGGGCAAGTGTATTCACAAAAGACTGTAGTTCACTGATGACAGTAAAATCAGTTGTTAAAAGATATTTCTGGGTAAATGGGAGTAGCTTTTAATTTTGGAAAAAGAAGAAAGAAAAGAATAGCAAAAAAGAAAGTATAGAACAGAATCCATATTTTAGTGTTTATAGATTTTCTATATTCCAACTAAAACAGTCTATTGTGTAACAATCAGATGATATGCAACTTCAATGTAAGTCATGGATGAGTGGTTTACAGCTGTATCTTTCAAGTGGGAGGAATCTAGGCATGTTTGTTGCTTGCCATGAGCCAGGCTTGTCATGACATCTGAAAATGACAGTGTTTTGCATTATTATAATTTCTAGTGATTCATAATTCTGCTTATTGTACGCTGCATTTTATCATGTTCTGCTGAGTTCTTTTAAACCCCAGCTTGCCTCAATATGTTTCAAGATTAAGAAGAAAACCAGTCTTCATTACATCTACTAATGAGTGGTGGAAAAGATAGCAGGCTTTGTCTCTGAACTAAACTAAATAAGGCTTAAAGAACAGCAAAGCCTACCTCTGTATTATTTGCTCATAGTAGTTTTGAGGAGTCCCTTTTTTTCTATTTTCCTTTCAAGAATCCAGAGCTTTTTTAGCTGAAGAATTTGTCTTTTTAGCCTGTGGTAGCCCAATAAAACCACTATTTAATAGAATAATCAGGAGAAAGAAGTATAGATTATTTTTTCTACTCCACCGAATATTTAAGCACATGATTTCTGTCAATTAGTGATATTTGCATAATGATGTCATTATACAAACTACATAACTTGCTGCATACCGAATTTAACTCCCTCATCTAGGCATCTTGGGATGCAACAGGTCTATCTGTAATTTCAAAGAGATGTCCAGTCTGTGTAAGATTTATGGTCAATTAACTTGAACAACTGGGCAATGTCATGGAATTTCACCCACTAAAAATTCTAATTTTCTTTCATTCTGGAAGTTGTGCCATCATGCAAAATTTTCTGATGGCACCTGGCACTTGAAAAGACTTCCCTGCCATAACTCAGTAATAAATAGTAGACTAATAGTTTTTCCCTTGTTCATCCCAATATACCACATGGAAATCACAATAAAACTTAATTGTGCTAATATCTGGCAGGAGGAAGAAGAATGTGGGGTTTTTGAAATCCAGAGCTATTAAATAATTACATCCCAAAAGACTTAACTGTCTTTTATAACAGCAGTATCTATAAATACTGGATACTCCTATCATTCAGTCAAAATGTCACATAACTTTTAAATCTAAATATTTATGTAGATGATTAAGTTATAACTTTGTGGTTATTGTTTTAGAAAATATATTCTCTTCTCAAATCTAATGAAAAAAAGTACAATGGCTTTTTGGGTTTTTATTTATTTTATGATTGCTACTTGTGAATCTTTATGTTTTAGGTAGAACATTCAAAATTCAGTTTCACTGAAGTTCTGCAATTTTAATTGAACTAGAGATTTAAAAGAAAGACAGCTAACTGATTAGCTATTGTGAATGTGCCAAACTTTGCCAGGTACTTTATTGATTTTCTGTATTGCAAAGTTAAAAACTATCATGAGAAATTATTCTGATAAGAAATAATATTGAAATATTTTTGATATATTAAATATATTATTAAAATAAATTTGCTATACCTTATTTATTCAAGATATAGATACTCCAGACAATAACTTTACTTCTAACTTAATCAGACAATGATAGGATTATTTTATTTTATTTAATGTCTAAAATATACAAGTTTCCCTGTGAACAAAAACTCTTAGAATAAAAACAAAAACAAAAGTAAAATCCATAAAAATAAAAATAAACATAAAAATAAAAATAAAAACAAAAACAAAAGTAAAATCCATAAAAATAAAAATAAACATAATGAACTACAGTAAAACCTTAGTTAATAAGAGACACCAAAAGAATACCACAAGCAATTTTTTTCAAAAAATACCACAGAAGTAAACTCTTTAAAACAATATTGACCAGTCCAAGAGAATATAAATATGTTCAATGAATGCCAAACAATGAGTAATAAAGTAGGCACCAGAAAGAGCTTTTTAGCTGAAGTATTCGATAAAAGAACACTGGAAAATTCATAGCTCAATACTCAGACTGACTCTGATGATGATATCAGGCTCAAGAGGAATATATGGAGAATGGGTTTGTTCAGATATGGTTCTTTGCTCATTATAGACACATACTTGTTAAGTAAGGGGTCCATGTACCCCAATTTTGCATTCATGAGTATTCTGTTTATGGAATTTATGAAGCACTAATTTAAAATTTCAGAAAGGAAAATCAGTGACACTGGAATACATCTATTGTAAAATAATTGCTTAATAGTAGCTGTAATTACGGTAATACTTCGGATTTCTTCAAAAAAAAAAACATTATAGGAACACATTTGTCTATAAGAAAGAATTTTGAGTACAAATATGACAACCTCTCTTTGTTTCAAAAAATTTGAGGCCTTTTACATTAGTTTTTTAAATACTGCATGAAATAGTTTAGCAAGCCAAGATTGATGGAAATGTGGAAGAAAAGGATAATGATTGAAAGAAGAGTAATTCCCCCTCCTCAAGCGTAATATTTATTTATTTTTTATTTATTTATTAAATTTTTATACCGCCCTTCTCCCGAAGGACTCAGGGCGGTGTACAGCCAAAGATAAAACACAATACATATACAATTAAAACCAACAATTAAAACCTAGCAAATTACAAAAGGCTGATAATTAAAGCGGAGACTCCTCCCCTATTAAGTTTATCGCGCCTGAAGCCGGATTAGGCTAGCGATTGGGAGTGATTGCAGCTGGCTTGGGAGGGAGACATCAGAGCAAAGATTTCTCTCTTTTTGAATTTATCGCGCCTGAAGCCGTATTGGCTAGCGATCTGAGCTGCTTGCAATTGCCTTGAGGACGGAGGCATTAAAGCGGAGACTCCTCCCCTATTAAGTTTATCGCGCCTGAAGCCGGATTAGGCTAGCGATTGGGAGTGATTGCAGCTGGCTTGGGAGGGAGACATCAGAGCAAAGATTTCTCTCTTTTTTAATTCATCGCGCCTGAAGCCGAATTTGGCTAGCGATTTGAAGAGCCTGCAGCTGGCTTGTGGAGTTAACCATTGGAGCACGATTCTTCGACTCGCAAGTATACTTCCCGTATTTCCAATGGTCTTAGGCGACTCCTGGCAAATCATCATTCAACCCCCAACGGGGTCGCGACCCACAGGTTGAGAACCGCTGGTCTAAGAGATATTCCCAAGGGGCCACTGTAGGACCAGATGCACTTCTATAGGAAGGGAATTCTAGAATATTGAGGTTATGACTCAGAATACCTGATGTCCAGCTAATACTGTTCCTGTCCTAATGTTCCCTTTGATTGTATCCAATTCATATAGTTATTTCATGCTTATGCTTATATATATGCTTATATATCATATAGTTATTTCATGCTTATGCTTTTATAAACTGTTGTGACAAATAAATAAATTTTTAAAAAAATACCCTCTGGATTTCATGTAAGCCTGGAATCTCAGCAGGCCTTCTCTGAATGTGGAAAATCATTACTAGCATTACAGACCCACTTCCATGTTATACACATATACATAGAGGGAATTGGACCAGAACTACTTGACCAGCCAGTTGAATGAGCTCTAAATGTAATTCTACTGTAGCAGATTTCTATAGCCAGCAGTCCAATTGCTGAATTCTGAATAAGTTGCTATCTTCAAGTAATCTTCAAGAGAGCTGAATACAATAATCCAATTGTGTGGTGATCAGGGCATGTAAGACTTCCTGATCAGGTATATCCATAACTGGTTAGCAGCTGTGGTTGCATGAAGACTCCACTGTAACAACTTCCACCGGCTACTATAACCAAAATCCATGATTTGAATCCCTTTCACTTAACATAAAAGTCCTAAAACAAACTGAAAATAAAACATATTATAGAGTCCTATAGGCCAGGAACAAATTTTTTTGGTAATTTTATATTTGATTTTATATTATTAAATTAATTTTATGAAATGAAAAGAGTAACCTATCAAAAGCTGCGGTCCTGCAAAGTCTGATTAAAAAAAACATTCAGACAAAGTCTGAGAAAAAAAATTCTGATCCGGAAAAAAAGAGTGTATCAGAGAAATATATCTTTAAAATAACAGTTAAAATGGAAGATCTTAAGAACTGTTTGCTAAAAAATATTAAGTAAAATGCCGTATTTATGAACCAGTTTAATGTAGTGGTACTAGCTTAGAAACTGGGAAACTGTGAGGTCAAGTCCTGCCTTAGGCATGAAAACTGGCTGGGTGACACTCTCAACCCAACTCACATCAAAGGGATATTGTGGTGGACAAAATAGGAGAGGGAAAGAGCATTGCAGTGTTTTGCTGCCTTGAGTTATTTATAAAAAATAATACAGGCAAGATAAAACCTTAAAAAAATAATTATATAAATTTAAAGAAATATACAGGAAAATATATATTCATAAAATAAATACAGATGCAAATTATGAAGTAAGATTCTAACCGATATTATCTTTTGTTTAAAAAAAGAAAAGAAAAAATATGCCCTGGCTAAAAATTAATTTGGAATATTGATGAAATCTAGAATAAAAAATATCTTTATCAAACAAATTTCATTATAAAAGAATCAATATGCCAAGAAACTTTTCTTAAAGCTCAAATTACTTTTTGTACATGGACAAATAATTTCAGTGACCTATTATTATGTATGTTATGTCAGAATTAAATTCAGTCACAAAGAACTAGACCCGTGATGGCGAACCACTGGCACACGTGCCAAAGGTGACACACCGGGATGCCCTATGCACGGTCACCCACGCACTCGTGACGTCTCGCCTGGATTACTGCAATGCTCTCTACATGGGGCTCCCCTTGAAGGGCATCCGGAGGCTGCAGTTGGTCCAGAATGCGGCTGCGCGGGTGATAGATGGAGCCCCTCGTGGCTCCCGCATGACACCCATCCTGCGCAGACTGCACTGGCTACCTGTGGCCTTCCGGGTGCGCTTCAAGGTTTTGGTGACCACCTTTAAAGCGCTTCATGGCATTGGGCCGGGTTATTTACGGGACCGCCTACTGCTACCGAATGCCTCTCACCGACCCGTGCGCTCTCATAGAGAGGGTCTCCTCAGGGTGCCGTCAGCGAGGCAATGTCACCTGGCGGCGCCCAGGGGAAGGGCCTTCTCTGTGGGGGCTCCCACCCTCTGGAACGAACTACCCCCCGGCCTTCGTCAGCTTTCGGACCTTCGGACCTTCCGCCGCGGGCTCAAAACATACCTATTTAATTGTGCAGGACTGAGCTAGATTTTAAATTTATGGGTTTTAACTGGGTTTTATTTTTTATATTTTAAAATACGGGCTTATAGAATAAGTTTTCTAATTGTTTTTATAGTGTATTTATGTATTTATGTGTTTTTTTAAGTGCCTGTAAACCGCCCTGAGTCCTTCGGGAGATAGGGCGGTATATAAATATGATTAATGAAATGAAATGAAATGAAATGTAGCCATATCAGTGGGCACGCCGGCTCAGTTCCAGCGCGCATGCGCATGCCAGCCAGCTGATTTTTGGACCTTCTCGGCCCACTAGAAGTAGGGAAACAAGCTGTTTCCTGCCTCCGGAGGGCCTGCGGCAGGTGGGGAAGGGCCGTTTTTCTTTCTCACCTGGCTCCAGATCCTCTCTATGCATCTAGGGAGGGCAAAAACACCTTCCCCAGGCCCTCCGTAGGCCGGAAACGGCCCGTTTCCCAACTTCTGGTTGGACAGGAAGTGACATTTTTTGCTGTCCCCAGCCTTCAGAGACTCCTAGAGTGGCTCTGGAGGCTGGGGACAGCAAAAAATGTCACTTCCTGGCCAACCAGAAGTTGGGAAACGGGCTGTTTCGGGCCTACGGAGTGCCTCTGAGGGGGTAGGGAAGGCTGTTTTCAACCTCCCAGATGCATAGAGAGGACCTGGAGCCAGGTGAGAAAGAAAAATGGGCCTACCAGGCCATCACATGCCAGTAGCGGGGGGGAGGGGGGTTGCGTGTGCATGCGCAGGGCGGGACGCATAGAATTATGGGTGTGGGCACGCGTGTGTGCGAATCTTCCCCCTACCCACCTCCATCCTGGCACTCAATGGCAAAAAGGTTAGCCATCCCTGAACTAGACAAATAAACCTCAAACATATCAGCCATAAAAATAATAGCAACAGAACTAGAAATAACACAAATATTGTCCAGCCTGCTTTCCTGGAAAATACATTTTATAACAGAAACAGCTAAACATGTTCCACATATGTAAAAAATGAGAAGTGTCAACTTTATTTTTTTGAGAATCTCCTTCTACCTATAAAATCCTGTCCTGTATATTGAAGCGCTTCCAAAGTCTTTGAATTGGTATACTGACAGGTTAACTAAGTATTTTTACAGGCAATGCAAAACACCTGCTTCTGTTCAAGGAGAAGTATTGAAGCTTTTCTTCCAATTTGTTAAACAAACAAGGTAAAAAAAAATCTTTAAAGGTAGAATGTAAATTAATATATAGCCAGTAATAATATAGTAAAAACAAAATAGTATTGTATACACATCAATATTTTATTTATAAATACCGCTATAGATGTATTATATATTTTAAATTCTTTTTCTATTAAAATGTAAAGTCAGAATAAATATATTTAATTAACTATATTGATGCCATATTAACTTAAAATTATTAATTGAACTTTTATATTTTACAATATATTACCACTCTAGCAAATTATATTTACCGATATATTTGTTGTTTCATTTTTTGTTAATCTCCAAAACTATTTTTTAGAATTCTGATTGTTAAATAAATGTTGGTAATTTGTTACAGGTATATTTGAAATTGGGCTTAACTATTTATATAGATCTTACAGCTCCATCTAGCTCTATACAAAGGAACATAGTATTAATAGAAAAAAGTGAAAATACTTTATGGAAAATCTATGCTGTATAAGTAATACAGCAATACTGTTGCCAATGTGTTTGCTTCCATTCATAAATAAGAAGTTTGGTAATCCTTTATTATTTCTATCCACATCAAACTAGCTCAATTCCATTTTTTGGAATATTTTTACAATTGATTGGTATGAAAAAAGAAAAAAAATGAACAAGACATCCTAAGAAAGGAAGGAACTGAAACACAGTGTAAGATTCAAAATAAAGAGAAATTGAGAGTGAGAAGAAAAGAACTAGAGAAAATTAAAATCAAATAATGGATCCATGGATGTTTAATATAATTATCTAATTATACTTGTCAATATTGTTAATCTAAATTACTTTGCTGTTGTGGGCTGGGTAAGGTATGTATATCTCATAACTGAAGTATTAAAGTTTCACTCAAATGCTCAAATTTATGGTGGATTTTGCCTTATTTGACTGGTGCTCAGTAAACATTCTGGGAATACTATACTAACTAAATTTTAAATTCATGATCTTTATTTATTGCTTTAATATTTTATATGGTATTTTTATTCAACGACTTTAAGCCACCTAGAGACATGTGGGCAAGATGGACAGCACAGAAGTTTGAATGAATGAGGCTGATTTACCATCAAACCAAGACATGAAATATCACTTGCCCATTTTACTAGAGATCATAAGAAATGTAAGTGGCTATTGCAAACTCCAGTCATATGGATTCAACAATTACAATATAGAAAAATAGTGGAAGTTTTCCTATGTTGGTATCAACCTCCACACAACTGCTAACCTGGCAAAACTGGGCAATTGATTGGTCAGTTTATAGCGGTCAGAAATTGGGATACCTTTTATGTCAAAGTGCATCTTTAGAACTGAGAAGGGATTGTTCTTCTGATTTCCCTTTCTGATGGCAAACCTATGTGGCATGCGTGATCCGTGATGGCGAACCTATGTGGCATGCATGCCAGAAGTGGCATGCAGAGCCCTCTCTGTGGGCAGCCACGCCATCACCAGCTTCTCTTCCAGGTTCTGTCGCGCACATGCATGGCGCCAGGTGGTCCATCGCCATGCACACCAGACAGCTGCTCTCTTCTGGGTTCTGGTGCATATGCTGGTCTTCGCATGAAGACCAGCTGGCTGGCATGCATGCACACACCGGAACCCAGAATAAAGCAGGTGGCTGGTGCGCATGCATAATGGACCAGCTGGCTGATGTGCATGGGCACAACGGAACCCAGAAGAGCAGCTGGCCACTGTGCACATGCACACCAGCCAGTTGCTGACTTCTGGGTTCTGGTGGTCTGGCACGCATGCTCCAGTTTCGGCAATCGGTGCTGAAAAGGTTAACCATCACTGCCCTAGATCAATAAACAATGAAAGTTGAGATGCGGCCAAAGGACTTTTATCAAATGCGGTGAAGATCTGCAGTAGCGTGCCAATGGTGGGTCCAGCAGAGCTGGTGGACAAGTATCTTCACTTGCCTAATATCAGAGAGCAGAACTGTATCAGTTTAGAGCCAATGACTGGCCAGATTAGATTTCAGCCATAATCAGGGCCAGTCACAAGTCATTAGATACTGAGCTCAGTGTGTTTTATGTTAGTAAATCAACAGCTAATATGACTTTCTATCAAAGTAGGGTGCTAGTTGTGCCTGTTAGGTTTACTCTACTCTATGATCTGGCAGTGTATACAGCAGTTGATGATATAATACACTTCCAAGCAAAATATGAGTTCACCTCAGTGATGAATACTGAAATACTTAGTACGTTTCTGAAACACCCTGATTGAAAATGCTAACACCATACTCCACTAGTTCTATTTCAAAGGAAAGAACAAAGGAACAATTTTAAAACTTTTTTAAAAATGTCATGACAAAGGAGAGAAGAAAAGGACGAAAAACTACAAACTACCAAAAGACAAAAGAGAGGAGAAAAATGCAATTCCTTCCTGATGGAGAAAGTTCCTGATAATGCAACTATTACAGCAATCCCAAACAATTTTTAAAAATGGGAATTATGCCTTTAGGCATGGACACTGGAATAGGCTTTCCACAAAAGGCTTAACCCCAGAAGGCTCTGATGAGATACAAAATAGGAATGTCTGATGTGTGACACCCCAGACCTGATTTCTTTTTTTTAATTATCTAAATGTGTGTATCTAAATGAATGTAATTTGTGATATTAAAGAGTATATTGTCTGAAGAAAAGGTTTTTATGCTGTATTTTGAACTTCAAAGAATAGAACAAATATTAGATCTCACTTTGAATGATGAAAATGTTAATTTATGCATGGGTTTTGATACTATACTGCAATATACTATGGAAGCCAAGTATATTTGTTTAAATACTAGAAAGAGTCGGAATAATCTAGTTACATGTTTTCACTTTTTTTAGTTAACAGATTTTGTAATGGCAAATAGAAACTGTTTCAGATTGTCTAATCAAAAAGCAGGATTTAAACCTGATTTTTTTAAAGCATTGAAGACTGTGAAAAGAGGGTAGGCCCATTAATCATCAATCCCATAGCTCTGAAGCAGGCAAAAAATAAAGGGAGGAATATGCCTAAAAGTATTTTATGGGCAGATCTGCCTTGGATCCTCCAGTTAGGATAAGAAGTATCTAGGGACAAAGAGTTGCAACTAAATGCATCCTATCTCAAAACTAGGATGCAACATGATGATCTTTAAACCTATGTATCAAAGCTTTCTATGCTTATTCTGCCATAAAGTATGTTCCTATTCCAATTAAACTATATGAAAAATTGAAATAAGTCAGCACTTAAAAATAGAATAATTAGAACTCTAAGATACACTCTAGGGCAGTATACTTCAATAAAATTATTACTTGTCTCTAGAACATTAAAATAAACCAAAGACAAACTGACTTAGCCTCTTGGGAAATGTAACATCTCCAAAAATACGCTATTTAAGATTTGTCTCTTACTGGTGTTATGTATATGATTCTCACTTAAAGGTCACAATAGATGAACTCACTGTAATTTTTAAGGGCTTATTTCATTAAAGACATTCAGTATTAAAAACGTAACTAGTACATTTATATGAAGTGTAAAAGGCAATTTCAGACCATCAGCAATTTTATTTTTCTAGGAGCATGCTAGGTGGTATTTATTATCCAATTTCCCTAGTGAACTCTTTTTTCAATCCATTAAAATTGCTCTAAACTTAATCACCCTATTTTAAAGCAACATAAAAGCAAAAGTGGACCACCACTCAACTTAAAACTAGTAGCTGACTTTTCCTGAACCCAAAAAAAGTTTACTAAAAAAAGTTTTAGCAGCAAGTTAAATGCTCTTTCTGAATGTTATTACTCATTTAGTGGTAGACTATACTAGTGGCATAGTTTTATATGTCATATTTAGTTACAAAGATGTATTAATCAAATAATTTAGCATTACTGATTTTTTACTATTAACCATAACTATTTTTCTAGGATCTTAATTATTGCTTAATGATTAATCTTGATTAATGTTACTATTTCAATATAATTATAATATAATATAATGTAATGTATATAATAAAAATAACATAACGTAATGTAACGTAACGTAACGTAACATAACAGCCAGAGGCCGCAAATATGAGGCGGGGGAGAGATCAAGAGAAGAAATGTAATGGCAAGACAAGACCCTGCATGGGATGTACTATCGACAAACAGCTGAGCGGCAAACATTGGGAAATCCTACCAGTGGCTAGAAACGGCTTGACTACCATGGCAGCACAAAACAGCACTAAGTTCCAGACCACAGAAGCTGGGATCTACCACATTAGACAGAACTCAAAATACAAACTATGCAGAGAGGCCTCAGTTCAACACATAGTAGAAAGGAGGAGATGTAGGATGAAACAACAACACTGAATGGCACAACCAAGTAGCTGGCATTGTGTATAGGAACATTTGTATAGAATAAAAGTTAGACCTTCCTAAGTCTAGATGGGAAGTTTTGAAGAATAAGAAAGTTAAGATCCTATGGGACTTCCAGATCCAGACAGACAGGCCAATCATCCAGATACTGATCAAAAGACAGTGGTTGTGATAAATGTACTAATATCAATTGACATTAGGAAAGAGTAGGAGAAACTGGCGAGAATGTGATCCCAGTGGTAGTTAAGAGCACTTGCTCCTAATCTGGGAAAATGGCTCCAACAGATCCCAGGAATGACATCAGATTTCTATCCAGAACTCAAGGCGGAAAACATACCTAACATTCCTTCCTCCTCCTATTTTCCCAACAACAACCCTGTGAGGTAGGTTGGGCTGAGTGTGTCTGACAAAGTCACCCAGCTGGTTTCCTGCCAAAGGCAGGTCTAGAACTGACAGTAGAATTAACAAAGCAAAAACATATATCTTATTGGAACTCCCTTGTTCCCATTATGAACTGAATATTAGCAATGTAACCCCAAAAAGTCTTGATTCTTTTGAATGCAGCCTGCAAATCTGATTCATTCAATGTAGAAGTCTGGTTACAGAATCTGGAATATTACCCACTAACAGATTAAACAAATGCAATTGTCTGGTAGCTTGAGCTTCCTCTCACGGCTCTTTTTTTAGCACTTTTTTTTTAAGCACACTTTCTATTTTATTGGCCGCTGCTGTGTTTTCGTATTAGCTTATAAACTGTATGTTAGTGCTTCAAGTGTATCCTATTTTCACATTTAAACAATTCTCTGGGTATTTCAACAACTCCTTCAGCTTTATTGCTAATAATATTTTCTAGAGTCCATTTTATTTCATAAATGTTTGGCACTAGTTTTGGGATCTTTTTGAATACTTTTTCCTATCTCTTTCTTTGTGTTATCGCTTTGTATCTTCTTTCTTTAATAGACATTTGCCTTCTTTGTCTTTAGCATGGAAATCTTTACATAGAAGAATTTTTTAATTGCTTTAAACAAATTATTGTCCTTTGCATTCAATCATCCTCATTTTTATTTTATTTTATTTTAGCTTATATAGGTAGCTCAACTTTTAATTTGACAAACTTTTCTCTCTCTGCAATAATTTTCAGCATATCTATTCCGCACAACTATTTCACCACCTTCTGCTTTTTATATTTGTGGATATTTTTGTTTGCTTCATCTTTAATAATGTCAGACATTTCAGAGACCTTCAGGGATTCTCTTTAATAAAACAAAACTAACAAAACCTTAAGATAGAAGATTTTACCGTCAAAGCATGATCCTATGAAATACTGCTGATGTCATAACTTATTGATCTAATACATGTATTAAATTTCTTTAATTTCAACTATAATTTTACAAGGAATTTTTAATTATTAAACACAGGTAGTCCTCAATTTTCAACCATTCATTTAATGATAGTTCAAAGCTGTGATGAAGAAGAAGAAGAAGAAGAAGAAGAAGAAGAAGAAGAAGAAGAAGAAGAAGAAGAAGAAGAAGAAGAAGAAGAAGAAGAAGAAGAAGAAGAAGAAGAAGAAGAAAGTGACTTACGACCTGCTACAAAAAGTTACAAAAATCACATCCACAGTCACATAAACATGATTTTGGTACTTGGAAACTGGCATCTACAACCATTGCCACATCCTTCAGTCACGTGATCAGGTTTGTGACCTTCCTTGTCAGCTTCCGACAAGCAATATAAATGGAGGAAGCTGAATTCACTTAACAACCATGTTATTCATTTAATGACTGCAAGATTCACTAGACCAAAGTGGCTCCTGTATTAATATTGATGTACACAATGATGGTGTGTATTATATCTCCAAAAACAATATAGTCATTCTAGTATTTTCCCTTACACATCCAATCCTATGTTTGTGTGAAGAGAAATTGGCAACAAATAAGCAATATGAGCCTTGTATTTTATTCAAAAACATTTTCAACTCATTTAATAAAAAGTTATGTGTATTCTTACTGGAAATCAAAACTGAGTCTGAAGCTATATCTAAATCTGAAATTTAATCTTACACTATGTTCAGTCAAAAGTAAATGATGATGGAACGATTTCCTGAATGGACAATTTTGCAACAGAATTGGATACGGTATTAGTGACAAAAAGAAAAAAGAAATTTGAGCTGATAAAGTTTTAAATTTTAAAAATATCAATTTGAATTCAGATTGCATTTTTAAGACCCTGTCTTTGAAACACACTAAAACCATTTTTACCATCTATACTTGTTTCCCAAATATTCCCTGTAGGTATTTTTAAATGAAAGAAATACTCTATACTTTTCAGTGACTATCAGATAAAGAAAACTATTCCTGGACTTTTTTACACTTTGAAAAGTTGTCTTGCCATTATCTTTAACAGTCTAATCACATTAACTCTGAACAAAAATAGTGAATAAACACTGTTGAGCATACCTATCCATCCCTGTAGAAATAGATTGTCTTTAGCCTTTAAGAAGTCAAAACGCATACTGTTAGTTGGAGATAACATATCTGGGATTTGGAGTTTGAAGAGGAGATGTTAATAATGCTTCAGGTTATCCATCAAAAATACAGAATTCAAGATTAGAAAACAAACTAAGATTAGTGAGTTCATTTTAAACTGGTACTGTTAAAGCAGTATATAGCAATATAATAAGCCACTTAGCAATGTTTAGATTTAGAATTAGCTCTTGTGATGACATTGCTTCTATGTAGGTATGACATATAGCAAAGCAACCACCTTTGAATCCCTCACTTCCATGAAACTTCACACCACTATAAACTGTGTCTGTTAGCAGTGGTAATAAATGTATGAGACTCCTGTCTGGGCTACTTCATTACTTTCTTCCTTACCACTTTCTCATTTGTGTGTTTTTTTCTCCCCATCTATCTGAGAATCCATACTATCAATGGATACAGACTTGCATTAAAACTGAATATAGAAGGATTTCTTTTAATTATTATTTTTTGTTTCTAAGGCAGAAAGAAAATATTATTTAAGGCTGTGAGAAGATGACTAGTTTGAAGGTGATAGTGAAGTATTTTAATCTTTTATTTTCAAGGTAAAAAGATTTTACCCAAAAAAAAATCTATTTTCAAAAGGTATCTAACATTAAGTGGAGGGCAAAGGAAGTCCTGTCGGATAAATAGAAGGATGCCCATATTGGATAAGTAATATGCCTTGTGGAAAAGAAGATATATAAATGCTTTGGTCTTATGACCAGAACATAAATGTATTAGCTTCCAGTGTGCTCCTGGGCACAATTCAAGATGATGGTTGTCACCCTTCATGGCATAGGGCTATGTTATTTGTGGGAATCATTTCTCTTCAGTTACCCATCCCATTAGATCAAGCAGGAAAGGCAGGGCTTCTCAGTCAAAGAATATCATCTTGTGAATCAGGCCTTTTCTACTGCTGCACCTGCCTTTTCAAACACTATTTCTCTCAGGATTGGATTGGTTCTAAACTGCTGGCTTTTCAGAAGGCTATCAAGACATAAATGTATTCATCAGCATGGAGGATTGAATTATTAATTAGGGCCCCTAATAAATATTTTTCTAGTTTGGTCTGGCTCCTTCACTATTTTATATTATCCTGGTTGTATCTATATATTCCTAAAATTCTTGTGTCTGATTGTCTCTAACCTTCAGTTGTCCATAACCTCAAATGGCTAACTTTTAGAATGGTTCCAAAGACCAAGACCCATGGCTCCTGTGGGACTGAAATCTGGCAAAGTTTGGCCTGCTTCAGTGCTGCCACATGCTATCACATGGTCACCATTTCCAATGTTCCCTGCCAAGTGAAGGAATGCAGGTGAGACACTGCACAGGTGCTCAAGTATACAGTGGGTGTCTGAGGGGCACTGTGTGGGCCAAGACAAATGTTTGGGTATGCCTGAGAGACACTATGTGGATTTGTGAGGATACACAGGTGTGCCAGAGAGGAACCATGCTAGTTGATGAGTGTGTGTGTGGAGGCCCAAGAGACACCATGTGGGGTCAAGAAAGTATGCAAGACTCACAGCGGGGTCAGGCAAAGTGAGTGGGGGTATGCAAAAGATGCTGTATGACTCAGGGAGGTTGTGCTCCTGCATGTGCTGGGAACCGTGTGAAGGTTCTGGGAAGGTGCAAGGGGATGCCATTAGTAGTAGGTAAGAAAATATCTCTGATATGATGACAGATCACTGGCTGACTAGTTGTTTTTAAATGTTGTAAGATGCCCAGAATTGCTATTGTGGGAAGAACAGCTGTATAAATTGAAAAAATAGTTAATAAATACAGACTAAGCCTTCCTAGAAGATCTCAATAAATGTGGAGGTTCATATAAACACGAGGTGCTTTTTCAACTACCTACAACTTTAAATGCAACATGGCATTTAACAGTCAGCATTTTACATTTTGTCCTACTGGTAGACAGAATTTTGCTTTACTCAACATATAATATAGTCTGTTCATGTTCTTCTCAAGCCTAAAGTGGCTACTTAATTTTGTACCAACTGGAAGTCTCCAGAGTAGACACAACGGCAGCACCATGTATAATACATTATTTATACTCTACTTTAAAGAAGGTTACTAGCACACAGCCCATTACTTTAAGAGGACACAACTGATTTATCCACCAAAGCTAATAAAATGGTATCCTGACCACAGCAACATTTAGGTTTTAGGGTTTTTAAAAAAAATATTTTTCTTGTTCAATTGCTGAGTCATGCCCAACTCTTCACAACCCCATGGACCACAGATGCCAGGTCCCCCTGTCCTCCAATGTCTCTCAGAATCTGCCCCAACTCATGTTTATTGCATCAATGTCAGTATCTAACCATCTTATCCTCTACTGTTCCCCTCTCTTTTTTCCTTCAAAATTCAAACTAGAAGCACCTCTAAATTACACCTTTGCTTTTCTGGTGGCTGATAAACCACTGCCCTGGAATTATAGTTCCTCACACTTATCACCTCTTTTATCTGGATTAGGTTGACTGAAAATATTTACAATCAATTGAACTATATTGGTGTACTACACAATACAGCTTAGGCAGGAAATTCAGCTATAATTTATAGACTGAGGAAGAAAATTTGCAAATCCCTACATGATTCAAAAATTATGTTCTGATCTATACCAGTACAGTTATTCAATTAAAAAAAAGTAGTTATCATAATTAAAGGACCAGCTGTTCAGGTTTATAGTTTGGTTTGTGTTTGTGTTTGTTAGCCATTGCCACTTCTATAATTATTTCCCAATTTTATGTTTAAAATAACTATTTCACCAAAGTAAATCTTTTTAGTGTTTATCTTGGCGTGGGCAGATTAAACCAGACTACAATGAAAGAACCTGAAAAATGAACAGCTATCTTTGAAATTGAACCTGCTATCTCTGATTGTACAGCTTTAAGCCTATTCATAATCAGCATGGTGAAGGCTAGGTGAAAGCCTGAAGGCAGATAACATATAAAAGAAAATATTTTCAAAGCAAGTGAAACAAACAAAGGAGCTTTTTTTAAAAAAAAATGGCTTGACATATTAATTCTTCAATGAACAGTAGGTTTACTTCATGCACAAAAGAGAAGCTATCTCTAGGATCAATCTTAATAGTTGTATGCTGCAATAAGGAATTCACAGGCAGAAAAAAAACAGGATTCTATAGACTTAAATATAGATTGGCAGAAACCTTTAAATTTCCACTCTCAACACCAATGAAATCTAATTTAAAGAAGCAAATCCCAAAGGAGAGAGAGCCTCAAACACGTTTTCATTCACCGCGAAATTTGAAGTTTCCATTGCTACGATTCATTTAAAAAAATCATTTGTATGGGTGCTCTATAATATACTGCCAATATTACTCCAAAATAATACATACAAGGGCATTCAGAAAATAGTTGAGGCAAGAGGGGAGAGGTTTCTTGAATAATAGCTCTATGCATTTCAAAAACAGATGAGGCTATTACTATGACATGGCATGTGGAAGTCTTATCCAAAGGAAAAGATTTTAAAAACCTCCCATTGTATATGCATATACTGCTTAAGTTAAGCAGTATACTTAAGTTAAGTTAAGAAGATGCTTAACTTCAAAATATATTTGAAAAAAACCAAATCATCTGGAATATCCAAAACCATTAAGTCGCTCTTTTTGGTTGGAATATTACTACAAAGGACTAAATTCCAGAAGTCAATTATCTTTCATAGGAAACACTGTTCAACATTTTAGGTGAGAAGTGTGATATTACTTGGATACCAAGAAAATATAAATGTTTAATGAAAATTCCCATTAAAAGATTCAAAAAACAATGTACTTTGAACATTTTTTTTATCATGGATTGGTCATGCAGTCTTATACACAGAGTGACAACTTGTTTCATAACTTCCTTATTCCACATGGCCATCTTATACCAGCTTCAGGAAAAAAACATCTGAAGATTTCTAGTTAAAAATATCATGGACATATTTCTATTTACCTGTAAATTTATCAAGTAAACATTACAATAGATATTTATAATACAATTTCAGTTCCTGAATTTCTGATATAAAAGGAAGGGTGAATAATCTAAAGGTATATCCTGAGCAATTTCTTCTATTTAGGAACATAATTCGAAGTACTGATTAGCTCTCATATTTTCCAGAGAGATATTTGATTTATTGAAGGTTGCCCTCAACTTACAACCATTCTTTTAGTGACCATTCCAGGTTAGAACATTCCTGAAAAACATGATTTACAATTGGTCCTTGCACTTATGACTGTCACAGCATCCCCAGAATCGCATGATCAAAATTCAGGTGCTTGGCAATTGGCACATATTTTTGATGATTGCAGCATCTCAGGAAAATGTGATTACCTTCCCATCAGACATCTGGCAAGCAAAGTCAATGGGGGAAACCATATTTGTTAATCAATGGAACAGCTTGCCTTCAGAAGTTGTGGGAGCTTCATCGCTGGAGGCTTTCAAGAAGAGATTGGACTGCCATTTGTCAGAAATGGTGTAGGGCAGTAAAGGCTAACCTTTTTTGCCATTGCATGCCAGGAGGCGGGGGAGGTCGCACGCATGTGTACCCACAACCATAATTCTACGCGCCCCACCCTCCTGCTCCTGGCATGTGATGGCCCAGTAGGCCCGTTTTTCTCTCTAACCTGGTTCCAGAGCCTTTCTATGAGTCTGGGGCAGTGGTGGGATTCAGCCAGTTCGCACCACTTCGGGAGAACCGGTTGTTAACTTTCTGAGCAGTTTAGCAAACTGGTTGTTGGAAGAAATCATTAGGGCAGAGAACCGGTTGTTAAATTACTTGACTCCCACCACTGGTCTGGGGAGGGCAAAAATGGCCTTCCCCCCCGTCCAAACTGCCCATTTGCCAACTTCCAGTTGGACAGAAAGTGATGTTTTTTGCTGTCACCAGCCTCCAGAGACTCCTAGTGAGGCTCTGGAGCCAGGTGAGAGAGAAACGGGCCTTCTCCACCTCCATAGGTCCTTCGGAGGCAGGAAACAGCCTGTTTCCCTACTTCTAGTGGGCCCAAAAGGCCTGAAAATCAGGCGCCGGAGCTGAGCTCGCATACCTATTGATATGGCTACACATGCCATCTCTGGCACGCATGCCATAGGTTCACCATCATGGGTGTAGGGTCTCCTGCTTGGGGGAGGAGTTGGACTAGATGACCTACAAGGTACCTTCCAACTCTTATTAATCTATATCTGTAACAACTGCATGGTTCTCTTAACAAATGCTGTGATTCCCTTAACGACTATGCAAAAAAGTCATATCAGCCGCTTTCTGAGGAAGTGGAGTTGACTAGGGTCACATATAACCTGTGTCGTTCATTTTTTCCCCTGAACTGAAAATATGCTTGTTTGTAATGCTGTAATATTCCTCCAATTAATTAAAAGTTAATGAGAGCATAAATTCAGTCCTTCATTAATATAGGAAAAATTATGTGTGTATGTAGGTATGTATGTATTTGAAACTGAAGGTAAGAAAGTCATAGCAGGGAACATTCTGTCAACAGATTATGTCCCTAACCAAGCAACTGTTTGGCTTGTGCGTTGTTAGGAGATGGCCAGAAGATTCTTATATACCACTTTAAACTACATGATGCGGGGGAAATTATCAAAATTTGAAAATGTTTCAAATTGTCTGAAAAATCGGAATTGTTTGTTTTTGTTCATTAAAAGAAATATTATGATATTCCAATTGAAAGTGTCCTTTATATACAAAAATAAAATAGCTCTTCATGTTTCAGATTAAATTTTAAGAAAGGAGAAACATACAAAATGAAAATGTATGAAATAGTTTTCCTATTTCAATTAAAAATAATTCAATTTGTTCATATTGAACATAGTCATACATTACTTTGACATGCAGATCAGAAAAATGGATGGAATGTCATGTGATGTAACAGATTGAAAATGTTACTTGATTATTATTTCTTATTTTTTTTCTACAGTTTGCATAATATTTCAAACCCCCAAAAGGAATACTATGATGGATGTGTATATATAACAGACAACCTGACTACTAGATTATAATTCTAGTTTTCATATGGGTTTCTTAAAAGTGGAAAGTATATTTAACTAGTGCCCTGTAGTTATTGTAGAAACAGTAAAATTTGCCATATAGGCTTTCAAGACATAATTAAAGTATCAGATGGAATAATTTATTTTTTATTCTGATATCATAAAAGATTGATTTGCAAACTATGCATTCATAATCTACATGGACATGGTATCTATGATATATGCAGGAGCCAACTAAAAAGTGTTTTTGTATGATGCAATAATTGGTGCTTTTATTATGTATAAGTCATCATACAATCTGTATGCTTCCCCAAAATAAAATTTTAAAATGAATGTCTTAAAATCCATATATTTTTCCATAAAATGTCTACAGGATTCTAGTTCATATTCATCCCTTCACTCAGCCATAGCTAAGATATATAGCTATGTTTATGTATATAAGACGACTTATATAAAGCAGAAATTATAAACCCCCATCAAAGTTATCATAACCAATATAAAAATAGAAATCACATTAAGACCTAGACAAAGAAAATAAAGTTATCTTCTATCCCTTTCCAAAAGAAAAAGAAAAACAGCAAGAGTGTGTCAGAAAAAAAGCATGTTTGAAGGGCATAGCAGCGTAATGAAAAAGACCCTGCTATTAATTACAACGTATCTGGTGTCAAAAGATGGAATAACAAAATAACAAAAAAAAACTGTCCCAGGGACTTTAACTATAAGTCTTATACTGGAAAATTTATGTGCCAAAGTCTCGAACTATTTTATACTTTAAAGGTCAACATTTTTAATAGTGCTTGGACACAAATTGGTAGGCAACACATTTATTTTAAAACTTGCAAGTTGTATTCCTTCTTATTTCTATTACATGATTCCAAAGATAAAAACTAAATCTTGTTAAATATTTCCATGAAAATGCAATGGACAGAGCAGTAATCTTTGAGCAACACTTTCTGAACTGACCCACAAAACAAGAATTCAATTATGGTACCACTAGTTCTAATCTTAGACAATCATTTATTTAAAAACAAAAACAAAAAAGGAGATGCTATCAAAGTCTCTGAAAAATTAAATGCTTAGCAAAAATTATCCATGAAACTGACCAAGCTTCCTTCATTTTCAATATGTAGAAATCCTAGGTTAGGTTTTGTTTCACATATCTTGGCCCCATCACAGACTGTCACTAATCAACAGCTGTTAAATCCTAATTCATTTTATGATTTGTTTTGTTGTGAACTCAAGTCCACATAGCTGGCTTCAGAATACAGATTCTCAAATTATGACTGCAATAGAGACCGCAAAAATTTATTGTTAAACAATATCGTCATTAAATGAAGGATCAGGTGACCACACCCAATTTTATCTACAGCTGTTAAGCAAATTACTCATCGTCATTAAGTGAGGCATCACACAAGCATGGCTTGTGGCCTCCTGCTGGCTTTTCCATTGACTTTACTTGTCAGAAGCCAGCTGGGAAAGTCATAAATAAAGGTGATTCCATAACTACAGGACTCTGCAACCATCGTAAATGCAAGCTGGCTGTCGAGCAACCAGTCACAATCACAGGACGGTGGGAATACATAAGTAACCTTTTTAGTTTTTTAATTCAGTCATAAATAACTTTTTTCAGCACCATTGTAACTTGGAATGCCTTTCATGGATTACTGCACTAGTACTAGTAGCACCAGAAAGAATGAAGCGACTGGGCCAAAGCCAAAAGGACACTCAGCTGTCGATGTATCTGGTGCTGAAAGGAAAGTCCGATGTTGTAAAGATCTTTTCTCCATAGGAACCTGGAATGTAGGATCCATGAATCAAGGCAACCTGGACGTGGTCAAACAAGAGATGACAAGACTGAACATGGACATCTTAGGAATCAGCGAACTGAAATGGACAGGAATGGATGAATTAAAGTCAGATGACCATAGGTATACTACTGCGGACAAGAATCCCTCAGAAGAAATGGAGTAGCCTTCATAATCAATAAAAGAGTAGGAAAAGCAATACTGAGATACAATCCCCAAAATGACAAAACGATCTCAGTTCAAATCCAAGGCAAACCATTCAACATCACAGTAGTTCAAATCTATGTCCCAACCACTGGTGCTGAAGAGGATGAAGTTGACTGGTTCTATGAAACCCTACAACACCTTCTAGAATTAACACCAAAAAATGATGTCCTTATCATCATGGGGGATTGGAATGCTAAAGTAGGAAGCCAAAAGATAACCGGAATAACAGGCAAGTTTGGCCTTGGAGTACAAAATGAAGCAGGGCACAGGCTGGTAGAATTTTGTCAAGAGAATACAATGGTCATAGCAAACACTCCTTTCCAACAACCCAAGAGACGACTCTGCACATGGACATCACCAGACGGTCAATACAGAAATCAGATTGACTATGTGCTCTACAACCAAAGATGGAGAAGCGCTATACAATTAGTAAAAACGAGACAAGGAGCTGACTGTCAACATACACTGGATCATGGAGAAAGCTAGGGAGTTCCAGAAAAACATCTGCTTCTGCTTCATTGACTATGCTAAAGCCTTTGATTGTGTGGATCACAACGAATTGTGGCAAGTTCTTAAAGAGATGGGAGTACCAGACCATCTTATTTGTCTCTTGAGAAACCTATATGCGGCTCAAGAAAAAACAGTGAGAACTGGACACGGAACCACTGATTGGTTCAAAATTGGGAAAGGAGTCCGGCAAGGCTGTATACTGTTGTCCTGCCTATTTAACTTATATGTATGTCTCTTCCATTACATACAAATTACTGACGAAGTTTTTAGTAATAAAAACTTATAAAAATAAATTTAAAGTATCACTTCTAACATGCTTGATAAACTATTAATCCCTGAAGGACTTTCACAAATTTCAAAATCCCTAAATCTATATCTACATAAGAACGAGTACTTGTAATACAATTCTTTTAAAATTATCAGATATGTTTACCTACTGTTAGCTCTCTCAGGTAAACCAGACAGGAAACACAACCAAATGAGTTGGTTCTACCTTATTTTAAGGCTACATTAACAGAATTGTACAAGTCTGAAAGTACAAACTTCCCACCACGACTTTTAACTGCTTGATCCACTGTGGTGGGGGTGGGGGACAGATCCTTCCTAACTTTCTTTGACCATTAAGCACAAGGGGGTTCCATCGCCTCTTCTCAGATTGTTTCCTAGGCAGCATCTCTTCTCCCCTTCCCTCACCCATGCATTCCATTACCCATTTTCAATTTTTCAACACAAATAAACTAAAATGTTTAGAAATCTTTCAGCTAACTGGTTCTTCTATACCAGTGATGGCTAACCTTTTATGTCACTGCGTGCCGACCTGCATGCTGAAAATGGCACACAAAACCATCCTTGGATCGCACGGCCTTCATGTATGTGGGAGTGTGTTTTTTTTATATTTTATTTGCATTTATATCCCGCCCTTCTCCGAAGACTCAGGGCGGCTTACACAGTGTTAAGCAATAGTCTTATACAAAGTCAATTTCTTGCCCCCAACAGTCTGGGTCCTCATTTTACCTACCTTATAAAGGATGGAACGCTGAGTCAACCTTGGGCCTGGTGGGACTTGAACCTGCAGTAATTGCAAGCAGCTGTGTTAATAACAGACTGTCTTAACAGTCTGAGCCACCAGAAGAGCAGTGTTCCATCGTGCATGTGCATGCCGGAACCCAAACTTCTGGTTTCTGGCGCCCAACAAACAGATGGCCATTGCGCATGTGCATGACAGAAACCCAGAAGTTTGGGTGTCAGCGGATGCATGTGTGACTTAACACTGCTCTTCTGGGTTTTGGCGCTCCTGCATGTGCAAAGGTTTTATACAATCTGATAAAACGGACGTTGGCTTACCTGAACGTCCCTTTTCAGTGCGCTGTGGGAGAATCCAAGCATGGGTTATTGGCTGAGCTTCAGTTTTTCCATGAAGGCGTAGTCATCCAGTGTGTCCAAATGAAGCAGAAAAAACCCACCCTGGGACCTAAATCAGGATGCCTAGAGGGCGGGTTGGATTCTCCCGCAGTGCACCGAAAAGGGACATTCAGGAAAGCCAACGTCCGTTTTCCAGTGCGCTGCTTGGAGATCCAAGCATGGGATATACCCAAGCTCAAGGTTTATGGGTGGGAAGCTGACTGATCTCTGGGCCCTGGGTGGAGTGCACTCTCTGCAGCACCCGCCATCCAAAGAGCACCTCAGCCGAGGCATAACTGTCTAACTTGTAATGTCGTATAAATGGTGACAATCATGACCAAATGGCCGCCCTGCAAATGTCACAAGCTTGTGTAGCCCAGGCAGCCGCTGTGGCAGCACTCTGAGTGGAGTGGGCTACAATCCATCCTGGTGAAGGTTTGGCCTTGATTTCATATGTCTTTGCAATAATACGCCTTCAACTAATGGCCCACCATGGACGGGGAGACCTTCCTGCCCATTGACGAGGGGTGAAACGAAACAAAGAGAGCTTCTGTTCGCTTGAAGGAAACAGTTCATTTAATGTACCTGCAGAGGGCCCTCCGATGTGCAAGGTGTGCCATCTTTCTTCCAATGGGTGGTTGGGATCTGGACAGAAATCAGGCAAAATAAGCTCCTGGGCATAATGAAACCAGGAGTTCACCTTGGGTAGAAAGGAGGAATCCATCCACAGAACAACTCTGTTCAAATGGAAGATACAGAGATCCCCTCGTACCAAGAGGGCCGCTAATTCAGATATCCTCCTAGCTGATGTTATTGCCACAAGGAAGGCAATCTTAAGGGAAGGAACTGTTGCTGCAGCCTGTTCCCTGGAATGGTAGCAAGATTGCTCTCCCAGTGCTGTGAAGCATCACAAATATATTCAGAGTTTGCCGCGGCTCACCAGGCAGTAATTCTGGAGTGGTCTTGCTGAATTAGAGTTGTGAAGGTGGTGGCGGTTATGCCACGGACCGGGTAATCAGCTCACACACCGGCAGCTGAGGTAAGCGGAGAATCATTCACCCACTGTGTGGAGGTGCCCTGAGAGGGACAGAACTCCAAGCGCTGCTAGTTGATTCCTTGGGGCGATGGCAGTCAGCCTGGAGCCCCAGGGATGACCAACACACTGACGGAAGCAGAGGAGGCAGGATCCAGCCTAAAGGTTGTCCTGCTGCAAAAAAGCCTCCTCTATTAATTTAATCTTCAGCTACTGTTGGAAATCCAAGCTGTGAAGCAATCTACTCTATCTAATTGCTGGAGCAATAATAAGACACATCTCTCTAGCTAGACTGAGTGGAAAAACTGAAGCTCAGCCGAGCAGAGGAGGCGTGGTCAGCAAAAAAAAGAAAAAATCTATACTCTGGCAAATAAATGAGAGAAAACCCATGCTTGGAAAACATTACAAATTTCAAAAGCTACAAAATATGTCCCCTCATAAAATTCAGTGTCAAAGCAACTAATATTTCCAACCATCCACTGATTAAAAACGACTAGTAATCAAATAAGATTTAAATTTGCAGAATGAGTTATTTCTACTCCCAGATCCTGGCAAAAAGGAAAAGGCTATTCCGACAGCTGGAAATCCTATTCAGAGAAAACTTCCCAGTCCCTATTCAACAACCAGCAGGAAACTTCCAAACTCTATGTCAAACAGATTATTTGAAATGAAATCAATGTAGGAAATTGTTATTTCACTTTGGTGTTGCAATAGAAAAATAAGGGGACATTTTGATTATCAGTGATCAGCACCCAAATGTTGAGCAGACTTATCATCAAAGGAGCCAAGGGCCCTTTTCCATGGCCCTTGTATTAGATAAATAATAAATCGATTTTTTGTGTTCATTTTTATTGAGACCTCAAAAAACCGTGAATTATTTCTTAAATCTTAAAAAAGGTTAAAATATCAGGCAAAGGTTCATTTTTCCCTTAAAAAACAAGGAGACAACTGTGTCAAAAGTCTACTTGCCTCCCTCGTTAACCAATGCATAGTAAAATGCAATATTAGACTGACTTATCCTTCCTCTCCAATACTTAATGCAACTCAACTTTACACTTTTTAAAATTGAGTAATTCAGAAATAATTACAGAATTAAAATTAGTTTACAAGTAGTCCTCAACTTATTTATTTCTATCCTGCCTCTAGTAGAGTCTTTCTTCTCAGATGCTGCTTCTCAGAGCATTTTCTTCTCTGGAATCCACCTCCTTAGCTCGTGTCTTTCTCCTCTCCAGAGGACACAATAATAGCAAAGCTAGCCTTTCAGAATTTATTGATGTATTGATTTATTGCTAGCATTTTTGCAAGATTTGAGGCCCATTGCTCTAGTGTGTGGGAGGATTTCCTCTCCCTACACAAAGGAGAGAGGAACCTCAGCACACTGGAAGAACCCATCTCAAAACCTCCATTTCCTCCTTTTGCAACCTTTCCTGCTGCTTTCCTTAGAAGCCAGCAGAAAAGATTGCAAATGGCAATCGCTTGATTGACAACCGGTCATAAATGCTAACAGTGTGCCAAATGCCCAGAATATGGTTGTGTGATGGGGGTGGGGGGAGACAATGTTTCCATGGAAGACTACATATATTACACTTTAACCAGAATGCAGAGAGAAAGTTTAACTTGGATAGAAAAGTAGTGCATAATCAAAGACATATTTTAATTTACTTACTCACTCATGGTCTGATTTTCTGGCCTTTCTTTACTGGTGAAAATATCCCAGTAAAGCATGAATTTAATATGGAAATCAAATGCACTGATACTTAGCCAGGTAAAGCAACCTTAACTTGAAGAAATGACTGAATAAATTTATGGTTACTATGGGAAATATTATAACATTTATAAGATCTAAAGACTTGAATAGTTTTATCTTACTGAATAGCTTGTTTCAATTGTTGAAGCATAATGATGACTGGAGCAGATGGGAGTTGTAATTCAATGTATAATTGAAGAGAAAAACCAAATGCAAATGTAATAGATTGGTTCCTGACCTCTGGAACATTGTGCCACTAGAAGAGAAATTGCCTCTACCTACTTGGCCTCATGAAAAGGTCTCAAAACCAGGCTCTTCCAATTCCTTTGGGGTTCTGATGGAGGTCTTCCAATACTGGAGGTGGCTAGTGGACCAATAAAGAAGAACCCACTCTGTTCCATTTGTATACCAGTTCCTAGTTTTATGCAATCATTAATTTTAATATTTCTATATTTTTGCTTTTATTGTAAGCTGCCCAGGGTCACTTTGATAAGGAGATGGGCAGCATACAAATTTAATAATTATATAAATAATAGAAATAGAAATACAAGATACTCGGCTTAGCAATAATAGTTCTAAAAAAGAACAATTGTAACTGATTTCCAAATAAGAATCAACAGTTTGCATTGCCTGCAAAAACGGCAAATGTGATTTCAGCCTTCATAAAAAGTTACATTTTTCAGAATCAGAAGTAATAATTCCATTCTATTCTGTAATGGTCAGCCTCCATCAAGCCTGTATACCAGTTAAAAACAAGGCTTCAAACTAGGGCAACTTCACAACGGAGATAAGAGGATTGGAAACTAAATCATGGAGAGAAGTAGAGGGAACTGGAAATAATTAGGGTTGAGAAAAGAAAAGATGACTATGACTCTTCAAATATATATACTACAAATAACTAATTATTTATCAACATGCACAGCTTCCAAAGTTGAATGGGTACACTAGATGTTGACTATGGCAGCTAAGAAGTGGCAATTTTTACTTTATTGTCTTTTAATCTAGGAAAAAGGATTCTCTCTACTAGACCATCTAATACATTTCTATAACTTGTTATTTAATCATCAGAATTACTTTTTACCTTTAGCAACAACGCAGAGTGTGCAGTAAAGCATTTTCCCAGAAAATACACTTTGCGATAATATTTCAAATTATATTTTCATTTTTAAAAAAACATTAGTTGGTCTGCATCTTTGTCTTCAGTTTCATTACTGGGAAACAGTATTATTTAAAATTCAGGATTGGTCTTCTATTTATCAAATTATTTCAGTTATAAATTCAGGTACAACATCCGTAATTTATTAATTAGCTTTTTTCTTTTTCATACTTCTTTTTAAGCCTCATTATAATTCTTTGTTATACAATAGTAGATCTAGTTCCATGATGGCAAACTTATGGCGCTTGTGCCAGAGGTGGCATGCAGAGCCCTCTCTGCTGGCATGCACAGCATCGCCTCAGGTCAGATTTTCGTGGCGTTTCTTTCGTGAGCTTCTGTTTCCCTGCAAACGACGAAAAAGAAGCTCACGAAAGAAAAAGACCTTACCTCTTGCTGGTGTTTGTATGCCCTGCCTCCTGCCGGCCAGTTGGTCTTTGGATCTCTGCTGCGCATGCACGCATGTCCACGCATGTGTGCGTGTCTGTGCACGCACACATTTGCACATGTCCACACATGTGCACGTTCACGTGCGCACACACCTTTCAGTTTGGGCATGCGTGCACACACAGTTTGGGCATTCGGTGTCTAAAAGATTTGCCGTCACTGATCTAGTTTGTCCCAGGCTCTGAATAAACCATATTATAATCTGGTATTGGATACTTCTGGGCACTCACCATGTTTAACACTTCAGCAGAGTTTGAACGCTAATCTGTTATTCCTTCTTACTGTTTATGTCTCTCCACACTTCCTTAAGAAGTACTGGTAGTCCTCAAGTTATAATCATCCATCCAACAACCATTCAAAGTTATGGTGGCAGTGAACAAATGGTAGTTATACCGAGTCTCCAATGTTATGATTATTATAGTGTGCCCCAGAGTCACATGATCAAAATTCAGGCACTTGATAACCTGTTCACACTGACAAGAGCATTTTAACTCTTCCATCTCCTGTCTCTTCCCAACTCTAATTAACTACTTATCCTGTGCTTAAATGGACCTGACAGACCCCCTCTGAGCCTTGCTGCTCTGCACTCACTAGGCAAGCTTGAAAAAAGCAGGAAAACAAAACTAGGCCCCGGGTGTGTGGGACTGCACAAAGTATGAGAGAGGCACAAAGTATGGAGAGGGATGCAAGAATGCACAACAATGTGAGAGAAGCATGATGAAGCTTGAGGAGGGGTATGTGTGGGTGTGACGCAGTGAAGCTTTGGTAAGGTGTGTAAGGGTATGAGGGAAGTGAGGCAAGGCTCAAGAAGGATGCAAAAGGGTCCACAGGGGTGCAAAGGAGATGTGACAAGGTTCAAGAAGAGTGTGTAGGAATGCAGGAGTGGTAGAGAAGGTGGCAAAGCTCAGGGAGAGTGAGCAAGATTGCATAAGTGACCAGTGTGGTGCAACTGGGGAAGGGCTGAATGTGTGTGGGAGTGGGGGACATGAACAACAGTGATTTATGACTTTTCCAGCCAACTTCCCCAATTACTTTCTAGGGAAGCCAGCCAAGAAGGTTATAAATGGCAATAATGTAATCACAGGTCATTATGACCAGTCAGGGGAACCATTTGCCAAATACCCAGATCACAATCACATTACCACAATGGGGGGATTGCTAAGACCAGTTGTAAGCAGCATTTGTTCAGCACCATCATAATTTCAAACAATTACTGATGGAATGGTTTTAAGTCTCAAATTACCTTACTGGGTGTTAATTACTCCTTCAAGCATTGCATAATTATTCTTTCAATCAACCCCCACCCCAAAAGAGTGACAATCCTTGACATTTTAATATATTCCAAATATGAGAACTATAAATACGTGCTTTTTAAAAAGTGATGACCAGGCATTATTGCATTTAGACATTAGAGAAGACTCATACGCCCTAGTCTCTCTCTTTTTTTCCCCATGGTCAGTATTATCAAGAAAGCAGAAGTAATGGTGATTCATAATGAATTTTACTTTGAAGCAGAGAGCAGGACAGACAATGTCAAGACAGATTATTGCACTGTAGCAGTTAATAAGTCATGGATAATTGGCTATCCAGCATTACTGGCATAGGGTACTCAATTTATTCAAGAAAGTTTCACAATGGTATAGTTGAAGTTTGATTAATCCTATCTGCAAATAAATTCAGTCACCCATTATACTGCCAATACCAACATATCATTGTTTGTCGTGACTCTGAGTCTGGATAGGGAAAAAAATGTATTTGTGTATCTCAAAGCCTGACCAAAATACAAAAAGAGAGAGAGATTGCTTCCTCCTGATATGATCAAATTCTACCAAATATTTACAAAAAGCCTTTGGCACAGGATTCCAGTTATCAGTCTTTTTTTTTAGAATTTCCAGACTATTATCAAGCTTGGCATTGGAACAGCCGTAAGTCCAAAGTTAAATGCAATCAAGATGGAAGGTGCAAATTCTTATGGAAAGGAACGAAATGCACATAGTTGTAATAGGATGTTAGTAATGATATAAGCTGACCAGAACTGAATTGTGATTAGGAACACATTTTTCCATCTGCTCTTTCTACAGAAGATTGGTACCTTCTTTTTGTAAATGATTCAAACACATCTGCTTTAAGGAAATGGAAAATGTATTAAATTTAACTGTTTTGCATGAAATTCTATGATTGCCACAGTACCAGTACTTTAAAAAATAATTTTAGGGTTAGCTCAACATTGTTCTACTTTTAACAACCATCTGATTTCATAGTTGAAGAGGTTACTTATTACTTGATTTGTGATCGACAAATTCCATGCATATTTCCGTTGTGCAACAGGTCACACAACCAAGTGACTGAAAACAATTACTTTTATGATAAGTACTAGAAAACACTGGAAGTAGTAGTAGTAGATTTCTAGAAAGTTACCAAAATCTTTCTTTTTCTGCAGTTGTGTGCTGAAAACTTTGGAGAAGTCTCCTGAAAATACCATGGACAGCCAATAAAAAACAAATAAATGGATCATACAATGAATCAACCCAAAGGTCTCACTTTAGGCACAAATGGCCAGGCTTCACTTATCCTACTGCAGACCTACTATGCAGACTTAGCTCTCTCTAGAGAAGATTCTAATGCTGGGAAAGGTAGGACGTTGATCAACAGCAAAGATACAGTAATAATAGGTGCATGACTGAAAGACTGAAAGGATCATGGAGAAAATCTCTGTGGTTGCTAAGAATCAACACCAACTTGATGAATATATAATTCAATAAAATTTGTAATTTGCATGTGCTTTTATTTCATTATTCATTTTTAGGACATTTTAGATGTTTAAATTAAAACCACTTACATGAGCAGAAATACAAGCATAACATTTTTTTAAACAAAATCTACTGAAATGTTTTTTCTTTAATCAGAAATGCCTACTCATGGTAAAGTACTGCAATTAGGTGGATGTCAAGGTTAGCTATGAACCTTTTCAGTACAAACACTGCATCAGTGTAAAGCGGAAGTGTCTTGTAAAAATCAATTTGCAATACCACATCTTCTTCATGCCACAATTTCTATCCACTCAACATGACTTTGAACAAGCAGGAGAACTGAACTACTGCTATAATATTCAACCTTCACTTGAAATTTATCTTGAGGGCAGAAAATAATTGGATGTTGCACCTATTAACTCAGTTTCATTCTGCTAATTATCCTACAGTAATAATCTTGGTTTTTTCCCTCATCACTGTATTTGGAGATGGATTAATGAATGCATTGGTGAAATTATTTTGAGGGCTATCAAATAATACACTAAATCAAACTTCTGTGAGCATATCTACTTCAGCTGGTACCAAGGACAACTTTCATATCAAATGTTTCTAATGAATTTAGAAGTAATTGAAATGCTCTATCTCTACCTCAGTTTCTTATTTAAGCCTCAAATGAGCTTTTTCTATTATATATTCTTTATTGTAATATTCTCGATTTTCTTTAGTGGCCATGCTTATTAGTTGATGAACTTGCACAAATTACTGACCAGAATTCTTTTCTTATTTATTTCAAAAAGTAAAACAATCTATATGAATTAAATACATCTTTGCTAAACCACAAAGCAGGGGAGGACATATGCACTATGAAATTAATATACTTCTGTAACAAAGTTAATTATGTAATATTTGAGTAGCACCAGAGAAGGCGGGTTAAACATACATAGAAAAAATGGATAGCAAGAAATCCAAAATGACAAGAACAGAACTGGAAAACAAAAGAGACAATTCAAGGCACAAAATGAATTAAGAGGAACCAACTCAACTGAATGCTTTGTGACACACAATAATTGTAGGAATGTTATTAAAATTAAGAACAAAAAAGGATCTATAAATAGAGCATAATATCCTGTTCTCCAATTTTGAATTAATGAGATTTCTCCAATTAACATGAACGTAAAAACCATCCATTTCATTTACCTACTATCATACTTACATTAGACGCAAATGGATAAGCAGATTGATAAAGGATTTTTTATATATATTTCATATCCCACAATGCATTATGTGTTTAATTTTTAAAAGAAATTAATTCAAGTGTCAACAGCATAATCTTACTTCTAACCATCAACTCAAATTTCAGGATACAGAACATCAATACCATATCAGTATAGTATTACACTTCCATCTGGTATAAAACCTGATACTATTTGGTTGAGATCAGCTGTTTCCAATGATTTGATGACAATGGGCAGCTGCAGGAATCTTTTTGGAAGCACAAGTTGGAATAAAATATTATCATTTATATACCCGTATGTTTTGTGCTTTGCTACAGATCTGTGTAATTGTCGATATGTGTACGGTTAGCACTATTTAAGGCAAAAACATAGTAATATTAGGAAAAGATTTGATAATTTCATGTGTTAGATGTTCTAAAAAAAAGAGGAAAAGCTACATAGAGCAGCAAACTAATCTACCTAATGTATTATCTGATTGGTAGCTGCTCTCCAGAGTTTCCAACTCTGCCTGGAGAAGCCTGAACTTTCTAACTCCACTACTGAGTATTTTGTTTTCCTTTGACTTTGGAAACATTGGTGAGCATTGTTCAAGAGAAATGCTGTGGTATCTACAGGGGGTGTTTTCTGCAATGGAAACAAAAAAAAAGGCCAAGATTGATAGATCACCTTATTACCACAAGGAACTGAAAGTACATATCAGTGATGGCTAACCTTTTTGCCATTGCGTGCCAGGATGGGGGGGAAGGTTCGCACGTGCGCGTGCCCACACTCATAATTCTATGTGCCCCGCCCTGCGATGTGAGCGCAACCCCCCTCCTCCCCCCGCTCCTGGCACATGATGGCCTGGTAGGCCCGTTTTTCTTTCTCACCTGGCTCCAGATCCTCTCTATGCATTTGGGGAGGGCAAAAACAGCCTTCCCCACCCCCTTGGAGGCCCTCCGGAGGCCCAGAATGGCCTGTTTTCCAACTTCCAGTTGGACAGGAAGTGACGTTTTTTGCTGTCCCGCCTCTCTAGGAATGTCTGGAGGCTGGGGACAGCAAAAAAAGTCACTTCCTATCCAACCGGAAGTTGGGAAACGAACCATTTTGGGCCTCCAGAGGGCCTGGGGAAGGCTGTTTTTGCCCTCCCTAGATGCATAGAGAGGATCTGGAGCCAGGTGAGAAAGAAAAACGGGTCTTCCCCACCCACCTGTTTGCCTACTTCTGGTGGGCCCAGAAGGCCCGAATATCAACCAGCTGGTGTGCGCATGTGCGCCGGAGCTGAGCTGGCGTGCCCACTGTTATGGCTACGAGTGCCACCTGTGACACGTGTGCTATAGGTTCGCCATCATGGGTATATATGGCCATTATACCATTGCAACAACAACAAATCTAATAGTGGCCTAAGACTTTTGCAAAGTACTGTACATCTGTTGTTTCTCAATAAGTAATATTAGCAATAGCACTTAGACTTATATACGGCTTCACAGTGCTTTTTACAGCCCTCTCTAGGCAGTTTACAGATTGTTGCTCCCAACAATCTGGGTCCTTGATATTGTTTGCATTATTTCAGTTTTATACTACTAATATTCTGAAAGCTGCAGATTTGTTCTTGGAATGGCAGATTTTGTATGAATATTTTGTGTAAAGAGCCATTGAGATGACCTTCAGAAAGAGGGACACAGGCAGTGGTGGTTACATAAATAAAAACCTATTTTAAATCTGGGCTATATTTCAAGCATGAGTAAGAAGCACAGACTGACTCCTCCCTAACTCATTACACTATAAGAACAACTCAGTATAAGGGGAAGAACTCAGGTTTTTAGTCCTTCAATGTAAGCCAGATGAGAAATAAATTTCATAACTATATTGTTGCAGGCCATAGGAACAGAATCAGAATGCCTGAGTTCTCTCCTCATTCCCACTTACAAATTACAATTTCTGGTAGTTCTGATGAAAAAACAGCTTGTCAAGATAAGGTAGACTTGACAGTAGAATACTAGGCAATGCATTTTTAAATGTAAACTTGTGAAAAGGCATTCTCAAAACTACCTTGTAACCACCTCTCAAACTATGTATCTGCCCTTTTTAAAGGAGTGGGACACAATTCCTATTAATCAGGAATGACCTACAAGAATCAACTCCAGTTTACTAAATAGGCAGGGCTGCTAACAGAATTATGGCTACCTCAGTTTTATAATATAACTCTAATTTCACCAAATATTAATCAATGAAAATGGTAAGCTTCAATAATTGAAGCCATATGACAACCATGATATCAGTTTAGCACCTAAAAATAGAAAGATTAAATGAGTCAAAATTAAATGTTATATTTTTTCATTTCAAATCACTTCAAATTACTAAAGACCGAGTGCCTCAGCCTGAATTTATTTAAATGTAAGTTACATAGCATTAACTCATTATATTTATCAGCTTACATTCCTGTAACTGTTCATGAAAGGCAAATTACAATTTGAAATGTATACAGTGGGTGTCAACTACACTGTGATAGTCTAATTAATCATTACAGTCCAAGACTTAATTTTTAATGCAGAAAGTTAGGTTAAAAGACTTTAGAAAATACTTTTGAAGCAACAGAGAATAAAGAGATTTTACAGTTTTCAAACTAGACAGCTACAAAATGAAATGCCATTATTACCTACTGATGATCCTACAAAAGACTACAATGTTTTGCAAACACAATTTGATGATCATGGTATTTTGAGTGATATTATTGCCAGTATCTCAATTTATTCCCAGTCTATCCACTACATAATACTGCCTTAGTCTTCTGGGAAAAGTTACTTAGAACATTAATGGGAAATAGATTTTTTAACATTTATTTATAATGCAATCTGAAGACTAGAGGCAACAAAAAATAGGTAATGCAACTATATAGAGAGATGCTTGAATCAACAGTTTTCTTCTATTATGAATGAGGACAAGTCATTGCCTGAGTACTATTTAATGCCTCTATCACGTACAGAAATAATTTTTTTTTTGCAATAGTAGATTTTATCTCACCATTCATTTATTCAGGTTTATAAAGCATAATTGACAATATTCATAAATATAAAAGTCAACGTGTCTACAAATCTACAATATTTACACACGTTGTACTCAAAATCAGGAGAGAGTCACAATGCTTAGATAAAAAGTGAATTAGGACATTTCACATATATGTGCATGATCAGGATTTTGTTTCTCTGTTTGAGTTCTATGAAAATAACTTTTTGACTGTTTTGACTGAATTAAGTATATGTTGACATGACTTTGATGCATCCTCCCCCAAGTAACAAGAAATAGTGCCACTGATTTTTGAGAAACTATAACTGAAGAGGACTCTGAGGTCTCCAATAAAAGGAGTTCACTGTCAGCTGGTTATTTGTTATACAAGACAAATTCCTTGTGTGCCCAATCATATTTGGCCAATAAAAAATTCTATTCCATTCCATTGTAACTGTATACTTTTCTGATCAATGGCCATAATAAAGATATGCTCTGTTTTATTTTGTTTTAATGCTACCCTTACTTTAAAAAAAAGATATTCCTAATAGTATTGGAATGGAATCGTGTAACATCAGGTTTCTGCATCTACAGATATATTGATGACTAGGGGCATTAGATAAAGGGAGAATTAGCTATCTAACTCTCTAATAGGGATTGTGCTGTTTTCTCTCCTTTCCTTGCAATTGATTTGCATCTCTAAGTAGAATGTGCCTACTGTGTTGGTTAGATTAGTGTTTCCAATTGGACATCTTTGTGATGGGTGGCCTTCAGGCCCCAGAATTTCCCAGTCAATAAGGCCACTGCTAAAAATTTTGAGAAATAAACTCCACCCATCTCAAAGTTGCCCAGACTAGGAAACACTGGGTTAGACCAATGTTCTCAGGGTTTTCATCACTTCCTCATTCTCTTGTAATCATGATAAGTACAATTTTGGTTCTCAGGTACCTCCTTCTCTCTCCATGTAGATTTAAGTAACTTAGGCTTTCCTTATTGTTGTTAGTTGTAAAGTTGTGTCTGACCCATCGCGACCCCATGGACAATTTCCTCCAGGCCTTCCTGTCCTCTACCATTCCCCGGAGACCATTTAAGCATGGTCAGATCATTTACTCCTTCAGCTAGATTTTCGGACCGCTACACCTCACCGCAGGGAGACGGAACCGGTTAAATGGTTCCGTCCCAGGTGCCTGATGGACCCTGAGAGGTTTCTGACGGAGCCTGGGCCATTTCCGAGGGAGTTAGCCCACGGCTCGGCTGAGGAGCTGGTGGCCGCCTGGGATGAGGCGGCCGCTGGCGCCTTAGACCGCGTCGTGCCTTTGCGGCTTCTGACCCGGCGACGAACTCGACCAGCTCCTTGGTATAACGAGGAGCTGAGAGAGATGAAGCACCGGAAAAGAAGCCTAGAGAGCGCCTGGAGGTCCAGCCGCTCCGAACCTGACCAAACACTAGTACGGTCATATATTCAGACCTACCTAGTGGCAATCAGGGCGGCGAAACATAACTATTTCTCCGCACTCATCGCATCGGCAGATAATCGCCCAGCCACCTTGTTTAGGGTGACCCGCTCCCTGCTTACGCAGGAGGCTCGGGAGGACCCCTTACAGGGACATGCTGAGGATTTTGTTCAGTATCTGTCTGATAAAATCGCTCAGATTCGGGACGGCTTGGACACTGATTGGATAGATTCAGGTGGGATGGCGGAGACAAGTCTTGAGAATGTTATCTGGGCTGAGTTCGATCCTGTGACTCCTGAGGACATGGACAGGTTGTTGGGTAGGTTGAACTCCACCACATGTTTATTGGACCCGTGTCCCTCCTGGATGGTGCTGGCCACTCGGGAGGTTACGAGGCTGGCTCAGGAAGTTACCAACGGTTCCTTGTTGGAGGGTGCCTTCCCCGCCGCCTTGAAAGAGGTGGTGGTGAGGCCCCTCCTCAAGAAGCCCTCCCTGGAACCGGCTGTTTTAGCGAACTATCGTCCAGTCTCCAACCTTCGCTTTTTAGCGAAGGTTGTTGAGAGTGTGGCAAATCAGCTTCCTCAACACCTGGAGGAAACTGTCTATCTGGACCCGTTCAGTCGGTTTCAGACCGGTTACAGCACCGAGGCGGCTTTGGTCGCGTTGGTGGATGACCTCTGGAGAGCCGGGACAGGTTGTTCCTCTGTCCTGGTTCTATTAGATCTCTCGGCTTTTGATACCATCGACCATGGTATCCTGCTGCGACGGTTGGGGGGATTGGGGGTGGGAGGCACCGTTTATCGGTGGTTCTCCTCCTATCTCTCTGACCGTTTGCAGACGGTGTTGGCAGGGGGGCAGAGGTCGACCCCTAGGCGCCTCACTTGTGGGGTGCCTCAGGGGTCTGTTCTCTCGCCTCTCCTGTTCAACATCTATATGAAGCCGCTGGGTGAGGTTATCCGTGGTTTCGGGGTGGATTATCATCTGTACGCTGATGATACTCAGCTGTACATTTCCACCCCGAACCACCCCAATGAAGCCGTTGAGGTGATGGGCCGGTGTCTTGAGGCCGTGCGGGTCTGGATGGGGAGGAACAGGCTCCGACTTAACCCTTCCAAGACTGAGTGGCTGTGGGTGCCGGCGTCCCGGTACAGTCAGCTTACACCATCGCTGACTGTGGGGGAAGAAGTATTGACCCCCAGGGAGGGAGTGTGCAACTTAGGCGTTCTCCTGGACGATCGGCTGTCCTTAGAAGAACATTTGACAGCCGTCACCGGGGGAGCTTTTTATCAGGTTCACCTGATCCGCCAGTTGCGCCCCTTCCTTGACCGGGACGCCTTACGCACGGTCACTCACGCCCTCGTCACTTCCCGCCTGGACTATTGCAACGCTCTCTACATGGGGCTCCCCTTGAAGAGCACCCGGAGGCTCCAGTTAGTCCAGAATGCGGCCGCGCGGGTAATAGAGGGAGCACCGCGTTGCTCCCATATAACACCTATCCTGCGCAGCCTACACTGGCTACCGGTAGTCTTCCAGGTGCAATTCAAGGTTTTGGTTACCATCTTTAAAGCGCTCCATGGCTTAGGACCGGGATACCTTCGAGACCGCCTTCTGCCGCCGATTGCCTCCCAACGACCTGTGCGCTCCCACAGAGTGGGCCTCCTTAGGGTGCCATCGACCAAACA
Source organism: Ahaetulla prasina (assembly GCF_028640845.1). NCBI lineage: Eukaryota > Metazoa > Chordata > Lepidosauria > Squamata > Colubridae > Ahaetulla > Ahaetulla prasina. The sequence continues at coordinate 196,933,471 of NC_080539.1, forward strand.
ATGCAGGTTGGCGACCCCCAGGGGGAGGGCCTTCTCTGTGGCGGCACCAGCCCTGTGGAACGAGCTTCCTCCGGGATTACGACAACTCCCCGACCTCCGGACCTTCAGACGGGAACTGAAGACTTTTTTATTTATTTATTTATTTATTTATTTATTTATTTATTTATTTATTTATTTATTTATTTATTTATTTATTTATTTATTTATTTATTTATTTATTTATTTATTTATTTATTTATTGTTCACATTTATATACTGCCCTATCTCCCTAGGGACTCAGGGCGGTTCACAGGCACTTAAAAATACACATAAATACAAACTAAAATAACAAGTAAAAAACTTATTACATAGCCGAATTGTTAAAACCATATAAATAATAAAACCCATTTAAAACCATAAAATTTAAAATCTAATCCAGTCCCGCGCAGATAAATAAGTGTGTTTTAAGCTCGCGACGGAAGGTTCGGAGGTCCAGAAGTTGACGAAGTCCTGGAGGAGTTCGTTCCAGAGGGTGGGAGCCCCACAGAAGGCCCTTCCCCTGGGTGTCGCCAGACGGCACTGCCTAGCTGACGGCACCCTGAGGAGTCCCTCTCTGTGAGAGCGCACGGGTCGGTGAGAGGTGTTTGGTAGCAGTAGGCAGTCCCGTAAATAGCCCGGCCCTATGCCATGGAGCGCTTTAAAGATTGTCACCAAAACCTTGAAGCGCACCCGGAAAGCCACAGGTAGCCTGTGCAGTCTGCGCAGGATAGGTGTCACGCGGGAGCCACGAGGGGCTCCCTCTATCACCCGCGCAGCCGCATTCTGGACTAACTGAAGCCTCCGGATGCCCCTCAAGGGGAGCCCCATGTAGAGAGCATTGCAGTAATCCAGACGAGACGTCACGAGGGCGTGAGTGACCATGCATAAGGCATCCCGGTCTAGAAAGGGGCGCAACTGGCGCACCAGGCGAACCTGGTGGAAAGCTCTCCTGGAGACGGCCGCCAAATGATCTTCAAAAGACAGCCGTTCATCCAGGAGGACGCCCAGGTTGCGCACCCTCTCCATCGGGGCCAATGACTCGCCCCCAACAGTCAGCCGTGGACTCAGCTGACTGTACCGGGATGCCGGCATCCACAGCCACTCTGTCTTGGAGGGATTGAGCTTGAGCCTGTTTCTCCCCATCCAGACCCGTACGGCTTCCAAACACCGGGACAGCACTTCGATAGCTTCATTGGGGTGGCCCGGTGTGGAAAAGTACAGCTGGGTGTCATCAGCGTACAGCTGGTACCTCACACCGAAGCCACTGATGATCTCACCCAGCGGCTTCATATAGGTGTTGAACAGAAGGGGCGAGAGAATCGACCCCTGCGGCACCCCACAAGTGAGGCGCCTCGGGGTCGACCTCTGCCCCCCTGTCAACACCGTCTGCGATTATTCCAGCATGCGGGACTAGCCTAAGAACAAAATGTTTTAGTTAAATTTTAATGGGGGTTTTATTGGTTTTTATTGTTTTAGTGATCAGGCCAGGATAATATTTAGTTTTAACTGGGTTTTAATGGTTATTTATTATATTGTTTTAATATGCCTGTGAACCGCCCTGAGTCCTACGGGAGATGGTGCGGTATATAAGTTTGATAAATAAATAAAATAAATAAATAAATAAAGCTCACACTGACTTAAAGTGATTCCATCCAGCCACCTCATTCTCTTTCATCCCCTTCTTCTTTTGCCCTCAATCTTTCCCAGCATTAGGCTCTTCTCCAGGGAGTCCTTCCTTCTCATTAAGTGGCCAAACTATTGCAGTTTTCTCTTCAGGATCTGGCCTTCTAAAGAGCAGTCAGGATTGGTCTCCTCTAGGACTGACTGGTTTAATCGCCTTGCAGTCCAAGGAACTTACAGGAGTCTTCTCTAGCACGATAGTTCAAAGGCCTAACTTGGTCCAACTTTCACAACCATACATTGCAACTGGGAAAACCATAGCCTTGACAATACACACTTTTGTTGGCAGGGTGATGTCTCTGCTTCTTAGTATCCTGTCTAACTTTGCCATAGCTTTCCTCCCCAAGAGCAAGCGTTTTTTAATTTCTTGGGTATAGTCCCCATGTCCGGTGATCTTGGAGCCCAGGGAAATAAAATCTGTCACTTTTTCTATTTGCCAGGAAGTGAGAGGGCCAGGAGCCATAATTTTCTTAATGTTGAGTTTCAAGCCAACTTTTGCACTCTCCTCCTTAACCCGCATCAAGAGGCTCTTTAGTTCCTCTTCACTTTCTGCCATTAGAGTGGTATCATCTGCATATCTGAAGTTGTTGATATTTCTCATTTTGTGATTCATCTAGCCCTGCCTTTCCTATTCCAGTGTGATTTCTTAAATAAAGCACATCCTTATTTTCTTGTATATAAACACCAGTATCAAGGTTTTATAAATAAAACTCATAACATTACTGTTACTGTTTTAATGTTACTGTTATAAACTTGTAACATTACTGTTCCTTCATTTCTCCATATATTATTTCCCCTGTAGAAAGCTCTCTGCTATTGAATAGTCACACTACAATAGTAAAATACTATGTCCTCTTTCCCCAACTACATGCTCTCCTGATATTTGAGACTGTACTTCCCAAAATTTCCAATCAGCATCTCAGGACACCAAGTTAAGAAGGCTTTTTTTTAAAAAAAATTAAAAAGTGTATATTTAACATTATCTCAAGCATCCCAAGTTTTGCTCCTGAGGCATTAAGACTGTTTAGAAAGAGTAGGAGGGACACTTTGAAGCCAAATCCCTTTTATATACCTTCCAGAAATGTGTTTATCAAAACAATTGACAAGGCAACCCAGGTGTTTTATAGACACTAAGCTGTTTCTCCCATTATTAGTTTGCTGCCAGCAATGTTCTTTCCACCTCCCACTGCCTTTTAGATGAAGTAAACACAGAATAGATTTTTTTTTTTGTAAGATTGTTCCTTTTACTTTTGGCAGCAGTGGGAGACAAAATTGCAAAGAGCAATCTTAAAAAATAAAAGCAATTCTGTAATCTTGAAATTACCATTATTTTGCACTCCACTGCCTCAAGGGGCAAAAAACTGTGTGAACCCCATGGTCTCTTCTTTTATGAAAGAAGTTTCGTTAGGGACATGCAATATAAAATGTCAGTCTCTCCATTCATCAAATTCAGCATTCTACTTCCATACATAGATTTCTAACCACTTCTCAGTACAGACATGTATTTGCAGGTAATTAGGAATAGATAAAATAATTGGAAAAGATATATTTCATTTTGAATCTTTTAATGAAATTTGCAGATGTAACAACAAACTGCTCAATGAAAACATATTGGGAAGGGCAGGAAACTGCCAAAAGTCTAGTGGCAGAGATATTGTACAGTAATAAAAGGAAATGAAATATCAAGCAATGTATCACTATAATCTGGACACTGTGATTTCTTTTTCTTTTTTTATAAAAAAAGTTTCATTTTTACATTATGAATGAATGACACTGTGATTTCTTGACAGCATAAGATTTTGTTTTGTTTTTAGGAGAGTAACAAAATCTATTTACTTTTGCCATAAGAGATTAATAGGTAATTTCTAAGAAGCTGCCATCTTTATTTGTGCTATATTATGTTCAATGTGCAACATCCCCCAATAGTTAGTAACAAAGTTCCACAAAATTTAAGTTTCCAGAAAATGTATGCCAAAATGGAACACAATTGCTAAACACATTGAAAAAGTCTGCCTCTGCTAACAATGGAAGGAGGATTACAATTCAACTTAATAGGATTTAGATGCCAATGGTGAATCATTTTCAACATAGATTTCAATCGCATAATGGATAGTTTTAATAGGCTTTGTTCCACATCCTATTTCATTGAGAGTTGATGAAAGAAACATCTAGATCTGTTTCCCATGTTAATCTTTGGCCAGGTGATTCTCTGTAATCATTGCAGCTTTTGTAAAATATGAGAGTTGTAGCTTAAAAACAAATATTCATATTTAGTAACAAATCATATAGTTTACTATTTTACAAATTCAAGAAGCTAAGGTAATGTATTTGCAATGTATTCATCCATGTGAAGTGAGATCTGAATTGTAATACTTCTGTTTTGTTACATACATTCTCTCCACCTTCTTAACTGACCATATTTCATCTCAGAAAATAACTTCAAATGATCCAGAGAAATTGGAGAAATAGATTATGCAAAAACACGCACTCAACATTTTCAGATTTGAGATAGGGGCTAAACATGAATTTGTCATACAGAGTGTCATCACAATGAATAATATGGCAAATCACTGGAAGTGCTAAATGGGAATTTCCACTGGAAACCAAGAAACAATACATTCAGTCTGTGTCAGACCTCCCTCAGTTTGAACCTCTAAATAGAAACTATCCTTAATGCCATTTATTGAGAAAAGTATAGTTTACTGGAAGTCAAGTGAATTACAGTAATGCATAGCCAGAACTGAGAATCACACACAAAATCTCCCAGCCTAACTTTTCCCTCCCTTAGTTACCTCCCATTACTGGACCCCATGTCCAATCAAATCCAAACAAGATGTTTTCAGAATGGTCAATTCGGGCGTAGGTGCAGTAAGCAGCTGCATTCCATTCCCAGCTGGCTGTCCTTGAAGTCCGTCTTAGAGAGATACAGTGAACTTTTGTTTCCCTCACAGCATCCCCCCTCCCATCCAGCCACCCTCCTTGAGTTCATGGCAACTGATACTGAATGATTGCAAAGAGCAAGCATGAGGTGGCCGCTGACAGTCTGATTATAAGCATTATATTATGAATATGACTTCACCAGATATAGCTGAAAAGCTAGAATTTCCAAGATATCCCTCATCCATTTCCTTTTTTTTTAAGTTCAGAGAATAGAGTTCTTTTCATATATATTTTTCTAGAAGAGATTGCCAAGCTCTGACCTGAATTGCAAGCACTGGAAAAGAGTGCCACAACACCTATGTTAAGAGGTGAAGCTGTTGAAGTGCTGTCCCGGTGCGTGGAAGCCGTACGGGTCTGGATGGGGAGAAACAGGCTCAAGCTTAATCCCTCCAAGACGGAGTGGCTGTGGATGCCGGCACCCCGATTCAGTCAGCTGCAGCCGCGGCTGACTGTTGGAGGCGAGTTATTGGCCCCAAAGGATAGGGTGCGCAACTTAGGTGTCCTCCTGGATGAACGGCTGTCGTTTGAAGATCATTTGACGGCCGTCTCCAGGGGGGCCTTCCACCAGGTTCGCCTGGTTCGGCAGTTGCGCCCCTTCCTTGATCGGGATGCCTTGTGCACGGTCACTCATGCGCTCGTTACCTCTCGCCTGGATTATTGTAATGCTCTCTACATGGGGCTCCCCTTGAAGTGCACTCGGAGGCTTCAGTTAGTCCAGAATGCAGCTGCGCGGGTGATAGAGGGAGCTCCGCGTAGCTCCCATATAACACCGCTCCTGCGCAGACTGCACTGGCTGCCTGTGGCCTTTTGAGTGCGCTTTAAGGTGCTGGTTACGACCTTTAAAGCGCTCCATGGCTTAGGGCCTGGGTACTTACGGGACCGCCTGCTGTTACCACATGCCTCCCACCGACCCGTACGCTCTCACAGAGAGGGACTTCTCAGGGTGCCGTCCGCCAAGCAATGTCGGCTGGCGGCCCCCAGGGGAAGGTCCTTCTCTGTGGGGGCTCCCACACTCTGGAACGAACTTCCCCCGGGTTTACGCCAAATACCTGACCTTCGGACATTCCGTCGCGAACTGAAGACGCATCTTTTTATTTGCGCGGGGCTGTCTTAAATTGAATTTTATCAAATTTTAAAATTTTTATTAACTAATTTTAAATGGGGTTTTAGCTCACTGTATATTTTAATTTTCAGGCCAATTTTAAAATAAGTTTTTTAATTGCATTTTAAATTATATATTGTACTGTCTGTTTTATTTTTGCCTGTACACCGCCCTGAGTCCTTCGGGAGAAGGGCGGTATAGAAATCAAATAAATAAATAAATAAATAAGAACATCATCTTGATAGAAGTAAGATATAACTCACACAAGGATAGTTATACCAATCTTTCAACAGATTACAGTTTCCACGACGCACTGGCATGAAGTTTTGAAAGAAGTATCCCAAAGTTTTTAGAGAATCAAAAATCTAGGATATAAGCCCCCAAATTGCTGAAGGTTATTCTGCATATCTCACGGAATTGTTCAACAAAGATGTTCTGATTTCAATGTAGCATGGAACTTGGGAAATATTAAAAAATTTGAATTTGGAATGATATAATATATCAGTTGCAATAGAATGTTACAACTTTCAGCTCCTCTCCCCATTTACAAATGCATTCTGATGTGTACTAAGGGACTTTAGTCAAAATGAGAAAAAGTGGCAACCCTGTCTTATGTCTTCTCCTGACTCCAAATATATATACCGTGTTTCTCTGAAAACAAGACCTGTCTTATATTTTTTTGAACCCTGAAATAAGCACTTGGCTTTATTGCCATGCGCTCAAAAGCCCGATAGGGCTTATTATCAAGGGATGTCTTATTTTGGGGGAAATAGGGTATACTGAATTGGAAGACTGCTTTATGCAGGGAGAAGGGAGGGAAGGAATGCTATCTAAAAACAAGCCAAAATGTATTGATAGTTTTTCCATAATGTATTTCATATAAAATAGTAAGTAAGGTCAGTCCCATCGATATTGTTTTTAAATATCTACAGTAAATAAAGCAGCAGCAAGTTTAGAAGTGCTGCAATGCTAACTATTTAATATCTACCTATATGCATAAAACAGTCTCAGTCAATACAAATAAGCTAATTCTGCAGACAAGAAGGGAGAGGGAGGTATATTCAAAGCAGATATCAGACTAAGAGTTATCAGACTGCCTTTGAATGATTAGGATGTATTATTTCTGATTGTTTTGGGGAAAATTAGTAATTGATGAGAGTTGTAGGAGTATAATTGAGTTAGGAGGAAAATTTTTTAGCATATATTTGTTTTATTTTTAACTATACCTTGTGTTTGTTTCGGGAAGTCGGGTGGGGGGGGAGCTTTGTGAAGGGAGAAGGGAAAGGGGGGATGGGGGAAAAAAGTTTGTAAAACTTTTTCAATAAAAAAAAAGAAGGGAGAGGGAGGGAGAGGGAGACAGAGACTTACTTTTATTTAATTATGCAGCTGGGCAATATAAGCTCATGCAATTTAGATTCACTTTAAATTTAGATAAAATCACCACTTGTAGGTATCCCATGACTTTGTAGGTAATACATCATTACATAAAGGTTTCATATAATATATTAAAATGTTTCAGAATCTTCTGAAGAAACCAGCAAAAAAAAATCTATCCATTTCAGATATGCCATGTTAAAAAAGAGATTAATAATGTTCAAAATGTCTTGATCTGGGTTAATAAAAGCTGTTTGATTTAAATTAGAAAGGGATATCAAGTCAGCCTAATCAAGAAATGAATGAAATGCTCTAAAAGCTGGATTAGGAAAAATATATAACATAAAATACAACAATTAAGATACCTCAAGAATCTCCCAGTTTTAATTTGAAAGTTGAACATTTCCTTGTTTTTTCTTAAGAAAAGACGATGCATGAACCTCTAATTACCAAATTTATAAGATGAATCAGAGACCTGAATTTGGCCTATTATAAATGGCCCTGATATTCTACTCATTTATGAACCACCTCTGCCTTTTGCTCTCTACTAATTTCTGACAAAAAACAATAAAATCTATTTTCTTTATTGAAGCAAGCACATTTTTATGTCTTTAACAAGGAAAATTCTCTACCCTTTAAAGGCAGGAACACAATCCTGAATATAGTTCTTAGGCTAAAAGAAAATGACAATCTTCTTTTCAATCTTCTTCACCAGGGATTGCTGATCTTTAAAAAAAAAACTGTTGGAAACATGTAAAAAAGAGCTTAGAGAATTATGTTTAAGATCTAAATTGTTTTTGTCCGAAAGTGAGCTACTTTTAAAATATACGCATCACAACCATCAAAAAATTTCATTCTAAGTCTTCAAAACATTCAACAGTTAAAGCTGTTTAAACGATCAGATAAACAAAATGCTTGGAGACTACTTGGGCAACTTTATTCAATATCACAAATGAGTATCAATTTCTCTGAGGAGAAAAGCCTACAATCTTTTACTATAGCCTTATTTATCTCATTTTGTACACAATTATTTATATATAGTGGTGCTTAAAAGTTTACTAGCCCTTCTGAATTTTCAGTATTTCTGAATAAATATGACTTAAAACATGATTTGTTCTGCGCACAAGTCCTAAAACTAAATAAAAAGAGCCTAATAAAACAAAAGAGTCAAAAACATTATAATTGTTCATATATGTATATGTGTGTGTGTGTGTGTGTAGGAAAATTATCCCAAGCTACAAATTTGTGTGTTGCAACAGCATGTGAACCTCTAAGATTAGTTCATTTCAAGGGAAAACTAGAGTTAGGTGCTCAATCAATGGATTATTGTGAGAGTTATATCTTATTTAAGAAAGACAATGGTAGGTATTTACTATCTAAGTCTGATCTCCACAACATAGGCAGTCTGTCATGGCTCCATCAAAGAAGATTTCTAAGAATCTCCAAAAATAGATGCTGATACTAACCCAGTTAGATAAATTTACAAAACCATTTTCAAAGTGTTTCGATTCCACCAGTCCCTTTTCAGGCAAATGAAGGTAATTCAGCACTATTTGTATGCTCCCTAGTGGATAACCAACAAAGATCATATTCAGAGCAAGGGAGGTCTCAAAGAACCCCAAGGTAATCTAAGGATCTAAAGGTGTCTCTTGCACTAGTACAGTCATGGCTGAAATTGTTGGCACCCCAGAAATTTTTCCAGAAAATCAAGTATTTCTCACAGAAAAGTATTGCAGTAACACATGTTTTGCTATAGACATGTTTATTCTCTTTGTGTGTATTGGAACAAAACAAAAAAAGGCAGGAAAAAAAGCAAATTGGACATAATTGGATTGGCCTTGGCTCTGCGCATGCGCGAGAATGGTAGCGGCTTAGAGGAGCCCGAAACGGCGGTGGCGGCTTTCCCTGAAATGGAGGCTTCGGGCTGACTCACCAGGCTTCTCCGGTCCCTCGGCGTGTGGTTCGATCTGTCTGGCTGCCGCTGGAGAGGTTTGTGGCCTCTCGGTTAGGCGACAGCCGAGAACGGGCCGAGGGACGGAGGGACGGAGTGGCGGTCCGGAAGGGGGCGGCCATCTTGGAGGAAGCGAAGCGAAGACGCGATGGAGGCGAGGGAGGCGAGGGAGGCCTGCTGTTCGTTGCGGGCTTCGGCCTCGGCCTCGGCTCTGGCCCTGCCTTGTCCAGCGGAGGGGAGCGGAGCGGCCCTGCCTCGTTTTGCGGAGCCCTGCCCAGCGGAGCGGAGCCCTGCCCAGCGGAGCTCGGCCCAGCGGCCCAGCGGCGAGCCCTGCCCAGCGGAGCCCTGCCCAGCGGCCCAGCGGCGAGCCCTGCCCAGCGGAGCCCTGCCCAGCAGCCCAGCGGCGAGCCCTGCCCAGCGGAGCTCTGCCCAGCGGCCCAGCGAGCCCTGCCCAGCGGAGCCCTGCCCAGCGCCCAGCGGCGAGCCCTGCCCAGCGGAGCCCTGCCCAGCGGCCCAGCGGCGAGCCCTGCCCAGCGGAGCCCTGCCCAGCGGCCCAGCGGCGAGCCCTGCCCAGCGGAGCCCTTTCCAGCGCGACCCAGCGATCTTGGCCAAATTCCAGCGGCGTGAGATCGTCGGTGATCCCGGCCTGGCTCCGATGGCTTCGGGGTGTGGATTCGGCCTGGTTTCAGCTGGCGCGAATCCCGGCCCGTTTTTGCCTGTCGGTGGGCTTGCCAGCGCCTTCGGCGCCAGTTCCATCGGCGCCAGTTCCATCGGCGCTGGTTGCGCCCGGCGAGGCTAGGTGGACCGCGAGGTGCCTGTCCAACGGCGCCCTGTATTTGGCAGCCCCACCGAGGATGGGTGTGGTAACGCCCCGGTGGGAGAGGAGGCCGGAACCGTGGCTGAGGTTTGTCCCCTCTTGTGGCCTGTTTGTCATCGAATGGCCCCTGGTGGCCTGGCTTGCTCCATCGTATTTTCCTTTGTGGCCTTATGGCCTGGCTTGCTCCATTTTATTTCCGCCCCCCCCCATCCCGGACCATGGGTCATCTAAACTGGGCGGTCATGCATGTCCATCTGCGGGATGGAGTGGATTGGACTGGATTGGACTAGCTTGGACTGGTCTAGGGACTTGGGCAGACCGCTAGTCATGTCTACCTGATTAAGATCTATTGTAGAACTGCTTTCCATAGGCGCGCTATGGAGACTGTCGGCCTGTCTGTTCCTGTTTTGTCATCGCTATCCGGTTCCTGCTCCATTTGTCCTTTGACCAACTGGACTCCCGCTGGAAGACTCACCATTTCTATTACTTTGGGATTTTACCACCTTAGCATCCCTCGCCGATTCGCACTTTCCTATGCGCTACACTGCACGTGAACTCTTGCGCCTCGCAGGAATGGCCCATATCGCTACCAAGGGCCGGCCTCAATGACGGGTCTTGGGACCCACAGAGGTGGCATGCGAGAAGAAAGAGCCTTTGGGGGTTTTTAGATAGGGCATTTTTAAGGGGTGGGAGGGTAGGGCGGGTGATGGGGTAGCCCGTCGGGAGGAAACCAGTTCCAGCGCATGCTCGTGGCGATTATCAAATGGGTTCGGAGGTTATGGGGGAGGTGTTCCTTTGTGTGAGGTGAGTCTATTGGCACAGTAAGTGGGAGGGGCAGATATGGCGGAAGGGGATCGTATCGACATAGGGGTCACGCGTTCGATGTATGCAGGCGATCGCGTGCCCGATCTAACTTTACCCGTTCCCGGATGGTCAGGACCCTCAGAGCCTGGGCCTTCGTCTGATGTTATGCAACGCACGGTCCGTGGCCAATAAGGCCCCTAATACATGATCTAATTCAGGGGGTGCCGCGGATATTATAGGCGCACGGAGACCTGGTTGGGCAATGAAGGGGTGTGCCCTGGTTGAGATGTGCCCACCGGGTTTCCGTGCATTCCATCAGCCGAGGGCCCAGGGTAGGGGTGGAGGTGGCGGTTGTGATTAAAGAGAGTCTAGAGCCGAGGGAGACCACTGTACCTCAGATAGCCGGGTGTGAATCCTCTTGTGAGGTGGGGTCATAGATGTCAGATGGGCTTGCTGGTCGCACCTGGCTCCTTGCTGCGTGACAGCTGCCCTGCCCGAGCTCCTAGAGGTGCTTGCCGGGTGGCGGTGGAGACCCCAGACTTTTAGTCATGGGGGACTTTAACCTGCCATCTGCCGGCTCGTCATCGACGGTAGCTCGGGAGTTCTTGGCTTCCATGACGGCCTTGGACCTGACTCAAGTAGTGGATGGCCCCACTCACATCGGGGGTGGCACACTGGACCTGATTTTTGTCTCTGGTCAGTGGTTGGGAGGTCTGGACTTAAAGGAAATAGTCATTGAACCTTTGTCATGGTCAGATCACTCTCCTTCGCCTCGACTTTCTGCCCGCTACCCAACACCGCAGGGAGACGGAACCATTACGTTGGTACCGCCCCAGGCGCCTGATGGACCCAGAGAGGTTCCGGACGGAGCTTGGGCCATTTCCTGAGGGTCTGGCTCACGGCACGGCAGAGGAACTGGCTGCAGCCTGGGAACGGGCTGCGGCCGGGGCTTTAGACCGTGTCAGGCCTTTGCCTCTGACCCGCGCAGATCCCAACCGGCCCTTGGTTCTCCGAGGAGCTGAGGGGATGAAACGCCGGAGAAGACGCCTAGAGAGTTCCTGGAGGTCCAGCCGCTCAGAGGTTGATCGGACACTAGTTAGATCCTATACTAGACCTACCTAGTGGCACTGAGGGAAGCGAGGCGCTGCTACGCCTCCCTCATTGCGCCGGCAGATAACCGCCCAGCTGCCCTGTTTGGTGACCCGCTCCTCCTTCACCAGGGGAGCGGGATGACCCGCTGCAGGACGTGCTGAGGAGTTTAACGGTTATCTATACGATAAAATCGCTCAGCTGAAGGACGGTCTGGACCAAGATTGCAGCGATTCGGACGGGACGCCTGAGGCGGTCTTGGTGATGTTGTGTGGGATGAGTTTGACCCTGTGACTCCGAGGACATGGACAGGTTGCTGGGTAGATTGAATGCCACCACATGTTTATTGGACCTGCCCTCCTGGCTGGTGCTGGCCACTCAGGAGGTGACACGAGGCTGGCTCCAGGGATTACGAGTGCTTCTTTGTTGGAGGGAGTCTTCCGCCGCCTTGAAAGAGGCGGTGGTGAGGCCCTCCTCAAGAAGCCTTCCTGGACCCGCTGTTTTAGGTAATTATCGTCCAGTCTCCAACCCGCTCGCGCGAAGGTTGTAGAGAGTATGGTGGCATATCAGTTTCCCCTTCACCTGGAGGAAACTGTCTATCTGGACCTGCTCCAGTCCGGCTTCCGCCCGGTTACAGCACTGAGACGGCTTTGGTCGCGTTGGTGGATGATCTCTGGAGGCCAGGGATAGGGGTTATTCCTCTGCCCTGGTCCTATTAGACCTCTCAGCGGCTTTTGATACCATCGACCACGGTATCCTGCTGCGCGGTTGGGGGATTGGGAGTGGAGGCACCGTTTATCGGTGGTTCTCCTCCTATCTCTCCGACCGGTCGCAGACGGTGTTGACGGGGCAGAGGTCGACCCGCGGCGCCTCACTTGTGGGGTGCCGCAGGGCCGATTCTCTCGCCTTCTGTTCAACATCTATATGAAGCCGCTGGGTGAGATCATCAGTGGCTTCGTGTGAGGTACCAGCTGTACGCTGATGACACCCAGCTGTACTTTTCCACACCGGGCCACCCCAATGAAGCCATCAAGTGCTGTCCCGTGTCTGGAAGCCGACGGGTCTGGATGGGGAGGAACAGGCTCAAGCTCAATCCTCCAAGACGGAGTGGCTGTGGATGCCGGCATCCCGGTACAGTCAGCTGAGTCCGCGCTGACTGTCGGGAGCGAGTCATTGGCCCCGGCGGAGAGGGTGCGCAATTTGGGCGTTCTCCTGGATGAACGGCTGTCTTTTGAAGACCATTTGACGGCCGCTCCAGGAGAGCTTTCCACCAGGTCCGCCTGGTGCGCCAATTGCGCCTTTCTAGACCGGGATGCCTTGTGCACAGTCACTCACGCCCTTGTGACGCCTCGCCTGGACTACTGCAATGCTCTACATGGGGCTCCCTTGAGGGGCATCCGGAGGCTACAGTTAGTCCAGAATGCAGCTGCGCTGGTGATTGAGGGAGCCCTCGTGGCTCCCGAGTGACACCTATCCTGCGCCGGCTGCACTGGCTACCTGTGGCCTTCCGGTGCGCTTCAAGGTGTTGGTGAATGTCTTTAAAGCGCCCATGGCATAGGGCCGGATACTTACGGGACCGCCTGCTGCTACCGAATACCTCTCACCGACCCGTGCGCCTCACAGAGAGGGGCTCTCAGGGTGCCGTCGGCGCGACAGTGTCGCTGGCGACGCCCAGGAAGGGCCTTCTCTGTGGGGGCTCCCGCCCTCTGGAACGAACTCCCCCCAGGACTTCGTCAACTTCCGGACCTCCGAACCTTTCGCCGCGAGCTTAAAACCTACTTATTCATCTGCGCTGGACTGGGTTAGTGTTTTAATGGGTTTTAATGGGTTTTTAGCTCTAAATTTTAATCCTGGCCAATTTTAATAAGTTTTTTAATTGTATTTTAATTTGTATTTATTGTATTGTATTTTTACCTGGCTGTGAACCGCCCTGAGTCCTTCGGGAGAAGGGCGGTATACAAATTTAAATAATAAATAAATAAAAAATAAATAAATAATGTCACACAAAACTCCAAAAATGGGCTGGACAAAATTATTGGCACCCTTAACTTAATATTTGGTTGCACACCCTTTGGAAAAAAATAATTGAAATCAGTCGCTTCCTATAACCATCAATAAGCTTCTTACACCTCTCACCCAGAATTTTGGAACACTCTTCCTTTGCAAATTGCTCCAGGTCTCTCTTATTGGAAGGGTGCCTTTTCCCAACAGCAATTTTAAGATCTCTCCACAGGTCATTTCATTCATTCATTTATTTGATTTTTATACCGCCCTTCTCCCGAAGGACTCAGGGCGGTGTACAGGCAAATAAAAACAGACAAGACAGTATTATATAAAATGCAAGATTAAAAAACTTATTATAATTTGCCTAAAAATTTAAAAAATATAGAAACTAAAACCCCATTTAAAATTAATAATAAAAACTATAAAATCCATAAAATTTAAGCCAGCCCGCGCGAATAAAAAGGTGTGTCTTCAGTTCGCGGCAAAAGGTCCGAAGGTCAGGTATTTGGCGCAGACCCGGGGGAAGTTCGTTCCAGAGTGTGGGAGCCCCCACAGAGAAGGACCTTCCCCTGGGGGCCGCCAGCCGACACTGCTTGGCGGACGGCACTCTGAGAAGTCCCTCTCTGTGAGAGCGTACGGGTGTTCAATGGGATTCATTGCTGGCCACTTCAGAACTCTCTAGCGCTTTGTTGCCATCCATTTCTGGGTGCTTTTTGACATATGTTTGGGGTCATTGTGCTGCTGGAAGACCCAAGATCTCAGACGCAAACCCAGCTTTCTGACACTGGGCTCTACAATGTGACCCAAAATCTTTTAGTAATCCTCAGATTTCATGATGCCTTGCACACATTCAAGGCACCCAGTGCCAGAGGCAGCAAAACAACCCCAAAACATCATTGAACCTCCACCATATTTCACTCTAGGTATTGTGTTCTTTTCTTTGTAGACCTCATTCTGTTTTCAGTAAACAGTAGAATGATGTGCTTTACCAAAAAGCTCTATCTTGGTCTCATCTGTCCACAAGACGTTTTCCCAGAAGGATTTTGGCTTACTCAAGTATATTTTGGCAAACTGTAGTCTTGCTTTTTTATGTCTCTGTGTCAGCAGTGGGGTCCTCCTGGGTCTCCTGCCATAGCGTTTCATTTCATTTGAATGTCGACGGATAGTTCATGCTGACACTGATGCTCCCTGAGCCTGCAGGAAAGCTTGAATTTCTTTGGAACTTGTTTGGGGCTGCTTATCCACTGTTCTGTCTCCTTCCTCACTTCAGATCCACGAGCTGGCCTTCAGCCAATGGATTCACGGCTCTTATCAGTCCTGGCAGAGAAATCGCAGCTGCCTGCCAAAATTCAAACAAATGACTCACGTAGCAAGACTTTCAGCTCTTTTTGAAACGGTTCAGCTAAACTTTTGCTTCCCATGGAGTGAGAGCAGTCCCAAAGCTCCTTATATATCCTTCCTTTTGAAGCCCCACCCTTCCTTTTGATGACTCTAATCTTCTGAAGCGCCGGTCAATCCAAGCTTGATTATTATTATCAGCTGTGTCTGAAGGCGTAGCCTGGGGAAGGGAGGAATCAGGGGATGACGGCCGCATTACGTCCTCTGACTGGTCTGGTTCTGGCTCCTGGAGCCGAGCCAAAGGAATCGGTGCTCCCGAGGTAAGCCTTACCAGCCCTTCCCCCTCACTCTCAGAGTGACTGTCGGGCATGGGGCCAGGTTCGGGGGCTGGAGTCACAACATCCACCATCCGGACTATCCTGCGTTGCAACCTTTCATCAATTTTTCTCTTCTGTCCACGCCCAGGGAGATTAGCTACAGTGCCATGGGTTGCAAATTTCTTGATAATGTTGCGCACTGTGGACAAAGGCAAATCTAGATCTCTGGAGATGGAGATTGTAATCTTGAGATTGTTGATATTTTTCCACAATTTTGGTTCTCAAGTCCTCAGACAATTCTCTTCTCCTCTTTCTGTTGTCCATGCTTAGTGTGGCACACACAGACACACAATGCAAAGACTAAGTGAACTTTTCTCCTTTTTATCTGCTGTCAGGTGTGATTTTTATATTGCCCATACCTGTTACTTGCCCCAGGTGAGTTTAAAGGAGTATCACATGCTTGAAACAATTTTATTTATCCACAATTTTGAAAGGGTGCCAATAATTTTGTCCAGCCCATTTTTGGAGTTTTGTGTGACATTATGTTCGATTTGCTTTTTTTCCTCCCTTTTTTGTTTTGTTCCAATACACACAAAGGGAATAAACATGTGTATAGTAAAACATGTGTTACTGCAATACTTTTCTGTGAGAAATACTTGATTTTCTGGAAAAATTTTTGGGGTGCCAACAATTTCGGCCATGACTATAAGTATCATTGTTCATGAGACCTCCATCAGGAAAATATGGAAAAATGGTGTGCATAGCAGGGTTTTTTTTTGCATTTATATCCCGCCCTTCTCCGAAGACTCAGGGCGGCTTACACTATGTCAAGCAATAGTCTTCATCCATTTGTATATTATATACAAAGTCAACTTATTGTCCCCAACAATCTGGGTCCTCATTTTACCTACCTTATAAAGGATGGAAGGCTGAGTCAACCTTGGGCCTAGTGGGGCTTGAACCTGCAGTAACTGCAAGCAGCTGCTGTTAATAACAGACTGTCTTACCAGTCTGAGCCACAATTGCAAGGACAAAGTCAATACTTTCCAAAAAGATTATTGCTGCCCATCTACACTACCATCTACACTACCATCTACACTTTGCCAAAGACCATATGGATAAGCCAGAAAACAATTGGATGAATGTTCTGTGGATAGATGAGACCAAAACAGAACATTTTGGTTTGAATGAAAGGTATTGATTGGAAGGAAAACCCTGCCTTGTAGCATAAGTGCTTTATCCCATCTGTGAAACATAGTGTGGCAGGAACATGATTTGGGCCTGATTTGCTACCTCTGGAACAGTACGGGTTGCCTATGAATTCTGAACTGTCAGGCACCTAGACAACCACTTAAAACATTCAAAAAGTACCATCAAAGAATGCTTAAACCAAAGAAAGTTAATGTTGGAATGGAGAGGTGAACATTTAAGTAAGGCTATAATAAAATATTGCATCTGTTTCATTTTGCCAGGCCTAGCACAAAAATGAAACCCAATCCACCAAAGTTCAGTCCTCTATAGACAGATCTTGCCTAACTAAACCTATACTACACTCATTCCAATGGATATATCCTGGCGGTTTGGTCGGAGGCGAAGCAGATGGAGGCGAATCCGCCGGTGACTACATGGCCGCCCCTAAGCGTCCAAGGACTGCGGATACGAGACCTGGGCGAGGTGCTGCTCGAGCAACTCATCCGAGGTCAAGACATCCGTTTGCGGGCGGCTGCTGGCAAAAGCAACCTGCGCTGGCCGCGCTCTGGGCGAAGCCAGAGCACGATGATCACCCAAGCGGCGGAGACACTGCAAAAGCCTCTCCACAAAGGCGAGCACAAAGCCGGCTCCAGTGCACCAGGAGAGTTCAGACCGAATCCGGCGGTGAGGATGAGGAAGGGTCTGCGAACCGAAGCGCGACAAAGGGACCGGGCGAATCACGGGCTGCGGAGGTCAACACCAGCGCCAACGCTGCAAGTTTAAGGGCGCAACATGTCGGCGGTGTGGAAGAAAGGGCACCTAGCTCAAGTTTGTCGAGCGGCCCAACCTTCCGCGAAAATTCAAATCGGCCAATCAGGCGGATCGGCAAGGCGACCCGCGATTGGCTCAAACAAAAAGCGATTCAAACCAAGCGACTGTGGTCATAGGCGCGCCTCACCAGTGGAGAAGATCTTCACTAAACCAAAAATAGAGAAGTGGTGCCGGCTCAAGTAGACACGGATCAGCGATCACCATCATGTCCTGGGACACTTTGGCGAAGTCACTGCCGTCAGTCGCGGCGCCACCTGCAAACCCAGACTACGAGTCCACGACTACCAGGGAATCGCATCCCTGTTCGAGGACCACCTCCGTCCGAGTCACGGACCTCACAAGAAGACCCTGCCCATCACGATCGTCGAGGACTCTGCCCAGTCTGTTGGGACTAGACTGGTTTCGTGCCCTGGGCATGGGGTGACTGGCATCTACAGAAGTGACTGTAACCTGAAAGACATTCTCTTTGAGCGAGTTCGAAGATGTCTTCAAGGACTGCCTGGGCAAGTACAAGGGGACCCCTATTTCCTTCAACTTAGACCCCAGGTAGCTCCCATTAGGTTAAAGGCGAGGAGGTCCTTTGCCCTTAAACCTAAAATTGACAAGGAGCTAGATAAGCTCATAAATCAGGGATTTTGGTGCCAGTCGATCACGCAAAGTGGGAGGCATAATCGTCACCATAAAACCAGATGGGTCAATTAGAATTTGCGCTGACTACAAGGCGGCGCTAAACAAAGCCTTACAGAAAAGCGCTTACCGGTTCCGTGGTGCAACACTTGCTGCACTCTTTGGGGCAAGGGCAAGTCTTTGCAAAGTTAGACTTGGCTCAAGCCTACCAACAACTGCCCGTGAAGCGCACAGCGAAGCCCAAACGATTGTAACTCACAGGGTGCATTCAAGTGCACCCGATTACAATTTGGGGTGAGTGTGGCACCAGGGCTGTTCAAAACTTAATGGAGCGACTTCTGCAAGGGCTCCCAGGGTAGTTCCCTACTTGATGATGTCTGATATCAGCGGAAAATGTAGAGGAATTGGGGGCGTTGAGAAAGGTTCTGGGCATTTTCGGACAGCGGACTAAAGTAAAGTGAACAAATGCCAGATAGGGGTCGAATCCGTCGAATTCTTGGGCTACGAATAGACAAGAAAATTCACCCACTGAGAGCAAGTCAAGGCAATCAGAAAGGCTCCAGCGCCCAAAAACAAAGCAGAGCTACAGGCATTCCTGGGGCTAGTGAATTTTCGGTCTTTTAAAAACAAAGCGACCGTTGCTGAACCGCTGCATAAGCTTCTAGGAAAAATACTGTTTGGTCTTGGGGAAAGTCGGAATAGGGCTTTGAAGCAGTAAAAACCTGCTCTCAAGCGATAGCCTGCTCATCCAATATCATAACTCATTGCCCCTAGTGCTGGTTTGCGATGCCTCCCCTTACGGGTGGGGCTGTGCTCAGCCACAGACTTCAACGCACAGAAGCCCCTATAGCCTTCTACTCTAGAACGATGTCCTCCCAGAGAGGAACTATAGCCAGTTAGATAAAGCGCTAGCAATTGTGTCAGGGTGAAAAATTCACGAATATGTTTTGGGCGGATTTTGAAATTGTGACTGACCACAGACCGCTGTTAGGAATACTGGGCTGGCGGACCTAGCGCCTGTGGCACTTTCACGATTGACTCGATGGACTATTTTCTTAGCCGCTTATTCTACAAGCTGCAGCATCGACCAGGAAAAGAAGTGGGGCATGCGGACGCGTTAAGCAGATGCCCACTACCAGGCGATCGAAGACCCCACTCCGGGCGCCATCCTGCTATTGACTCTTTGGACTCTGGCCCAGTCACATCTAAGGAGTGGCTGGGCATCATAGGACATTATGTTAAGGACTGTACTCGGTTGGGTACAAAGAGGGTGGCCCGCTGCGCCGGCGAGCAGTTTAAAATTTGTAAAAAGCGTGATGAGCTCTCGGCTCAAGGGGTGCCTGTTATGGGGTGATCGTGGTAATCCCGGATAAATTAAGGGAAAGGTATTGGACCTCCTCCACGAGGTCACCCAGGGATCGTAAGGATGAAGGGCTAGCAAGAAGCTATGTGTGGTGGCCACTCATGGATTCAGAGATTGCTGAGAGGGTAGGGATGTGTTGTCTCTAATCTCACTTCCCTCCTTGGAATGTGCTCCCTCCTTCCTGAAACCTGCTGCATTACTGTAGTCCATCATATTAGCTCTCTCTTTTTAGACCCATTATATCCCATATTTTTTCTTACAATTTTCATTTTTTCCAAAAGGAGGAAAACATCCATTATTCCAAAATTATATCAAAAGTATAATAATTATATTATTTTATTTTTAATATAATAAATGAAAAATTAGAATAAAATCAGAATAAGAGATAAAATTCATCCTTACAATTTTGGGGCAAATAAAGTTATTTATCTCATTAAATATTTTTAGGATATTTGCTTTTAAGTCCAAGGAATTTATAGACTAGAAAATGATTTACTTATAGATAATTTCTCTATTAATTAACTGTATTGGTTTTGCTCCAGGGGAGGTAGCCAGTAGCTATTTATTTTTTCCTTCCAAATTCTTCCCATCTTTTTACTCATTTAACAATAGCATTGGCACTTAGAGTTATATATACCGCTTCATAGTGCTTTACAGTCGTCTCTAAGCGGTCATTTTACTGACTTCAGAAGGATGGAAGACTGAGTCAACCTTGAGCCAGTGAGAATCGAACTACTGAACTATTGGTAGCCAGCAGTCAGCAGAAATAGCCTCTAGGACTGCATTTTAACCACTGCGTCACTACATCTCTTGGCAAAGATGAGACAGATACTTTCATTGGACAAAAGGTATCCCAAATTTACTTCTCTTAGATTTTAAGTTTTATATACTAAGAAACAAAATATAATATGCTGAGGACGAATCCATGAAATTTCTATCCTTTTGTGTATTAAAGTGTAAATAGCTAGAAATATGGCATTTTAATCTGCAGGAGATTTACCACTGCAAAAACTTCCACCTCCAAATACTACAAGCTTTTTTCTCTGGCTCACCCTCTACACTGAATAACAGATGAAAGTTGACTTAATTTTCCCTTTGAAAAATTATTCTCTTTCACACATTTCAACCCAATTAGAGACAAGGCAGATTAGTGTGAAAAAAGCAGTTAATTTTAGAAAATGTATGCATAAAAATCAAATGTGTTTAATTATTTCAATATTTTTAGTATGTGACAGATTTATTTTAAATATGTAATGAAATCATTCTTTACAAAATGAAATGAGAACACCAGATTAAACTGTGTAGATCTCTCTATGTGGTTTTATTTGTATTTCCATTCAATATTATAGTTTGTTAATAAACAACCAAAACTGCTGATTCTGAACCATTCAGATTTTCCACAAGAGACAATGAATGTTCTACCATGTGTGTGATGTTAAATATCAAACTATGTTTTTCTATACTCAAACTTAATATTTATAATCCGTTATTAGAAAACTTTCTTAAATATTTAAATGCCTTGTTATGTTTTTAGTGCTTATCATTTGCCAGTATGTGTTCATGTCACCTAAGAAATAAAGCAAGACTTCCAGATACCTGAACAACAGTACCCAAAACCAAAAATAAAAAACAATGGTGTACAAACTTAGAAACAGAGAGTCAAAGTCAAAGTGAAAATAACCGTATTTTTGAAAACTTGTTTTTTTTTTACGTCGATCTGCCAAGTTCACCGCAGAAGCAAGATTTGATCCACAAATATTCTTATATACAAGATCAATTCAGAAGACCATGAATTTGTTACATTAAAAGTGCTATTTTGCATTTCCCAGCTATACCATAAAGAACAATATTGACAGTCCTCCATATTTGCTGCAAATGATATAAAGTCAGTTAGTATGTTCTAAGTACTTCCTTGCACTTTTTTAGAATTTCTACACAGCTTTTCTAAATTTTATTATGGATATAACCAAAGGATTATATGTGAGAGTAAAGTATTCACTGTCAAATGCTATAAGGCAGGTATGTCAAACTCAAGGCCCGTGGGGAGGATCCAACCCAGAGGGAGTTTAGATCTGGCCCGCAGGGCTGCCTTGGAAACTGTGAAGGACCAGCCCACAGTGCCTCTGCCAGCAAAAACGGAGCTTGGGAGGGCCACTCTGTTTTCACTGGCAGAACACTCGGGCCACCACAGGCATCCCTGAAATAAGTAACGTTGAGCTGGCCACGCCCACCTTCGCCATACCGACCTGCCCCCCCAAAGTCAAACACAACCCTGATGTGGCCCTCAATGAAATCAAGTTTGACAGCCTGCTATAAGAAAATGGCATATGCTATTTAGAAGGTGGAACAGAATGGAGACTGAATAAAAGGTTAAAAAAACAAAGCAATAAGGGTACAGAAAGAGGGAAAATAAATGCATGATAATCTATGGTAGATTTTGCCAATTAAATTGAAATAACCTCAAGACAATTGATGCATCAGAACAGGATGGACCAAAACTAGTGTAAAAGGGCTAAAGAGAAAGGAAATATGGATATATTTGGTTAGAGAAACAACTAAAAATACTTTGTAAAAGGTACAGTATATACGAAGCCAAAGATAAATGAAAACCAGAAGCTATAAAGATACTTGCCTAACCTTTTTTGATCATAGATGTTTCTTTTTCTTTCCTCAAAGAATAGGAAATGTAGGAGTTTATTATATTACTGGAATATTTTGTTGTTTTGCTCATCACCTCCAAAGCCCTCCCCATTCTTATTACTTCAAACAGCTGTTAGCCAGCTCTTCTCAAAAAATCCCAACAGTTAATTAGCAACAAGACACAGTAAACATGTACAGCATGCCACATTTAATTATACTGTAATTTTCTTAAGTTAGAAACTGCACACTATTCAAATTTGTGTCATTTTTTCCTTTCTTAGAAAAAGAAATTTTAGCCTTCCAGTTAAAATTGCTGTAAGTTTCCCTGACAACTCTAAGACTGTTGAATTGTTTGAATAACCCATTTCACCTTCACAGAATGCAAGTCATGTAAAAAGCTAATAGTTGTAATTTTTGAGGGGGAAAAAATAATCTACTTTATTTGGCAGTATGATAATTGGAAGCAGGTAATGCCTAAGATTGTTTTTACCTCATGCCTGCAATTTTCTATGGTAGAAAAGTATAGAAAGTATACACTAGTTTAAGATAATTTATTAAAATTCTGTTACCGAACATTCATATCAATTCATATTCATATTCATATTCAATCTCTTTCCACTTATGACTGTATGACTGTAACTTGTTGCTGGCAATGATTTATATTGATATACTGACCATCAATTGTGTTGTAAATGTTGTACCTTGATGAACGTATCTTTTCCTTTATGTACACTGAAAGCATATGCACCAAGACAAATTCCTTGTGTGTCCAATCACACTTGGCCAATAAAAAATTCTATTCTATTCTATTCTAATATATATGTTTCAGAATTCAATATATTTTGTGTCCTATAAAAATCACAAATGAACTACTAACCTGATTTATACCAGGGGTGAAATCTACTTATTTTCCTTACCGGTTCAGAAGTGCACATGCCGCGTGCACTCACTTTGCTCACGCGCATGCATCACAGGTGTGCGCAGACCTTCTGCACATGCGCAAAACCTGTGCATGCGTAGAAGGTAAAAAACACATTACTTCCTGGTTAAAACCAGAAAGTAATGACACCCGGGCGGGTGGGCGGAGCTTCCCTATGCCATTGCTACCAGATCGCCCAACTACTGGCCACAATCGCTGCTGGATCGCAAGATCCGGTCAGAACCAGGAGCATTTCACCCCTGATTCATACCCTTATATTCCTCAGGTACTTTCTAATTACTGACCAATCAAATTATTTTCCCAACTCCCAGATTTTCCTATGGCCATTGCTGAAATTTAAAGGAGTTGAAAGGTATAAAAATCTGATACAAAAGACCAATGCTACAGCATTGTCTTTACTTAGCATACAATACCATAAAACATTGTAAATAGGACCCAGAGCTCACTCTATTAAACTAAGTAAGTTCAAAACCAAGCCAAGCATTTCCTCAATCAAACCTGAACCTCACATTTCAGAGACAGATCGTTCAGGAGAATATGTTATATGGATATGTTTTCCTAAGCTGCTCCCTGGAAGAGAAGGAGCAAAAAAGCTGACTTTCTTCTATCATCTTTCCTGCTACTCAAATCCTATGAATCAGAAAGTCTGGGTTTTTGTTTTTTTACTTTGTGAAGGAGCAGGAAAAATCCTTTTGTACAAATAATTTTTCTAAACCCTGCTCAGCAGAAAAATTAAGAACTTAATTTTTAAAAGTAATGAATTCATTTAGAATGTGAATTATTTCAACTTTCATATTTTTTCATAAAGAAGATAATATATGGAACAGACACAAATGAAAGGCACAAATATATCTGCTATTATCAATCAATGTAGGGGCAATGGAATTTCTGTGAAAATACTGTCCTGTCAGAAGGATGCATGCATTGTCTCAAATTGTGGATTAATTAAACCTTTTATAAAATATTTAATAAAGAAATACGTGTATTTATGCAGGACAATGCCATTATCTTTGTGAAATCAAAGAATCAAATTTAGACATCTAAAATCAATGCTTAGTCCCATGAGCTTCTCAAATTTCAAAACCATAAGGGCACTCAAGACTTTTTTTCCCTATTGAATACTTAATATATGCTAACAATATAGATCAGGTATTTTTTCAAGAATTTTTGCTGAGTTCAACAAAAACAAAATGAGACTGCAATATAAACATTTAACACATTCAACCTGATATTAGTCATACAGGCAATCTGTTAAACATACGAATTTAGCATAAGATTATTCTATACAAATCATGTCTTAATTTAATCAAACACTTTCTCTTTAAAATAAAGAAATTATTCTCCATCAACCTTATCTTTGTCTTCCACAACATCTGCCAAGATATCATCTGGATCCAGGATCCCGCCATCTGTGTATTCCAGATGGTGAACATTCACCCAATGTGAAGGATTCTGCAAATGAAACATAAGTATGTTTTCTCATTAATCACTATTTGAGCACACTTCTGTCTATAATATAAAAGTTTTCATACTGTACACCATTATATTTAAGAATATCAAAATCTAAAAAATGTAATTGCTGAATACACACTGAAAAACAAAGTACAAGTGAAATGAAAATTTAGTATTAGATAAACAAATCCAAGCAATGTTATATCATTGCAGGATTTGTTGTGCAAGTGCCAGTAAAACAACAATGCAAGGCTTTAATTTAAAAAAACACAGGAAAAGCTCTGCGTAAAAACACCTTGCAAACTATGAATTTTTCTGTCTTATCCTAATTTAGAAGAGCATTAATGAACATAATCATTAATTTAAATATTATTTAAAGTGTCATTCTTTAACCATTTCTAATAAACCAGTCATAAGGTTCAGATACAACACTAAATCTATTCATATGGGCCCTCAGAAATCCTGCAATCTCATTTTGTTACTAAAACAGCCATTTGTTACCTAAAACATGCACTCCTTGGTAAAGCTCTGCAACAGGGCTCTTCTGAGGAAGCTACCTTTTATTTGATCTACTTGAATATACCTACTCCTATATCATGACACCGGGATAGATGTTAGAAGGTAAAACATTGCCATAAGTGTATACTACAAGCAAAGAAGAGCAACCAAGATGATTAGGGGACTGAAGGCTAAAACATACAATGAACAGTTGCAAGTACACAGCATGGCTAGTCTAGTGAAGTGAAGGACCAGGGGAGACATGATAGCAGTGTTCCAATACTTGAGGGGCTGCCACAGAGAGGAAGAGGTCAAGCTATTTTCCAAAGCACCCAAAGGCCAGACGAGAAATAATGGATGAAAACTGATCAAAGAGAGATTTCACCTAGAAATAAGGAGAAATTTTCTGACCAAAGAAACAGCTTGTCTTCAGAAGTCGTGGGAGCTTCATCACTGGAAGCTTTCAAGAAGAGACTGGACTACCATCTGTCATAAATGGTGTAGGATCTCCTGCTTGGGCAGAGGTTGGACTAGAAGACCTACAAGGTCCCTTCCAACTCTGTTATTCTGTTAATCTGCTAAAGCATAATGTTCAGCTACTTGCTCTGGGGTAACATAGTACTGTAGTCAACTCAAGCCTAAATATTATAGGGTACTAATACTATAGGGTTCATGTTAACTAAATTAACCCTATAGTGATGCTAAATTATATCCTACACCGAGTCCCATGCTATCCCAAGAATATCCAATGTCTCAAAAAACACCATTTGCCATGGAGAAGCCTCTTGCTTCCACCAATATTAACTTTTTAATATATGAAAAAGTTGGTGAAGAATAATTTTTACAGCACAAGGGCATTTTTTGAAGAAAGTATCAGACAACATCTTTATTATACAAAATGAAGTGTTAGGCTACCAGGACTTTCTCACAGTATAAAGAAAGTAGGCAAGCCTCAGGTTTTGTTAGGCAGCAAACAGAAGCTGTGTTTTATAAAAACTAACGAATTTTACCTGTTGCAAAGCTAGATCATTTGGTTCCATTAAAAATAAACCATTACCCACCTCACAGAGTTGTTGTTATGGGGATATGGGGAGAATGGGGAGAAAGGAATATTAGGCATGTTTTCTACTTATAAAAATAGTAAAGGCGGGATAAAATAAAATAAAATAAATAAATAATGTACAAATTCAATAGTGATTCAAATAGTTAAAATAAGACCAATGTTTTTCAGAATAATATAAGCAATAATCATTTTTAATTACATTTAAAAATGCTTACATTAGTTCAAATGGTTCTGCTATTGTACCTTTTATTAATTGATATTTTAAAAATCAATATTGATAATTCTGATGAAGTTATACTTTAATTCATTTTTAAACTTGTGGAGTTTTTGAAATGAAACAATACTACTGTGTTTCCCCGAAAATAAGACCCTGTCTTATATTTTTTTTGAACCCTGAAATAAGTGCTTGGCCTTATTGCCATGTGCTCAAAAGCCCGATGGGGTTTATTATCAGGTGATGTCTTATTTTGGGGAAAACATTACAAAAAAGATGTTGAGACTTTAGAAAAAGTGCAAAGAAGAGCAACTAAGATGATTAAAGGCTTGGAGAACATATGAAGAAAGGTTGCAGGATTTGGGTTTGGCTAATCTAGAGAAAAGAAGAACTAGGGGTGAGAGGATAGCAGCATTCCAGTACCTGAGAGATTGGCACAACAAGGAGGGGGTCAATTTATTTTCCAAAGCACCAGAGGGCAGGACAAGAAACAATGGATGGAAACTAATCAAGGAGAGAACCAACCTGGAATTAAGGAGAAACTTCCTAACAGTGAAGATAATTAATGAATCTAACAGTTTGCCATCAGAAGTTGTGGGCGCTTCTTCACTGAAGTTGTTTAAGAAGAGACTGGACAGTCACTTGTCTGAAATGGAATACGGTCTCCTGCTTGAGCAGAGGGCTGGACTAGAAGACCCTGAAGGTCCCTTCCAGCTCTATTCTGATTGAATAGTTATAAAGGTATCTAACTTGGACAGTTTCAGCCTCTCCATTTTGTGTTTAAAAAAGGATTCAGACCATCTAAATCATGTGAAATTTTAAAAATCCAGTAAAAAAAAGTAGTTTACATTTATACACAGTGTGTGTATATGGAAAAGTCCAGAAATAATCTAATTTAATTAAACAACATATCTTCCCATGCTTTTATATTCTTATGCTGTCCTTACTGCCACCATGCCTATATATACATTGTTTCATACAATGCATTTTAGGTGCACATTTTAAAATTTATAAACATTCAATAACTAACTATGCTGAACTAATTTATATAATTATATAAACATACAAACATTCAACCGACGTACACAAGTTCATCTACTTGCTCTAATTTTTCCACCATTCTTTCTTTATTTGCCCTGTGACATAACAACTATTTGTGATACATTAATTTTCAGATTCATTGTATTCTTAGCATAATACAATCTATTATTGAATCATTTGTGTATTCACTCATCATCATCTGTATATTAAAGTACAAACATATTGTTGTCCCCGAACAATACACCTCTAACATTTCTTATACATTGGTGAATGAATGCATAAAATAACCAAATAAATATCTTGTTCTCATATTCAAATATTTCTCAGTAATCTCACATCCTGCTGACCAATATAAAGCCAAATTGCAATTCATAAATTTGGCTCAGTCACCTTTTGTACCTTCCTCATTGGAATTCTGTCAGACATCTTTCTAGGCACATTTTACAAACTAACTAATTTCTGCATTCACTCCTACTACATTTCCCCCTACACAGGGTAACAACAGCATTCTTTCAATTGTCAGACACAGATGTTATCTTCATAATTTTCTGAACGTCCTCTCATTCCCACCCATCCCTTCACGTCACCTAAAAAAATTTTTTTCCCCTGGATCACATTCACACCAAATATTACATAAA
This sequence comes from Ahaetulla prasina, assembly GCF_028640845.1. NCBI lineage: Eukaryota > Metazoa > Chordata > Lepidosauria > Squamata > Colubridae > Ahaetulla > Ahaetulla prasina. The sequence continues at coordinate 196,961,403 of NC_080539.1, forward strand.
TAAATTTGTCTCTGGTTCTTCCATCACCATCATTTACTGAAGCATAGCGTGCAATTATCACCAGTACACAGACTCCTACTTTTACATGTACTCACAACAGAAATGACACTAATTCATACTTTCTGATAAATATTTTAGTCTCTTAATTCATATTCATCAATTCTATTCCATATGATCAAATCACCTTCATTTAAATATGTTAGTCTTCTTCACCCAGTCTCACACTCAACACATTTTTTTTCATTCAATACTTGTCTTTTACCAAATATTTAGTAAATATTAGTAAATATTTAGAGCCCTGATAGCACAGTGGTTAGAATGCAGTATTGCAGGCTAATTCTGTCAACTGTCCCCAGGCTGAGCCTAACCGACTCAAGTAAAATAAAATTAGGAGCCAGACAGTTAGGGGTAATATGCTGACTACTAAACTACTGAGAGAGTACTGTAAAGTGCTATTGCTATGTTTCAAGTAGTAATCTTTCATATGCCAAAGACTTCAGCCAAATGTTTGTCTGAAATGGCATAGGGTTTCCTTCCTGAGCAGGTGAGGAAACCTTATACCATTTCAAATAAACATCATCTATCTATTGGACTAGAAGACCTCCAAGGTCCCTTCCAGCTCTTTTATTCTGTTTAAGAAAAGGTTAAATTGAAGTATGAGAAAACATCTCTTCATCAACATATAATGGTAGACTTTAGGAGAAACCCTTCCATACTTCCACCTCTCACAATACTTGACAACACAGTATCAACAGTAGAAACCTTCAAATTTCTAGGTTCTATCATATCGCGAGATCTCAAATGGACAGCTAATATCAAAAACATCATTAAAAAAGGACAACAAAGAATGTTCTTTCTGCGCCAACTCAGTAAGCTCAAACTGCCCAAGGAGCTGCTGATTCAATTCTACAGAGGAATTATTGAGTCTGTCATTTGCACCTCTATAATTGTCTGGTTCGGTTCTGCAACCCAACAAGAAAAACACAGACTTCAGAACTGCAGAAAAAATAATTGCTACCAACCTGCCTTCCATTGAGGACCTGTATACTGCACAAATCAAGAAGAGGGCCGTGAAAATATTTGCAGATCACTCGCATCCTGGACATAAACTGTTTCAACTCCTACCCTCAAAACGATGCTATAGAGCACTGCACACCAGAACAACTAGACACAAGAACAGTTTTTTCCCAAAGGCCATCACTCTGCTAAACAAATAATTCCATCAACACTGTCAGACTATTTACTGAATCTGCACTACTATTAATTGTTTCATAGTTCCCATCACCAATCTCTTTCCACTTATGACTGTATGACTATAACTTGTTGCTGGCAATCCTTATGATTTATATTGATATATTGACCATCAATTGTGTTGTAAATGTTGTACCTTGATGAACGTATCTTTTCTTTTATGTACACTGAGAGCATATGCACCAAGACAAATTCCTTGTGTGTCCAATCACACTTGGCCAATAAAATTCTATTCTATTCTATTCTATTCTATCTAACAATAAGAACTGAGCAACAACAAGCAATATTGAAAAGAGAAAGAAGTATCATAGAGATTGTGGATATCATGCAATCATAATAATCATATAATTATAACTGTGCTAGGTATGACTCTATGGTGTAATCTGAATAGCCAATAATCAAACTTTATTAAGCTTAGAACAATGTTTATTTTACTTAAATATTAGAAGACTAATCGATATATTGATATATTGACCATCAATTGTGTTGTAAATGTTGTACCTTGATGAACGTATCTTTTCTTTTATGTACACTGAGAGCATATGCACCAACACAAATTCCTTGTGTGTCCAATCACACTTGGCCAATAAAAATTCTATTCTATTCTATTCTATTGACACTGCAAAAATGTGTATGCACAATACTTTGCAAATGAAAGATATAATAGATTGGGAAGATCAGGGAGGGCAGGGAAGAGGCAAGCTCTGTGAAGATTAGTAGAGTTATGGCTATAAGATCAATACTGAGTAGCCTGACACTGATGCACATACCCAAGGGGTGGGGCTTTTATCTTAATACCATGATCACCACTACTACTCCATAGCTACTGGACTTACTATTGTTCCATATGAAAAATTTCTCTATGTTGAGCATACATAAGGATGATGAGAATGATGGACTGTGGTGGCGCAATAGTTAAATTGCAGTATTGCAGGCTAATTCTGCTGACTGTCGACTGCCTATAGTTCAGTAGTTTCAGTAGCCAACCAGCACAAGGTTGACTCAGCCTTCCAGCTTTCTGAGGTCAGTAAAATGAGGAGCCAGATTGTTGGGGATAATATGTTCACTGTAAATCACTTAGAAAAGGATGTAAAACACTGTGAAGTGGTATATAAATCTAAGTACTATTGCTGGACACAACCCTCCAGCTGCTTAACTCACCTTGTCAACCACTGCAGGAAACAATAACAAGCATAGGTCAAGTCACAGAGGAATTTTTTAACTCCAACTTACATTTCTGGTTACATTTCTTGATAACTAAATTTACAAGATAATTTAAGGCAGGTTCACCCATTTTTAAAAAATATTGGCATGGAGAATCCCAGGTTTGTACACAAGAATTACTTTCAAATTAGAAAGACTGTTTGAGAAGGGCCACATTAGCCTATGGTAATCAAAAACCAAGAAGACCTTGGTAGCACTTTTCAGGTTGAAAAGATATCATCAAATTCCTTTTAATTTGTGACTCAAATTGGAGGAGGGAAATAGATTATCTGAAAGTATCATTTTAAATTAATTTCATTATTGCCCAAATTGGGAGTTTTAATCAAGTGTACTGGTCTATAGGTCTATAATCAATAAAATCAAAAACAAGCTCTCATACAATTAATACTGAAGGATCAGAACTAAACAGATGAAAGACTAAAACAATTCTTTCAAAGCCAATTCACTGCAAAATCTTCTATGACAAACCTACTTTTGGAACCATGTTTAAATTTACATATATTATGTAAATTTTAATATATTACAAAATAACTTATTGATAGATATTAGACTACCATTACAATATCTTAACTTACAAAATTAAGAATTTACTACATCTGCTGTCACACACTTAATAAATCCTTATCTGTTTATAGTACATTAATTGAATATCTAATTGCTAATCTCATCAGTTACTCCAATCAATTAAAATATACTGCTCAAGGTCAAGTACTACATAATATAACCTTCAGTTAACAGGTTTCAGTTTCCCTATTATTTGTATACTATATATTACAGAAAGCCATAACTTTTTATTTACTTACATGCTGTATTTTGTTCCCATACATATTTTATCCTTGTTTTATTTTTAAATTTCAAGTTTTATTTGGGAGAAGTTTTTGTTTTCCAAGCACAGTAATACATTTATAACACATCTTTCAACTAAAAAAAAGTCAATTAAAGATAGATATTTTTATTTATTTTCCCCAAAGTGGATTACCTCAGGATTATGAATCAAATCAATTCAAGGAGCTAAAGAAAAGCAGCTACACGGGGATATTCATGTGGAGATAGTCAAGAGCAGCTTCTGAATCAACCACACAAGTCTTGCAAAAGACACTCATGCTTTAGCATTTAAAAAAAGATCTTACAGATGTGCTCTGGTAGAGTATAATGTAAAGAATTTTATTTATTTTATTTATCATATTTATCTCACAGAAAGTAACTCTGGGCGGCATACAATTAATTAAAACAATACACACAAAAGGCATTCTTCAAAAGTAAAAAACCAGAAAGGAAAGGTGGGAAGGAGGGGACAATAGGGAGAGGGAGGGCAGGGAGGGAGAGACAGAGACAGAGACCTCATCACTGCAGGATTTTTGTGAAGGACATTCATAATATTGCCTATTAATATACCCCAAAGATTGCCCCAACTGAAAGAGGCCTAAGGATTTGGTTGGGAGAGCAAATGAAGACTAACACAGAGAGTTATTATTCAAAGTAAAAAACCAGAAAATATAAGAATGAATATTAATCATGGGGCCATCTCAAGGTTTCCCAATCCCATGGGAGCTCTAGGTCCAATGACACAGCCAGCTCTTAAGGGACAACATTAACAGAGTTGGAACTTACCAAAGTTGGAACTGTTCCAAAGGTGTTACAGCTGAAATGGCTTATCTTTTGGGTCCCACTAAGTGTAACTCCCTAACAGACAGAAACCAGCAGTATGCCTTCTTTATTTGATCTGATGAGGACAGATTTGCTACAATTGGGGTGAGGCGCTCTCTCAGATAATATGATCCCATGCCATGAAGGGCTTTAAAAGATAAAACAACACATTGAATTGGACCTGGAAGCAAATTGGCAACCAATACATATACGTAACAGCCAGCAACACTGCATTCTACACTAGCTGGCATTTCTGAATACTCTTCAAGGGAAGCCCCATGTAGTACAGTAGTCCAATCAGGAGATAACTAGGACATGACTATAAGCAGAGTCCATGGAAGTCAGATAATTCACTTTTTCTAAGGTACTCTGAAGCTGCTGTGCAACCACCTTCTCAATCACCTTTCCCCCCAACAAGAAGGCTAGATATGGGACAGAAATTGTCCATTGTACTGGAGTCCGAGATGGTTTCTTGAGGAAGAGACAACCAAGGCTTCCTTAAGAGGTAAAGGGGCAATATTCTCACTTAAAGAATTTACCACTGCTTAGAACCCACTCACATGGCACACCCAAGGCCCTTTAACAAACCAGGGCACTGATCTAAAGAATAGGTAGCTGAAGTCATAGTTCTAAAGACCCTATCTACTTCCTCAAAGAAACTTCAAACTGTTCAAAACTCTTCTCCAGGCATCTTCTCCAGACCTGCAGACCTGCAACAAGGCCGGCATCCAATTCTAAGAAAATTTGAGCAACTTTATCTGGCAGATGCTGAATAAATTTATCCACGAACCCCTGCAAGAGTTTCTCTGACTCCCCGCAGGCTTGTGTCACCCAAAACAAAACTGCACAATAGCTGTCTGTGGATGAAATAAGGGCAGAGGAGTAATGACACTTGAAGACCCTTACTGCCATAAGGTAGACCTTAAGAGTAGCTCCACGTTTAATGTTTAAAACATGTCTAATCCATGTTTGACAGAGTGTTGGTCTTACCTGAATGCTTCTTCTCATCGTGGTGAAGGATAATACAATTCCTACAATTCCCGGGTTGTTCCTCTACTTCCTTGCTTGAAGCTGAGTCAATCATTTCTTTAGTCCCGCCTCTACTGCACCTCCCCAGTTTTGATGAAGGCTGATTGACTGACTTATGGAGTCCTTCGGTGCTGTTACTGATCACTTCCAGAGCTAGAACCTGATGAGAAGTGTTCAGGTAAGACCAATACTCTTTCTCCGTCGTGCTGATTGGATAATACAATTCCTGGGACATACCAAAGCTGGCTGTCCTAAGGGTGGGACAAAGTCCAGGTCCCTGGGTCCCTGCCACTGTATGTACTCTGAAGTACTCTTCTGCCAAAGGCTGCTTCCACTGATGCAAAAGCGTCCAGCTTGTAATATCTGATAAATGGTGATGAAGACGACCACATTGCTGCTCTACAGATGTAGAGCAGATGTCCTTGATGAAAGCCTGAGTATTCCACGCCGCCGTTATACCCACACTCCTTGTTGAGTGGGCTGTCACTCGTCCGGGCAGTGGCAATGACTGCAGTTCATAGTAATGTATGCTCAAATCCATTGACCTATTGTCGATGGTGAAATCTTGTTGCCCAATGAGCTTGGCCTAATTGAAACAAACATTGATTCTGTCTTCCTGATAGAAGCCATTCTCTTTAGATAAATGCATATCGCCCTTTTAATGTCCAAGGAGTGCCACTTCTTTTCTAACTCGTGTACCAGTTTAGGACAGAAATCTGGCAGTACTATCTCCTGTGTCCTGTGGCAGGAGGCGTTCACCTTCAGTAGGAAAGTGGGATCTAGTCGCAACACTACTCTATTTGGGTGAAAAATACATAGGTCCTCTCTTATGGACAGGGCTGCCAGTTCAGATATTCATCTAGTGGAAGTAATTGCCACGAGGAAGACCACCTTCCAGGTGAAGAAGTTTAAGCTGGTGGAGCGTAATGGTTTGAATGGTTCTACCATTAATCTTCTCAGGACCTTTGTCAGGTCCCATGTTGGAAATCTATGAACCACTGGGGGTTTTAGATTGGTTGCTCCTCTGAGGAAGCTGCGCACCAGTGAGTACCAGGTGATGGACCCCAACCTCCCACTGCCCAAGACTGATGCTATAGCTGCTACCTATCTACGTGTCGTGTCCCACTCCTCCGCTGACGGCCAGGTCGGGGAAGTCCGTATCAAGCATGCCTCTGCAGCTCTGCCAAAGTCCTATCAGAGTTCTCAAGGCAGGCAGGAGACCAGGAAGTGACTTCAGCAATCCAAGTTAGACTTTGCCTGACTCAGAGAATGCCAGAAAGCAGATCCTTTATATAGGCCATGGGGTGTGGCTCCATGATTCAGCACTTATCCAGGCCTGTCCCTCCCTTCCTTTTGGTGACGTCGCCTCTCCATTCTCCGGAAGCGTGGGTCTATCCATTGCATCGTTTCGTCTCCAGCTGTTGGTAATCTCAGCTCGTGGCTGGCTTCAGGTACACATGCTATCGGAGGAAGGTTTGTTTGTTCAACCTGTCCGGGCATGGTGCCAGGGCTGGGGGCTGGAGGCATGCCAGGACATTCTTCCGAACTATCAGCGTCTGGCAGGAGATAAGAGGGCCCGGCTGCGGCAGGGGGAGCAAACGAGACACAACAGTAAGGTATTGGGAGACAGGCCTTTGTCCAGGCCTTCCTATAGGAATACTAGAATTTGTATCACTGATACTGTGGTTGGTTCGATACATGTCTTACGTGTTGGTTGAAGGCCTTCTAGAGACCTTTATTGTCTGAACAACCCTGGTGGGGCACTTGAGCTGACTGAATCTAGCCTGTTCAAGTGCCAGACGGTCAGTTGAAGCCATTGCGGTTCTGGGTGTAGTAGATCCCCCTGGCTGAGAGATACTCTGCCCATGGGGATCCTCCATGGTCTAGCTACTGACAGGTTGACCAGATCTGCGAACCATGGCCATCTGGGCCAGTGTGGTGCTATGAGCAGGACCTCTGCCCTCTCCTCCATTACCTTTCTGATGACTTTCAGGATCAATGGTAGTGGTGGGAATGTATATAACAGTCCCCTTGGCCATGGGCTGTGGGAAAGCATTGGCTCTTTCCACTCCCAGAGTTGGAAATCTTGCGTAGAAACTTGTTCGTTTTGAATGTAAAAAGATCCAGGACTGGACTCACGAATCTTTCTGCCAATTCCTTGAATAGGTTGGGATGTAGGCACCACTCTAAGTGGTCTAGTCTTGTTCTGCTGAGCCAGTGTGCTGATGTTTTCCGACCCCGAGATGTGTTCTGCTCTCCTCCCCAGCCCACCCCCAAAGCTTTTGGCACCATGAACAGGATTGAGTAGAACCCTTGTCCCTGTTCGTTCCGTGGAACAGGTTCTATAGCCTGGATGTCCAGCAGATGTTGAACTTCTGTCTCCATGATGTTCCTTTTTGTCCTGTCCCTTGATATTGGGCACCTTCTGAAGATGTTCGGGGGTGTAGATAGGAATTCTGGTGCTAGACCTCGCTTTACTGTGTTCAGAACCCAGGTGTCCTCTGTTATTGTCACCCATCGGTCGGCAAATAGGTCCAGTCTTTCGCTGAAGGGTGGATTGCTTTTGCTGCCACTTGTTGTGTCAGAAAGGCTTACTGGTTGAGCCCTGGAATGAACCTCTCCTAGGAAACCATTGTCCTGTCTTGTCTTTAAATCCGGTTCTGTCCAATTGATGGGTCTGGCTATATGTGTGGAGCCTCTGGTTCTGCTTGTGACCAAAACCTGAAAATGACACCTCACTAGGAGTGGGTGAGATGCAGGAGATAAAACTTTGTAACGCCAGGCCCTCTTTTTGCCTCCTTGCTGGCAAGGGGCAATCCTGTTCTGATATTCTCTCCATGTTTATAGGGCTGGTCTGATCCTCTTGTTCAGACATGACCTGTGTTAAAGCCTCTGATATTAAAGCCTTCATCTTATTCATAAGTGCAGGAGATCTAGCTCCTGCAGTTGTGGGAGTGTGTGTTGCCTCTGGTGCCAGTCTCATCTTCTTTGGATAAGGTTGCCTCTGATTTCCGAAGTCCTGAAGCTTTCCTTGCAATCTAAGCAATGATTCATCTTCTCCCAAACAAAGGATTGTTTGGTTTGATTGCTCACCAGCTCCCTCTGGTCTTGCACCTCTGGCACTAATGCCTTGCTGCTCCATCTCTATTGGTTGAAATACTGAAAAGCGGGAAATCCCCTTTTGCTCTGCCTCCTTTTTTGCTCTAGCAAAACTTTTCTCAATGGCTTTCTGCCTCCTCAAAGCCCCTTTCTCCTCAGCTTTGGAGTACTTACTGAAAAATAGAGACTTTCCTCTTATGTCTAGTGTAGCTGCTTTTGCAGCAGCTCTGGGCCCTTCTGACCTCATTTCTTGGGCTGGGCTTAGAGCAGGGAATCCCTGCTCCTCCCCACTTGCCCCTGTCTCAGAGTAATCCTCCATATTTGTCCCCTTTGTTCCTGGGAGACAGACAGACTCACCCACACAGGGGCTTTGCTGCATGGCCCTTCTTTCTATGGCCATTAACGAGTGTACTCAGCCTAAACTGAGCGGAGACTCTAGGTTCTTTATTATTCAAATGATGTCCTGGGGCCTCAACTTTTCAGTTTAAAGCCATAGTAGAGAGAGAGAGATGACGCTTTCAAGGGATTGCTGCCAGACAGCTCCCCCTCCATGGCTACAGAGACAGACTGGTCTTTTTACTCACAGTTCTGCTACCATTAATTTTGCTTCTATTAGTTGGATCCTGGTCTAAACCTTTTTTTCCTTCTGAAGCACCTCTCCTTCCTGCTTCTTGCATGAAAGCTAAGTCAAAAGTGGGGGGGGCGCAGTAGAATGAGGTGGGACTAAGAAATGATTGACTCATCTTCAAGCAAGGAAGTAGAGGAACAACCCAGGAATTGTAGGAATTGTATTATCCAATCAGCACAATGGAGAATGGGCGTTGGACTTACCTGATATGCCCTTTCTCTGTAAAGGAAGGAACACCAGTCACATGTGGGTTGACTCTATCTAGTAGCCAATCAGGACCGAGTCTGCTAAACTGAAAGCCCGCCTCTTTCTGCCTGGGCTCCAGTTGGTCAGTGAGAGCTTGATGCAGACTGACGTGTCGTATCTGGAATGAGAAACAATTAGAAACCACCACCACCCGATGCCCACGGCCAACCAGCCAGGGTGGGGGTGACTGCCATTCCTTCCTTTACAGAGAAAGGGCGTATCAGGTAAGTCCAATGCCCATTCTCCTGCTTAGGAGGAATGGCAGTCACATGTGGACATACCAAAGCTTGTGTCTGATGGGAGGAAAAGGGAGGCCGTCTGGTCCCGCTCTTAATGAACGCTTTGTAAAACCCATCTGCCGAAGGAGGCATCAGCCAAAGCGAAAGAATCCAAACGGTAATGCCGAATGAAGGGCGTCGGGGAGGACCAGGTGGCAGCCTTACAAACCTCCTCCAAGAAAGCCTGTGTTGCCCATGCAGCTGAAGTGGCCGCACTCCTTGTTGAATGAGGGGTGATCCATCGAGGGACAGGTAAGGCATGAGCCTCATAGACCATGGCGATGGCCGCCCTAATCCAGTAACCCAATGAAGAAACTGAACCCTTGGCACCCATTGAGCCGGGCTAAAAGGCCATAAAAAAAGCCTTCAGTTCTGCGGAACGAAGATATTCGCGAGATGTAGATCTTGAGGGCCTGACAAACATACAGCATGTGCCAAAGTGTTCAAGGCAATAAGAAGGAGAGGGGCAAAAATTGGGCAACACCAGCTCTTGCACCCTATGAAAAAGGGATTTTACCTTCGGGATAAAGGTGGGATCCATGCAAAGGACTACTCTGTCGCAATGGAAAATGCAGAGATCCTTACAAATGGACAGAGCAGCCATCTCCAAGATGCAGTGAGCTGAGGTGACTGCCACTAAAAACACGACCTTAAAAGAAAGGCAGCAAAGGGACACCTCCCTCAGAGGTTCAAAGTGAGCTTTAGTAAGGGCGGTTAAAACCTTGTAGAGGTCCCAGGTAGGGTACCAGTGCACCACAGGAGGATATAGATTTGTGGCACCCCTCATGAAATTACATATCAGAGGCTCCTGGGAGAGGGATGAATAAGATCCACAGTGCAGGACCGATGAGATAGCAGCCACCTGATGCCGAAGGATGTTGGGGGCCAAGCCGGAATCCAGCCCCTCCTGTAAAAAGTCCTATATCTGCAAAACTGAAACAGAAGTGGGGGAAAGTGAATGACGCCTGCACCAGAAGGAGAATGCATGCCAGGTGGCCTGGTAGATACAGTTGGTCGAGGGACGGCGAGCAGCCTGGAGAGTCCTGATGACCCTAGGAGAAACCTGAGCTGAAGTTAGAATGTGCTGCTCAACCTCCAAATGGTCAGCTGGAACATCTGCGGTTCCAGATGGACGAGCGCTCCCTGCAGGAGAGAAACCTTGGAGTCAGGAATCCTCCAGGGAGGAGCAACCGATAGGGATGCTAGGTCTGCAAACCAGACCCTCCGGTGCCAGTGGGGAGTGATGAGGATGAGCTCTGCTCTCTCCTCCAACAACTTTCCGGATAACCCTGGAAAGAAGGGGAAAGGGAGGAAAAGTGTAGAGGAGAAGATTGGGAGGCCAAGGACTCTGAAGGCGACTGCTTCCACCCCTGGACATGGGAACCTGGTGAAGAAACGGGCAACCTGATGTTTGGTCTGAGAGGCGAACAGATCTACTGCCGGGAGGCCGAAGTGACTGGTGACCTCCCTGAAGAGAGAGGGATGGAGACTCCATTCTGCTTGATCCACTTGAGATCAGCTGAGGTAATCTGCTCAAACATTGGCCACCCCCGAGATGTGAGCTGCTCGCAGAGAGGCTAAGTGGACCTCTGCCCACAGACCCAGTTGCAGAGATTCCTCCATCAGGGGCCTGGAGTGAGTGCCCCCTTGTCTGTTCACGTGGGCCTTTGCTGACACGTCATCTGTCAAGACTAGGATGTCCCAGCCCTGAACTAGCTCCTGGAAGTGTCGAAGAGCCAGGTTGATGGCTCGAAGCTCCAGCCAGTTGATATTCTGTTTCCTGTCCAGTTGAGACCACTGGCCCTGAGCCAGGTGGGACACGAGGTGAGCTTCCCAGCCAGACAAACTGGCATCGGTGGTGAGAGTCAGTCGCTGGGGTTCTCAAAACTTGCAGCCCCTGGAGATTGCTGTATCTGTCCCCCAGGCCAGGGAGTCAAGGACCGCTGGAGGCAAGGGAAGGACAATTGATGAAGTATTTCTGCAGGACCGTTGGAATGAGAGAAGGAACCATTGAAGTTCCCTGTTGTGGAGGCAAGACCAAGGGATGGTACCAAAGGTGGAAACCATCTTCCCCAGTAACTTGGACAGTCTCAAAATGGAGGAAGACTTTTCTCTCCGACAACGGCCAGCTAACTCCACTAGGCTAGTCTGACACTCAGGGGAAAGGAAGACCTTTGAAGACACGGTGTCAATTATGGCCCCCAAATGTAAAAGCCGTGTGGAGGGGATAAGACGGCTCTTAGGCCAATTAATCAAAAACTCGTGAGATTGCAAAATTTGGAGGGAAGTGGCCAAATCTCTCTGGGCCAGCTCAGGAGAGCGAGAGAGAACAAGGATATTGTCCAAATAAAAAAGAATGCGAATGGGCAATGAGCGAATGTGCCCAATGAGGGCAGCCATCAGCTTGGTGAAAACCCTAGGAGCTGAAGAAAGGCCAAAGGGTAAGGCACAATATTGATAATGTGTGCCAGCATAGAAAAAATGGAGGAATTTTCGATGAAAAGGCCGAATTGGGACATGCAGTTAGGCATCTGTTAGGTTGGCAGAAGAAAGGAAATCCCCTTCATGGATGCATTCTAAAATGGTTTAGAGGGAGTGCATCTTGAACTGGCGGTAAACAATGTACAGGTTCAAAGACTTAAGGTCAAGAATAGCCCTCCAACCCCCGAAGATTTCTGAACAAAGAACACCCGGGAATAAAATCCCCTCCTGTGCTGATCAGGAGGAACCCGATGAATGGCCCCAATATCCAAAAGATGAGTAATAGCAGATTCCATCAGGAACCTCTTGTCCCGATCTCTGGACACAGGACATGGAAGAAAAACCCTCGGAGGAGAAGATCTAAATTTATTTATTTATTTTATTCGATTTTTATACCGCCCTTCTCCTGAAGGACTCAGGGCGGTGTACAGCCATATAAAAAATCCACAATATACACATTAAAACAAGATTAAAACAAAACATATTACAAGGTGGCCGGAATTTAAAAGCAATTTAACAAACCTTAAAATATAAATTACCCCAATTAAAATTTAATAAAACTTTTAGGCCAATCCCGCTTGAATAAATAGGTGCATTTTCAGCTCACAGCGAAAAGTCCGAAGATCAGGCACTTGACGTAAACCAGGGGGAAGTTCGTTCCAGAGCGTAGGAGCTCCAACAGAGAAGGCCCTGCCCCTGGGGGCCGCCAGCCGACATTGTTTGGCAGACGGCACCCTGAGAAGGCCCTCTCTGTGTGAGCGTACGGGTCGGTGGGAGGCATGAGGTAACAACAGGCTATCCCGTAAGTACCCGGGCCCTAAGCCATGGAGCGCTTTAAAGGTGGTAACCAAAATCTTAAAGCGCACCTGAAAGACCACAGGAAGCCAGTGCAGACTGTGCAGGAGTGGTGTTACATGGGAGCAACGAGTGGCTCCCGTTACCACCCGCGCAGCCGCATTCTGGACTAGCTGCAGCCTCCGGGTGCACTTCAATGCAGCCTCCGGGTGCACTTCAATGTAGAGAGCATTGCAATAATCCAAATGGGAAGTGACAAGAGCATGAGTGACCGTGCATAAGGCATCCCGGTCAAGGAAGGGGCGCAACTGGCGAACCAAGCATACTTGGTAAAAGGCCCTCTTGGAGACGGCCGCCAAATGATCGTCAAACGACAGCCGCCCATCCAAGAATTTCCCTAAATTCTAGGGAAGGGCCAAGCCTGACAGCTTCCCTGACCCAAGCATCCATAGAAGTGGATTCCCAAACATTGGCGAACCAAGATAGCCTACCTCCAACGAGGGAATCAGGAGGGAGATTATTTGGACCTGCGGAAGGGGCGACCCCTCCTGCCTCTGAATGACTTCCTGGGTTGGTATCTGTTCCCTTGTCTGACCTGACTGTCCTGGAAGAGGTTCCCTCTGGACTGGAAGGAGCGTTTAGACCTGTGGGGTTGGAAGCCACCTTCTGAGCTCCAAAAGGACTGGGAACGAAAGGAACCCTGTCGAGAGTCCGACCTGCGATAAGATGAAGGGAAGACCTTACGTCCGTCTCTGGTCTCGATCAGGATAGGATCCAGGGAAGCTCCAAACAGCTTGTTGCCAAGATAAGGCGAAGCAGCCAAGCGCCACTTGTTCCTGACATCAGTTTGCCACTGGCGAAGCCAAAGCAGCCTCCTGGAAGTGATGGTGGAACCTATGGACTTGGAGGAAAACCTAGCAGCATTAAGAGTAGCATCAGCCAAAAATTCAATGGCAGCTTTAATTTTGTTAATGTCCTGATGAGCCCTAGAATCAGAGACAGGAATGCATTCTTGCAATTGTTGGAGCCACAAAAGCGAGGCTCGGTTAAAAAAGGATGCAGCTGAAGCTGCTTTCACAGACCAGGCTGCAGCCTAGTGCCCCTTAATGAGATTACGCTCTGCCCACCTGTCTTCTGGGCATAAGGACTCCTCAGGAGGACCAGTGAGATTAGCAGATGTGGAGAGAGCCACCACAGGGTAATCAACAGCTGGAACCTGCAAAAGATCAGATAAATCTGGAGCAAGGTTATATAAATGTTTGTCAAGCCCGTTGGGCAGTGGGCCAGAGCCCGAAGAAGACTACTGCCTCTGAACCACATCAGTAAAAAGCTTGGGAGCTGGAATCATTTCAGCTTGCACAAAATGCTCAGCAAAGAGTGAAGTGGTAGGATCAGCTCCAGCTGAAGTAGAAGCAGAAGACGATATGGGTGTGCCCAGATGGGTAGAGGTTTGAGGGATCTGAAAATTTGTGGTCTGAAGAGGCCAATAAAGGAAGGTTGGTCCGGTTCAAGACCTTCATCGTCTGAAAATTCAGGGTCTGGGTGAATTTCGCCCTCCTCAGAAACAGAGGCTTGGCTGGCTGAGGTTGGTGAATGAGCTCTAACTGGAGGGGCAGCGGAATCCCCCACCTCATGGGACACTCGAGTGTGGCTAGTGCGGACTCCAGAAGAGGAGGATCTGGAAGGAGGCCTCTGCTGAATGCCCTGGGCAATGCCTTGGCGTATGGCCTGTGAAATGATGGAAGCTAAATTGGCAGGAATCTAAGCTTCTAGAGGATCGGTTGTAGAAGGAGCAGGGCTGTTATGAAGAACAGGGGCCAGAGGATCACTGGATTCTACCACAATAGTCTGGGCTGCAGGGGAAGAAACCTCCCTGGACATAGGAGCAAACAAAAGGGCAGCATTTGCAGAAGAGGGAATATTCCCAGCAGAAAGCACATCAGGTGATAAGGATACCCGAGTAATATCCGGAGCTGCAGGTATAAAGGAAGGAGGAGGAGGAGTGGAAACAGTTCTAGGAGGCGTTGCAATTTGAGTAGAAACTGAGGCTTGCTTATTAGCCTCTGAATGAGCCTTTTGAAAAACTTGTTCTATGGCCTTGTGCCTTCTTTCCTCCAACCTGGAGGCTTCAGCAGAATGATGAGATTTAGAAGTGGATTTTTTGCTTCTAGCCTTTTTACTGGGGGGGAGGGGAGAACTGTTCCAGAAGTGCCCTCCTCAGGGTCCTCCAGCAAGGAGGCTGCTGTTTTGGATCAGGAAGAATGAGGTGGCTGAGCGGCCGCCATCTTGAATCGCACGTGGAGGGTGGGGTGCAGAAGAAGTAAGCTCAGGGCTCAAAATGCGGAATAAAAACTCCACTACTCACAGAATCCAATGTCCAGAAGCTCTCCGATCCTAATCCTGTGCATCAGAAGAGTCAGAAGAGGCAAAAATAAAGCAGAAGCTCCAAGATAAAGTTGCTAGTCATCCGGCTTGAAACGCGACTCAAAATGGCGCCTGGAGGCTCTTTGTGCCAAAATCCAGCCACTAAGCAAAGGCTGTGATTGCGGCTTCTTCAGCCCATTGCCTATGGCCTTGCAACAGGGCTCCTGGGCCAGCGCGTTGGCGCTGGCTCGTGAATGCTGCCCAAGCATCTGCCAGCCGGCAGCGCAGCGGCAGAGCAGCTCCCAGCAAGTTTGAAAGGGTCAAACCTTTTTTTCTTGCAACAGAAAAAACTTCAGGAAGAGATCTCAGGAAAATAACAAAAGGAAAGAAAACCTTGAGCAAGGCAGTAAAGACATGTCTGTCCAAGCCAGACCGAGTCATCAACTGGAGCCCAGGCAGGAAGAGGCAAGCTCTCAGTTTAGCAGACTCGGTCCTGATTGGCTACTAGACAGAGTCAACCCACATGTGACTGCCATTCCTCCCAAGCCGGAGAACAAGCTTGTTCCTTGCTGAGTGCCAAAGATGCGCTAAACATCTCTTCTCTCATTTCATCTCCCTCAGCTCCTACATAAACAGGAGAGCGACAGGATTCCTAAGAGGGAAGATGTTGCTTGAGCATGATCTGATCCAAAGCCTCAGACATCCCCTTATTACAAGTGGCAACCGAAGCTTCAGATAGACCACGCAGCCAAACAGCAGGAACTGTCCTCAGCTCCCTCTGAAACCCATCTGGGTCCATCAATCACTGGAGGTTGATCAATCTAATGGGGTCAGGCTTTCTGTGGTGGATAGTGGCAGTAGAGAACTGGTATAAGACAACTGTACTGCATCTGGAGTATGAGCCACTCCCCATTTCCCACTATACTATATCTCCTTATGCCTATCACCACAATATTGTAGTCTATCGCTACAATGGGATAGACTGTCCATCTAATGACAGTCTCATCCTAAAATCTATTCCCTGCTCCCTTTTCTCAAGACCAGGAACCTCCCATTTTCCTTATTAACCAAACTAGGCACTCTGATGCCCTAAGCTTCACTAGCTCTCGACACCCCGAAACACACATTACAACAAACAAACATGAAGACATTCATGAAGACAGCAACATTCAGCACCCACTCCCACCACCATCTTACCAGAAGGAAGTTTCTCAAGGATCTGTGTGTTTAAAATGATTTATTTTAAATATTTTTGAAGCTTCACTAAACATTTCTTACTTACGGGACCGCCTGCTGCTACCGAATACCTCTCACCGACCCGTCCGCTCTCACAGAGAGGGACTCCTCAGGGTGCCGTCGGCTAGGCAGTGCCGTCGGGCGACGCCCAGGGGAAGGGCCTTCTCTGTGGGGGCTCCCACCCTCTGGAACGAACTCCCTCCAGGACTTCGTCAACTTCCGGACCTCCGAACCTTTCGTCACGAGCTCAAAACACACCTATTTATTTGCGCGGGGCTGGGTTAGTTTTTTAAATTTATTGGTTTTAATGGGGTTTTTAGTATTTATATTGTTTTAATAATTTGGCTATTGAATAAGTTTTTTATGTGTTATTTTAAATTGTATTTATATGTTTGCTTTTAATTGCCTGTGAACCGCCCTGAGTCCCTAGGGAGATAGGGCGGTATATAAATCTGAAAAAATAAATAAATAAATAAATAAATAAATTTCTGAATTGCAATATTGTTGTAAGTTCAAAAGCATTGCCTTTTTTTTTTTTTGAACTGCAGTCTTTTCTACAAAATTTTCAAACAACTTTTGGGAAAAAGTTTAACATGACAAAAAATAACATTTTGTTCTATACCACAATCTGAGCTATATATACAATGGAGCCATAAGAAAATAAAAGCAATTCCAAATTAGAAGATGACTGAAAGAAAAACATCACGGTAAAAAGGTTTGCAGCTGGCCAGATTTTATTTTTAAAAAATGAAAATAGCTAAGCTTAATTAAGAGCGTCACTTATAAAATATAACTTAGAGTTGTCATCACAAGAAAGAATATCAATATCTGAAGTTGTCAAATATGTACATTCTATTTGTGCATCATAACAAACCATGTTTCCATTTGGCTGGGTATGACAACCTAAGAGTTCTGGTTTGTTCTTCTATGAAAATGTCAACAACAAAATGATGTTGATGCTATTATACACCTTGGCACAAATGATCTGTCCCAAAAGGATGTGCTTTCTGTGCAGAATGATTTCCAGAGCTTAGGGTATGAACTTAATAGCATAGGTTGTAGGCTTAACTTTTCAGAGGTTTTACCAGTACATAAGGAACAAAAAGGTAAAGGCCAGCGTGTAGTGGAGTTTAATGTGTGGCTAAAGGAGTGGTGTAAAAGGGAAGGCTTTGGTTTTATTAGTCATGATGTCTGCAACTGGTCCAACGAAAAATTGTACAAAAGAGATGGATTGCATCCATCAAAGAAAGGGACTGAGTTACTTAGCAATACATTCACAGATTTTCTGGATAAACATTTAAACTGAACAGTGGGGACAGAGAATTAACTGATATAGAAAATTTCTGTCCCCAGCAATCGAAAACTAAAAGGGTTATCAGTGCATGTAACATAGATGTCTGTATGGGTAAGACTATCAACCATGCTATCAAGCAAAACCAAGCATTTAACAGTGAGTGCCATACCATGTGCACTAAACCAACAGGTGGCATGAAAGTAGGGGCAGTCAACACAGGTTATGTAGACAGTAAACACAAGATCAATCCAAATGGACTCAAATGTCTATACACCAATGCACAGAGTATGAGGAATAAACAGGGTGAATTAGAAATCCAAGTAAATGAGGGTAGATATGATATTGTTGCCATTACGGAAACTTGGTGGGATGAAACTGACAAATGGAACATACAGCTAGAGGATATAAATTATTTAAAAGAAATAGACCAAATAAAAGAGGAGGTGGAGTTGCACTATATATAAGAAAATAACTACATCTCTACAGAAATAGAGCACAACAATGATGAAAATCATCTTGAATGTATTTGGGTCAATATAAAAGGGTGAAAACGATATTGCCATAGGTCTATACTATAGGCCACCCAACCAAACAGAGGAAGTAGATGAACTTTTGCTAGTCAGCTAACTAAGGTATGTAGGAAGCACATCACAGTAGTAATGGGGATTTTAACTACCCTGACATCAACTGGGAAACAAACTCTGCACCAAGTGGAAGATCCAACAGGTTCCTAACAAACCTAGCAGACAACTTTGTTTCCCAAAAATAGAGAAGGCGACAAGGGGATCAGCCATATTGGACTTAATTCTCACTAACAGAGATGAAATGATAGAAGCTGTTGAAGCTACAGGAACCTTGGGGCAAGTGACCACGCAATATTGGAATTCAACATTAAGCAAATACAAGTAGTAGAACAAAGTCAAACTAGAGTCTTGGACTTTAAGAGAGCTAATTTCAATAAACTTAGAGAGATCTTGAGAAGGATTCAATGGATGAGAATCCTCAGGGGGAAAACAACTCAAGAAGCTTGGGAAATTTTGAAAAGTGAGATTAAAAAAGCACAGTCTAACACAATACCAATGAAGAAGAAAAATAGTAGATCACAAAAGAAACCAGCATGGATGCATAAAGAACTATCTGACAAATTGAAAGACAAAAAGGACAAATATAAAAAGTGGAAAGAGGGGCAAATAACTAAGGCAGAATATCAGCAAATAGCCCGAGCCTGTAAAGATGAAGTGAGGAAAGCTAAGGCTCACAATGAACAAAGGCTAGCGACAAAAGTAAAAAATAATAAAAAAGCTTCTTCCAACATGTTAAAAACAAGAAAAAAGTCAAGGAAACAATTGGCCCATTGCTGGGAGAAAGTGGCAAGAAGATGACAAGCAACAGGGAGAAAGCAGATCTACTTAACTCATATTTTGCATCTGTCTTTACACAAAAGACAATCCAACCTATCAAAAACAATCCAACCTATCAAAAACAGCACTACAAAAAACAGATTAGAAACACAAGTTAAAATAGGGAAGAAAATGGTAAGTGAACACCTGTCTACCCTAGACGAGTTCAAATCACCAGGACCGGATGGATTACACCCCAAGGTTCTGAAGGAACTGGCAGACGTGATCTCAGAACCACTGAACTATATCTTTCAAAGATCCTGGAGCACAGGGGAGCTGCCAGAGGACTGGAAAAGAGCTGATGTAGTTCCCATCTTCAAAAAAGGGAAAAAAACAGATCCAGGAAACTACAGACCTATCAGTCTGACCTCAATACCGGGGAAGATTCTGGAAAAGATAATCAAGCAACGAATCACCGAACACCTAGAAGCAAACAAAGTAATAACCAAAAGCCAACATGGGTTTGTCAAAAACAGATCATGCCAGACTAATCTTATCGCATTCTTTGACAAAATGACAAAATTAGTAGACCAGAGGAATGCTGTTGATATAATTTACTTGGACTTCAGTAAAGCATTTGATAAAGTAGACCATAACCTACTACTAGATAAAGTAGAAAAATGTGGGTTAGACAGCACCACCACCAGATGGATTCGTAACTGGCTGACCAACCGCACTCAACGTGTAGTCCTCAACGGAACTACATCCACATGGAGGAAGTATGCAGTGGAGTACCCCAAGGCTCTGTTTTAGGCCCAGTACTCTTCAACATCTTCATCAATGACTTGGACGAGGGATAGATGGGGAACTCATCAAATTTGCAGATGACACCAAGCTGGCAGGAATAGCCAACACTCCAGAAGATAGGCTCAAGTTACAGAAAGATCTTGACAGACTTGAACATTGGGCGCTATCTAACAAAATGAAATTCAACAGTGAAAAAGTAAGGTTCTACATTTAGGCCAAAAAACAAAATGCACCAGTACCGTATATGTGGTACCTTGCTCAATAGTAGTACCTGTGAGAGGGATCTTGGAGTCCTAGTGGATAACCATCTAGATATGAGCCAGCAGTGTGCAGCAGCTGTTAAAAAGCCAACACAGTTCTGGGCTGCATAAACAGAGGATAGAATCAAGATCACGTGAAGTGCTAGTACCACTTTATAATGCCTTGGTAAGGCCACACTTGGAATATTGCATCCAGTTTTGGTCGCCACGATGTAAAAAAGATGTTGAGACTCGAGAAAGAGTGCAGAGAAGAGCAACAAAGATGATTAGGGGACTGGAGGATAAAACATATGAAGAACGGTTGCAGGAACTGGGTATGTCTAGTTTAACAAAAGAAGGACTAGGGAGACATGATAGCAGTGTTCCAATATCTCAGGGGCTGCCACAGAGAAGTGGGAGTCGGGCTGTTCTCCAGAGCACCTGAGGGTAGAACAAGAAGCAATGGGTGGAAACTGATCAAGGAAAGAAGCAACTTAGAACTAAGGAGAAATTTCCTGACAGTTAGAACAATTAATAAGTGGAACAACTTGCCTTCAGAAGTTGTGAATGCTCCAACACTGGAAATTTTTAAGAAAATGTTGGATAACCATCTGACTGAGATGGTGTAGGGTTTCCTGCCTGGGCAGGGGGTTGGACTAGAAGGCCTCCAAGGTCCCTTCCAACTCTGATGTTATGTTATGTTATGTTATGTTATGTTATGTTAAAAAGACTTCCTGGTTCCTAGTTTGCACATCATGATATTGCATTGTTACTTGAGGTGCCTTTTATTCCTGAGCTAGCAGGAAACTAAGAGGGAGCAGTAGCGCCTCTTCTACTGTAGCTGAACATTGAGATTGCCTAAGAAAGCTCTTGAGTAGTTTGCTTTTTTATTTTAGGTTGAGGGATTGGGGGAGAGGTAGAATTTAGAATGTAACAAAATAAATTGCTGTAAACAGCTTTTTTATATCAGGGAGGGACAATCCATGGCTTAAAAGCTGAAACTTGTCAGTCTCTCCCCTCCCCCACAAAATATAGTACTTTTATAAGCAATTATTCAGAAAAATCACGCTCAATGTGTTTCATCCTGTTGCAATCCTGAGTCAAAAGGAATGATCAGCTAAAGCATTATGTAGATCTTTCTTCTCAGTAACTTCTATTCTCATAATTATGGAAATAGCAGCACTGTCTGGATATGACATAAATTACATCAGACTGAACTTTTATCTATAGGTACCATATTACACTTTTTTTAAAAAAAGAAAGGTTGAGGGCGGGAACTGTGTTTAATTTATCTCAGTACTTCTTAAATGAATATTGAATAGCAACATGAACGCACATACTCCTTGCCTAAGGAATGCCTCCCATATTTGTGTATAACATCAAACCATTCCGACATTATTTTATGAGCATATCCTTTATGTAAAGAGTAGTGCTTTGGGACATATTATGCAAATGTTTTCCTAATCGTATATTTAAAAAGTAGACAGTTGAAATTAATAAATGCTAAGTAGAAACTATAGTTGTTTATTTAGACATCTCTCTTTCTCACCTTGCAATGGAAACTATTCCAAAAAAACAAATTAATACTAACAATTTTACCTTTCTTAAGGCTGGCACTAAATGTCAAGGTCATTATCACAATGATAACAAAGCAAAGGAATACAAGAATAGGAGAGTTTTACAAAGCTAAATTTTCTATGCCAGGCATGAGTCATTGCATTGAATAGGAAATGAAATATATGAACATTAAAATAAAGGAATGTATCTACACTAGTAATTCACAACCGGTGGCCCACTAGATAAAACACAGCAGTTCTATAGCAACCCAGGAAAGATAAAATACACCTTATTTTGCTGATTTCAAATACAAATTAGGGTTTGTAAAGTACCTAGTTGCTCCACAAGACACAAATCAGTGGAACACATTCAACTTGATGATCACAATGTAAAATTACAAGAGTTTCACCTGACTCTTGACAAATATATTTTGAGCTTATAACACTGTAAGTACTGATATAATACAGTAGCAATAGCATCAGCTTAAGGTAACATACATACAGATGTGGCCAAAAGTACTGGTAACTATCCACTTTTTCCTCAAAGAAAAGGCATTCTGGAGCAAAACATAATGCCCTGTGTTAGAAAGTTGCCTCAGTCCCAGGTTATGGCTTCTCCAGCAAGAGAATGGTCCAAAACATACATCTAAGAAAATCCAAGTATGTTAGAAAAGCAGGCATTGGTGTTCTGAAGTGGCCTGCTATGAGGCCTGATCTGAATCTAATAGAACAGGGGTGTCAAACTCACAGCTCACAGGCCAGATGTGTCACGTGCTGGCTCCACCCCCATTCGGTTTAGCAAAGGGGGGGGAAGTCCCGATACATCACATGACACTGCCCTGATGACACAAGTCTGACACCCCTGCAATAGGACATTGATAGAAAACACTAAAAATGCAGTTGAGAAAAAGAACCATTAAAGCTAGAAGAGTGGGACAATTTGCCAGTTGAGAAGTGCAGAAGCCTTACTCAAAGCTACAGAAAGCACTTGATTGCAGTTATTGCTTCAAAAGAATATGCTACAAAAAATTACATAAGGAATAACAATGTAAGTACCGTATTCTGGTAAATAATAATGGAAATGAAAATGGCGATTTATACATGAAAAGCAGGAGAGTGCTCTACGTTCTATGGAACAAAGAATTTTGGATGCCATTTACTTATGTCAGTTTCAACTTATTTTACAGCAGATTGAAATTTTTTGTGGAAAGAGTGGTGTTACTTATATTTTTGGCAATATCTATCTTTGGCATAAAGAAAAATCATAAATTAATATGAATATGAATCACCAACATATGACTTTATTTGGACTAATCTAAATAAAATAATTTACTATCTGAACAATAAGCCTTTAAAATAGCTAGTAAACACTGCCCCCCCCACAAGTGGAGCTTCACTCTTTCACCCATTTCCTACTTTTTCCCCAGCATTTTTAATTAAATAGGGTAAAAATAAATAAATTCTAATAATTTACAACTCATATTTTTTTCATAGGGAAAGAACAACTCCATGAAGGCTGAAAAGATAATATAAGTTGCCTCCCTTAAATTTCAAGTGCTGGGAGCAATAGGTGACACAGCAAATAAAACTTGTGTCCTAGCCCAGTAGTACAATTATTGAATTACTCTACCTATTTTCCCAGAACCATGTTGGTGCTCTGCTTCATCCCTCATAAAAGTTTCCTTTCAGATGTTAGGGAAATGTTGTAACTTTTTTTTAAACCAGACCATATAGATAACATTCCCCCTCATAACATGCTTTCAAACAACAAAACTGCTTCTTTAAAATGCTGGCCCCTCTTTATCTAATGCAGACCTGGGCTTTTTATGGCCCGCAAGCCATCTCTGGCTCTTTTACTGTCCTTGTCTGGCCCATGGCAGGGACGGTGGCTGGACAAGGACAACAGTCCCTGTTTTTCATGTGGTCCCTTGGGAAAATTAATTGCCCAACCCTGGTCTAATGGAAACACACTTGAGGGAACATGAATTGAGATGCAAATATTATTTGATCTAAAAGCTGCTTCTTCTTTACTATTTAACAAAGCATTATAATTGCTGAACATTCTTAATGAATACAGCTATATTCGCTTAATATATGATTGTGAAAGGATAAAACCTTCATCAGCCAAACACAAAAATATGAAGATAAAGGGAGAAAATGGCAAATGGGAGCAGGGAAATTATAAATACCTTCCCCCAAGAAAGAGATGGAATAAAGGATAGAACGGATTATTAATAAATGTCTCCATTCTTCAGACTTCTAACTTTACAGTAGCTAGTAACTGTGGTCTTAATTTTATGTAAGCAACTGTGGCAGTTTTTTCATTTCAAAAATGACCAAAAATTGGGACAGGGGTGTAATATTTTAAATAAATAATAACAGAAATGCATGATTTCTATTTCATTCAGCAGGCTATTATATATCACACTTCTATACTAAATGAATTAGATTTGATCTTCATAAGCAAAACAGATATTAGAAATAATGTTTTTCATCTAAATGTAAAATAAGCAACTCTCAACCTTTGAAGTAAAAAAACAGAGAGGTCAAGAATAGTTATAAGGCAAATTATATGGTATTTTTCCTGTTGATAGAACATGGAAAGAGACAATGTTTATCCATTCTTCCCTACCTTGTGATCTTCTAAGTCTCCAAAAATACGATTCAGAAAGTTGGTATTTTTCCAAAACACAGAGAAGCTGCTACTAGCTCAGTAGAGGGAAACAGAACTATCAACATTCATCCCTGCCAGACTGTTTCTACTATAGGAAGGCTTTATTTCTAAAAACACTAGATCTACTCCCCAACATCTCTGCCTATGTGTCTGCCATATGCCCAGTATACTACCTGTCTACCTATTTTGTGAGCGACAAAACAGATGAAGAATGGAAAGATACCATAGTATCTTTACAAGTACAGTAAATGTGAGTAACGTAACAAATATGTGATCATTGAAACAAATGGCACTTGATAAAACTGTGAATTTTTATGACTGAAATGGAACAAGTATGTTTAGTCTCTACTCACACCCAGATCTTTTTAGGAGTACTGATGAAACCATTAGTTATGATAGGAATGTCAATGGCTACAATCACTAAAGCATATGATCTGCAAAGTCCTTTAAAACAAACAATGTCTCAATTCAAAACTAGGAACCAAGCCAAAGCTTTAAATATAAATATAAATACACACACACACACATATACACACACACACCTCTCTAGATAATGTGTCTATGATAGTTGGCTCTCAGCCAAGAGAAAGACTTCCGTTCTCTATATTTTTATTAAGTGCTTAATTGTGATACAATGGGAAAAAGGGAACGTTGTCTTACCTGAACGTCCCTTCTTAGAGAGGGGAAAACGGCCGTCAGGACTGGGTAAATCTCCTCGATGCTGATTGGACCGAGTCTTAAAATTAGTTGTTTGAGATCCCCGCCTACTCCTCTTTCTTTCCAGCTTTTTCGGCGAGGATCCAACTGCAGGTCGTCGTGTTGAACTGAAATGAGAGAGAATTAGCGCCCTCCCGCCCCTGAACCCAGATTGAACAGACGCCTTGGGTGGGGCTGACGGCCGTTTTCCCCTCTCTAAGAAGGGACGTCCAGGAAAACCAACGTTCCCTTCTCCCTGTCGGGGAAAACGGCCGTCAGGACTGGGACATACCAAAGCCCAAAGTCTTACCGGGAGGGTCGATGGCGGCTAGTCATTGTTGTTGCGAAAAAACCGTCTGTAGAACTCGCCTGCCAAACGCTGCGTCCGCCGACGCGTAGGAGTCTACCCGGTAGTGTCGAATGAACGAAGAAGGAGTGGACCACGTTGCTGCTCTGCAGATCTCATCGATCGAAGCCTGGGCCCCCCAAGCGGCAGACGAAGCTGCACTCCTGGTAGAGTGTGCTGTAATATTACGCGGCACCGGAAGAGACTGACTCTCATATGCTGTGGCTATTGCTGCTCTGATCCACCTAGCCAGAACCGATTTGGTCACCTTCTGACCCAGAGTAAGTGGTTGGAATGACACGAAGAGAGCTTCTGTTTTACGGAAGGTCGATGTCCGATCAATGTAAATCTTCAATGCTCTCCGAACGTCTAGAGTGTGCCACACCCTTTCCAAATGGTGTCTCGGATTTGGGCAGAAATTGGGCAGTACGATGTCTTGTGCTCTATGGAATTGACTGTTAACCTTCGGAACGAAGGTAGGGTCTAGACGTAGCACCACCCTATCATTAAAGAAAGTGCAGAGGTCTTGACGAACTGACAAAGCTGATAATTCCGAAATTCTGCGGGCCGATGTGATGGCTATCAGAAAGAAAACCTTCAGCGACAGAAACCGGAGAGAGGAGTCTCTAAGTGGTTCAAACGGTGTCTTGGTCAGAGCATTGAGTACCGCGTTCAATCGCCAAGATGGAAAGCGATGTACGACCGGCGGGTTGACATTGTTGGCCCCTCGGAAGAATTGTTGAATGAGAGGCTCCTTCGAAAGGGAAATGAGTGAACCGCACCTCAGGACTGACGAGATAGCCGCCACCTGTCTCTTGAGTGTGTTCGTCGCCAGTCCTGAATCGAGACCTCGCTGCAGAAAAGCCAGAATGTCCAAGACGGAAGCCGAGGTGGCCCTTATACTATGAGATGTGCACCACTTTTCGAATGTGCGCCACGTGGCCTCGTAAATTCGTTTGGTAGAGTCTCGGCGAGAAGCTAGCATGGTAGGAATGACCTGATGCGGAACCCTTGCTGTAGCTAAGACACACCGCTCAACCTCCATACGGCTAGGCGTAGCCATTGCGGATCGGGATGTCGAACCGGTCCCTGGCAGAAGGACACCTGGTTGTCCGGAATCCTCCACGGTTCTCGAATTGACAGAGTGATCAGGTCCGCGAACCAGGGTCTCCTGGGCCAGAAGGGGGCGACCAATATTAATTCTGACTTCTCGTATAGGAGCTTCTGGATCACTCTGGGGATCAGTGGAATCGGTGGAAAGGCGTACAGGAGGCCCCGAGGCCAGCTGCTGCGGAGGGCGTCCACTGATTCCGCTCCCCGAGAAGGGAACCTCGAAAAGAAGCGAGGCACTTGATTGTTGGTCTCGGAGGAGAACAAGTCCACCACCGGGAGCCCGAACCTGGATATCAACTCTTGGAAATTCTCTGGGGATAAGGACCATTCCGACTGGTCGATAGTCTGACGGTTGAGGGAGTCCGCTGTGCAATTTTTCGCCCCCGCAATATGTTCCGCTCTTATTGACCGCAGGTGGGATTCGGCCCAATGACCGAGGGAGAGCGTTTCCGTCATCAACGAGCGAGAGTGAGTACCTCCCCATCTGTTTATATGCGCCTTCGCTGTCACATTGTCCGTGAGGATAAGGACGTTCCCGTCCTGGATGAGAGTCTTGAAGGCTAAGAGAGCGAGACGGATGGCCCTCAGCTCCAAAAAATTGATGCCGTGGCAGATTTCCGATGGGTTCCACTTGCCCTGGGCCAGGTGTTGGTCTAGATGAGCTCCCCATCCCGACAGGCTGGCGTCGGTGGTGATAACGGTCCTCACTGGTTCCCTGAAGACTGATCCTCTGGCCACCCTCTCCGGATTCCACCATGCCAAAGAGTCGGCTACCTCCCGTGGCAGGAGCACCCGTCGTCTGGAAAGACCGCATCGGCTCCTCTGGTGTGGCAAGAGGAACCACTGAAGGGGCCGACTGTGGAGACGAGACCATGGAACTATATCGTATGCCGAAACCATCTTCCCTAGGAGCTGGGCAAGTTGCTCTATGGGAACTGACTGAGACCTTCTAGATATACTGGCTAACTCCGCTAAACTACTTTGGCGTTCAGCCGACAGATAGACCATCGACTTCTGTGAATCAATCTGAGCCCCTAAGTGAACAATGGAAGTCGAAGGTATAAGGTGGCTCTTATCCCAATTAATCGAGAACCCGTGCGATTGTAACACCTCAATGGTCAAAGAAATATCCCTATCTGCTTTTTCCTTCGAAGAAGAGAGAATGAGAATATCATCTAAGTAGGCCTGAAGCCTAACCGGGGTCCCTCGAATATGGGCCAGGAGAGCCGCCATGATTTTAGTGAAAACCCTGGGGGCCGACGACAACCCAAAGGGTAATGCCCTATACTGATAGTGAGCGCCCTTGAAGCAAAATCTGAGGAACTTACGGTGGTCTCGTCTAATGGGAATGTGTAGGTAGGCTTCCGTTAAATCAATGGATGCCATGTAATCCCCTAGCCTTATGCACTCTAAGATGGAACGTAAGGAGTGCATTTTAAAACGACGGTACACAATGTACCTATTGAGAGCTTTAAGGTCTAGAATAGCCCTCCAGCCCCCCGACGGTTTGCTAACTACGAAGAGCCTGGAATAGAAGCCCTGCTTCCGTTGATCAATGGGGACGGTTGGATGGCGAATAGACAGAAGATGGTTGACCGCTGACTCCACGAGGGCAGTGCTGGAACTGCGGTTGGAAGTTGGGCAAGGCAAGAAAACCGTTGGGGGGGTGGACAGGAACTCTAGGGCCAGACCTAGACGGATGGTATCTAGGACCCACTTGTCTGAAGTGGAGGACTCCCATTGGGCAGAAAAATAAGCCAGCCGGCCTCCAATGGGGAGAACCTCCCCAGAATTATTTGAAACGGTTGAAAGGCTTACCCCGCCCACCTCGGAATGATTTACGGGCGGTGAATTTGGACCCTGGTCTAACCTGATCGGTCCTCTGAGAGTTTCCTCTATACGGTGAAAACCTTTGTCGACGAAACCCCGATCCTCCGAGTTCCTGGCCACGAAAGGAAGAAGAAGAAGAAGAAGCCACTGGGCGAAAGTACGGCTGTTGACGAAATTCTCCCCAGCGGGATAAGGATGGCAACACCTTCTTCTTGTCCTTGGTTTCTACTAGGATCGGGTCCAGAGGCCCGAACAGGTGTGAGCCTGCATAAGGAGAGGACGCCAGACGCCACTTATTCCTGGTGTCAGCCCGCCAGTGTCGGAGCCATAAAAGCCGGCGGGAAGTGATGGTGGACCCGATAGATTTTGCTGAAAACCTGGCTGCGTTCAGTGTCGAATCGGCAGAGAATTCTAATGCTGCAATTACCTTATTAAGGTCCTGATGGGCTCTCACGTCTGAAGCTGCAAGGCGGCTCTGAAGCTGTTTTAGCCACATAATTGATGCTCTATTAAAAAAGGAAGACGCTATGGAGGACCTGATGGACCAGGCGCCGGCTTGATGGGATTTGACGAGGGATTGGTCCGCTCTTTTATCTTCCGGACGAAGAGCTTCATTCTCCGGACCCGTAACATGAGATGTCGTTGTCAGGGCCACTACCGGGGCATCCACCGTAGGTACCTGCAAAATATTCTCCAGCTCCGGAGCACAATTATAAAACTTTTTGTCTGTGGCGTTGGGATTAGAGCCCGAACCCGGATGAGACCACTGCCGCTGGACCACGTCCACAAACATCTTTGGAGCAGGGATGGTTTCTGCAACCACCGTGGGTTCCACAAATAGACTAGTTGAGGTGCTAGGCAGAGACTGAGCCTCAGCCGGAGGGGCCTGAATCGCCCCAAGACCCGTGGTTGTTAAAGCCTTAAACAGCAGAGAACGAAAGAGATGAGGTTTAAAGAGCCCCACAAATGAAGGTTGATCAGGCCCCAACCCCTCGTCTTCCGACAAGGCCTCCCCGGTATCCTCCTCTTCAGATAAAGATGCTTGGCTGTCCCCCTCATTGGCTTGTTCCACCTGAGGTCTGAGCCTGACTGAACTTAAAGTAGAGGCCTCTCGTGCTCTATCCACGCTACGAGGTTTGGGGGCCGCGGAGGGAGCAGATTCCTTTTGGAAGAGAGAAGCTAATTCCTGGCGTATAGCCTGTTGAATCATCAATCCCAAAGAATCAGGAAGCTGACAAACTGGTAGCTGGGTTAATGTGGCCTCCGAATGTTGCCTAGGCCCTCCTGGCTCCTGGATCACATTGTCTGATTGGCTTGGGATTGGGTCAGCAATATTTTGAAGTTCTATTTCCGAAAGCGTACAGAACAAGGGGGCAACCCCAGCTTGGGCCATGGGCCATGGGGATGATCTGTCTGGGGACCAAGACCCAGACCCCTGGATTGGTATTGAACTGAGATCTGGGTTTGGAGGGGCCTGAGGGTCGGAGGTGCTCTTGTTCCCCCTTTGTTTAGGTGAAGGGGATCTGCGAACCCTCTTGGATGCCTTAGAGAAAGCCCTCTCGAGCGCCTTATGGCGCCTCTCCTCTGCCCGCGCCCCTTTCTTGCCCTTGGCCATTTTCCTGCCCCTGGTAGGTGAATCCCGAGGGTCTGAAGAGGAGCCCTCCTCAGGGTTGTCTTGATTAGAGACTTCTAGGGCTGAGGCCGGCAATTCTGGCTGATTGCAAATGGCGTCCGCCATTTTGAAATTTTTTCCCGCCAATTCCGGACCTCTGTGGCCTACTTACAGTTTTGTTCTGAAGGGCTGCAGGCGATTCAGGCCTTCCACGTCTAGCCGGCTGCTGGATAACCGGCTGCTGGGCTTAAAGCGGCACAATAAAATGTCTCTGTTTTGTTTTTTTGTTTTTTGTTTTATTTTAGGCCGTTCGCTCCACTGGCCGCCGCTTGTTTGCCAGCCCGATGGCCTCACTGCAGTCCTGCAATAGCCTCTGTGCAGCTCCCAAAGCCTCCAAACCGCCGGATCCAAATGGAGGGGGGGGGCCGCTCACCTCTTGGCTTCGAACGCCGCTTAAAAAGCTCCCTGAGGTGAAAAATAAGTGCGGGAGCGAGGCGGAAAGGATTGAGGCACTGAGAGCGAGAGATAGAGAGCCGGCCGTCGAGAATGCGTCGGGGACTTGCCCGTGAGCCTGCCGGTGGTTTTTCTCTCCTTTCAACCACCGCCGCGGCTCTCCGCGCTACGGGGAACACGCCCGTGGGCGCCTCTCAGCTGTTTGGCTGGCCGGCGAAAAAATAAAAAATAAAAATAAGAAAACGCCGAGGCCGCCTTCAGCGGGCTCGGGAGCCAGTCCCTTCTTCGCTGAAACAATTAAAAATCCACAACAAAGAGAAGAAAAAAAAGATAAAATAATAATAATTATTATTATTTTTAAAACCTGAGGTAATAGATACACGACCGGTCCAAAGCTAACCGAGTCGAAAAAGCTGGAAAGAAAGAGGAGTAGGCGGGGATCTCAAACAACTAATTTTAAGACTCGGTCCAATCAGCATCGAGGAGATTTACCCAGTCCTGACGGCCGTTTTCCCCGACAGGGAGAATAAAAGCACTCCACAATCCCAAGGAAAAAAATATATAAAACTGTTCTTGATTTTAATAGAAGTCTGAATTTCTAACTAGATATGAAGAAATAAGTTGATTGTATCAAACAGCTGTTAGGATACATTTGCCATGATTACTAATTAATGTCAAGCCCATCATTACAAAGGTTTTTTAATAAATTAATATACAAAACTGGAACATATTCAAAGCAGGGAGGGGTGATACACAGTATAAATGGAGGTACCATGTGAAAATAGATGCCTTAGGAAAGCACACATATACAAAGCATGAATCTCATAAGAATAAGCTCAAGAACAAAAGGTTGGGTTTTATTTTTGCCAATGAACATGCTCAATATAAATCCTTCTGATTCTACTCACAATTGAATACAGACTGAATGAGCTCTCTTTATTCATTTCCAGATATTTTGAAGTTCAAGTCCCACCAGCCCTAGTTCAAAGGATCATAGGAGCTGAAATTCAAAACCAATACAACTACTTGCACTGCCACTGTTCCTTGACATTTTGATTTTCATCATTTATTTACTGATATGGCTACCCAACCCAAACACTGAAACTCTGGAAATGCTCTACATCATTTCATGCTCTACGATATACCTGTTTTTAATGGCTTTCTGAAGGCCACTAGGATTGAAACTAACCATATGCTGGGGAGGGAAAAGAGGCAGAGATTATTCCAGAAGGCAGGCCCCATAACAGAAAAGCCACAACCACTGGATCCCATCAGTTGGCACTGTTTCAAGAAAGACCATGCTATTACAGCAGTGGCCCCCAACCTTTTGGGCACCAGGGATAGGTTCTGTAGAGAGGTTTTTCCATGGACCAGAGGGGTTTTGTGTGCTGCCTGCATCCCAAGGATGGGGTTTCACTAGTTTGCACGGCCCAGTTTCTGGCATGCCGCGGCCTGGTGCTGGCCCACAAACCGAGAGTTGGGGACCCCTGTATTAGAGCTTATATAATAGGCAAATACAACTAGGGACCTGACCATCTATGGATATTCTCAGTCATCCAGATTATGGTTGTCCCAGAGGTGTTTTTTTTTTCAATAGGCAACTGAACTTTCTGGTTTTTCTTTGAAGATGTTTAAAGAAGTTGGTCAGTGCTAAAAAAGCTTCTTGGATGAGAAGCGAAACGTCTTAAAAGAAAAACCAGAAAGTCCAGTTGCCTCTTGAACAAAAGCACCTTTGAGAGAGAGACCTGATCTTGTGTCACTTAGAGCATTAGAGGCAATAACTAGTGCCTTGGATTGCATCCAGAGGGCTATAGAGAGCCAACTCAGCTCCCAAAATAGCAAAGTTACATGGGCATGCTGAGATAGCTTCACAACTACCCACATAGCTGCATTCTGGACTAAGTGGAGCTTCAAGAAGTTACTAAGACACAAGAGAGCAGGGCCTTCCAGTCCAGGAATATGTGCAACTGGCACACAAGATAAAGTTGTGCAAAGACTTTCCTGGCCACAGCTACATCTGCTCTTCGAACAGAAGCCGTAAGTCCAGAAGGACCACTATACTACACATTAGATCTGAGGAGTATAATGCTGCCAAAATTATTAAATAAAAATGCCCACCTCCAGGATTCAAGGGACACAAAATCTACAGGCCCTCAGTCCTGGTACTATTGAGCCAAAGACTTTTCTTGCCCAGCCACATCTCCATGTGGGAGAGGCAGATATCTCCATGTGGGACATATGGATTCTCCAAGTGTCAACAGCAGTTCTCATACTGACCTTTAAATATTGCCCCAGTCCTTCCCTACTCTGGAGGGATTAAGTCATTCTAAACAAAGCTCCCAGCTGGCACGTAATACACATCTTTTGCCACTTTTATTGCCATACGATAAGTCCAGAGAAAAGTTTTTTACATACAGTGTATCTAGCCAGAGTTATTGTTTATCTTCCTTCAATGGTATTCTAGGTACCAGTATGTCTTCCACCACTTCATTCTGTATCCAGGTCTATGAAGAGAGAGCCTGCACAGAAATTACCTGTCCCAAAACCATTCCAAGCAGCATTGTAAGACCTCAGCCAGATCAGGCATCAGGGCCCCATCATTTATTACTATATTTCATTAATATAGATATTATACATACACCAACACACAAACGTAATCTTTACTATTCCCAGCAGGGCAACCTATTATGTAAACCCATTTAGCTGAACCATTGAGGCACTCTTTTGTTCTCCAAAGCCTATTTTTTAATAACAGAAGTTTACTGATACACTGAAAGTTTTTAAGTAATAGTAATACCCTCCTGTAACTTAGAACAAGAGGGGAAAAATGTCTGGTTCTCCAATTTGTTTTCTTTTGATCCAGTATTATCAAGTACAAGAGTCATTTAGGTATTTATTGTAAATATTTATGTGGCATCTACAATTGAGGATAGGACAGGACAGGACAGGATTTTTAATGCAGCAAAATCGTTGATCATTATTTATTAATGAAGGGCTGGATACGAAAAAGCCTCAGGAAATCTGTCTGTCCTGCACTATCCATTCATATATTTCCCTATATCCCATTTCCTAAGCTTCAGAATAACTGGGCCCTTTATTTATGAAGACCTCCCTCCAGGAGTGTTTTGTCCCCCCCCCACATTTCATTGTCATTAGCATGTTAAACACCATGCTTTAATATTTGATATTTGTTCAGTCTTACGCTAACAACCTGCTCAAATAAGACCTTCCATTTAAAATAATTGTTATTGTTATCAGTGCTGTAAAATACTTTAGTGTTGTAGCTCCTGCAATTTCAAACAATCACTCTTATTGAGCCATTAACAAAAATAAATGTAAAGCGTTTGACGGCTGCATTTTATCTGACAGTGTACAGAAATTATGGGCAACAATCAAATTTCAACAGTAACTGAAAAAGGACTTTAGGGGTCAAACAAAATTATTGGGTGGGGCTGAATGTGTCCAGTCAGCTGTCAAACTCCACTTTAATTGATTTTTGATAGTCAGTGATGAATGTTCCATTCCTTCACTCAACTAGATAGAGCTATGATATGAATTACATCGACATGTTCTGTTTAACAAAATGTATCTTCCATGATAAATTTTAAAAGGGGTTTAAAGGGAACTGTTTAGGGAGGATGATATGAGCTGAATTCAATAGGATGTCATCAGCAATGGCAGATGGGTGATTCTTCATTCAACTCTCTCTAGAAACTTCCATTGATTTAGAAGTTCAATGAAGGTCATACAAAATAACTGCTGATTTTAGAAGATGCTATGAATGGTCACCAATTGGCAACTTTTCAAAACAAGTTTTGAAATGTTAGATAACTCAATACCCAAGGGATAGAACATGTTTGTTTGTTTGTTTTTTTGCTTATTCCTTATGTCTGTGAAAAAAAGATTTTTAAGAAAGGAAGAAATACCCAAGAGTTTTTGGGATCAATGCTTTGTAAAACCATCAAGAGGAACACTTAGACTGCCTGGAAGACATCCAAGTGTAAAACCTAATACTGTATCTTGAGGAATTAATCAACGCTCATTTGAATTCATTCCATATGAATACTATCATCTATATACAACACCTAATGGCCCATCATTTGATCATAGATTAGAGAATGGTTAGCAAAAAAAATGTATGAAAGAAAAAGAAGCCTTTGTTTTACATCTTTTTAAAAGGGTAGACTACTGAGATTTGCTCGGGTTTCATCTTTTACAAAGATCACCTTTACCTATAAAGAAATCTGAGATATATAATTAGACAAAACTTGCATTTGCCTTTAATTAATATAAGTTCTAAAAGTAGCAGCATTACTCAACTTGGTTATGCAGGCTGGAAAGTATAAATATTACAACTAGAGGACTATAAATTTCTCATTCCTATGATATATTTTCATATCATAAATGCCATCAGATGTGGAAAAGAGTTTTTAAAATCAACATCATGTTATAGTGCACATGTTTATTTTACATATATAAATAAGGAACAGGAGAAAATCAAATTGGCTTATACTAAAAAAAAAATCACCAAATAATTTTGTTAATAAAATGTCCCACCTAAAAAACTATAAGCAGGTGTGAGGAAAAAATATTGGATATGAATGAAATCAGACCTGGATCCACAACTGACCCCAAAACTCACAAATTTAGACAGGCAGACAGATGCTATAATCCTAAACATATCCTAAACATACTTGGGTATAAATATTACTGAATACAATTATAATCCGTCAAGATTTATTCATAGACCAAGACAGGGGTGAAATCTAAAATTTTTCCCTGTGGGCGTGGCTTAAGTGGTTCTGTGGGCGTGGCTTAAGTGGTTCTGTGGGCGTGGCTTAAGTGGTGGGCGTGGCTTGGTGGTCAGATGACAGGGTGGGCATGACCAATAACAATAAATAATAAAAATAATAAACAAAGTATAAAAAACAATAAGAGGTATCAAAAACCAACTTTCACACTTTACACACAACACAACACAACTGACTCACACACAATGTAAAAGCAGCTGCACTTCACAATTCACACAGCCACAAAAAGCTCAAAAACCAATTTTCACACTTTACACACACACAACTCACACACACACACAAAATGCCACATACAGCTTTCTGAGATTTTGTGTGTTTGTGTAGTTAGAGTGAAACACTACAGAAACACACCAAATCTCAGAAAGCTGCACAAATATTTTATTTTATTATTTTATTTTATTGTGGACTTCAAATCCCAGAGTTCCTCAGCTAGCAAAGCAGGAAGTCAAAGCAAGCTTTTTTTTTTCTTCGGTAGCTGAAGAAAGCATGCAGTTGCAGCCGGAAAGGAGCAGTAATTATAGGTAAGTGAGGAGGGGAATTGGCTGGGCATGAGTGGGGGCTCTTGTAAGTGGGGGCTGTTAAAAAGTGAGTTTAAAAGCCTGTGAGGATCAGGAAACTCCTCTGGGATTGCCAGAGGAGGCTTTTAAATCCTGGGGTTTTTTTTCTTTTTTCCCCCCTATGGCTGAAGAGGTTTTTTTAAAAAAAACTTTTAAAGGGTTTTGATCTCTGCTCAACCCATCAGAGGGTTTTTTTTTTTACTTTTAAAGGCATGTTTCGGCTGAAGAAAAACTTTTAAAAGCAAAAAAAAAACCTCTGCAGATGGTGCAGCTCAGCAGAGGCAGGGGGCGGGGCCAGGGATTTTTGCTACCAGTCCTCCGAACCAGCAGCTACCATTGCTACCTAATTGGAGGAGCCAGTGTGAACCGGGAGCATTTCACCCCTGGACCAAAGGTGCTTCAATGGCCAAAACTTCAATGATAAGTTATAAGACCCTTTGTTTAGTGCCACTATAACTTTGAATAGTCACTGAGCAAACAGATGTTAAGCGAGAACTATCTATAGATTTCTGGGCAGTGTTTTGTATTGCCTTCTTCCAGCAGGCAGCAGCAAGCATTTCAACTTCCCAATTTAGCTTATAATCAGTTTGGTGTTCTCTGAAGGTCACCCATCCAAGTAGGCTTTATCTTACAGAGGAGAGGGGTAGGGCAGGTGGGAGGGGAGGGGAGAGGAGAGGAGTTTACTAGTCTGCATGTAGCTTGTTATATTTTAGAATCTAGTAGCCAGCAGATACTTACTGACTCTCTTGATCTTTACTAAAGGTAAACACACCAGCTTAATAGTAGACCTATAATTATTGGTACTCTTATTCTCAAATAATTATTTTTATAATCAGGACAAATCCTGTTTTCTCTTTGCTTCCTTGGTCAACTATTGTAGGTGATCTTGGGGGTGGGGGGGTGAGGTGCTATGCACTTCCAGTGTCACTGAATATAAAGTGACTTTGGTAAATGTATACGTTTTGTGTGCATGCTTGCTAACACATTGGGGTATCCTGGTCCAATTGTATCCTTTCCTCCGCTATACTAATCCCATCGGAAGCCCTCTGGGAGTAATTGTATTGCTAATTCACTAAAGAAAAATGTGACAAATGATCTTCATTATATTTAAGCATCTGACTTCCACACATCAGAAAGAAAATAGTATTGCTCAGGTTCACTACAAACTAAGTGTGATTTACAACTACCCCGATAATCATAGCACACTATGTTAACTTACATAGATCTGATTAATGTAAATTATAGTACTGAACTGGAGGTTATACTTTTAAAGTAGAAAATTATCCAAAAATAGTTTCAGGAATTAATTGTTGCCATAGGGGGTAAAGCAAATATTTGTATCTGTTACCTTTTGTAATTTAATGTAGTTGATTTACAGGACCTGTAAAATATGCCTATAGGGAAGTTTCCAAACATTAAAATTCCTATAAAAAACATTCATATGTTTGTTATTACTACTCATAAACCAAATCGGAGCATCACTTAGTTTAAAAAGCATCACGCTTTACTCAATTAGAAGACGCACAGCTTATCTAATATAGAAATTGTTACATTAGCAATGTTCAGTGTGGCTTCACTGCATGCAATCTACTTGTACAATTGTCAGAAAATGAAAGAATTCCAATGGTGACCTTTTCAACTATATTAATGATTCCAAAAATGTATTCCAAGGTTCTGTTCCATATTCCATTTTTGTTACGGTCAAAAAGTATCCATTTTTAAACTTGTGGATACAAAACCTGGATTTAAAGCATATAGGCATGTAAAATCAATTAAAGGGGTGGGGATATTATATGTTTGCAAATCCACAAATATTTGCATTATCAGCATGAGATAAAGCTCACTACAACAAAGAAAAAAAATGGTTGTACCCTTGACTTACAACCATTCATTCAGTGACCCTTCAAAGTTACAACAGTGCAGAACGAATTATGACAAGTAGTCCTTGGAATTCGAGTAATCTCACCACCCCCACAGGAATAACATGATTGCAATCTGGGCACTACCTGTTCACACTTATGCCCCACAATCAGGTGATCACTATCTGCAACTGTTCCTCCTGGCTTCCACAGACAAATCAATGGGAAAGAGAGCAGAGAAGATCGTAAGTTGCTGGGATAAGTCTCATCCTTGCACCCCAGCCTCTTTGTGATCATACCACACTGGCCCCTTCCCAAATCTCACCTTCCTTGCACCCTTCTCAACCTGCACCACACCCTCATGCATCCTTCCCAATCTTCCCTTACACCTTCCCCAATCCATCTGCATCTCTTGCACAACCCCTTGCAGCCTCATAAATCCTCCCTAACCCACATAAACTCTCATACACCCTTCGCCAACCATCCCCTGTAGGGTCTAGGACAATTCACTGCGGCCAACTTGACCCAAGACAACTTGCTGCAGGACAATCCATGTAGGATAACTCAACACAAATAAATGTTATCCACCACTGTTTCTTCTACCTTATTTACACTTTTGTCAATGGAAATAATGTCAAAGAAATAGTGGATAGTATTTACCACATTGAGTTATCCCTCGTAGAATTCTCCCACAGCAAGTTGTCCCGTGGTGAGTTGGTTGTGGCCAGTTCTCCCATGGTAAATTGGTGTAGCGATATGACCATGCAAAGTTGGCTGCAGCAAGTTATCCAGTTCCACCCCTGCAGCCTCACACATTCTCCTGACCCATGTTGCATCTCCTGTACACCCCAAAATACACTTGCACACCCACCCTAATCTGTGCATCATCCACTCTTGTGCAGACAGGAACCTTTATGTGTCCCTCACACCTTCCCCGACCCACATTTTTCATATACACCCTCAAGCATCCTTCCTAACCTACACCTCATGCATCCCTATGCATCCCCTTGCTCCCTCAGTTACTAATCTGTGTACCAGTGACTTGTAACTTCCTGCCAGGTTTTCCAATGTCTTTGGTTGTCCCATGTCCACTTAATGACATGAGATTTGGTTAATGATGGCAACCAGGATTGCTATCATTAAGCAATGCTGTCCTGTTTTATGACCATATCGCTTAGCTATAGAAATTCCAGTCCCAATTGCCACTGGAAGAAGAGGACTACTTGAACACAGGTTAATTGAATATAGCATCTTATAGGGCTTTCAAAGATATACCTCCTTTCAAGTTGTCCAGGTAATTAATTCTACAGCACAAGGAACAAGCCTGAGATGCCACTTTATAGGATTATATAAGGTTTCTCAGGACTTTCGATGAAGTTCCTAAGGGTTTTTAAAATTATATTCATCAAATCATGGGGCAAAAATAATAGAAACCATAGTTATTAAAACAAAACTGTTTTAAGCCCTGTTTTAAATCAGGGTAATATATCAGGTTATAGAGATACCATCTGATTTCTTTTAAGTACAACTTAGTGATGTATTGTAGACAACAATTCTGGATGCTAGTTGCATCTTTTAAACAGGTTTGGCAGGGTTAATAATGGTTATGGAACTTGCCTGATTATTAACACATGTATATATTTGTTTCATCTTTGTTATATGCCACTCAGAGTTCTTTTGAATTGGGTAGCCACATAAATAAATAATTCATCTTGGTAGTTACATCATGTACTAAGAAAAATATTTTCCCCAGTGTCACACTCAGTAATTGGATGCACCACATTGTTGTAACTGGTCCTTATTTGCCTTAAATTTAGGAAAATTTAACAATATGACAGACACTGTTATTCTAATGGTTATGATTCAGTGTTTCATTTTTAATAATTATTTATTATTTATTTCTATTTTATTTAGAACATTTATGATATTCATATTTAGACATATAAATATATGAATATAACATAAATATGATATAAATATGTATATAAGAGCCAATTATTTAGAATATTTATATAGAGAACCAGTTTGATCCAGTGATTAAGGCACCAGACTAGAAAGCGGGAGATCATGACTTCAAGTCCCGCTTAGTCATTAAAGTCTGCTGGGTGACTTTGAGCCAGCCATTCTCTTAGCCCAACCCAACTCATAGGGTTGTTATTGTGGTGAAAAGAGGAGGAAGAAGGGATGTCGGCCATATTTGCTGCCTTGAGTTATTTGTAAAAGAATAAAGGTGAGATATAAATAAATAAAGCCCCCATCTTTCATCAAGCTCTGTAAGTTATACATAAATGCCTTATATTTCTCTTCAGAGATTGTTTTTAATTTCCTGCTGAGTTCCTCTGTATGTGGAGGTACATGATAGTTACTTCAGCAAGCAATATTACACATTTTAAATTTTAATAATGTAATTTCACATTATAATACATTTTAATCTTCAAGTTAAGCAATGAAACAAGAAATACTGAATTCCTATTGGCGTAAAGCTATAGAAATAAGCCAAGCATCGAACAACAACCCACCTGAAAGCCACAAAGACTAACTAATACTGCTTAAAATTTCTTAGAACAATTAAAATGGTTATTATTTAAGCAGAGGTTTTAGTATAAGAAAATGTTAATTCTTAGAAAGTTACATTTGACTGCTATCTTAGCTTACATAACAAGTGCCAAAATACATATTTTAAATGTGACCTTGTACATTTCAGCATTTAATGGTTTTAGTTTTTTATTTCAGATTGTGGAAATAAAATATTACTAACATTAAGGTAAACTAAAAATTACTGTAATTATTTAATAGTCTTCTATTTTATCCACCCAATAAATTCAGAGCTGTTCTCTTATTTTCTTAGGAAAGTAATCTAAACCTATCATTATTGTATTCAAGGCAACAATGAACTCCTATTTTATTTGTTCATGACCTTTAACATATATAGCTGAATTACCAAGGTAGTGGCATTGTTAAATACCTTCTTTAATCAGCCAAGTATCATTCAATCAAAAAACTGAATGTAAGAGATTGTGTCACAACCCACAAAAAACGAGAACACAATCACTGCATTCATTGCTGAATGACAGTGAAACATAAAAGCACATCAAGCATTTAAACATCTGCAGATGATATGCTTTCTCATATTATCTATTCTTTCGCCTTTTAAAGAAAAATAGGTCAGAGGTTGAATGCAGGCTATTTAATGCCTATTCATTGTATGGGTACAGCTGTTTTACACACAGACACACACCCCACATGTGCACAGAGAAGAAAGATCATGAAGCCAGTTCAAAAATTGTTTTTCCCTGTGGAAATTCTAAGCTATAATCATCTATGTATTTTTCAATGCAAATAAGTAATGCTATAAAATACAGATACATATGTGAATGTAATAGAAATAGTAATCTGACTACATGTTTTCATATTTTGATGTTTACTAAAGACAGGAAAATGGTTGCAGAAATGTTAAAATGGCCAAATATTTACAAAACATTAGAACAAAGCATTAGGAAATCAGTTTTTAGAAATTAATGCTTATTGAAATAAAATGACTACATACAGTAGAAGAACATGCTTCTGCCCATTTTATTATATCAAGTGTCACTTAAGAAATAAAAAAGTTGAATGTAATGGGAATGAGATACTTAAGCCTATAACATTCAAAAGAGAGAGAGAGAAGAGGAAGGGAATATTAATAATATTTTTGGAGCCAGATAAATGCCCAGTTTTCAAGTTCACCCATAGACATGGCAGCTCATTGGGAAGTTTGGGTTGCTCACTCTAAGCTCAACCAACCCACAGGACTGATGTTGTAGGGAAACAGGAGAGAAACTGTACCTATTGTACCTAGGCCTTTCACAAAAAGTTTTTACAGGTACAAGGAGGATTAACACCGATAGCCTCCCAACGACCTGTGTACTCCCACAGAGTGGGCCTGCTCTAGGTGCCATCATCCAAACAGAGAGCCTTCTCTGTGGCAGCACCGGCCCTATGGAACGAGTTACCTCCGGGGTTACACCAACTCCCCGACCTCTGAACCTTCAAGCGGGAACTGAAGACTTTATTATTTAATCGTGCGGGACTAGTCTAAGTGTTTTTAATTAATTAATTAATTTATTTATAATTTTAAATTTTAAAGGGTTTTATATCAGTCTATGACTGTTTTAATTAATTAGGTCTGTTAAATATTTCGTTTTAAATTTGTTTTTAAATTTGTGATTTATACTGTGTATTCTATGTGTTTTAATATGGCTGTAAACCGCCCTGAGTCCTTCGGGAGAAGGGCGATATAGAAATTAAATTATAAATAAATAAATAAATAAATAAACAAACAAACAAACAAACAAACAAACAAACAAACAAACAGAAGACACTAAGAAACCTGCATTAGTAAATCCAACTTTTAGATTCTGAATTCAGCACATACATTGCAGTTTTTCATTTGGACAATAACTGTCAGCTATTTTTCATTATTACCAACTCTACCTCAGTTTTAAAATATATTTTACGTTATTAATAAAAAATAAGCTTTAACTTTATTAGCAGTCATAAAACTGTCAGAAATGAGAAAAGAAAGCCACAGAAATGAAAGAAAAAATATATGCCACAGACAGACAAAAAAAGGAAGTAGTTGTGGTTTAGCAGTGATAACTATCGGAAACCAAGTTCCCCTAATATTATAGTCCTTACAGAAGAAATTGATATACGTAGCACATTAAGGTTTTAGTTCTTTTTAATACCATGCTACAAAATCACCTTTCAATTATATAGGATCCTGTCTATGATTTATACTCTGAGTTCTCTCTTAAACTTGACAAGTAATCATCCATAATTCTCACTGTACCATGAGGCACTGATATACAAAAGTGATACTTGAGCTTATTAATATGCTTGTCATGATGAGCAAATTTGAGTGTTGTACAGCTTAATTAAGATTTTCTATTCAAGAAAATATATTGATGCACCAGAGGCAAATTAGAGAATTGTTAATGAACTCTGATTTAGAAAAGGATAAATTTGTATTTAGATAGGAGAGTACATAGTTCTGCATATGTTTGAATAAGCACATCTAAAAATTCAGCTCATAGTTACTACTGCTATGACATATAATAATCCTGTCCATCAGGAAAATTAAGCATCACTCTTGCAGAACAAGCAAAAAACTTCAATCCATGTTAATCTAAAATAAATTATTAAAAATAATATTAGTTATTACAACCATTAATTTTTTCTACACATTTGCACAAACACATGATATTGATTTAGAAATGTACCAGAATGCTAATCAAGAACTCAACAGTCTGTCAAACTTATAGGGCTGAAACACATTTCTGCAAATTTCACCTCTATCCTTACCAGCTATTAGGGTTATTTTAATCAAAGCTTCACTTTGTAAAAGGGGCATAGACTGCCAGCTACCTAAAAGCAGCCTGCAATTCAATCCTAAAATTCAATTATTTAAAATAAGTATAGTTGTTTGCATTTGCAATGAAAAACTAAGATGTCTGTTCCAAAATCCGTTGCTTGATTTGGCACTGTATTTATAAAAATCCATGTTAACTACTGCTAATCGTCTTAGTTTTCTTTAACTGTTTCAAAATCAGTTATAAATTATAATCATGAAGTATTAAGTATAAAGTATCTGTAATTGGATTACATGTTATAACAAAATCCTTATTCCTCTAAAAAAAAAAAAAACCTAAATTATGAATACAAATCTCTGATTGTGTTAGATATCAGAGACAAGGCTTAAAAAAAATATATGTCATGGCAGAGACGACACAGTTCTTTCATAAACATACCATTTGTTTTAATCCAAGCCTTGTTTTTAAACTCATTTGCAAAATATCAGTGATTATTATATTCATCAAGAGTAGATTAATTTGAAACATTTTTTTCTTTAAAGCAGCTTAATCTCTGGTGTGCCGATTTTTTGTTATGCCCAAAATGATTTTTTCTCTTCCTGGAAATATATTAATTGGCTCTTGCTAACTTCCACCTGGCCACTGCACAAAAACTTCCAGCCAATCAGCAGAAATGGATCTGTGCCTGCTATTTTATTGTCTAATGCACTCTTCATGTCTCCTAAACTTTGTTTCCTAAAAAAAAATCTGTGAAATTGAGGAATGTCAGAACACATGAAGGAATCTGTAATCATAATGCTTCATTTCCCCCCACATTTTTAAACAGGGATTGATTTGTTCTGAGCTTGGTCAATCTGGGTGAGCTGCTTTGATCTCACAGAAATGTACACTTTTGCAAAAGTTAAAGATTTAAAATCTTTCTGTTTTAACAATGTAGCAGTCCACAAATAACCAATAGATAAATGTATCCATGCTTGATGGAGTTTTAACAAAACTGTGGCTATTTAAGAAAGGCATTGCCAAATAAATCTTGAAAGTAACTCATTGATTTCAATAAACCAACTTCTCTACAAATAACAAGATTATCTCCTAAAGTATAATACTTTTACTTCTTCTTAGCACTAGACTTAGACTTATATACCTCTTCATAGTGCTTTACAGAATTCCCCAAGCAGTTTATAACATCAGCATATTTACCCCCAACAATCTGGGTCCTCATTTTGCTGGCCTCAGAAGGATGGAAGGCTGTCTTAACCTTGAGACCCATCACGATCAAACTCCAGGCTATGAGCAGAGTTAGCCTGCACTACTGTGTTATAACCACTGTGTCACCACTACTGTTCTTAATTGGATGGAAACCTTATTTTAAAACAAGATGGAGGCATTCCTTATGATTCTTATTCTTAAAGATAGGCTACAAATAGAAATAATCCTAGGATTCTTCATCAAGCTTTCTTTTATACAACCATGCACCTCGAATCATACATTTCTCTCCAACTACCTGAAAAGTTTGCATTTTAAACGGAAGTTAAATATCCTTTCAACTTTAGACACAATCTCTGAAACAGAAACAAGGCTACAACAGAAGAGAATTGTCAACATCACTATCTTTATGCAAAGCCTTTAAAAGTATCAGTATTAATGATACTGTATAACAGACTTCTCCAAGCAGCCGATTTGCTCAATCACATTGTGTCATAGGCGGCAGAGTACACTAAGTTTTCCCCAACTTTATCTATAGATCTATAATAACATGTTAACCTAAAGCACACCTTGTTCAAATACATCAGATGTAACAACTGACATTGTTTTATAGAAGTGGATCTGTCACCCCAATATTGTAGAAGTATTCTGTATAATATAAATCCCAGCTTATTCCCTCGTGTCTCTTTTAATGTATAAAATGTCTGTTTTACAATCTTGGCTCACAGAGGATATACGATAGGAAAAAGATTGACCTGGGAGTCCTAGCTAAACTGAAGAACATCATACATTATAAATATGACCTAACAAATTGAAGAATGTTTCTTTCAAATTCTGTAACTGCCTGATGAAATAAACTGAAGAATCTGAATATTCGCTTTACCATGAAGTAATTACTAGTGTCAATTCAGGCTTGAGA
The DNA here is from genome assembly GCF_028640845.1 of Ahaetulla prasina. NCBI lineage: Eukaryota > Metazoa > Chordata > Lepidosauria > Squamata > Colubridae > Ahaetulla > Ahaetulla prasina. The sequence goes on from NC_080539.1 coordinate 197,006,341, forward strand.
TAAATAATTAGGCACTTCAGATACTATGTACTAATAACTCAAAACATTTATCAAAGGTAGAAAAAACTAAGTCTTCATTTTTCCTCTCTGAAAATACTGCTCAAGAGTAAAATTTAATTATCTACCCAACACAATCCCCATCCATAACTCTGATTTCACACCAATATTTTTATTTTTACAGATAATTTGCAGGAAAAAAAGATGTACTGAACTTGATAATACCTGAAGCAACTGAGCAATGAACAAGTTTCTAAGAGAGCTATAAGTTTCACACAGAAGTGTAAGATTGTACAAGACTTTCCAGCCCCCTACTATTTCAACACTTTAATATATTAATATTAGAATTATAAGGCAAGTATTTAAAGTTTACACAAGTAAAATGCAGGTGTACAACTTCCAGCAATACAACAATCATGGCAGGCCTTACATGCTATTCAAAAGCCACCTTCCAGTGGGCAGTGCCAAGAAAAATATTTGAAAGTTTCACTAGATTTGTCAGTGGAAGAGGTAAAAATCCAGGTAACCATTATCAACAGTAGATTTACAGTAGAGGCGGTGAATTGTTTTCTCTCTCTGCTAAGAACAGCCCTTATCTTTGAGAAAAAAAGCAGGATAAAAAACAAAAACAATCTAACTGAATTTCATGAGCATCTGTCCTCAATATTAAATGCGGGTAATATGATCACCCTCCAGTAAATATATGTACTAACTTCCCTTCCACATTAAAAATTATAATTTGGCAATCACTTTTGGAGGTTTGCACAGGCCTGTGATCAAGAGGCCTGTATGTACCGTATATACTCGAGTATAAGCCGAGTTTTTCAGCACGTTTTTTGTGCTGAAAAACGTCCCCTCGGCTTATACTCGAGTATATACGGCTTATACTCGAGTTTTTTTTTTTTCTTTTTTTCACATTATACCGGATGGAGCAAACTTGGCGGGCTTTTGCATTACCGCGGGGAAGCCCTGCCGGTGCAGTGAGAGGGCGGGGCGGGGGAGCCGCCAGCCTTCTCGGCTGAGGGAGGGAGGCTTTCCCTGACCGGTAGCTGCCTCATTTCCCTCCCTCGGCTTATACTCGAGTCCCCAGTTTACCCCAGCTTTTTGGGGTAAAATTGGGGACCTCGGCTTATACTCGGATCGGCTTATATTCGAGTATATACGGTAATTCTAGAACTTCAGATTGTGCATGTCTGATTTACGAGTCATATTTCAATCATACCTCTCTTTGATTCTCTCCTAACAAACTAAGAAGAAATTCAGACACTGTTATATTGGAACAAATTCAATATGCTGTTCTGTATAAAAATATTTCATTATTATTTTTGCAAAATAAGTATAAGGTGCCAAGAATTACTAGCTTGGGACTTTTTCCTAAATTCTTTCTCAATGATTTCCATGTATAGGGGATCTTTTTGATAAAGTATTATCTAGAATACACATCATCATCAAGAAGAAAATGTTCCTGCAATCAGCTCAATTCTAAATTGGTGGCATGGCACAAAATCAGGTGTCTAAGTTGCATGATGTTTACAGAACAGTAAAAATAAACACTCTGAGAGTACCTGATTTACATTTTACTTAGACAGAATTTACATATTGAAGTTATATTCTGGTGACAGTCTGGTGAAGACAAATTACCACAAATACATTCACTTCAACATCAAGACTTTGAAGATGATTTGCATATGAACAACTGTACTTTTGTATGCTCTACCACAGGAAGATTCCAGATTTATGGGTTACAACCACTAATTCCAGACCAGTGACCACACTTTCACTTTTTATTCACTCTTACTTAAAATAGTTCAGACAGGTCACTAAGAAAATGAGCAGAATTTTCTGCATTAAAAAAGCAACTGTCACTGTAACTCTTCATTTATCAATAGTAGTAATCCATAATTTTGTGGCTCTGATAGGCATACTGTCTGAAAATTTGGGGACTTGTAGGCACTACGCAGGACTTCAAATTTAAAGGCAAAAAGATGCTTGGAACATGCAGGGGCATACCAACAGCCTCTAGCTGTAGTACCTTAAATTGTATTTTCCTGTAGCTACAGAGGGTAACCTCATGAGTACAGAAAAAGACATAGATGTTTTAGTTAGTTAGAAGCAGGTGCTATGTAGGCAACCCAGTATTGAAGGTCCCTTTGTCTTTGAAGCTAAAGTACTGTATAGCCTTATTGCAAATTCAACTCATCAAGTGGGTAGATAATATGGAAGAAGCAATAGTAATATGGAAGAAGCAAGATCCAGATGTCCATAAAAATTATAGTTTGCACCATTTGTGCAATTTAAGGGAATGACAGGAGGAAAACAGCATTGACACACTCAGTTTGTAATATAAAAACAGAAAGAACAAAATCATAAAATCAATTTTTTTAGAAATTGCCAGCCACATTAGCTTCAGAATGGCTGACTCTTCTTGTTTCTGTTTGGGCTTTCTCCAATCACTGAGATAAACAAGAAATTGCAATCCATTATTTAAGAAGACATGAGATCAGGAAAAGAGGATCTGAATGTTGTAGATGGAGTAGATATCAACAGGGAATGTTTTTGAAGAACACTCTTGGGATTCTGGTAAATGGTATAACTACATTAATGTAGATGTTTAGGTCGTTCACAGAGAATAACATTCTCCACTTTAATGCATTTCTGATAATTGGTCAACAGTGACATTAAATAAGACACTATATAATGCTCTACATCCAATCCCCCAAATTTAGTTATTCACAAAAATGTTATTTGCCAGTGTTCAATAAAATACTTGTCCGGTCTCTTGCTTTTGAGTTTGACTAATGATTGAGCAGTAACACACACAGAACTAATGAGATCTGGATAACTAAGTCTGATGATGATCCCACTCCTATTTGTAACAAATACTAAGATTTAAAGGTGAATCAACTATCACCTATGAAAGATGTGATACATAGAGAGAGAGAGAGAGAGAAAAGATGAAATTTCACAATCTCAACCTATTTAGTGCCATTTCTGAAATTAGCAACTTTTGCATAAAAAAACTCAGAATAGATTTTCCCGCTCAAAATGTTTATGCATGCAGTGGAAAGATGCAGCCAATCAACGTGCACAAGGAATAGTTAAGTAACAGGTGACTTTGCCTACAGTGTGTTACAGCAGAAGTCAATGCTTACCTTTTCTTTGGTTCTTAGGTACCTCTGTAGAGCCTGGTGGGTTAAATCTCTAACCCGGATTTGTCCATCTTTACAGGGAACTACAATCCCCGTCTTGCCAAAACAAACTGTCACTTTCATCTCATCCAAATAAAAACAAAGGTAGATGAGGATTTTTTTTAAAAAAAATGGCACATTCAGAAAGGGGAGTGGGTGGGGGGGAAGTACCAAAAAGTCTCCGAGTAACCGGGACCTTGTTTTGAAATGCAAAACTCAGCAAAGTCTAAACTCCCGAAGAGAAAGGTAAGCTACTCTCGGCGACAGCAGGTGTTTATGTTTTGACACTGCGGGAAGAGGGGAGGAAACAAGGAAGGAAGAGCAAGGGGACAAGGAGCCAGAATTCCTCAAGAAAGGGCAGGACAGAGGCCTGGCAGGCAAAGACAAGCTTGAAACCACTCAGCCCTCGTCTTGGAGGGAAGCAAAACGGCAACAAAGGTGTCTCTCTCACACACACACACACAAGTTTCTCAAGGCGGAAAGAGAGGATGGTTGGGTTTAATTTGCAGAAAGTGCCGCCCGAAGCCAACTCTGTAACTGAGAGGGATTGAGCAACCACTCGGATTCCCGCTTTTGGGCGCGCGCACCCCCACCCCCCTTAAATAGGAACCCAGAGATTGGAGAGCTTGGGAAGCGATAGCCCCGGGCGACCCCGGCAAGGAGACATAGAAAAGCAGGTCGCTGCACAGACCCCCTGCCCTCCTCCTCAGCCTGCTCTCCTCGGGGGCGGGAGGAAGAAGGAAGCTCTCGCAGGCCGAGCCTAGGGCTACAGCAAACCGCAGCCCGCGCCGCGCCCCATGCCCGGCCTGGCGACTCTTTCTTCTTCCACCCCGCTTTTCCTCTCTCTTCCGGGCCTGTCCGCCGCCACTTCAGTACGGCAACTTCAACTCCCGCCCCTTCTCGCGCGCTCGCCTCCCCGACTCTCGCTTTCTCGTTCCTCCCGCCTCCCCGCCCGCCGGTTCAGCCCTGCAGCATCGCTCCAAAGGTCGGCGGCGGGGTGGGGAGGGGGGGGTCGGTGGGTGTTGCTTTCCTGACTGCTCCCACCCAGCAAGCGAGCCCTGCCTGGAACTTAAAGGGTCCGCCGCGCCGCCTCGCCTCGCCTCGTTCGCCCTGCGCTGAATTCCGGAAGAGGGGCGCACCCGCAAACCCAATGCAACAAGTCCCGCTGGGCCTCTCAAAGAGAAGGAGGGAGGAGTGCGCCTTCTGAATCGGATCGCAGCCTGTGCCTTTGGGCCATAAGGAAAGCAGATCCGGAAGAACAATGAAGTCCTGGGCTTGTTTGTTTTCACGACAATTAAGGGAATCTTTTGTAACCACTCCAGGGTTACGCACAGAAGTTTTTGCTTTATACTAAACAAACCCGAAAAATCCTTTTGGGCAACAGTCAAGTTCTCTTGCTCCAACGTTTTGGATTGGTTGCTTCGGATTACTTCTTTGGGAAAGAATGCTGCCTACCTCCTCTCCTTTATCCAAAGCGGCTGGAAAAACAGGCGGGGAAATTCTTCAAATGTCCTATTAACTAGTATAATAATAATAATAGCAGGAGTCTAGTGTATTTTGGCATATTGAGTTTTATTTCCAGTCCTGTAGCTTAGATGTACTTTTTTGTGCCTTCAAGTCAACCTTGCCTCCAGGTGACTGCTTGGACTTCCTGCAGTTTTCTTGGCAAGTTTTTTTGGGAAGTGGTTTGCCCTTGCTTCCTTTCTAGGGCTGAGAGAATGACTGGCTGAAGTCACCCAGATGGCTTTGTGCCTGAGGTGGAACCAGAACTCTTAACTGCTAATCATAACCTAATTTAAGAAGTTTGCTCCAAAGCCAAATAAACCAATTATGGCTTATTGAGATATAAAACAAGCACAAAACTCTTACCCTTCCTAGACAGAGTTTTAAAAAAAATCTATTCTATTCAGAGTAAAAAGATTTAACCCTTAATAGTTTTATTCCATTTTTAGTTGCGGAGATATGAAAACAGTAAACATAAAAGACAACATAGGTCTTTTATGCAACCTAAGTCATTAAAAGACGTATTAGTTGGAATTATGTACTATTCTGTGATGTACATGTCATCCTCGACTTATGACCACAATTGAGCCCAGAATTTATGTTGCTAAGTGAGAAATTTGTTAAGTGAGTTTTGCCCCATTTTATGACTTTTCTTGCCACATTTGTTAAGTGAATCAGTGCAGTTATTAAATGAATCTGACTTCTCCTTTGACTTCTGTAAATCACATGACCACGGGGATGCTGCAGTGATCATAAGTGTGAAAAATAACATAACATAACATAACATCAGAGTTGGAAGGGACCTTGGAGGCCTTCTAGTCCAACCCCCTGCCCAGGCAGGAAACCCTATACCATCTCAGTCAGATGGTTATCCAACATTTTCTTAAAAATTTCCAGTGTTGGAGCATTCACAACTTCTGAAGGCAAGTCGTTCCACTTATTAATTGTTCTAACTGTCAGGAAATTTCTCCTTAGTTCTAAGTTGCTTCTTTCTTTGACCAGTTTCCATCCATTGCTTCTTGTTCTACCCTCAGGTGCTTTGGTGAACAGCCTGACTCCCTCTTCTTTGTGGCAGCCCCTAAGATATTGGAACACAGCTATCATGTCTCCCCTAGTCCTTCTTTTTGTTAAACTAGACATACCCAGTTCCTGCAACCGTTCTTCATATGTTTTATCCTCCAGTCCCCTAATCATCTTTGTTGCTCTTCTCTGCACTCTTTCTAGAGTCTCAACATCTTTTTTACATCGTGGCGACCAAAACTGGATGCAATATTCCAAGTGTGGCCTTACCAAGGCATTATAAAGTGGCACTAACACTTCACGTGATCTTGATTCTATCCTCTGTTTATGCAGCCCAGAACTGTGTTGGCTTTTTTAACAGCTGCTGCACACTGCTGGCTCATATCTAAATGGTTATCCACTAGGACTCCAAGATCCCTCTCACAGGTACTACTATTGAGCAAGGTACCACATATACGGTACTGGTGCATTTTGTTTTTGGCCTAAATGTAGAACCTTACTTTTTCACTGTTGAATTTCATTTTGTTAGATAGCGCCCAATGTTCAAGTCTGTCAAGATCTTTCTGTAACTTGAGCCTATCTTCTGGAGTGTTGGCTATTCCTGCCAGCTTGGTGTCATCTGCAAATTTGATGAGTTCCCCATCTATCCCCTCGTCCAAGTCATTGATGAAGATGTTGAAGAGTACTGGGCCTAAAACAGAGCCTTGGGGTACTCCACTGCATACTTCCCTCCATGTGGATGTAGTTCCGTTGAGGACTACACGTTGAGTGCGGTTGGTCAGCCAATTACGAATCCATCTGGTGGTGGTGCTGTCTAACCCACATTTTTCTACTTTATCTAGTAGTAGGTTATGGTCTACTTTATCAAATGCTTTACTGAAGTCCAAGTAAATTATATCGACAGCATTCCTCTGGTCTACTAATTTTGTCATTTTGTCAAAAAATGCGATAAGATTAGTCTGGCATGATCTGTTTTTGACAAACCCATGTTGGCTTTTGGTTATTACTTTGTTTGCTTCTAGGTGTTCGGTGATTCGTCATAATGAATCATAAGTCACTTTTGACCATAATGGTCATAAGTCACTTTTTTCAGTGCCATTGTAACTTCAAACAGACACTAAATGAACTGTTGTAACTTGAGGACTACCTGTACTGTGATCAATGAACTAAGGTTAGTGAATATATGTAGTAACCCAAAGTTTGAAACACAACGTTCCTTCTTCCCTCCTGGGTCTGAAGGTGTAATCTTTCATTCCTAGGACACAACTGAGGTGCCCGTATTCCAGCTCAAGTTGCATAAAAAAGTTATATATTTTGACATCCATTGCCTTAGAAACAAAGTCAAGTGATCTGTTCTGGGTGTGATCAAAAGTGTCTGGTTACAAGTTTGCTTCCACTGTAGCCATTTATTTCCCAGTCTTTAGCTTCCTTCATTAACACTCTGTTTCCTGATTTCATTTTAGATCTGTCTCCCACCCATCCCCTCCAAAACAAAAGATGACACCAACTTCTCTTCAGATTTTCTTAAAGCAAGAGCTCTGCTAGCTTACGTGTGAACAAAGATGCTTCTCACTATTTTGCTTGAACAGTATGGTGAAACACATTAATCCGTTAAGGTGTAACACCATTGTTTTTCCTTGCACTTGCAGAAAATAAGAAAAGTCTTGAATACAGTAGGGATTTTGTTGTTTATTTGCCCATTTTCCAATGTTTGTCAGTTTCAATCACTTTTAAACCCCTTCCCTAAGCAAAGAGGATTGTCTACCAACTATTCATTTTCAATTGGGACACTATAGGATCCAGCTAGCTGCAAAATCATGATGAGATCTACTTCCCTCTTCTCTAGAGCTATTTCTGCCCTAGGATTTCCCCATGATGTTTGCTTATTTCCTGTTACTTTAACTTTGGAAATAGAATGTGAGGCAAAAAATAGGCAAACCAACCTAGAAAAGTACAAACAAGAATCTTAAGGCAAATCCTATTCCTGCTGCAGTAGCTTGATGGGTAGATGTTTTTTATTGCTGGCTTGTGAAATGTAAAAGGAGATGGTGGTTTGCCTTGCCCAGAATGACCGACTACCAGAATTGCTACCAGAAAAGCACTTTCATTTTTATTTTTATGAAGTTAAAGATATAATGTCATTTCTTGTGCTATCTACCTGATGATGCAATCCATCAATAAAATAGATGCATCCTCTACTTACAAACAGCCAAAGTCTGTTTCAGAAATTAGAGAACTTTCTACAGCTGATCTAGGGAAGAGGAAGGAAGACTTTCAAGTGAAAGGCTACTTCAAGTTGGATTGACCCCATGGGAAGCAGGGGTAAAATGCTCCCAGTCGGACCAGATTGGCCAATCCAGTAGCGATGGCAGGTGGTTCAAAGAACCAGTAGCAAAAATCCCTTCCCCCCACCCACCCGGCCCCCCATCCATGCCCAGCTGAGCCGCGCGATCATCAGAGTCTTTTTTTTTTACTTTTAAAAGCATTTTTTCTACAATCTCTTCGGCCGAATAGGTTGTAAAAAAAATGCTTTTAAAAGTATAAAAAAAGATTGCGCGCCACAGTTGATCACCACCCCATGTGCTGTCCTACTTACCACATGCCTCCTTTTGCCATGCACTGTGTGCGCACACCTCGCATTTGGTGCCTGGTGCGCACTGCGCATGCGCGCGCAGCCCACATGCACAGCCAGGGAACCAGTAGTAAACCGGTTCCGATTTCACCACTGATGGGAAGCTATTGTGTTTGAATTTGGCCACTGTTTTCAACTGGTCTTGCATTATGCACAAAGACTGGTGGCTTCATTCAGGATTTAAGAAAGGATTTTTTTCCCTCAGTCCTGCTTTGTTGTCAGAAAATAAACTTAGAACTTTCTGTATGCAAAGCATGTGCTCTGCAGGAATGACAATTTGCCACTTGGCAGAATGTCATCTCTGATCAATTCTCATCTGTGGTAGGTAAGTGGCCACCTGTACCTATCTAAGCAGCCTCTTCCCTATTTAATTAGTGTATGAGCAGCTATGTGATCTGAATCCACCCTAAGCAGATGAATCACAAATTTTGCAAAGGAGGAGGGTCTTACAAATTTGGAACATCATTCCTCTTCTAATTTGGTAGGACTTATCTAATTTAGAGGTGGTCAGATGGCAGCCTAAGAGCCAGATGTGGCTCCGTATATATTTTACCTGTCCCTTACTTTTAAAAAACATACCTTAACATATATATTTCTAGGGTAAATTTTGCATGCAGGACATAAGCATTATTGTGTGGAAAAACTACATCTGAGCATAAGTGTTTCAAAGCTGGAAAGCTTTTACTTCTGGACAGTGCCAATTTTTTTATGAAGCTAATCACCCTCCACCCTATCTCACCTGAATGCAGGTGGCCAATGCTACAAATGATGATAATCTTTTGCTCTAGAGAATCAGATCAAAATATCCCATCATCTCCATAAGTAACATGCTTCATATGGGAAAAGAAAAGAAAAATAATTCTGATTAAGCTTTTCTGCTATTTACCCTTCTCACACTGGATGATTCATATGGAAACTGAAAGTCTGGTTCCAAAACAAATGCTAAAGAAACTGCCAATTTTTCTGTTGGACCAAGTCCTGCTCAAATTTCAAACTAAAGTGCAGAGGATGATTATTAATGTTCAACTACCAAAACCTTTGCTATTCCTTTGACTTAAAATGATCTAGTGGTCTAGTTCACATATAACACTAAACCATAATGTTTTCAGCTTATAAGAATCCACATTGTGGATTCTTTGTGGCTTGGCAATATGTGTGAAAGCAGTTCTATATTATTTCTCTCTCACACAGGCTTCAAATTGTTTCATAATAAACTGCAGTTATCTTATTTCCACTGATGCATTCAAGATTATGTTGCAATTGAAATTCCCAGAATTTTAATCCATCTATTGGCAATAGCTGGGGTTTTAACTAGGGTTTTCAAGAGTTGTTGCTCCAGCACATCTGGAGAAAATATTGTAGTAGAAAATTTTGTGACGCTGTTTATGGATGATCACAACGGTAATAATATAATTCTAGACACTTCAAAAATTCTGTGGTATTATTTAGTATGGAGAAAATTCATTTTCAAAGAACGATGGTTTGAGTGTTGGGAAAAGATATTTGTGAGAAAAGGCAGCATGAGTTTTCCAACAGCCTCAAAATCTCAAATCACCACATTCTAAAACTTAAAGGTGAAATATACTAGTTGATACAGATAGAAACGAAATATACTAATCGACATAGGACATTCATTTTCAGGCAATCATTTTAGTCCAGTTTTATGTTCTCTGTCTTTTATACTAACCATACACTGTACAAGATATAACTTTTAATATTTTCATTGATTTGTGTGGGGATTTTTGTGGTTTAACAACCATTTTTTATGATTGTAAAAGAAAAAGATTACAGTTTAATTTCATTATATTTTATATTTTGCATTATTCTGCTGAAAATAGCCAGAAAAATTAGGTGGTTAGAACAAAACTATCCTCAAACAGGTCTGCTGGAAGTAAGGAATGGAATAACATATTGACAATTGATGGCTTGATCCACACATCATACCAAACCCAAATCTGGTTTGCTTATAGTTACAATAAATTCAGCTCTTTGGTTTATAAATCATGGTTTATAGCTATATGCTATGTGAGATCAGCAACAGTATCTTATTCAAAAAACTATTGTGACGTAAAGAGTTTGTTCACACATTGCTCTATCTACAAAATCTCCCACCGGTAATTCTACCTATCCCCATAATTTTTCACCACAGACCCCAGCAAATTTTTCCTCATATTTTTAATCCTTTGTCCACTATTTTGGCAGTCCCTTTTTGCCTCTGCTCCATGCCTTTTCAGGGAAGAATAGGTAATAAGGGATCAGATTCTGAAGACTATGATAATCACTATATGATAGTTACAGAATGCCATGCTATCTTAATACAGTGATGGCAAACCTATGACACATGTGTCAAAGGTGACACACCATGACGTGTTGTGTGGCATGCATTCACCAATACCCAACAACTATACTTGAAAGTACATCCTCTTCTTGCACAGTTTTTGGAGGCTGCAGAGTCCATTCTGTGAAGAGTGAAGAGCATTCACTGAAGCCAGTTCAGGAACGAAGCCTTCATGCAACCGGGAGCAGCTTCTAGAAGGCGGCAGGGGCCTATCAACAGACAGAGAACACCACCTGAGGGTAAGCAGTGCAGGGCAGATCTTGAGGAGCACTGGGCTGAAGTTGCAATGGGAAACAGCGAGAGGTGTTTTTGAGTGGCAGTGGTGGGGCTAGGGCTGCCAATGAGTGCCAGTGTTTAGGGTCAGGTAGGTACAGGAGGAGATAGAGAGAATTGTTTCTCTTTTGGGGGGGATGTGGGTATAATATGCCAGCAGAATCAAGTTAGGTGTTTTCCAAATTTTTGACACTCCAAACCCAAAAGATTTGCCATCACTGATGTAGTATATAATGTGAATATAAGTTTCACTGTTCCATGGCTCCCTGAATTAATAAACTCTTAGTTTATGCACATGCTGAAGGATAAATTAAGCTGCCTTATTGTACCCAAATCTGCCCAATGCCTCAATCACAAGGACCCATCACAATCACAAGCACCCTCCCCCATTACAGGCTAAAGTGGAAACAGTGTTAGAGTGCCAGATGTTAGAGAAGCTTGATATGACTCTACCTATTTCATGTAATTCATTAAATATCTACTGTTAAGTGTCATTTTCCTTAAATTCTTTAAATATGCTCTTAACCAAAAGGCCAAATAGAAGATTACACATTTCCTGAGACTTAAATGGGCAGTAGGTCTCAGGTCTGATAGCAGAGGATCAGGAAAAGAACTGGTGGATTCCTACTTGAAGTTTGCAATAGAGAGATCATTTAGGAATAAGCCTTATACTACATTACATTCTTTGAAAGTCAGTGACTTAGAGAATGTATGGGTATGAAAGATCACAAAGAACTAATTTTAAAATCACTATGCTGGACAGCCCTATTTGTTTATTGTAAGGTTCCCTTCTGGCTAAGCCTTCAAAGCGTCAAGAACTTGAGCAAGTTATTTGATTAAAGAAATAGATTTTGAAAACTATAAAGCAACCAAATAACAAAGGTGACCACATAGCTAATAGGAAATAACAGTGTATAACACCAAGCATTTCAGGATTAGCAAAGAAAATGGTATTGTAGGGAATTGATATCCAGTTAAATATAAATGAAAAACTGTTTCTCAGCTCCCTTTTTTTTCTTTAGCCTAGTTATACACAGCCATTTGAAGCAGCCGTGCTGAATTTCCTACATCTCAACTTTAAAATAAACACAAAAATCAATGCCACTCCCTTTCATTATCCTTTCTCCAGATGGAGTTTATTCATTGCAGATAGTTAAAATGTGCAAAGATAACTCTTTTTAGCTCCTGTAACTATATATGAACAACAAAATAGATAATAACCATACAGCATAATTTTACAGTATTTTCTTTGTCTTCAACACCATTAATATTTTCATCATCTTTAATATAGGACAATTCTCTGAAATTATTCTTTTGTTCACTTGTTACCTTTAGTGTGATCATTCTGACACATATAAAAGGTAAAGTGTAACCTGTTTGATTTTGGCAGTGTGTAATGTATTCAATTTTCTTCAATAATTTTACATACAACAAAATTAAATTGCTGAAAGCAATAGCATGACTTGCAAATTCATGGTAAAAATATAATGCAATGGGAACATTGATGACTTGTTCAGACAGGATTAAAATGTATATCTGTATGTGATTTAAAAATATATCTGACTATGATTGCATATAAGTCTAAATAATGATAGATGGGACATGTGTACATAGTCTCTTAATACTAACTTGAAAAACAGCATCTTTTTACCTGTACAACCAATCTTATGCTCCAACAAGACAGTATTCTCCCATCAGAAAGTAAAAGAATACAGAATCCTAAACAAGTCACTAATGTCCTCCTCCCCCAGTTTTGTTTCATTTGAAAGATAAAAAAACAATAGGTTTCTGTGTTAACCTACTCCAAGTATGAATCATCTGTAGCTGGAGTCTGAGAGAAACTGTTCTGATCATGACCATAATAATAATAATAATAATAATAATAATAATAATAATAATAATAATAATAATAATAATAATAATAATAATAATAATAATAATATCAGAGTTGGAAGGGACCTTGGAGGTCTTCTAGTCCAACCCCCTGCCCAGGCAGGAAACCCTACACCATTTCAGACAAATGGCTATCCAACATTTTCTTAAAAATTTCCAGTGTTGGAGCATTTATAACTTCTGCAGGCAAGTTGTTCCACTGATTAATTGTTCTAACTGTCAGGAAATTTCTCCTTAGTTCTAGGTTGCTTCTCTCCTTGATTAGTTTCCACCCATTGCTTCTTGTTCTGCCCTCAGGTGCTTTGGAGAATAGTTTGACTCCCTCTTCTTTGTGGCAACCCCTGAGATATTGGAACACTGCTATCATGTCTCCCCTAGTCCTTCTTTTCATTAAGCTAGGCATATCGAGTTCCTGCAACCGTTCTTCATATGTTTTAGCCTCCAGTCCCCTAATCATCTTGCTCTTCTCTGCACTCTTTCTAGAGTCTCAACATCCTTTTTACATCATGGTGACCAAAACTGAATGCAATATTCCAAGTGTGGCCTTACCAAGGCATTATAAAGTGGTATTAACACTTCACGTGATCTTGATTCTATCCCTCTGTTTATGCAGCCCAGAATTGTGTTGGCTTTTTTGGCAGCTGCTGCACACTGCTGGCTCATATCTAAATGGTTGTCCACTAGGACTCCAAGATCCCTCTCACACCTTCTTTTGGAAAAGTATGGCTTGAGTTAATTATAGTGGATTTTGGTCCTATCTTGCCTCAATTGTTGGTAACAGGAGAAGGCGAGAAAAGAACACAACTTTAATGAAAACTTTATGTGAATATGCATAATATATTTAAATTCTCATTGCACAAAGATTACATTATTAGATTTGCTAGTATACTAGTGCTTAGGAGAAACACTTCAATGTATTTATGATATATCCAATATTTAAAACATACCTTGTTCAGTGTAAAATTCTTACACAGGAATTTGATTGTAAGTATGTATGTTTTGTTTATTTAAAAATGTATTAGTAGCATTCATCACCCTATGGTACTCATATAGTTTATAAATACATAGAACAAATGTAATAGAACTACATACAGTGGGTAATATCTACATAGGTAATTGTGTAACTTTAAAAAGAAATTTAAAATTTCTCAGAAAAAGTATAAGTTTCTATTTAAGATCAGAGTAGTGAAAAACTGTGATTCTTGAAATGTTTCATTTTTCTCCCAGATCATAACAATCTAGTTTTATCAACATAAGTGGTGGTTATCTAAGTGTAAATCTTCCAAAATAAGTAGTTGTTCACATTGTTCTGGTCCCAATAGACCTAAGAAGAGATTGAAAGATGATCTATAGTTGTCTTAATTTCTCCAACCTCAAATAGTAAGAACAAGGAGCAAAGAATGCAGAGAGCTAGCCTTCCCTTAGCTGCCACACCTCTTCTCCCTGAGGCCTTCCCCTTCTCTCCAAACCTAAGAGAAATTTAAAATTGACATCCTTATTGTATTCCATATTCTGGTCATTGGTCTGGTCACGTGCAAAACAAAACAAAAATATGCCATGACAGAGAACTACAAAGGTATTAAGCCACCTTTCTCACTGACCGAACCTAGAATGTAGGAAGTGTCATGAGGCAGGAATTCTATCTACTTCCAAACTCCATAGAGTCACACCATTCAAATAAAAGACCAGTTCTTATATGGTTTTAAATGCATCATAGCTAAGGAGTAGATCTGTTTTAGCAAAACATAGTCCTTGTGAGGAGATGGCCAGAGAAAGCACTCCTCTTTGTTACCATACAGTGGGTTATACATAATAAGAATACTTGATAAATATTACCAGGATGAGATTCAATGGTCCTCTTCTATTGATTGGAATATCTGAATTAGTCAGACTGTGGGAAAGTAATTACCCTTGCTTGATAACATTAAAAGTCTATTCCAGAGAATAACTTTTGGGAGTAAATCATGAGGACATGAGAGGGAGTGCGGAGAGAAGAAGGCAGACATCTGCTGATAGATGCTTACTCATGAGCAATGGATTCCATCCATTTTTAATCTGCAGCTCTTCCTGGAATTTTCAGCAACATTTTCAGCTGGATTTCCCCATTCAGTTTAGACTTTATCAACTCTACATATGATAAAAGGTACTGAAATTAAATGAATAGTATCTGTATTTTAAGATAAGAATATAACATTTTGTGATTTAAGTAACACAGAAAGACACTGAAAAGTTCATAACAGGATGTTAAAGTTTGCCCTAGCAAGAATAAGAAGAGATAATTAAATAAGAAAATTTAATTAAGAATACTTAAGAATACTTAAATCAGGAAATTGCTAATTTCAAATAATATGTTGCACTATTTCAGAACACTGAATACTGTCTGAAACATTATTTCTTTTCTTTATTTTCTCTAGTGAGCAACCCCCAACAAATATTAATCATATAGAAAAACATTTTTGATTTTGTTTGTTCATTTAATTAACAAACAAAATCAAAAATGGTTGTTCATTTAATTAACATGTTTATTAGGTTAACAGAAATTCTTGATCTTGTCAAGCAAATTTGGTATTTATTTGAACTCAACATTTCATAACATCAAAAATAGACTGATTATTGTTACAATTTTATGAAATTATTTCATGATGCTTTAAATTGTGCTAAATTTAATTCTCAATGAGAAATACACATTTTTTAAATCCTACTTTTCTAATTAAAAATTAATGTAAAAGTTAAAAAGTGGAAGTACCAGAATAGATTCCCCTATTGTGAATTTATTTTTATTTTATTTATTTAATTTTGTCATAACAATATACACAAGCATCACACAAAAGATTATATAATATATAAACATATATATGAGGAGAAACAAGGAAGTATAGGCATATATATATATAGGAAAAGAAACAAGAGGACAGGAACAGTAGGCACGTTTGTGCTCTTATGCACGCCCCTTAAAGTCCTCTTAGGAATGGGGTGAGGTCAGCAGTGGATATATTTTGGTTAAAGCTTTTGGGGTTATGAGAAGAGACCACAGAGTCAGGTAATGCATTCCAAGCACAGTTAATTCTATTACAGAAGTCATATTTTCTGCAATCCAAATTGGAGCGGATGACATTAAGTTTAAATCTATTGGTAGCTCTTGTATTATTGCAGTTGAAACTGAAGTAGTCTTTAACAGGAAGGACATTACAATAGATGATTCTATGAGCTAAACCCAGGTCCTGCCGGAGGCGACGGAGTTCCAAGTTTTCTAAGCCCAGATTTCAAGTCTGGTGGGATAAGATATTTTGTTGGTTATGGAGGAGTGGAGAACTCTTCTCGTAAAATACCTCTGGACACGCTCAACTGTATTGATGTCAGAAATGTGGTATGGGTTCCAGACAGGCGAGCTGTAATGAATGTTTTTTCTATCTGTCTTCCATTTCATAATTAAGTTTCTCAGATTAACAGATGTTAGGACTATTTTGAATTTTGGTTCTTAGTTTTTACATCTGCATTCCCAGATTCAATACTGACATTTGCCAAAGATTTCAATGCTAGGATGGGATAATGAAACTCTTCTTCAATACTATAATACCTCATTTGCTCTTTGATTGGTCTGTCCTCATGGAAATCTAAAGATGCCAGATTCAACCGAGCGGAATGGAGACTGTTGCAACTGATGATAAAACTCAACATGAAAATTCTTCATGAATCTATGAAACAGAGGGCAAACTAACATTTTGGGGTTCTATGGGGACTTTTGTTTTAGATTACATGCTAATTTCTAATGGTTTTGCCTCCTATTACAATCATTTGTATATCTTTCCTCTGCTGGTGAACATTGATTGATTGATTGATTGATTCACCTGGGTCTTTCCAACTAGCAAATGCTCACCTATCAGTAGCAGATTCTTCGCTATTAGTTTAATTGAGTGGAGCCAATCTTTACAAGCCCTTGATTCCCTTGGTATTCCCCTCTGTTGGTGTCCCACAGACCTTGGGCTACAATGGTTGGTGCCCCCTTTGTTGGATGCCAATTGCTGGCGGGAAGTTTTGGGGGTTTCCCAGGTTTGCCATTTTTCTCTTCTTTCTTTTTCTTATTCAAGACTGGTTCTGCTTTTATCTCTGTTGTACAGCCTTTAAATTGTTTCGGTTTATTGTGATAATTTGGAATTGGGTGACATTTAAGTGAATAAATAAATTAAACAATTATTTTCATCCGTATGGTCCCAATAAGCTGCCTGTGGTTATGGCTCAATTCTTTGTAGCCTCAGCAGTTAATTGTTTGAAATAAACTGTAAGTGTGAGTAACAAGGCCTGTTAAACAATCACTATATGCCAACAAATTATTATTTTAGCTCAAAACAGCTGGTAAAGATATAATTTTACCAGAATTTCTAAAATCTAATCTTATTTGGTGGGCATCTGTGCTAGCTTCCCTTTTTATTGCCATAAATATTTTACAATTCTCTTTTTAAAAAATCGATCATACAAAAAGAAAACAAGTCAAATCATCACTCTATTAGCAATAGCAATAGCACTTAGACTTATACCGCTTCATAGTGCTTTTACAGCCCTCTCTAAAAAGTTAGCCCTTTATCTGTCATGAAAATTAATTATAATCCAAGTTTTTATAGTATAAAGTCTTGAAATAGATATTTTCTAATAACACTTTGGCTCCAGACTAGGCGAGCTTTAGACCTTGCCATTTAACTATGGATCAATGTACATATTGCATCACCTACCTAAGAAATATAGTCTCTCCAGTTGCCCACACTATATCACTTTCACAGACCTCAAGGCAGCCTTTGCTTCTATATGACATGAGAGACTTTGGAAAGAATTAGCCATAACACTGATTCATCATCTTCCTAAACTGATAATATATCTTTAATTTGTCACCACCATGCAAATCAAAGTACATTGTCACAGATGCTTAACTGAACTTATCCGCCTATTAAAAGATACAAAATAAGGCTTGATTTTGGTTCCATTATTGCTTAATCTATACATTAACGATATTGTTGAAGTTTTTGCATCATCTTTTGCTCATCATTCCATTCTGTAATGGTATATGGGAATAACCTTGGGAGACAGGAAGGAGAACTGCAGAGTAGACAACATAAAAGGTAGCTAATTTGCAAAATAGTGGTAGGTTGCTACCAGTTCACCCTGGTTCAGGCGAACCGGTAGCAGCAGTGGTGGGAGGCTCCGCCCACCCGCCCAGACGTCATCAAATATGATCTACACATGCACGAGTGAACCGGTAGCGAAGGTAAGAGAAACCCACACCTGTTGCAGAAGCATTAGAGACTGGCAAATGTCTCAGAAGGGGCACTGCCTACTCTCGTGGACTATAAAAACTAGTGGGGAGAGATGTACTTTCTGACATGCAAGATCCTGTTATTATAATCTTGCAATAAATTTAGAGATAGCACTATTGGGTTTGCTTCTTGTCTGGCAATTCTGCAAGGCTGACACATTCCTATTCCTCCCTATGCTGATGATTTGGTTGTTCTTGATAATCCAGGTGGGCGTGTGTAGATTCATTGAAGCAAGATCTTCTTGCTGCTTGAGGGGAAATCTTGAGATTAATTAATTAATTAATTTAATAATTAATTAATTAAAACTAATTAGCATTAGTATCTTAGTATTTCCAGAAAGCAGTTCAAGTCTATACTTAACTGGAAGATTTATTGAACATGACATGACTTTTAAATGTTTAGGTATTCAGTTTTCAGTCTTCCACACTCTGGGCCAATAAAGTAAGAGAGCTCTTCATAAAAACTAAAATCATCTTTTGTAATTGCTCGATATGCAAGTCAGCATGGCAGCAACTATGTATCAGCAGCCGTTAACCTATTCAAGACCAAAGTTTTAGGTTCAATGTTCTCTGGCGTGGAGATATATATTTACAGGGAAGCTTCTATTTTAGAAATTATTGTATTAAATCTAAATTTTGAAATAAGCCAGGTTCCTCATTCCACCCTTATTTGATAGAATTTGGCTGCATCTCCTTCAGGACCTATCGGAGACTATGCTGCCTTAGGCACCAGTTGAAGCAGAGGTGGGCTGCTGCCGGGACGAACCAGTTCAAGTGAACCGGTTGTTACAATTCTGTGCAATTTGGCAAACCAGCAAATCCCACCACTGGCTGACCCCACCCACTACTCTCAGGCTTGCTCACCCAGGCAACGCCGCTCAGCTGATCTTTGCACCTCGCCCGTTGTGCTCACCACGGCTGCCCGTGAAGGTAAGGTGCTTGGCTGAAGGGCCGCCTTGGGGTGGACATGGCAAGACTCAGATGCCTTTCAGACCTGGCTCTTGCCATCCTTCCATCTGCATGCTGCCCACTCACCCTTCACCTCGGGTCGGGGCCGAGGGGATGCACCAGTCCCTAGCTCTAGCCTTCTCCATGGCCTCCACCCCACTCACCCTTTGCCTCAGGTTGGGGGACACGCTAGTCCCTGGCTCTGGCCTTCCCTGGGGCCTCCGCCCACATGCCATCTGCATGCCCCCCTCTGGCCTCAAACTACATCCCTCCAGGCTGAAGCCTGCAACCTGCTGCACTCAGCCAAAGGGCTGCGGGGGGAGCACGGAAGCAGGGGGAGCAGCGTGGGTGCAGGGGGAGCAGCGTGGGTGCAGGGGGGCCGAAGCAGTTTGGGTAAAGTTCTTACCTGTAAAAAGTCCCATCCGGAAAGTGCTGCAGCAGTGAGAAGCAGCTGGGTTTAATCTGTGGCATCTCTCAGATCTTGCAGCCACTTCTTCTGGCCCTTGGTGTTGGGTGAGCCTCAGTCACTCACAGAGATGCTCCATGTGCTCTATGGGTTGGCAGCTGTTTCTCTCCGCTGCTTCTCTTGCTGGGAGGCATCTTGTGCAGCACAGCAAAATTTAGCAGCTGTGAGCCGCAACTTTGGGTCCTGTAAGTCCCATTTGAAAAGCATTGCAGGCCTGCGGCAGAGAGAAACAGCATTCAACCTGGCTGCTTCTGGCTGCCGCAGCACTTTCTGAATGGGATTTAGAGGAAAGTGGCAGCTCACAGCTGCTAAATTTCACTGTGCTGCACAAGACACTCACCCAACAAGAGCAGCAGCAGAGAGAAACAGCTGCTAACCCAGAGAACACATGGACTATCTCCTCCAGCGCCCAAGGCATGCCCAGCATTAACAAGGGCCACGAGATCAAGCAACATCTTGATGGGTGGGAGGCCTGAGAGAAAATTCTTCCCCTGAGGGCCGTGGCCATCTGCCCAGAGTGCCGCCACTCTGGAGCTTGCCCTCGGGATGGATCAGTAAGTTTGCTCCCCAGGAAGGGCTACATCATGGAGGGTTGTGTGCCCAGACCAGGTGCTTTCTCTCAAGCTTCCTGTCTGCGGTGGCAGGAGGAGGAAGTGTGTGGTGGGGAAGGCTGTCTGCTGTTCTTGCAGCCAAAACTGGGATGTCTGCAAACTTGCGTATGTATGAGGTCTTCTGCCTTGAGCAGAAGGTTGAACTATAAGACCTCCAAGGTACCTTCTAGCTTGTGATGCTACAGTCTCCAGAACAAGGGAATTTGTTTAAATTGTATGTGTGTGTGTGATAGAGAGGGGGGGAGGGAGGGAGAGCGAGAGAGAGATGTGGCTTCTTAGGGGTGCATTTTGGAGAAGTATCAAGAGAAATGCCAAAAGCGCAATCAGCCTGGGATTAAATTCCAAATGAAATTGGGTCTTCAGGTTAAGGAGACATGAAGAACTTTCAACTGCAGGTTTCTAAAAATCTTATTAAAATGAATGTCTAGAGGCAGCTCTTTAATTCATTAGTCCAGAGGGAGCCAAAGAGATAGGCTATCTCTTAGGCAAAGAAGCAACATCAAGTTGGCCATGTCCTCCTGGCCACAAGCCCACCCAGCCAGTCATTAGGGCAGAGAACCGGTTGTTAAAAAATGTGAAGCTCACCACTGAGCTGAAGCAAATGCCAAGGGCAAACGGGGAATGTCTTTGGGTTACCATATCTTATTAGATAGCTTCAAGCAGACCATTGCTAGTAACTAGGCCAAAACTGATACTCGTCTGTCTACATTTGCCTTCATGGTTTTTGCTAAGATCAGACCACTTCCGGCTGCCTTGCTGTTTTTTTAGTTATAAAATGAGTTTAGCAGTTTAAAAGGTCTGTTTCATACGGTCATTGGAGCAGTGACCCAATGAGATTGGAATCAGTAACTCAGAGTCAGCCAGGCAGTGAGGTTTAACAGAGGATGGAAAGAAGGGAATAACTAAATACCTGCCAACAGTGGATTTTATTTTGTGATCTGGACAAGCTTTTTACCAATTATATCTCTATGTTAGGTTTCTAGGTTAGAGGATTCTTTACCCTGTTTGATTAAACTAACCCTCACTGTAGCACATTCATGATCAAACTATATTTTTGAGAGGCATTTGTTCTACATGCTACTAATATATTTAATAATTTATTTTTATTTTTTTGTTAAATTTGTGTAGCGCCCATCTCCCCATGAGGTGACTCTATTATATTAGATTTGGAAGAGCCTCAAGAGAATTAAGATGGAGTGCTTAGAACAAAAAAAAAAGTCCACAGAGTTGCAGAGCAATGGCTGAGTTTAAGATGGCAAATTCTATCTGTTTGTCTGATTTTCAGAATCCTTTTTTTTTTTTTGTGAGGGATTAAGTCAATCAACTTCATCTTGTCTGTGAACCTGGGTGTTTGTTATTAGATTCATAGTGAGAAGAAAGTGTTTGATATCAGGTTGGATAGCAATTGAAAAAGAGGAGGCCTAATGTAATAGCTTAGTGGTTGATACTAAAGCAAAATTAATAGTACAAAAGACCTACCTATTCCACTACCTATTCCACAATCCTGTTGATGGATGCTTAGAAGTCCAATTTAGCGCTAGTTGGGATAGCCTCTATCCCTTATAGTTAATGTTCCAGGGTTCAGTACAGGTAGTCCTCGACCTACAACGTTTCATTTAGTGACCATTCAAAGTTACAACAGCACTGAAAAAAAAGTGGTTTAAGACTTTTTCACACTTAAGACCATTGCAGCATCTTCATGGCCATGTGATCAAAATTCAGACGCTTGGCAACTGACTCATATAACAGTTGCAATCTTACAGCAAATTTTCCAGGATCATGTGATCACTTTTTGCAAGCAAAGTCAATGGGGACGCCAGATTCATTGAACAGCCATGTTACTAAGTTAAGAACTGCAGTGATTCGCTTAATAATAACTGTGGCAGAAAAAGTCGTAAAATGGGGTAAAACTCACTAAACAAATGTCTTGCTTAGTAACAGAAATGTTGGGCTCAATTGTGGTCATAAGTCGAGGACTACCTGTACTGAACATTAACTATAAGGGATAGAGGCTATCCTAACTAGCACTAAATTTTTCTCCATAGAGGAAAAGTGGGGTGTGGGTGGGTTAAACAATTGATCAGAAGGGAGATATTAAAGCAGATAAACAACAACAACAACAACAACAACAACAACAACAACAATAATAATAATAATAATAATAATAATAATAATAATAATAATAATAATAATTTAATTTTTATACCGCCCTTCTCCTGAAGGACTCAGGGCGGTGAACAGGCAGATAAAATAATACAATACATTACAATAAAAACACTATTTAAAAAACTTATTCAATATAGCCTAAATTTAAAATACAATACAAAATATAAAATAAACCCCAATAAAATCCATGTTTAAAAAACCCTATTTAAGCCAGTCCTGCTCGGAAGAATAGATATGTCTTAAGCTCGCGGCGAAAGGTCCGGAGGTCAGGAAGTTGTCGAAGTCCTGGGGGAAGCTCATTCCAGAGGGTAGGTGCCCCCACCGAGAAGGCTCTCCCCCTGGGGGTCACCAGCCTACACTGTTTGGCTGACGGCACTCTCTATGGGAGTGTACTGGCCGGTGGGAGGCATGTGGTAACAGAAGGCGGTCCCGAAGATATCCCGGTCCTATGCCATGGAGCGCTTTAAAGGTGGTAACCAGCACCTTGAAGTGCACCCGGAAAACCACAGGTAGCCAGTGCAGCCTGCGCAGGATCGGTGTTATATGGGAGCCACGAGTGGCTCCCTCTATCACCCACGCGGCTGCATTCTGAACCAACTGAAGTCTCTGGGTGCACCTCAAGGGGAGCCCCATGTAGAGAGCGTTACAGTAGTCCAGGCGAGACTACTGTCATTTGACATTGAAATCCCTGATTATTGCTTTACAATGCTTGTGCTTGGCTGCAATCTGAAATGTAATCCTCCATCTTTTTTCCAATATTACAAGTTTGGTTAGCATGGTAGTCTCTGAGGAGGAAGATAGACACAGAGAATGAATAATTTAGTTTCTATTTTTAGAAACCCAACCATGGCCAATGGAAACTGTGTAAAAAGAACATGGCTTGTTGGGCATAGGTTACCAAGACTAATGCACCACACAAACACACACTCAAGGGCAGTCACCTTGAAGGGTTTGGGTTGGGCATGATGGTAGAATACAGACTCTTCCATTGCAAGAAATGGGGATGAAAGCCTGGAGTTCAACAAATTTCCAGTTTTCCAGAATTCCAAATTTCCAGCATAAAAAGAAAAACCCAGAAGCAATGATCAAATAGAGCTAAAAACTATATAATAGTCATAGAAAAATTATTTTAAAAATGTTAACAATAATATATTGATAGCATAGGTTAAGATCCTGGCCTACATGTATGCTTGCATGTAATGTGCATTTTTTTAAAAATCAAGAAAAACTCCAATGCTAAATCTAAGCAGCCACTACTCATTACCAGTTAGTAGTACGGTAGTGCTTTCACAGGCATTAGATCTTTATGTTAAGATTGCTATTGTCAGATGCAGGGGGAGGGGGAATATGATAAATTTGCTTCAAATACAAATCGAATAGCTTTATTAATGATCTTTGACCATCCTTCACCATAAAGAAGAGGAAGAGTTTGACACAACGTTTTGTTATTGGGAAAATAGGAAAAAAATAGAAAAATAAAATGAAATATCTAATTAAAATTTTTGCTCAGTTGTATAACTTGGTGAAGATGTTTCACCACCGGATATGTGAGTGTGGTGTCACCATTCCTTAAAAAATAATAAACATAAAATTTATGTGGCCCTCATATTTGAAAATGATTGGAGAGCTTGTCTTGGACAATATAAAAAGGACAGTGTATGAGGATAAGAGTGAAAATTTCCACCTCCCTGGATCCACAAGGACAAAGTCTCCACGATTAAGAAATCTCATGCAATCTTCCTGCCAGCAGAGCTGAAGGGAATCTCATAAAATATCCATATAGAGCTTTTCTCATAGAATTGTAGGATCTCACATCCATGCTTTGCTTTCTGTCGGATTGGCAGTGGTTTGAGCTCTAGAAGCCATGCCTTTCATTGTTCCTGCTGTCATCTCTGATTGATCAGATCTTGCACAACTTTGAAGCACCTGAACTTTCTTTACTAGAAGCAATAGGAGGAGATATACAATGAGGAGATACACCATGAACAATAATAGCCCTTTCAACAGCTGAGAATAACTGCTCTCTGGGTAGAGGTATTCATGTTTACAACTAAACCTTCTTAACTGACACATCTGAAGCTTGCTACAGGAAAGGTTGTGGAAGTGTCAGGTTTAGAAATGTTTTGCACTGTAGCAGATAGGTATCTCAATTAGTAAAAACAAAAAGATGGAAACAAACAAAAAAACAAAACGGGAAAAACAGGTTAGCATACATTGCTGGCTATTGCCAGAATGCATTATGTAAAGAATGAAAGGCGCAAATATAGTAGCATAAAAAAATACACATCACCATATTTTAAATGAAATGCCCAGCGGTGGAAAAAATAATTTTGTGTTCAAGACCCACAGGTTGTGCATTAGAAAGATTTTCTTGCTATCCATCACAGCAGGGAGCATACTCCACAAACTGATGACATTATTTTAATTATGCTGATGTTTCACAGGGCTCCTACCTTACCTGAGCAGAGTAATAATACCTTATAGAGGTAGTTATGCACCACAGAACTGCATAAGATAGAAAAGGGATCAACAGAAAACAGATATATTTAGCAAGTTTTTAAAGAAAAGGGTGTTGATTAGTAGTGATTAACTATACAAGCAGGCAAAATGCAGTGATTAGAGTTCAGAGAATTGATATACAAGGAGCTGTATTTTACATTTTTGGGAGCCACAATCTGCTTGATATGCAAGTTTCTCAATGCTATCTATTTCCATTCTAAATACTTGCTTCAGAAAATGAAAAATAGCAATAAAAGCAATGATTTTGATGCCATATTTCTTTATATGAAATATGATCTCTAAGTAAAAAATAGATTTTTCTCACTTTTATCAAATAATGTTCATGAAGGCATTAAAATTTCTAAAAATGGTTTCCAAAGGGTCTGGGGTTTTGCTTACTTATTATTTGAACTTTTGTTGAAAGAATTCTAATTTTAACAGTAATGTGTAGAGAGAAGCTGTACAAAGTAAAATAAAAAGTATTCCTTAGTTTTATCAGAATTTGGCCACTGTTAACAGTTAAGAAATCATACATATTATTAGCTTATTTGGTATTGAAACCAGCTTACAGGTTTTGTGAGTTTATAATTTATCTTTAGAGACAAATTAAACTCTGAAGAGACTCACCAGGCACATAATCAGGCTTTGCTATTAGGTTTGCATGAAACTTTATATTTAGAATGCAAACATAATTTAAATTTCTAAATGTCCAATATGTAAAATATGGTTTAAACCTCCTCTCTCTCTCTCTCTCTCTCTCTCTCTCTGCTCCATGTAACAGTCTCTACAAATAGACTATCATTTGTAATTTAGACATTGCACCAAACCTGGATTAATATAATCAGTATTCTTCCAGTCCATGTCAAACCATGGCTTCTTTTATAATTTATCAGTGCTGAATACTAGTATGCCAGCTCAGACATCATGCTGAACCATAATTAATCTTCCTTTTAAAGCAATGCTTCAATTAACTGTATCTCTAATCTTCCCAGTCATAGTACACAGAAATATCTATATAATCATAATGACAGTTTAGAGCTTAAGGAACTCTTCAATTCCCCTCTCTCTTCCATTCTTTATATTTTCAGAACATTAAACCAACTCTGTAAGGGGAAGATAAGGAACTGGTAGTTTCTTTTAACTGTTGACACGAGGGAGGGACAGTGCAATAATAGGCCCCAATGTGCAAATCAATCCCTTTTGAGTGATGCAGCAAGTAAAACGGATGCTCACCCAACCTGACAAATACAGTATTTCTCCAATGAATGCCTGCAATTCTGCAACTGTCATATCAAAATCACCTGTTTACTTACAATTTTTCTCATTTTATGATCACCTCCTCTAGATAATCTATTTTGCTTCTAGTACTCATTTGTCTTCTTGGGGTTGGGGTTTTTGGTGATACTGGGGGAGTTTCAGATCAAAATCTTCCCATCACAATCAAGGATAATGGCATCTGGAAGACCGCAGAATAATATTTCTGAAAAGACATGCTAGAAAAACTTTTAATGTAACACTGAATATGTGAAAAGTATGCATGGGCACAAAAGCACTGATTTACTTGATCATGATTTATTGCCGGATAATCAGCCCTTGACATCTGAACAGATCTAACAACAAAAATGCAAAGATGTCTCTATAGAGCTATGTTTCATATGTTATGATTTCGATGTTGCTCATATTTTAAAACTAGTATTTGAGGTATTTGTGCAGAATCATGAGGTTGGAGTAGTACAAAAATATTTTAATCAAAAAATAATATAAATAATGAATCATGGTGGTTATTACTCAAGTCCATGTGCAAAATCCCCTCTCCCTATTTTTAAATATACCACTGAGGGGTGTTATGAGTAGGGGTAGCACGATGGGTCAGTGGTTAAGACACTGCGTTTGAGTCCGAGCATTGTCTAATGGGATGAGTGCCTGTCGTCATTTAGCTCCTGCCCACTTAGCAGCTTGAAAGAATGAAAATAAGAGTAGATAAATTGGTAGCACTTTGGTGAGGAGGAAACAGTGCTCTGTAACATCCTGCTGGCCATAGGACTGCGGAAACATTTTCAGGCAGTATTAGCTCATGGCCTTGAAATGGAGATAAGCTCCCCCCCCCCACTATAGTCAGCAACAACTAGCAGAGTAAAATCCACTATGGGTAAAGAGAGATGGCAGTGATGTTGAAGTTTGATTTGGTGGATGAAATAAAGTAGATGGGATAAATCTTGCTGCAACTGATTCTTTGGGCATCAGGGAGATATGTGGAATCTAGGATATGGAAGCATGTGGAAATGTGGAACTTTTAATAAAGTTTTAATAACTTTTAATAACTTTTAATAAAGCACATCCAGTCCACTAACTACAAATAGAATATTTATGGATATATAAAAGTAATGGCTCTGATGACCAGAATCAAGTTCTGTTGTTACATATGTGAATGGGACAGTTATTACATTAAAAAGAAATGGCCATTCTAAAAGAATTTGATCCCAGGACAGAAGAATGTGATACATGAGCTTCTTGTTGACCTGACAAAAGATATTTTTGCCTCCATTTCAACTTGGACTGATTAAAAAAATCTGCAAAAATAATGAACAAGGAAGATGATGGTTTTCATTATTTGAGAAAGATGTTTCCAAGTATACCTGATACCAGAATTAAGGAAGGCATTTTTATTGGCCCAAAGATCAGATATGTCATCAATTTCAAGTGGTTCAAAGATCTGATAGTGGGACCAGAGAAAATGAAAAGCATTGAAAGGTGTGATTGAGAATTTTCTTGGCAACTACAGAGCCCCAAATTACATTCACCTGCTTGACAAACTTCTTATAGCATAAAAGACTATGGAGCACAAAATATCGTGGAAGATTACGGTAATTTTCTGCATTCACCCTTGGACTTCTTTTTCTAAAGTCAAGATGCTGTCAGTGACAAACATGGTGAAAGGTTTTACCAGGACATTGCCAGAATGGGAAAAAAAATATCAGGGCAACTGAAATCCACTGTTGTGGGCTGACTGTTGCTGAACACTGCAACAAGATGAATTGGACACTGAGTATAAACAAAAAGCAACAAACACTTCTGGCCCTGTTGAACTCATGCAAGTGTGTCATAAATATTATACAATGAAATACATTATAATTATTAAAAGTTAATTTTACATTTCACAATATTCCTATGTGATACAGTTATTCTGAAATTATATCATAATCACCAAAAGATCTATTATAATCACCATCTAGGAAGCAGAAGGTTTTTTTAAAAAAATGTTGTCTAGTACATATATTGTTATGACAAAATAAATAAATAAATAAATAAATAAATAAATAAATAAATAAATAAAAATTATATCTGTATAATATCTGTTCCTGTAGCCTTCTGATTTTGTAATGATCAGGATGCTGAACTTACTTCATATTCTAATACTAGAGATTCATATATGTAAGGAGCATCTTCTTAGATATCTTGCATGTTCACCTCTTTCCATTTTTCTTTGATCTCCTTGAATCAGTAACTATCTGACCACTGGCATCCTTTAACATATCAATTCAACGTTGGAACCTTTTTCAGAGTTCAGACATCTTTTGAAAGACTCTCTTTGCTTTTCCATGCCTTGTTTCCATCTTCTCTTTCTTTATTGACATACTGCTTCTTGTCTCTTCTGACAGTTTTCTGAAATTCTCTATTATGTTTCTTTCTGATTTTTTCTTTCTTTCTTGGCTTTGGCTTCTCTTCTTGCAATTTCAAAGGTTTGTTCTGACATCCAGTTTGCTTTCTTCTATTTCTTCATCCTTGGCAATCTTTTTACACATTCATCCTTAATGAATTTTTAAGTTGTTTGGGTCTCTATCAGTGAGGTTCAGGATTTCAAAGCAATTCCTAATGTTCTCCTTGAAAATAGTGTGTGTTTGAAACAAACAAAATGTTAAAAAGTTATGATATTTATGTAGTTATCTACCAAGCACATGTAAATTATATTAAACTAACCCAAATATCTTTACAATCCCCAAGGCATGTCACAACTTTTGAGCAGCCCAAATGTTTGGAAGTTGAAAGTTGAAAATTTTGATAAGCCCTAGTATATGCTCAAGTTCATATCATGGAAAATGGTTGGCTTTCTAATTCTTCTTTAGCTTAATTTTGAACTTGCACACGAGCACTTTGTGATCTGTTCTGCAGTCAGCACCTAGCTATGTCATCAGTGTTATAATTGAGCTCCTCCACCACCTTCTACTATAAAATATACAGTATATTTTATTTCTAGGCATGCCATTTGGTGATGTCCATGTATAGAGGCATTATTTTGATTGCTTGAAGACAGCAACCAAAATCATTGGCTATGAATAAATCATTCTAGTGATAGAAATTGATAAGGGGATCTCCTGCTTCATTTCAGTTTGCTAAATTACACAATCCAACTATTTTTTCTTTAATGTTTCCAACTTTGGCATTCCAATTGCCAGCCATAAGCAGGCCCTTTGTTTGCATGTTCTGACAATTTCAAATTGAACTTGATTTTTAAAAAACTTACCAACCTTCTCTTCTTCTGCATCATTGATTAGAGCATAAACATGAATGATTATCATATTAAAGGGTTGATCGCAAAATCTAATTAAGATTATTCAGTTATCAATTGAATTATGGCCAAATATTGTTCTTTCTTTACCCTTCCCCAAAACAGTGTCATTTCTTCTTTGTCTTTATGTCCTGAGCAATAATCCATCTCCAGCATTTTTTTATATTGCTATGGCTTAATACTGTACAGGTGGTTGCTTGCTTTAGCTAGGCAACTGGGATGACATTCACACCTTGGGCAACCTTGGTGGAAATATATCTCTGGGCATTACACTCATGACATTCTTCATTCATCCCTCCTAGGAACACCCCTTTGCCACTATAAGGCAGCGCAGCAGCATCTGAAGGGTAGAAGGTATTGAGCTTAATGAAGGTTTTTTAAAAGGAAATACAAATTTTGTTTTACAATAGACTCATTTCAGTGATGGAATCTTGCTTATTGTGGAAGAGTTTATTTCCCAGGCACCAAAACAGAGAACACCTACCCATATTATAGATTGCTACAAGCAGCAAATGCATAACTTTTCTGAAAATCATAGTGAACTGAGTCACTGATGTAGATGAGGATTTCTGAGATAAATTGAATGACAAAGCTTCTTAAGGGGTTTTTACAGGAGTGGCAGCAGTGTAACTCTACTTTAGAAGCAAACAGGCCATGAGTTTAGATCTTTCAGCATGGATGCAGTGTACTTCAGGCACATTTATGCTACATTCTGCATTAATTATAGCTTGTGAGCCAGCTCTAAGCACAGTTCCACACAGAGCAGTCCAGATATAAGGTTGCCAATATAATCCTGGTGGCTTAGAAGGTCAAGACTGGAGCACATTAGGTAAATATAGAAAAGATCGCATTCCTTGTCACTCTACAATCAATCCGATTTCTGCAAAAATCAAAATTTAGAATCCTGTTGATTTCCTGATTTATCATCTGAACTCACTCAAATGCACTTAAATAACTAAAAAACTAGATAGGAAGAATCAGAGGAATGATTCTTGTTTTATCATGTTGTAAAGGAACTCTATTCAATTTTAGGATCTGTTGTTTGGCCACATTATTGCTTTTAACTGGTTTTAGAGCATTTCAAGCATTTTTTGGCAAAAGATACTGCTTTTATGTGAAATATGGCCCTATTCCTCTTAGTAAAATGTGTATGGATAGGCCTGTAGAAATTCATCTGCTTTTCTAGTATTCAAAAAACTGTGCAACATCCAAGGTTGTGACATCATAGGTTGCAGAATGTTAGACTGTTTGAGATTTTAAAAGGCGCATGTAAAATTAATTCTAAGTGAAAAATTATCCTCTGGTATCCTGTACTGAGATAATAAGCCTCCATTTGGATTGAAGCAAAATATCTACTTTAGGGGCTCAATTATAGTGATTTTCATATTTCTTTTTTTATAAAGTTAGACTTTCACAAACTGATGCATTTTCTCATATTATTGCAATATAGTGTAGGTCATGTAATGGATAGCTTTATTTTATCCTATTTTCTGTAATGCATAATTTTATAATCATATACTCAGAGATGTGGCAATTCCACTACAATCTAACTCTCCCCCCACCCCGTGTAACATGTCACATTGATAGCCTGATTATTTGATATTTTAAAAAATGAAAGCTGTGGATTAGCTGCAACCATCTGGTTAAGTGTGATTTTTTCCCCAATAGGTTCATTATCATACCTGTGAATAGTCATCCTATTTACTATAGCTAGATTCATACATATTACTAAATTACAATTTGATTTATTTGGATTTGGCTTCACAAAACTGTGATTTAAGATGAATCCAACAATCTTCAATTTACCCCAAAGTGTCAATATTTTGTACAGCATCATTAAAAATTTTAAAGACAAATTAAAAACTAACAAAAGCTAATATTTAGAATAGAGAAAAAAGTGAGGAAAAGAAAGAATAATAAGTACAAAAGTACAAAAAAAGAAAATATAAAGAAGAAAGAAAGAAGCAGCTTCTTATTTTCTTTACAGCAGTTATAAAACTGCTATAAAAGCAGTTTAACCTCTAACTCTATAGTCATAATTTGACATTTTCCCCCTAGAATCTATTTTTTTCTAACCATCAAAACTATATATTATACTTCCTTTTTTCTGTTTCACACAAAAAATCTGTAAGGGGTTTCCAGTCAACATTAAACTTAGATAATGTCTTTTATTTATTTATTTATTTATTTATTTTGTCACAACAATATATGTAAGTATCATACAAAAGATTATATAGTATATACATATATATATATATATATATATATATATATATATATATATATATATATATATATATGAATAAATATTAGGAGGTATAAGCATATATATATATATATATATGTTTTCTGAGGTTTTCACGGTGTTTGTATATAGGTCTTTGGTTGTTGGGTTTTCTCCGTGTAAAATTGGAAGTGTCTTGGCGACGTTTCGGAAGTCTCATTCGTCATCTTCAGGCTTCAACCGTGCTTCTGGGAGCAATGTGTGATCGCAGCTGTTTCTTCCTTTTAACTGCTAGTGGGGTTTGAACTGATTGGGTGGGAGCTTGGCTGTGCTCTGATTGGATGGGGTTTTTCTGTGCTCTGATTGGCTGGGGTGTGTCCTGTGTTGGTGGGGGCTTGGTTGTGCTCAGTCTAGTTTGTGCTGCAGGGGATTTGAGCTGGTGAGCTGCATAGCTGTTGTTTGGCTTTGTGGTTGTGCTACATCTTCAACCAGCTCCTCACCAGCTCAAATCCCCCTGCAGCACAGACTAGACTGAGCACAACCAAGCCCCCACCCACATAGGACACACCCCCACCCAACCAAAACACAGAACAACCCCACCCAAACAGAGCACAGCCAAGCTCCCACCCAATCAGTTCAAACCCCACTAGCAGTTAAAAGGAAGAAACAGCTGCGATCACATTGCTCCCAGAAGCACGGTTGAAGCCTGAAGATGACGAATGAGACTTCATCAAACGTCACCAAGACACTTCCAATTTTATACGGGAGAAACCCGAATAACCAAAGACATTTATATATATATATATATATATATATATATATATATACAAATATATATATATATATATATATATATATATGAAGAAGAAAAGAAAAACAATAGGACAGGAACGGTAGGCACGTTTACGCCCCTTATGGTCCTCTTAGGAATGGGGTGAGGTCAATAGTAGAAAGTTTTTGGTTAAAGCTTTTAGGATTATAGGAAGAGACCACAGAGTCAGGTAAAGTATTCCAAGCACTGATGATTCTGTTACAGAAGTCATATTTTCTGCAATCTAGATTAAAGCAGTTGACATTAAGTTTAAATCTATTGGTTGCTCTTGTATTATTGCAATTAAAGCTGAAGTAGTCTTTAACAGGAAGGACATTACAATAGATGATTCTATGAGTTAAACTTAGGTCTTGTCGAAGGCGACGGAGTTCCAAGTTTTCTAAGCCTAGGATTTCAAGTCTGGTGGGATAAGGTATTTTGTTGTTTTCAGAGGAATGAAGAACTCTTCTTGTAAAATATTTCTGGACACGTTCAATTGTATTGATGTCAGAGATGTGGTGAGGGTTCCAAACAGGCGAGCTGTATTTTAGAATTGGTCTAGCAAATGTTTTATATGCTCTGGTTAGTAGTGTAGTGTTTTTGAAAAAGAAGCTACGCAAGATTAGGTTTACAACTCTTAGAGCCTTTTTTGCTATGTAGTTGCAGTGGGCTTTGGCACTTAGATCATTTGACATGAAAACTCCAAGGTCTTTAAAGCTATCAATTTGGCTATCTTAGCAAGTTTCATCGTATTCACCATCCATTCTTCCATTTTGGGTAGCGTTCAATCTTTCCACATTCATAGATGTAATAATCTCACTGCAGTTATCTTGTATAAAAATAGTTCCATGACTTTTATTCCCCAGTTGTTTGTCCATCAGTCCCAAAAAAATGTTTCAGCTGTATATTAATCTTTAAAATCTTCTGAACATATGCACATCCACCAAACATGGTAAAATGTCCCCTCTTGCCGATTATACTTGGTTTATTATTTATTTATTTGCTTATTGTTTGTTTATTTATTTTATTGATCACATTCCTATACCAGCTAAAAGTTTATACATTTTAGCAAGGCTCATCAGTTGTACACACACAGTTCTATTTCAATTTCAGTCTTTCAATGCTTAAAACCAAATTTGTTTTAATTTCTTTAAATCTCTGTAGTAATTATACATAAGAAAACCATTGGCAAATATATCCTTCTGACACCAGATCATCTCTTGATTTTGTCAAAAAGATATATCTAAATGGAGATATATGTAAACTTATATGGCGGGGGGGGGACCCCACAGATTAAATATAAGGTACTACAAAATACAAAAGAAAGAAATGCCTGCCACGTGCACGAATTGAGCTGTGTGTGTATGCTATGTGCTGGCCTGCTGCTCGAATGGCCTGGTTCCCCTCTCCTCCCCCCAGCCAGGCCACCAAGGTTGGGGACCACTGCCATAAGGGATTTTGGGGGAGGAAAAATCACTAGAATTCCAAAACAAAACCGTAGAATCATCCAGTTTTATTTCTATATACAGTATTTCATCTTTTTCCACATCGTTCTTGTAAATTGATATTTCCAAATTCACATTTAAACCAGTTTTATCTAATAGAACTCTTTCATCTTTCACAACTTCATTTACAGGCAGTTTATAATAGCAAATATTTTCAAATTTAATTTCTGAGACATTTCCCCCAAATATCCTTAAATACATTTGGTATTAAATTTGTTCCATTCTTGTTAAGAGATTTAGGTATTTCTCCTTTAAATGCAATCTTTAGTTGCTTCTGGATTCCTCTAGTGTGCAAACTTCAAAGTCCCATCTTATCTATTTTTAGAGTTAAAAATAACCTCAGCAGTTTCCTATGGGAAAGATTCATATAATTAATTTAAAATATTATTTCACATCTCTATGGACCCTTAATCCATTTATAACTTTTCAAAATCAACACTTTAATCACCCAATTGCTATTTACCCAAAAAAGAATTTTAAATTTGTAGTTAAAAATCTTTTTGCTGTGGACTTAAAGTCCTTAGAGGCTACATTACACTTGTGAGCCTGATGAAATCCCTCAACTCCCAGCTGCACAAGACACAAGTGACTGAAGAAACACTAGTTTCTGCTGGCTTCTCATGAGCAGCAGCTGTTCAGAGTACATATGGGCTGCTTTCTTCAAAGAGATTTCCATGGCTTGGTTCTATAGCAGCATCCAGCCATAATGTTTTCCTTATTGTTCAGGGACATCCATTTACCTTTCACCAGTCCTCAATGGAAGTGTCTGAATCTACACTCTTATCAAAGGTGGTGGTTGTTTTTTTGCATCCAATAAAACCACTCCTGTATAATCAGTTTCTTTGGTTGTACATCTAATGTATCAATTAGCTGGCTGATACCAGTATTAACTGAAGCTTCCCATCTTTTCATGGTAAAAGGCCAGCGGTGAAATGTAAAATTTGTTGCTACCAGTTCTGTGGGCATGGCTTGGTAGGCGTGGCTTGGTGTGGGGGGATCAGGTGACTGGGTGGGCATGGCAAAAAGTTTTTTTAACTTTTCTAAAGCATTTTTTTACTACCTATTCACCCGAACTGGTAGTAAAAAAATGCTTTTAAAAAGTAAAAAAAAAAGGTTCTGATGATCACAGCTGTGCCGCACAATCATCGGAACCTTTTTTTTTTACTTTTTTAAAGCATTTTTTTATTACTGGTTCGTCCGAACCGGAGTGAACTAGTAGCATTTCACCCCTGTAACAGACTGATCAGGATTAATGGTGATAATATATTCTGCAACCTCTGTGTCAGAAATGCAGATAATATTTTATCAGTTATGTTGCATAAATAAATTGCCCAATAGCTTATATTTTCAGAACATTAAACCAACTCTGTAAGGGAAGATAAGGAACTGGTAGTTTCTTTTAACTGTTGACACGAGGGAGGGACAGTGCAATAATAGGCCCCAATGTGCAAATCAATCCCTTTTGAGTGATGCAGCAAGTAAAACGGATGCTCACCCAACCTGACAAATACAGTATTTCATCTTTTTCCACATCGTTCTTGTAAATTGATATTTCCAAATTCACATTTAAACCAGTTTTATCTAATAGAACTCTTTCATCTTTCACAACTTCATTTACAGGCAATTTATAATAGCAAATATTTTCAAATTTTATTTCTGAGACATTTCCCCAAATATCCTTAAATACATTTGGTATTAAATTTGTTCCATTCTTGTTAAGAGATTTAGGTATTTCTCCTTTAAATGCAATCTTTAGTTCCTTCTGGATTCCTCTAGTGTGCAAACTTCAAAGTCCCATCTTATCTATTTTAGAGTTAAAATAACCTCAGCAGTTTCCTATGGGAAAGATTCATATAATTAATTTAAAAATATTATTTCACATCTCTATGGACCCTTAATCCATTTATAACTTTTCAAAATCAACACTTTAATCACCCAATTGCTATTTACCCAAAAAAGAATTTTAAATTTGTAGTTAAAAATCTTTTGCTGTGGACCAAAGTCCTTAGAGGCTACATTACACTTGTGAGCCTGATGAAATCCCTCAACTCCCAGCTGCACAAGACACAAGTGACTGAAGAAACACTAGTTTCTGCTGGCTTCTCATGAGCAGCAGCTGTTCAGAGTACATATGGGCTGTCTGGTGAACTCTGCTTTCTTCAAAGAGATTTCCATGGCTTGGTTCTATAGCAGCATCCAGCCATAATGTTTTCCTTATTGTTCAGGGACATCCATTTACCTTTCACCAGTCCTCAATGGAAGTGTCTGAATCTACACTCTTATCAAAGGTGGTGGTTGTTTTTTTGCATCCAATAAAACCACTCCTGTATAATCAGTTTCTTTGGTTGTACATCTAATGTATCAATTAGCTGGCTGATACCAGTATTAACTGAAGCTTCCCATCTTTTCATGGTAAAAGGCCAGCGGTGAAATGTAAAATTTGTTGCTACCAGTTCTGTGGGCATGGCTTGGTAGGCGTGGCTTGGTGTGGGGGGATCAGGTGACTGGGTGGGCATGGCAAAAAGTTTGTTTAACTTTTCTAAAGCATTTTTTTACTACCTATTCACCCGAACTGGTAGTAAAAAAATGCTTTTAAAAAGTAAAAAAAAAGGTTCTGATGATCACAGCTGTGCCGCACAATCATCGGAACCTTTTTTTTTTACTTTTTTAAAGCATTTTTATTGGCCCAAAGATCAGATATGTCATCAATTTCAAGTGGTTCAAAGATCTGATAGTGGGACCAGAGAAAATGAAAAGCATTGAAAGGTGTGATTGAGAATTTTCTTGGCAACTACAGAGCCCCAAATTGCATTCACCTGCTTGACAAATTTCTTATAGCATAAAAGACTATGGAACACAAAATATCGTGGAAGATTACGGTAATTTTCTGCATTCACCCTTGGACTTCTTTTTCTAAAGTCAAGATGCTGTCAGTGACAAACATGGTGAAAGGTTTTACCAGGACATTGCCAGAATGGGAAAAAAAATATCAGGGCAACTGAAATCCACTGTTATGGGCTGACTGTTGCTGAACACTGCAGCAAGATGAATTGGACACTGAGTATAAACAAAAAGCAACAAACACTTCTGGCCCTGTTGAACTCATGCAAGTGTGTCATAAATATTATACAATGAAATACATTATAATTATTAAAAGTTAATTTTACATTTCACAATATTCCTATGTGATACAGTTATTCTGAAATTATATCATAATCACCAAAAGATCTATTATAATCACCATCTAGGAAGCAGAAGGTTTTTTTAAAAAAATGTTGTCTAGTACATATATTGTTATGACAAAATAAATAAATAAATAAATAAATAAATAAATAAATAAATAAATAAATAAATAAATAAATAAAAATTATATCTGTATAATATCTGTTCCTGTAGCCTTCTGATTTTGTAATGATCAGGATGCTGAACTTACTTCATATTCTAATACTAGAGATTCATATATGTAAGGAGCATCTTCTTAGATATCTTGCATGTTCACCTCTTTCCATTTTTCTTTGATCTCCTTGAATCAGTAACTATCTGACCACTGGCATCCTTTAACATATCAATTCAACGTTGGAACCTTTTTCAGAGTTCAGACATCTTTTGAAAGACTCTCTTTGCTTTTCCATGCCTTGTTTCCATCTTCTCTTTCTTTATAGACATACTACTGCTTCTTGTCTCTTCTGACAGTTTTCTGAAATTCTCTATTATGTTTCTTTCTGATTTTTT
The DNA here is from genome assembly GCF_028640845.1 of Ahaetulla prasina. NCBI lineage: Eukaryota > Metazoa > Chordata > Lepidosauria > Squamata > Colubridae > Ahaetulla > Ahaetulla prasina. The sequence goes on from NC_080539.1 coordinate 197,044,019, forward strand.
CTTTCTTTCTTGGCTTTGGCTTCTCTTCTTGCAATTTCAAAGGTTTGTTCTGACATCCAGTTTGCTTTCTTCTATTTCTTCATCCTTGGCAATCTTTTTACACATTCATCCTTAATGAATTTTTAAGTTGTTTGGGTCTCTATCAGTGAGGTTCAGGATTTCAAAGCAATTCCTAATGTTCTCCTTGAAAATAGTGTGTGTTTGAAACAAACAAAATGTTAAAAAGTTATGATATTTATGTAGTTATCTACCAAGCACATGTAAATTATATTAAACTAACCCAAATATCTTTACAATCCCCAAGGCATGTCACAACTTTTGAGCAGCCCAAATGTTTGGAAGTTGAAAGTTGAAAATTTTGATAAGCCCTAGTATATGCTCAAGTTCATATCATGGAAAATGGTTGGCTTTCTAATTCTTCTTTAGCTTAATTTTGAACTTGCACACGAGCACTTTGTGATCTGTTCTGCAGTCAGCACCTAGCTATGTCATCAGTGTTATAATTGAGCTCCTCCACCACCTTCTACTATAAAATATACAGTATATTTTATTTCTAGGCATGCCATTTGGTGATGTCCATGTATAGAGGCATTATTTTGGTTGCTTGAAGACAGCAACCAAAATCATTGGCTATGAATAAATCATTCTAGTGATAGAAATTGATAAGGGGATCTCCTGCTTCATTTCAGTTTGCTAAATTACACAATCCAACTATTTTTTCTTTAATGTTTCCAACTTTGGCATTCCAATTGCCAGCCATAAGCAGGCCCTTTGTTTGCATGTTCTGACAATTTCAAATTGAACTTGATTTTTAAAAAACTTACCAACCTTCTCTTCTTCTGCATCATTGATTAGAGCATAAACATGAATGATTATCATATTAAAGGGTTGATCGCAAAATCTAATTAAGATTATTCAGTTATCAATTGAATTATGGCCAAATATTGTTCTTTCTTTACCCTTCCCCAAAACAGTGTCATTTCTTCTTTGTCTTTATGTCCTGAGCAATAATCCATCTCCAGCATTTTTTTATATTGCTATGGCTTAATACTGTACAGGTGGTTGCTTGCTTTAGCTAGGCAACTGGGATGACATTCACACCTTGGGCAACCTTGGTGGAAATATATCTCTGGGCATTACACTCATGACATTCTTCATTCATCCCTCCTAGGAACACCCCTTTGCCACTATAAGGCAGCGCAGCAGCATCTGAAGGGTAGAAGGTATTGAGCTTAATGAAGGTTTTTTAAAAGGAAATACAAATTTTGTTTTACAATAGACTCATTTCAGTGATGGAATCTTGCTTATTGTGGAAGAGTTTATTTCCCAGGCACCAAAACAGAGAACACCTACCCATATTATAGATTGCTACAAGCAGCAAATGCATAACTTTTCTGAAAATCATAGTGAACTGAGTCACTGATGTAGATGAGGATTTCTGAGATAAATTGAATGACAAAGTTTCTTAAGGGGTTTTTACAGGAGTGGCAGCAGTGTAACTCTACTTTAGAAGCAAACAGGCCATGAGTTTAGATCTTTCAGCATGGATGCAGTGTACTTCAGGCACATTTATGCTACATTCTGCATTAATTATAGCTTGTGAGCCAGCTCTAAGCACAGTTCCACACAGAGCAGTCCAGATATAAGGTTGCCAATATAATCCTGGTGGCTTAGAAGGTCAAGACTGGAGCACATTAGGTAAATATAGAAAAGATCGCATTCCTTGTCACTCTACAATCAATCCGATTTCTGCAAAAATCAAAATTTAGAATCCTGTTGATTTCCTGATTTATCATCTGAACTCACTCAAATGCACTTAAATAACTAAAAAACTAGATAGGAAGAATCAGAGGAATGGTTCTTGTTTTATCATGTTGTAAAGGAACTCTATTCAATTTTAGGATCTGTTGTTTGGCCACATTATTGCTTTTAACTGATTTTAGAGCATTTCAAGCATTTTTTGGCAAAAGATACTGCTTTTATGTGAAATATGGCCCTATTCCTCTTAGTAAAATGTGTATGGATAGGCCTGTAGAAATTCATCTGCTTTTCTAGTATTCAAAAAACTGTGCAACATCCAAGGTTGTGACATCATAGGTTGCAGAATGTTAGACTGTTTGAGATTTTAAAAGGCGCATGTAAAATTAATTCTAAGTGAAAAATTATCCTCTGGTATCCTGTACTGAGATAATAAGCCTCCATTTGGATTGAAGCAAAATATCTACTTTAGGGGCTCAATTATAGTGATTTTCATATTTCTTTTTTTATAAAGTTAGACTTTCACAAACTGATGCATTTTCTCATATTATTGCAATATAGTGTAGGTCATGTAATGGATAGCTTTATTTTATCCTATTTTCTGTAATGCATAATTTTATAATCATATACTCAGAGATGTGGCAATTCCACTACAATCTAACTCTCCCCCCACCCCGTGTAACATGTCACATTGATAGCCTGATTATTTGATATTTTAAAAAATGAAAGCTGTGGATTAGCTGCAACCATCTGGTTAAGTGTGATTTTTTCCCCAATAGGTTCATTATCATACCTGTGAATAGTCATCCTATTTACTATAGCTAGATTCATACATATTACTAAGTTACAATTTGATTTATTTGGATTTGGCTTCACAAAACTGTGATTTAAGATGAATCCAACAATCTTCAATTTACCCCAAAGTGTCAATATTTTGTACAGCATCATTAAAAATTTTAAAGACAAATTAAAAACTAACAAAAGCTAATATTTAGAATAGAGAAAAAAGTGAGGAAAAGAAAGAATAATAAGTACAAAAGTACAAAAGAAGAAAATATAAAGAAGAAAGAAAGAAGCAGCTTCTTATTTTCTTTACAGCAGTTATAAAACTGCTATAAAAGCAGTTTAACCTCTAACTCTATAGTCATAATTTGACATTTTCCCCCTAGAATCTATTTTTTTCTAACCATCAAAACTATATATTATACTTCCTTTTTTCTGTTTCACACAAAAAATCTGTAAGGGGTTTCCAGTCAACATTAAACTTAGATAATGTCTTTTATTTTATTTATTTTATTTATTTATTTTGTCACAACAATATATGTAAGTATCATACAAAAAGATTATATAGTATATACATATATATATATATATATATATATATATATATATATATATATATATATATATATATGAATAAATATTAGGAGGTATAAGCATATATATATATATATATATGTTTTCTGAGGTTTTCACGGTGTTTGTATATAGGTCTTTGGTTGTTGGGTTTCTCCCGTGTAAAATTGGAAGTGTCTTGGCGACGTTTGAAGTCTCATTAAATCATCTTCAGGCTTCAACCGTGCTTCTGGGAGCAATGTGTGATCGCAGCTGTTTCTTCCTTTTAACTGCTAGTGGGGGTTTGAACTGATTGGGTGGGAGCTTGGCTGTGCTCTGATTGGATGGGGTTTTTTCTGTGCTCTGATTGGCTGGGGGTGTGTCCTGTGTTGGTGGGGGGTTGGTTGTGCTCAGTCTAGTTTGTGCTGCAGGGGGATTTGAGCTGGTGAGCTGCATAGCTGTTGTTTGGCTTTGTGGTTGTGCTACATCTTCAACCAGCTCCTCACCAGCTCAAATCCCCCTGCAGCACAGACTAGACTGAGCACAACCAAGCCCCCACCAACATAGGACACACCCCCAGCCAATCAGAGCACAGAAAAACCCCATCCAATCAGAGCACAGCCAAGCTCCCACCCAATCAGTTCAAACCCCCACTAGCAGTTAAAAGGAAGAAACAGCTGCGATCACACATTGCTCCCAGAAGCACGGTTGAAGCCTGAAGATGACGAATGAGACTTCATCAAACGTCACCAAGACACTTCCAATTTTATACGGAGAAAAATATATATATATATATATATATATATATATATATATATATATATATATATATATATATATATATATATAGGAACGGTAGGCACGTTTGTGCACTTATGCATGCCCCTTATGGTCCTCTTAGGAATGGGGTGAGGTCAATAGTAGAAAGTTTTTGGTTAAAACTTTTAGGATTATGGGAAGAGACCACAGAGTCAGGTAAAGTATTCCAAGCACTGATGATTCTGTTACAGAAATCATATTTTCTGCAATCTAGATTAAAGCAGTTGACATTAAGTTTAAATCTATTGGTTGCTCTTGTATTATTGCAATTAAAGCTGAAGTAGTATTTAACAGGAAGGACATTACAATAGATGATTCTATGAGTTAAACTTAGGTCTTGTCGAAGGCGACGGAGTTCCAAGTTTTCTAAGCCTAGGATTTCAAGTCTGGTGGGATAAGGTATTTTGTTGTTTTCAGAGGAATGAAGAACTCTTCTTGTAAAATATTTCTGGACACGTTCAATTGTATTGATGTCAGAGATGTGGTGAGGGTTCCAAACAGGCGAGCTGTATTTTAGAATTGGTCTAGCAAATGTTTTATATGCTCTGGTTAGTAGTGTAGTGTTTTTGAAAAAGAAGCTACACAAGATTAAGTTTACAACTCTTAGAGCTTTTTTTGCTATGTAATTGCAGTGGGCTTTGGCACTTAGATCATTTGACATGAAAACTCCAAGGTCTTTAAAGCTATCAATTTGGCTATCTTAGCAAGTTTCATCGTATTCACCATCCATTCTTCCATTTTGGGTAGCGTTCAATCTTTCCACATTCATAGATGTAATAATCTCACTGCAGTTATCTTGTATAAAAATAGTTCCATGACTTTTATTCCCCAGTTGTTTGTCCATCAGTCCCAAAAAAATGTTTCAGCTGTATATTAATCTTTAAAATCTTCTGAACATATGCACATCCACCAAACATGGTAAAATGTCCCCTCTTGCCGATTATACTTGGTTTATTATTTATTTATTTGCTTATTGTTTGTTTATTTATTTTATTGATCACATTCCTATACCAGCTAAAAGTTTATACATTTTAGCAAGGCTCATCAGTTGTACACACACAGTTCTATTTCAATTTCAGTCTTTCAATGCTTAAAACCAAATTTTGTTTTAATTTCTTTAAAATCTCTGTAGTAATTATACATAAGAAAACCATTGGCAAATATATCCTTCTGACACCAGATCATCTCTTGATTTTGTCAAAAGATATATCTAAATGGAGATATATGTAAACTTATATATGGCGGGGACCCCACAGATAAAATATAAGGTACTACAAAATACAAAAGAAAGAAATGCCTGCCACGTGCACGAATTGAGCTGTGTGTGTATGCTATGTGCTGGCCTGCTGCTCGAATGGCCTGGTTCCCCTCTCCTCCCCCCAGCCAGGCCACCAAGGTTGGGGACCACTGCCATAAGGGATTTTGGGGGAGGAAAAATCACTAGAATTCCAAAACAAAACCGTAGAATCATCCAATTTTATTTCTATATACAGTATTTCATCTTTTTCCACATCGTTCTTGTAAATTGATATTTCCAAATTCACATTTAAACCAGTTTTATCTAATAGAACTCTTTCATCTTTCACAACTTCATTTACAGGCAGTTTATAATAGCAAATATTTTCAAATTTAATTTCTGAGACATTTCCCCCAAATATCCTTAAATACATTTGGTATTAAATTTGTTCCATTCTTGTTAAGAGATTTAGGTATTTCTCCTTTAAATGCAATCTTTAGTTGCTTCTGGATTCCTCTAGTGTGCAAACTTCAAAGTCCCATCTTATCTATTTTTAGAGTTAAAAATAACCTCAGCAGTTTCCTATGGGAAAGATTCATATAATTAATTTAAAAATATTATTTCACATCTCTATGGACCCTTAATCCATTTATAACTTTTCAAAATCAACACTTTAATCACCCAATTGCTATTTACCCAAAAAAGAATTTTAAATTTGTAGTTAAAAATCTTTTTGCTGTGGACTTAAAGTCCTTAGAGGCTACATTACACTTGTGAGCCTGATGAAATCCCTCAACTCCCAGCTGCACAAGACACAAGTGACTGAAGAAACACTAGTTTCTGCTGGCTTCTCATGAGCAGCAGCTGTTCAGAGTACATATGGGCTGCTTTCTTCAAAGAGATTTCCATGGCTTGGTTCTATAGCAGCATCCAGCCATAATGTTTTCCTTATTGTTCAGGGACATCCATTTACCTTTCACCAGTCCTCAATGGAAGTGTCTGAATCTACACTCTTATCAGGGGGGTCAGAGACATGCGTTTGCGGAGGCGGCTGCTATCGAAAAGCAATCTGACGCTGGCGAACGCCCTGGACGAAGCCCGAGCGCATGAAATGTCCACCCAAGCGGCGGAGACACTGCAAAAGCCTCTCACACCAAAGGCGAGCACAAAGTCAACCCCGGTGCACCAGGAAGAGATCCAGACCGAATCCGACGGTGAAGATGAGGAAGGGGTCTGCCGAACCGAGAAACGTGGCAAAGAGGACCGGGACGAATGCGGAAGTTGCGGAGGTCAACACCAGCGGCAACGCTGCAAGTTTAAGGACGCAACATGTCGGCGGTGCGAGAAGAAAGGGCACCTAGCTCAAGTCTGTCGAGCTCCCCAACCTTCCCGCCGAAAATTCAAATCGGCCAATCAGAGCGCGGGATCGGCAAGGCGACCCGCGATTGGCTCAAACAAAAAGGGCGCGGATTCGAACCAAACGACTGTGGTCATAGGCCGCGCCTCAACCCGAGTGGAGAAGAAGATCTTCACCAAACCCAAAATAGAAGGAGTACGGTGCCGACTCGAAGTAGACACCGGGTCAGCGATCACCATCATGTCCTGGGACACTTTGGCGAAGTCACTGCCATCAGTCGCGAAGCGCCACCTGCAAACACAACGGCTACGAGTCCACGACTACCAAGGGAATCGCATCCCTGTTCGAGGGACCACCTCCGTCCGAGTCGAGTACGGACCACACAAGAAGACCCTGCCCATCACGATCGTCGAAGGGACCCTGCCTAGCTTGTTGGGACTAGACTGGTTTCGTGCACTGGGCATGGGAGTGACTGGCATCTACAGAAGTGACTGTAACCTGAAAGACATACTCATGAACGAGTTCGAAGATGTCTTCAAGGACTGCCTGGGCAAGTACTAAGTCCTTCAACTTAGACCCCCAGGTAGCTCCCATTAGGTTAAAGGCAAGGAGAGTCCCTTTTGCCCTTAAACCTAAAATTGACAAGGAGCTAGATAAGCTCATAAATCAGGGGATTTTGGTGCCAGTCGATCACGCAAAGTGGGAGACGCCAATCGTCACCCCAGTAAAACCAGATGGGTCAATTAGAATCTGCGCTGACTACAAGGCGACGCTAAACAAAGCCTTACAGAAAAGCGCTTACCCAGTTCCCGTGGTGCAACACTTGCTGCACTCTTTGGGGCAAGGGCAAGTCTTTGCAAAGTTAGACTTGGCTCAAGCCTACCAACAACTGCCCGTAGACGCCAACACAGCCGAAGCCCAAATGATTGTAACTCACAGGGGGGCCTTCAAGTGTACCCGATTACAATTTGGGGTGAGTGTGGCACCGGGGCTGTTCCAAAACGACTTCTGCAAGGGCTCCCAGGGGTAGTTCCCTACTTCGATGATGTATTGATATCAGCCGAAAACGTAGAGGAATTGGGGGAGCGTTTGAGAAAAGTTCTGGGCATTTTCCGGTCAGCCGGACTAAAGGTTAAAGCAAACAAATGCCAGATAGGGGTAGAATCCGTCGAATTCTTGGGCTACCGAATAGACAAGAAAGGAATTCACCCCACTGAGAGCAAGGTCAAGGCAATCAGAAAGGCTCCAGCGCCCAAAAACAAAACAGAGCTACAGGCATTCCTAGGGCTAGTGAATTTTTACGCGGTCTTTTTAAAAAACAAAGCGACCGTTGCTGAACCGCTGCATAAGCTTCTAGGGAAAAATACTGCTTGGTCTTGGGGAAAATCGGAAAGTAGGGCTTTCGAAGCAGTAAAAAACCTGCTCTCGAGCGACAGCCTGCTCATCCAGTATCATAGCTCATTGCCATTAGTGCTGGTTTGCGATGCCTCCCCTTACGGGGTGGGGGCTGTGCTCAGCCACAGACTGCCAAACGGCACAGAAGCCCCTATAGCCTTCTACTCCAGAACGATGTCCTCCCCAGAGAGGAACTATAGCCAGTTAGATAAGGAAGCGCTAGCAATTGTGTCAGGGGTAAAAAAATTTCACGAATATGTTTTTGGGCGAGACTTTGAAATTGTGACTGACCACAGACCGCTATTAGGAATACTGGCTGGCGACCGCCCAACGCCTGTGGCACTTTCGCCACGATTGACTCGATGGACTATTTTCTTAGCCGCTTATTCTTACAAGCTGCAGCATCGACCAGGAAAAGAAGTGGGGCATGCGGACGCGTTAAGCAGATGCCCACTACCAGGGGCGATCGAAGACCCCACTCCGGGGACGCCCATCCTGCTTATTGACTCTTTGGACTCTGGCCCAGTCACATCTAAGGAAGTGGCTCGGGCATCATACCGGGACATTATGTTAAGGACTGTACTCGGTTGGGTACAAAGAGGGTGGCCCGCTGCGCCGGGCGAACGGTTTAAGGAATTTGTAAAAAAAACGTGATGAGCTCTCGGCTCAAGGGGGGTGCCTGTTATGGGGTGATCGTGTGGTAATCCCGGATAAATTGAGGGGAAAGGTATTGGACCTCCTCCACGAGGGTCACCCAGGGATCGTAAGGATGAAGGGGCTAGCAAGAAGCTATGTGTGGTGGCCACTCATGGACACAGAGATTGCTGAGAGGGTAGGGAAATGCCAGGCTTGCCAGGAGTCCAGACCTCTACCCCCAACGGCCCCAGTCAGGGAATGGGAAAAACCCCAAGGGCCCTGGTCAAGAATCCACATTGATTTTGCTGGCCCTTTCCATGGCCAAACCTTCCTAGTGGTTGTCGACGCATTCTCTAAATGGTTGGAGATCATACTCATGAAATCCACGACAGCCGAGGCAGTAATCGCAGCCCTGCGCCACCTATTCGCAACCCACGGGTTGCCTGACACTCTGGTGTCCGACAACGGCCCGCAATTCACGGCAGCCCAGTTTGAGGAATACTTGGCAGAGGAGGGCATCCGACATGCCCTCTCTGCGCCTTTCCACCCTGCGTCGAATGGCCTTGCAGAGCGTTCCTTCCGGAGCACTAAGGAGGCATTGTCCAGGCTCAAGCCAGGTGACTGGCAAACAAAGATAGATTTCTTTCTGGCCGTTCAGCACAGAACCCCAAGTACTGCTACAGGCAGAAGCCCAGCCGAGTTATTGATGGGACGGAAGCTCCGGTGCCCACTTGACCGTTTGAATCCCCATTACACACCAGAGGGTTACAAGGGGTAACTTGAAAAAATGAGAGAAATGGGCATAGGCGACCGAGTGTGGGCCCGCAACTATGGGGACGGCCCAAGTTGGCTCGCAGGGCAAATCATAAAAGCAACCGGTCCAAAATCATACTTGGTCGAGTTACAAGACAACCGAGTATGGAGGCGCCACATAGATCAGATAAGGAAACGAATAGCTGAACAACCCGAGCTAAATGAGACAGATCATGAAGACTCCTTATTTGAACCCACAGCTGACCATAACCCGGGGGAGGCGCAAGACTTAGCTGAGGTCCCGGAGGTCCAGCGACGCCATCAGGTTCCCGATGGAAACAGCAGGGAAAGTTCCAAAAATAATCCAGGGCCGGATGGCCAAGAAAAAGAGTCTGCAAGTAATCCAGGGCCCGATGGCCTAGAGAAAGAGCTGGGAGGAGAAAACAGCCCTCCGACCAGCTCAAACACCACCCAGGACTGAACCGCAGGTCTGAAAGAATTAGGAGACGCCCAGGTTATTTGCGTGACTACGTCGAAAAATAACATGTAAATAATATGTAAATAGTGGTAAAGTGTTTTCTGGGAGGGGAGGAGTGTTATGTATCTTTAAATATTTTGGCGGGAAACAAGCACGTTGCTGATTGGTTGAAGCCGCCGGTTAAACAGTATATAAAGGGTTGTTTTTCCCCAGCCAGGTTGCTGGGTTCACCATATATTAAAGAGCTGTTGTCACTACCCTGGTCTCCAGCCTCGTTACTTCCCGAACATAACAGTATCTTTCCCTACTGGCTTGCAAATATGAGAGCTCACTTGCACTCACTACGCTCACATGTGCCTCCTCCACGCATGTGCAGAAATTTCTGCACATGCGCAGAGGGTAAAAAACAGGATGTGATGACGTCCAGGTGGGGTGGGAGGAGCCTCCCACTGCCAGTGCTACCAGATTGTGTGATCTGGATAGATCCGGCTGAATTTCACCACTAATGTTAGACCCAAAACCAAGAATAAGACATGGTAACTCTCCCAAGCTTAGTTAAGTTATTTATTGTTTCACACCTATAGACAAAATCTTGCCAGACTCCTATCGGCATCTACAAAATACTATGGAAACTATTAGGGAGGGGTTGTCTTCACCCTCTTCTTCTCATGTATTATATCTGAGCTAATTCCTCTGGAATTCTGCCCTTCCTCCTGGGATCCACCTGATCAGTACATTCCATCACAAAACATAATTTCATCATCTTCTTCTTTTGTGTGTGTGTGCTTGTTGACTACTGCAAACTGGTTTGTTTAAGGATTAGCCCAACTCTGAGGAAGGTCTTCCATTCAGGGCATGATTTTTAACATTTTACTCCAAAACCGTTAATCAAAATACACATCTTCTATAGGTCATCCATTTATTCCTAAATAATATTTTTTAAATTGGCAGCTGAAGACACCAGTACATTTACCTTCAATGATATTTATTTGAAAAACTGCCAAGAACTAACATCAAAACATCTTGCTTGATAAAATGAATTTACTGAAGACAGAGCTGAAAGAGGCCATAATTCAATCCCCTGCTCCATTCAGGAATCCAAATTAAAGCATCTCCACTTGTGACTACCTAATATCCGCCAACTGTTATGCGTTGAAAAGCATTGTATTGCTTCTGACTAGATTATAATAAGAAGATAACAAATCCAGTTGTACATGTAGCTCTCTGCTACTGAAGTGACCTGCAGACTACGAATAAAGCTCTTTGGCACATTGGGTTTGTCTTTCTATGTGGTGTTACCAAACATGGATTCAGACGTCAACTGAGAAGCTTTGGGTGGTGCCAGTATGGTAGTGGGCCACCTGCAGCTTCCAAACGAATTACATTTTGTTGCAACTATACTGGAAAACTGGGGAAAGTGGAGACAAATTTACTTGTATTCCACGGAGAGAAGGGCTGATAAAAAAATGGAGAAATTATAACCCTGCATTTTGCACGGGAGCAGTGTTTAATATATTCCAATTTGAAGAGGAGTCTGATAAGCAGAAGCTGCAGGCCTTGTTTAAGAAATGTGAAATTTACTGTGCATGAAGAAAGAACACTATATATGAGAGGCATAAGGTTTTTAGAAGAAAACAAAGTGAAGGTGAAGACATGAATGCCTATGTAACAGAGTTAAACCTTTTAGCACAGTCTTGTGAATTTGAACAATTAGGTAACTCCTTAATTAAGAACTGTGTAGGATGTGGAGTAAGATTTGGAAGAGTAAGAGCGAAATTGTTAAGGATAAATCACTTAACACAGGAATATGCTGTTGATGTTTGTAGAGCTGAGGAGTTGCTGTAACTTAATTAAAACAGCTTGGGAGTACTGATAAGGAAATGGATTTTTTGTGGAGTAAAGAGAAAGCATCTACAAAACTAAATCCCAGCCATCAGTTGTAATGCTGAAGACCCAAAGTATGTAGTGAGATGCAGAGTTTCTCACCTTCAAGAGACATTCCCAGCTGTTGGGAAAGAGTGCAGAAAATATGGAGACTAAAACATTATGTGCACTGGATGAAGACGATTCTTCGGAACTTTTTATTAGACTGATTAAATTGGAGGGTATAAAATATGAATGGACTGATGTTTTAGTTATGAACGATTGTAGAACTGTAACTCTTAAAAGATACATACTGGTGCACAAACAACTGCAATGTAAACTACAGTTTACAGACTGTATAAAACCTTACAAATAGAATCATTAAAAAAAGCCACAAATGTAAGCTTAATTATCTATTCAGAACTTAGGTAGAAGGTTATAGGAAAATATAAACAATTTTATGCCAGAAATCCTGATTCCTGAGGCACATTTTTGAAGTAAAAGCTACTTCAGACCTAAAATAATACCATTAAAATGTTGTTAAAAAGTAAGTCTCCTCCTCCCACCCAGCCTTTCTTTGCTCCCATGCACTATACCCTTCTTCTCCCTTCACTCATATAGAACATGTGCCCTCATTCTCCAGCTTCCCGGCCCTTGCACAGGTGCACATACCCCACAACCTCTTTTCCTGGCTTCCCTGCACTCTCGCTCACACACACACACCCCATGTCCCTTTTTCCCATTTTCACTTGTACTCTGCACCCTCTTCCCTTGGCCTCCCTGCATGTGCACACATGCATTCATCTCCAACCCTCTTTTCCCCAGCCTTTTATGGCTTTGCTAATATAAAAAGTTAACAAGAGCTTTTTCCACAGTTCTCCACTGGCCAAGTACATTTGGTACATTTTCTATGTACTTCATTGGACTGAAAATATTGGCTTCAATATCCAGAAAGCATATATTTAGAGTTAGGAAATATGCAGTTTTTTGTTTGCTTTCTTTCTTTCTTTCTGTGTCTCATCAAAGCTTTTAGAAATTAACCATATTCTGCATCTAAGATCTCAGCTGTCCATAAACCTAGGCACCAATATATATGTTCTTGGCCTGACACAGAATTCTTGAAACCCAAACTCTTGCAATGAATTTTTATAACTTTGTTGCTTCAATTGCTTCTATGGTTTTGAGGATTTTATTCTCTGGGGGAAGCAGAAAATACTTCATTGCTTTTAGCACTAAAAAGACGACAGCTCTAGCCCATGGCTTAGTTCACACTTAATGCTAAACTATTATAGGTGGCTTCACAACAAACAAACATCTTATTGTTTAGTGTTATGTGAGCCAAACTTCTCCTTAACATGGCTCCTTTTTGTTGTTTCAGGATTTTCTTTTTTTAACCTCACTTTTCTTTTCTTTAAACTTATTACTATTTTTTTTAAAAAAAGTTTTTTTAAAATAAAAATTAATTTTGAAAGAGAGGCTTCTGTGTGTATAATAACAAATGATGAAATGTATAATAATGAAGACTCTGAAATCTATTGCTGCTAGCATGGACTGGAGGTTTGTAAATGTTAAGTGACGGTAATAATCACAACAGCCAACAGTTTCAAGCATGACCTTCAATTATATACTTCAGTGTTCTGCAGATTTCAGTCTGTGCCCAGGGTGATGTTCTAGAGGCTGCTTTGACATTACATTTACACATCTTCCGTCTCAAGCCCCAGTGGCTATAAATACATGCCATTTCTATTTATAATTAACTGGACTGTGGTATGCAGAATTAACCCAACTATTTAATTTGCACAATACCCAGAACCATATTCTAAATCCAAGGGCTGGGTTTGCATAACATACTAGGATAAAATACAAGTGGCTAATTTGCAGTACGATGTCATGCAAACACAAATGATAAATTCCATCACTCTTCAGCAAAGAGCCTCAGATCACATAGCCAAGCTACATCCATTTAATTGTAGTTTACATATGGTTTATTCAGCATGGCACACAACACTTTAAACCCTAATCTGTAATGAAATGTGTGGATGATCTTGGGAAATGAAGAGAAGAGATGCTGCTTAGGACAGTGGTCACCAATTGATGGTCTGTGGACCACGGGTGGTCCGCGAGAACATTTTGGTGGTCCGCAGAAAAATTATTTGCATTTTTTATATTGCACTAAATCAGGGGTCCTCAAACTACAGCCCTTGGGAGAGGTACGTTCAATGAATGTTTGTGTTGCTTCAGAGAGTCTCCCCCTTCGGGGTCTTTTTGTGTGAGTCGGAGGGGGACAGAAATTCCGTCTTGGGATCTGCTTCGGCCTCCTGGTGTGGGGCTTTGGGTGAAGGCTGGAGGGAAGTTGTGCTGGTGGCAAAGAACTGGAGGGCCTTTTTCCAGTGGGACTGCATCATGGCCTGAAACTGGCTGACCATCTCAGCCTCCTGAGCCTCCAGGCACCGGCACCTGGCCTTGCACTCCCGCAGGTCTTCTCTCTGCTTGGAAAGCCTATGCTCATAGTCCTCAATGAGGTGCTTCTGCTGAGCCTCCTTCTCAGCCAGATCCAATTTGAACTGAGCTATTTTGCCAACTCTTTCTATGGTGGCTGCTTAGCTCCAACAACTGTTTCCTGTAGGGAAGGAGCCTAAGGAGCCCAGGCAGGGAGGGGCTGAGAGGGAGGGGAGAGTACAGGCTGGCGAGGTGCCCCTTGACATGACATTGAGTTGGCCATGCCCACCCAGTCACATGACCCCCTACCCACGCCCACTCAGCTGGTCATTAGGCAGATCATATTAGTGGTCCATGGTTTATTATGAATTTAGTGGTCCCTGAAGTCCAAAGGTTGGGGACCCCTGGCTTAGGAAACAATCAGACATAGAGGGAGAACTCCACAGTGGCTCAATGATTATAAAAAGGAAGGACCTGCCTTAATGCATCCAGCTGTTAAAAGTGGTGGTGGGAAGTTTGCCCTCTCAGACTTGCAAGATTCTGTTATTGTAGCCTTACGATAAGGTAGATTTTCTAGTTGAGTTTCCTATCTGTGTTACCATTTGGTTTACATGGGAGCGCTGATAGTTCAATAGACTATGACTAAGTCAGTATGACTCAGAGTATGACTGAACTCTATGCTTCACAGGTGCTGTATGAATCATCTGGAAGACACCAGATCAGATCATCCAAGGTTCTGAAGTGTTTAAAATCTATGTACTACTTTCATATCCCACCATAATTTGATTGATACTATAGATTTGATTGATAAATATCTATATAACTATCTATAAAGATATATATTATGTAACTAGTTGTATACATTTGATCGATAAATAAATACAATACACAAGTACAATTAAAATACCTAGAGTTAAATTAAAAGTTAAAATACATGAATAAATGTATTTATGGGGGAATATTAGGCATGCTACAGAAGGCTTGGATATTTTGGGGATGAACATGAGGTGTTTGAATGACTGTGAATGTGGTGGATACTTTAGAGGGAAAGAGAAATGGGGGGGGGAGTGAGGCAGGAACTTCGAACCCATTACAGGCAGAGTTTGGAAGTTGTTGTGTCTCGTCTGATTTCACCACAGCCGGGGCCTTCTTATCTGCTTCCGAACACGGAGGAATGTCCTAGTATGCCTCCCGGCCCCAGCCCTGGCTCCATGCCCAGACAGGCTGAAGAGGAGGAAGTATCTCCAGCCCCCAGCTCTGGCTCCATGCCCAGGCAAACGCAGCAACTAGACCCCTCCCCCTCCTCCACAGCATGTGAGCCTGAGGGAGGTCAATTGCCAACAGCTGCAGACTGGAGTGACCCTCGCGTCAGAAGACTTGATAGACGGAGGCAACAGAAGGAAGGGAGGGGCAGGCCTGGATAAGTGCTGAGTCATGGAGCTACACCCCATGGCCTATATAAAGGACCTGCTTTCTGGCATTCTCTGAGTCAGGCAAAGTCTAAACATATCTTGCTGAAGTCACTTTCTGGTCTCCTGCCTGCCCTGAGGACTTTGCTAGGACTTTGGCAGAGCTGCAGAGGCACGCCTGATTCGGATTTCCCTGACCCGGCCGTCAGCGGAGGAGTGGGACACGACAGAAGTATGCAGGGACTTGAGGGTGGAACATATTCAGGGATGATGGGTCCTACAACTGCTGCTCTGAAAAGCCAGGTGAGTTTGTAATAAATCTCCACTAGTTTGTATATGTGAGGATGTAATACAGTATCACAATGTCTCAAATGTAGATTCTGAAGTTTTAGCTTTAGAAGATGTTTTGGGTTTTTGTTTTTGTTTTTAAAAAAATCCCTTTTCTGTAGCTATTTTCTCTATTGTTCTTGTTCCTCCTTAATGGTAGCACTTCTCTAATTTTGATAGTTCTCTCAGGTTTATGAGTGTTTATGTGTTTACCGCCTTTATAAAACCTTCTCTAATTTTCTCTAGTATATTGTTATGAATAGGTTCTTGATAATTTTATATATTTGCTGAAAGTTACTTTCTTCCTTCCGTTGTGGCTCAGCAGCATTGTTTGGGATAAGATGCCTGCTAACGATAGATCTTTATCTAGTTTTCTAATTAGAATCTAATTTTCAAGGTGTACTTTTGTAACTGCACTATTATTTTTGTAATTTAGCTGGTGTTTGTGCCAGTAGATTTTTCATGATCCACTCCAGTATTATGATCAGTTTCTACATTTACAATTCTATCTCAATGTACATTCTACTTGTCTCTCTTTTTAAAGAAAGAAAGTTTCTTTCTCCATATTAAAATGTGTGCACCTATACTGTGCCTTATTTTATTCTGAAATATTGCAAGACTGGTATTTTTGTGATGAATTTTTTATCTACTTATAAACAGTAAACTGTTTCAGTAATTCTTTTCTTACCCACTATGACTTTTTTAAAAGTACTATGCTGATGTTGGTGCTGGTGCTTGTGCTGGTGCTAAGCCTGGTGAGAACTTTATTAACCAACACAGTTTTTACTATCTCAGATTCTGCACTTTTAGTGTTCTGCACTTCGTCTTTTATTCCAGGTCTGATAGGCTTCAGCAATCTTCTTTATCTAAAATATGACAAGCTGATAGCTTTATTTTGTTTGGATAGACTGAGCATCAAGCTTTTCTCTCTCTGATCGCTATAGTAGTATTTCAGGGCCTGCAATGTCAGCTTTTATTCTGATGTGACCAGTTGTCTGCTTATTTCAAGAACCAAGATTTAAAGGTGGTACTTAGAAGACATTCAGTTGGTTTTGCTGTGTTGTAGATCTCTTTTCTGACACTTGCAGCTAATCAAACAAAATTAAAACCACTGCTGAACACAGACATACATTATTCAATGTATTAATTGCTGTAGATATCTGGACTTGGAGAAAACATTTCCATGAGGATCCTAGCAAAATCACTATAGGATATGGGTATGTGCATGTTAAGACAAGAGGGAGAGTCTCCTAAGGAAGGCATGCTCTGTATTTTGGATGACATGGCTGCTTTAATGCTTCAAGGATTATGCTTTTATTGTCCCAATTTACTTGACCAAGAGCTCTTTTCAAATGTTTTCTGCAGTTCTATACATTACAGTTGTGAGGATAAAACAGGAATGCAGAAGGATACATCCCAGCCTTATGAAAAAAAGGAATTTAAAAATCCTCAAGTCTAATTAAAACTACAGGTGGTCCTTGATTTACAACCACAATTGAGCCAAGATTTTTGGTCATAAGTCATTGCAGCCATTAAGAAGGTGATCATATGACCTGATTATACAAGTGTTTGTACAACAATCATTAAATGAATTCAGCATATCCAATGGACATTGGGGAAAAAACAATGGGGAAAAACATTAAAAAAAATTGTAAATTGCATTCATGCGACTGCAAGATTGCAACAGGTCCTTAATGTGAGCCAGTTGCCAAATACCCAAAATGTGATCACGTGACTGCAGAGATGTGAAGCAGTTATAACTTTGAGGACATGTAGTAAGTATACTTTTAAAAATCCTTTGTAATTTTGAATGGTCATTAAGTGACTGGTCCTTAAGTGAGAACTACCTGTTATAATCCCTTATAGAACATCTAGAGAGTAGGGTACTCATATATCATGTATGACATTTATCTCTTAGAATTTCCTTCTTTTCCATTACAAGGACAAATCTACTATTAAAATAAGGAAGAACAGAGAGAGGTCCTATGCTGGCTATCAGCCATTAGCACTTCGATCATAGACTGAGCAGTCATGCAGGCCACAGTTTTCCTACTTATAGAAATATATTATTATGCTAATTATTTCTCTATAGAAAACAACATATGTCAATCTATGCTCTTTTTTAAATGTATTTCCTCTTTTGGGGACAATGCCAAATTGACCATCCTACTAAAATGCTCTTGACTACTGAATCAATAACTTTTTAGAGAAAAATGTGAAATCAGGAAGATAGATTGAATGCATGTCAGCCAAGAAAGAAATATAAGTAAAGAATGACAACCACCTATGGAGAATCTATCTCTTCCTCCTTACCCAGGGAGAACATTACTATAGGAGGTTTTATTTTTTGCTTCTTATATTTATCTGTCTCAGTAGTTTTGGAGACAAATGTCCCAGCAGGCATTCTCCTTTGCCATCAGTGGTAGAGAAAATTGTAGTTCATTTTCCCTTTCCATTTTGACATGGTGTGTCTGTTCAGGACACCTGGCATTGTCAAGATAGGGTAAGGTGAACTACTTTGAGTTCCTATCAATTTTGCTTCAATTTTGTACTTAAAACCTACAGGCTTTTACCCCATAGAACGTCCTTTTTATAAAAAAGAACTGTTCCCAGAATACATACTGTTTTTCCTCCTCATGATGATCCAGAGAAGCATCTGACTTCCCTGAATCAAAGAATAGAAACGAACCAAATTTTTTTATTCTACATCAATATCCCAATTTATATCTTTAGAATGGAGACATTAAACAAGTGCATGACAGAGTGGAGCACAACTATATATGGATGTATACTTGAGCACAGAATGCCTCATGTCTTGATTATTTTAGTTAAGATTTTTATTTCTCCCTTCTTTGAACTACAGTTCCTAATTAAAATTTGGGGTGACAACAAAACTATGGTCATGCACTTTTTATCTGAAATACGTATATTTGTGCATCTAATGCTTTCTTGTCAACAAATCCTTAATGCAGCTGCTTTTGTCTATTGAGGCTCCAAATGCTTTTTGAGAATTAAAATACCCAGTATGGCATATTTGCATTAGATTTCAGCCACCTACCCAGAGAACAACAACCACTTATCCCTCCTTCTGAAAAAACAAGTAAACCACCCCACCCCCTTTTCGTGGGTCTGTGTTCTTTGCTTCTCTAAATTCAATTTATCAATTTAGAACCATTGTAGTATAAATAAACTTCTCTAATTCATAGGATTCAGACATGAAGAAGAAATATATTTTGTTGGTCCTTCATTTTACATACTATGGAATATATATTGATATATATATAACAAATCTCAACCAGCAAATGTTCAGTCTTACATATTGGAAAAAAGAACCCAATCACTAAGTACATGCTTGATGGACATTACCTTACAGATGACCCCCACCCTGTCAAAGACCTTGGAGTTTTCATATCTAATGATCTAAGTGCCAAAGCCCACTGCAACTACATAACAAAAAAGGCTCTAAGAGTTGTAAACCTAATCTTGTGTAGCTTCTTTTCCAAAAACACTACACTACTGACCAGAGCATATAAAACATTTGCTAGGCCAATTCTTGATTACAGCTCGCCTGTCTGGAACCCATACCACATTTCTGACATCAATACAGTTGAGCATGTCCAGAGGTATTTTACGCGAAGAGTTCTCCACTCCTCCGTAACCAACAAAATATCTTATCCCACCAGACTTGAAATCCTGGGTTTAGAAAACTTGGAACTCCGTCGCCTCCAACAGGACCTGGGTTTAGCTCATAGAATCATCTATTGTAATGTCCTTCCTATTAAAGACTACTTCAGTTTCAACTGCAATAATACAAGAGCTACCAATAGATTTAAACTTAATGTCAACCGCTCCAATTTGGATTGCCGAAAATATGACTTCTGTAACAGAATTATCTGTGGTTGGAATGCATTACCTGACTCTGTGGTCTCTTCTCATAACCCCAAAAGCTTTAACCAAAATATATCCACTGTTGACCTCACCTAAGAGGACTTTAAGGGGCGTGCATAAGAGCACAAACGTGCCTACCATTCCTGTCCTATTGTTCTTTCCCTATATATATATATATGTTTATACTTCCTTGTTTCTCCCCATATATATGTTTATATATTATATAATCTTTTTGTGTGATGCTTGTGTATATTGTTATGACAAAATTAAATAAATAAATAAATAAATAAAATATGGACATGTGGGCATTTGGCTTTATATTTTCTATATTTATTCTTTTATTTATTCTATATTTATTCTTTTCAGTCTTCCTGCTTCTTTCATTATTAAACTTGCATGGGAGGTATTATAATTTATTTTCTAAAATGATACCCTAAATGATTTTAGAGAGGTTTTTTTCCTTCTCTGACAGACTGCAGCTTCTACTATCTGCAACTTTAGTTATTCTTTCTATTCATTTTGTGACGTCTATGAGAACTAAACAGATATCAGAGTTGTGTGGTATGGTGAAATAATGAAACATGGGTATTTGGGGAATTCACTGTGTTCAAAATGTTCTTGCAGACAATAGGACACTTGCGTCTTCTGACAAGCTTTCTAGCTCCCAAATCTAGCCATATCAGTTGAGAACAAATGCATGTGATTTGTAACAATGTGTGTGATTTTAAGTAGCAAAAAAGCATAATTCTGACTTATTTGTGGGATACATCATGGACCGTGTCAGAGGATGCTTTTTGAATGTGTGTCGTCAGAGCGGGAATCTAACTTCAGCAAGGACTAGTAAATCACACTTTTGTAATTTTAACAAAAAGAAGGTTTTTTACAAGTGATACATGGGGGTTGGAGTAAGGCACAGCTAGCTTCATCAGAAACCAAATGTGCTTGGAAAGACAAAGATAAAGGCAGGAAGGAAGCACCTGGCAATCAGTAACTCCACACAGGTAGAAGGTAGAAGAAGAAAAAACAGTGAACACAGAATCTTTACACATCATTGCCCCTTGTGGCCTGTAGGCTGATAATTCTGAAGAGGCAGGGCATCTGAAGCCACACTTCTAAGAACAAATACATAGAATGGTTTACAGTTTAAGTTCCACTGAAATTACTGTAGCTTTTGTAATTCATCGTAACTCACTGTTTTTAAGGGCTATAAAATATAATCCTAAGAATTTTTACTAAGATTTACATTCCACAGAAATAATTTCAGTAAATAATCAATTCTTACAGAGACATAATTTAGGCAGAAAGGATTTTTTGGCTGATCTGCGTTTTTAAACATAATAGCTTGAGTCACAGTTCCTAAATGACTGCACACATATATATCAATTATTGTTTGGATTATGGATATCTCCAAATTCTGCCTGTACAATTCTAGGTTTAAAATAAATTAAATTGATGCAAAATCCATGTAAATATATTTAACTACATTCTTGACCACATTTTTTTTAATTTAAAAAAGCTACAGAACGATGTGTAAGTAAAATGGAGTGGACCTGTGAGAAAATATACATTAAACCAATTCAAATCAGTAAGATCTGTCTTTATTTGGTTACTCTGAACTCACCATTTGCCATGGGGCTTATTCCCACGTTAATTTTTTACTTTCTCAGAAATAAAACTTAGTGGGGTAGTAGGGCTTTCCATAATTCCAAGCAAATATACATAGAAGTGGATAACATCTCTTATACTGAGACTTTTTAGTGTATCCTGTAAATCCCCCTCTCTCCATCAAAAGCAAAAGCAAAAGCAAAAGAAAACAAAAAAGGAGAGCAAGAGAAAGAAACAAGAAAAGGGTGAAATGTTTTCAGCTTCACCAAAATGTTATCATAAGTTCAGAAGAATTCTGAAGCCTTGTAGGCTAACGTTAACATTAACCCTACCCCTACCCCTACCCCTACCCCTACCCCTACCCCTACCCCTACCCCTACCCCTACCCCTACCCCACCCCTAACCCTAACCCTAACCCTAACCCTAACCCTAACTCTACCCCTACCCCTACCCCTACCCCTACCCCTACCCCTAACCCTAACCCTAACACTAACCCTAGAATCCTGGTTTAAAAAGGTTGTAACTAAACTCTAGCCTAGAGGATTGGGTGAACACTGACATAATTATTTCTCTCCTGCTGCTTATCTCATGACGAGTATGACTTTGGTGGGATTCAAAAATCTTTACTATCGGTTCTGTGGGCATGGCTTGGTGGGAATAGCAGGGGAAGGATACTGTAAAATCTCCATTCCCTCTCCACTCCAGACGAAGTTACTGCAAAATCTCCATTTCCTCCTGATCAGCTGGGACTCTGGAGGCAGAGAATTGATGGGGGCGGGGCCAGTCAGAGGTGGTATTTACCGGTTCTCCGAACTACTCAAAATTTCCACTACCGGTTCTCCAGAACTGGTCAGAACCTGCTGAAACCCCCCTCTGACTTTCCCCCTTCACAATATGTCATAGTAAAATAGAGAACCTATGGGTCAGTTCCAGGATTCTGGAAACTTCCATGATTCCAAGAAAACATCACACTCTAAAAGCTGGATAGAACACCATGCCAGTACTGAAGAGAAATATACACTTTATATTACGATACAAAGTATTTCTGTACTCATACTCAGTCCAGGAAATCGTTTTTTTAAATCTAGAACTGAATTCATAGCTCTTCTGTACCAAAAAAAAAAAAAAACCACCACCAATTCTATCTTTCTTTATTCACTTCTTAGTTACAGCAGCCCAATTTAGAAAACACCTCAGCTGACTCAGGAAAAGAAATCTTTTTGCTATTTGCTAAATATATAGATCCACTAACAGAAAGTTCTGATTGATTAACTATGAATCCTTCAGAGCTCCAGCAGAAGATTTCAATCTTTCTTCTTCTTATGCCTGCAATAGGGCATGAGTAACAACATGTCCTGATTAACATTATAGGAAAGAACTTAATGAAAATATATAACATGCCTAGAAGGTCTTTACATTTACATTAAAAAATAATAAAAGATACCAGGTGATAAATACCACATCATGCGAGATGGCTGCTTTGCCAACATGTTTAGTGAATTGGTGTGGAAAACAGGATTGGTCCAAGGCTCCTTAGCCTAACAGAAATGCCAACACAACAGTAGGGTTACTGTGGCTCGCAGAAGGGAAGGGAACAGATAGCTTGTTTTCCTTTCATACATCATCATTCAAGATTCCTGGCTTACTATTATTACTCTTGGCCCAAAACAAATCATCCCCCCAATACATTTTAATGTCAGTAAATCCAGAATTTTAAGCCCAGCAGTTGATCTTGAACAACTACTGTGTTTCCCTGAAAATAAGATCCGGTCTTATATTTGAACTCTGAACAGTCACTAGATGAACTGTTGTAAGTTGAGGACTACCTATAACTCTAACCTCCTATTTTCACTGCTTACTGTGTTTCCCCAAAAATAAGCCCTACCCAAAAGTAAGCCCTAGTGAAGGAGTGGGCATGGCAGAGGTGTGGTGGGGGAGGCAGGTGATCTGGACATGCCACATAGGCTGCAGGAAAGCAAAGAGTTGGTGGGCTGGAGCAGGTGGATAGCCATAGGAGACTCATCTTTGTGTGGTGGCACTGGCAGCAGACGGAGGCAGAGGCACAGGGCAGAAGGCAGGTGATCCTGATACACCGTGCGGGTCACAGGCAAGCCAAGGGACATTTATTTATTTATTTATTTATTTATTTATTTATTCATATTTTTATACCGCCCTTCTCCGAAGACTCAGGGCAGTGTACAGCCAATAAAACGACAAAAATCCCAACAAATTAAAATACTATATCAAGTTTAAAAAACTGATTCAATCGCTGTATACTTAAAATTTTAGCTAAAATTTTATCAAAAACTAAAAGCCTAATAAAACCCTATTAAAACCCACTAAAACCCCCCATACTAAAATCAATCAGGCCAGCCCCGCTTGGTGAAAAAAGAAAGTCTTGAGCTCACGTTTAAAGGTCTGGAGATCAGGGAGGAGACGGAGTCCCACCGGCAGCTCATTCCATAGAGCCGGGGCCCCAACAGAGAACGCCCTTCCCCTGGGGGCTGCCAGCCGACATTGACTAGCCGACGGCACCCTAAGAAGACCCTCCCTGTGAGCGCACACTGGACGTACCGGACAATGGGAGGTAACTGTCGGCAGCAGGCGGTCCCGTAAATATCCCGGTCCAATGCCAAGGAGCGCTTTAAAGGTGATAACCAACACCTTGAAGCGCACCCGGAAGACCACCGGCAACCAATGCAGCCTGCACAGGAGAGATGTTACATGGGAGCTACGAGGGGCTCCTTCAATCCCCCACGCGGCTACATTCTGCACCAGTTGGAGCCTCCGGATGCTCCTCAAGGGGAGCCCCATGTAGAGAGCATTGCAGTAATCCAGACGGGAAGTGACGAGGGCATGAGTGACCGTGCATAACGCATCCCGGTCCAGGAAAGGGCGCAATTGGCGAATCAGGCAAACCTGATGAAAAGCTCCCCTGGCGACAGCTGTCAAATGGTCTTCTAAAGACAGCCATGCATCCAGGAGAACGCCTAAATTGCGCACCGATTCCCTGGGGGCTAATGATTCACCCCCCCACAGTCAGCAATGGGGTAAGCTGACTGTGCCGGGACACTGGCATCCACAGCCACTCCGTCTTGGATGGGTTGAGTCGGAGCCTGTTCGTCCCCATCCAGACCTAAATGGCCTCAAGACACCGAGTCATCACATCGACGGCTTCGTTGGGGTGGTTCGGGGTGGAGATGTACAATTGAGTATCGTCAGCATACAACTGACAGCTCACCCCGAAACTATGGATGATCTCTCCCAGCGGCTTCATATAAATGTTGAACAAGAGGGGTGAGAGAATCGACCGCTGCGGCACCCCACAAGTGAGTTGCCTAGGGGTCGATCTCTGCCCCCCTATCCACACCGTCTGCGAGCGGTCGGAGAGGTAGGAGGAGAACCACCGTAAAATGTTGCCTCCCACCCCCAAGCCCTCCAACCACCACAGCAAAATACCATGGTCTATGGTATCGAACGCCGCTGATAGATCTAACAGGACAAGAACAGAGGAACAACCTCTGTCCCGTGCCCTCCAGAGATCATCAACCAACGCGACCAAAGCCATCTCTGTGCTGTACCCAGGCCTGAAGCCGGACTGGCACGGGTCTAGATAAACAGTTTCCTCCAGGTACTGGGGGAGTTGCCAAGCCACCACACTCTCCACAACCTTCGCCAAAAAGTGAAGATTGGAGACTGGATGATAATTAGCCAAAATAGCTGGGTCCAGGGAAGGCTTCTTAAGGAGGGGCCTCACCACCGCCTCTTTCAAGGCGGCTGGGAAGACTCCCTCCCTCAGAGAAGCGCTGGTAATTCCCTGGAGCCAGCCTCGTGTAACCTCCTGGGTGGCCAGTACCAACCAGGAGGGACACGGGTCCAATAAACATGTGGTGGCATTCAACTTCCCCAGTATCCTGTCCTTGTCATCGGGAGTCACAGGATCAAACTCAGCCCAAACAATGTTCTCAAGACGTGTCCGCGTCATCCCGTCCGGATCTACCCAATCTGTGTCCAACCCATCCCGGATCTGAGCGATTTTATTGTGTAGATAACTTCCAAATTCCTCAGCCCGTCCCTGCAAGGGGTCCTCCCGAGCCCCCTGAAACAGAAGGGAGCGGGTCGCCCTAAACAAGGCGGCTGAGCGGTTATCTGCTGATGCTATAAGGGCGGCAAAGTATACTTGCTTCACCGTCCTTATTGCCACTAGATAGGTCTGAATATGTGACCGTACTAGTGTTCGGTCAGATTCGGAGCGGCTGGCCCTCCAGGCGCTCTCTAGGCATCTTCTCCGGCGCTTCATCTCTCTCAGCTCCTCAGTAAACCAAGTAGCCGGTCGAGAGCAGCGCCGGGTCAGAGGCCACATCGGCACGACGCGGTCCAAAGCCCCCTCCACCGCCCTTTCCCAGGCGGCAGCGAGTTCTTCGGCCGAGCCGTGGGCCAGATCCTCAGGAAATGGCCCAAGCTCCGTCAGGAACCTACTCGGGTCCATCAGGCGCCTGGGACGGAACCAACGAACTGGCTCCGTCTCCCTGCGGTGAGGGTCTGCGGTTCGAAAATCCAGGCAAAGGAGAGAATGATCTGTCCACGGCAGGGGAGTAATGACTAAATCCCCCACATCCAGATCATTCAGCCAAAATGATCATGAAGCTGAGCCTCCCACGGCCGCCCAAGGCTAAAAAAAACCTTTATTCTGCCTCTGGTCTAACTGAAGGTCTTTTTCACTACACCTACCCCAACGATTGCCATTTGCTTTACTATGAAACTGCATCCCAAAGCTGGAGATGTCAGGAAATGAATGTGAGAGTTCTTGCATGTAACATCTATACAATACTACAAAAATATCTTCCCTCCATGAGAACTCTAAAGCCACGGCCATACTATTTCTTCCTGTTTGTTAAACCTTTGTGATGTCATTACCTCACCTTTTATGCATTTAAGCCTTAAATCCCCAACAGGGTGCTGAAGGGCAAATTGTGCCAGAAAACAGCTCAGTAACATCTCTAGGCCCCCAATGGATGAAAAAAACACTTTCTTAGAAAAACCAATGATGGATAGTAAGCTGAGCCCTGTGCTTCACTTAAGTAAAATTAAATAGGGGTAATAAGTGGCATCTTGCAGGGTCAGAGCTCACATTGTTTAAAAGGTTGATTTGCAATTAAACCCAAGAATAGCACTGTCAGATCAAGCCAAGACCCACCTTAATCCAGTTTTCTGTTTCTCTCAGTGGCCAACCAGATGCTCCTCAAATGCTGAATGCGGGATATGACAAATTGTTTTTTTCTAGTATTTGCACCTATCTACCCATAACACAAATGGCGCTGGCTTTTAGGAAGACCTGAAAAACCTAGGTCTTATTGCCAACACTGGGAGCCTTCTGTCTTCCCTGACACAGTTGCTCATTGTCTTGATTTTTTTAAAAAAAAGTATCATCCTGATGTTCTTCTTTTAATCCTCATTCTGAGCTACCATGAATGACTTGGCAATTGGGCACCTTGAAAAATCAAATAAATAAATAAAATAAAACTGGAGATATCGCTGGCTCCTCAGGATCAATAGCCCTTCACAAATTTCTTCATCATGAATTTATTGAGTCTCCTTTTGAACCCATTTATGTTAGCAACCATCATCTCATGCAGTAATGAATTTCATAGGTCACCTCTTTTCTATCAGCTTTATTGGATGACCCCTAGTCCAATTGTTTTGGGAGAGAGAGAGGCAGGGGGGGGAGGGAGGCAGGGGGGGAGAGAGAGTGGCAGGGAGGGAGGGAGGGAGGGAGGGAGAGAGAGAGAGAGAGAGAGATACCTTGATCATATCACCTCTCTATTGCCTGTTTCAAAGCTAATCTACTAATCCAAATCTCAACCAGCAAATGCTCAGTCTTACATATTGGAAAAAAGAATCCAAACACTAAGTACATACTTGATGGATGTTATCTTACAGATAACCCCCACCCTATCAAAGACCTTGGAGTTTTCATATCTAATGATCTAAGTGCCAAAGCCCACTGCAACTACATAGCAAAAAAGGCTCTAAGAGTTGTAAACCTAATCTTGCGTAGCTTCTTTTCCAAAAACACTACACTACTAACCAGAGCATATAAAACATTTGCTAGACCAATTCTAGAATACAGCTCGCCTGTCTGGAACCCTCACCACATCTCTGACATCAATACAATTGAACATGTCCAGAAATATTTTACAAGAAGAGTTCTTCATTCCTCTGAAAACAACAAAATACCTTATCCCACCAGACTTGAAATCCTAGGCTTAGAAAACTTGGAACTCCGTCGCCTTCGACAAGACCTAAGTTTAACTCATAGAATCATCTATTGTAATGTCCTTCCTGTTAAAGACTACTTCAGCTTTAATTGCAATAATACAAGAGCAACCAACAGATTTAAACTTAATGTTAACCACTTTAATCTAGATTGCAGAAAATATGACTTCTGTAACAGAATCATCAGTGCTTGGAACACTTTACCTGACTCTGTGGTCTCTTCCCATAATCCCAAAAGCTTTAACCAAAAACTTTCTAATATTGAACTCACCCCATTCCTAAGAGGACCATTAGGGGCGTTCATAAGCACACAAACGTGCCTACCGTTCCTGTCCTATTGTTTTTCTTTTTCTTCTTCATATATATATATATATATATATATATATATGTGTGTGTGTGTGTGTGTGTGTGTGTGTGTGTGTGTGTGTGTGTGTGTGTTTTCTGAGGTTTTTGCGGGTGTTTGCATGTAGGTCTTTGGTTATTCGGGTTTTGAAGCCTGAAGATGATGAATGAGACTTCGTCGAAACGTCGCCAAGACACTTCCAATTTTACGCGGGAGAAAACCCAAATAACCAAAGACCTACATATATATATATATATATATATATATATATATGTTTTCTGAGGTTTTCACGGGTGTTTGTATGTAGGTCTTTGGTTGTTTGGGTTTTCTCCGTGTAATTGGAAGTGTCTTGGACATTCGGCAATCTCATTCATCAGCCGCTTCTGGGCTCAACCCTGCAAGATGATGAATGAGACTTCAGACCGCCAAGACACACACACACACACACACACACACATATATATATATATATATATATATATATATATATATGCTTATACCTCCTAATATTTACTCATATATATGTTTATATACTATATAATCTTTTTTGTATGATACTTATATATATTGTTGTGACAAAATAAATAAATAAAAATAAATACTTCCTTCTTCTCAAAAGGAAGGTGGTCAAGTTCTCTAATAGTTTCGATTTCCTTGCATTTTTTCTAGCTCACTTATCTCCTTTGGTAAATGAGTAAAAAGAACTGTGCATAATAGGGCTGTAGTACAGCAGTCTGAATTTGAAGGGGAAATGGGTACATGGACTTTTATTTTTTTAAATTGTTAAAGCTCTCTGGGTCTTCTACAATATTATGCATACAGCACCTGTCAGCATTCCTTAAATCAAACGCTTTCTCCTGTAGAGAGTTAGGAAGATGACCTTCATGGAGACAGATAATCTAGGTGACAATGAGAAGGAAGAGGAGGTTCAGCACAATTAGACTTGCCGACTTGTTATTATAACCAATCTCAATAAAAGTAGTTTAGACCCGTGGAACTGATTTCATGGTTGATCCATCTAATGGGGCTGACACTGCCCTTAATAGACAATATTCCAGATTCACCTATCAGTTACAGTGCTGATAGTTTTATTTTCAGTGCCTTATACACAACCAGTGGACACTGATTTATCCACTATGAGTCCAAGTCTTTTTCCTGATTCATCTTGGATAGTTCAGTCCTCATCCGTGTACATGTGAATTGAGCCTTGTTTATTTGTGTTTCTTTGCCCAAATGCTTATCAATTTACATTTATTTTAATTGAACCGTATCTGCCATTCAGTTGATTATTCACACAGTTTACAGAGATCTTTCTGGAAATATTCACAGTCACTTTTGGCTTTCATCCTCTTGAATGTTAATTTTTATTTAATTTAAGCTCTGCCTGATTCCAAATAGACTCTGCATGGTATGCAATAAAACCAAACAAAGTAGAAAATATAATATAATTAAAAGATAATAACAAAGGGATAAGAAAGAGAACAAAAAACAAGAACAGATGATGAATCTAGCTAACAGTTTGGTCTTATGCACAAATAAACTATGCATACCTTCATCCCTAAATCAAGATAATTTAAGAACAGGTTTAACAATGCTGGTTCAAATGCAGACCCTGGAGGGATACCACTTCTAAATTCTTTAACATTGGCAGCAGTAGCCATGAATTTATGTGCTGTGGTTTCTCTTTCTTAATCAAATGCAATGCATAAATGGTGGCATCCAGAAGAAGAGCCTTCTCTATTGTGGCTCCAGCCCTTTGAAACATCTTACCCTCTGAGGTGAGATTGGCTCCCACCCTCCTGACTTTTTGCAAGAACCTTAAGACTTGGTTCTGCCAGAGGGCATGGGGCCTCAGTGGGGGAGCTTCATGCTGGAGGAGGTTGATTAATTAAGAGCTAATCCCATCGCTTCCCCCCCATCCTGCTCCCTCCTTCCCCATCTATCTCTGATGATTTTAATTTTTTTATGGTGTAAGCTGCCCAGAGTCGCTTCGAAATGAGACGGACAGCAATAAATTTAATAAATAACTAAATGGACAAGAGCTTTTATCCACTGATCATAATGTTTGTTCAAAAATTAGTCAGAGATTTAGTCAATTGCTTATCAGAACAATAAAAAGAACATTCAAACATATTTGTTGAAGTTTTGTGAATGTCCAAGGATATAATGTCAATAAGGTCAACTTCATTCATTTCCCTGTTCACAATCTGCAAAAACTAAAAGGTTGATGAATCAAGATTTATTTTTTGCAGGATCCATGTTGATTTTTATTCAGAAAAGCTTCTTCCTCCTAATTTTTTTAGTTGCAAATTGTTTCCACTGTTTATTAAGAACAAATGCTAAGATGATCAGTGTGCTCCAGATCCTTTTTTAAAAAATTGGATACATACCAGCTTCAACCATTCCTCTGCCACAGGCCCAATTTAAGGGATAAATTACATATTTTTTTCTAGGAGATGACAAATTTTACATTTAAATGTTTTAAGAATGTACAAGTGGCCACTTTTGGGATACATTGATTTGTTATAGCATAGTTTCTCAAGATGTACTAGAAATATGTCAATTTGTTAGTTGAGATTTGTTTCTTGAGGATGTTAATACAGGTAGTCCTTGTCTTGACTATTTGGAATGGTTAAATCAATGGAACTGAAAAAAGTAACTTATGACTGTTGCAGCATCCTCACGATCATGTGATTGAAAGTGGGCACTTGGCAACCAGCATACATTTATGATAGCTGCAGCATCCTGGAGTCATGTGATCACCATCTGCAACCTTTCCAGCTGGCTACTCACAAGCAAAGTGAATGGAGGAAGGTGGATTTGCTTAATGACCAGATGATTCACTTAACAACTGCAGTGATTTGCTTAACAACCATGGCAAAAAAGTCAGATGTGACTCACTTAAAACCACCTTGCTTAGCAGTGGAAATGCTGGTTCCAACTGTAGCTGTCAGTCATGGACTACCTGTATAGACTCCAGTATTTATTATGTTTCTTTCATAGTAAAAACAGGTGCGAAGAATGTATTTAATTTCCCTGCAATTTCCACATTGTCCTGGGACATTCCTCTCATTACTTTAATACCTAGTTTCCTTGGCTGTTTTCCACTTCACATTTGCAGAAAAATAGGCAGAGAACCTGCCTAGTCTGTGAACGTGCAAGTTACCAACCCCCAGTTTCTGAGAATATTCACAACATGCTCTCAAAGTTCTGACTGTGTCTACCAGCCCTGAAAATTTAGGGATCCACTTTTTAAATTCATAAACCTTTTCGTAAGGCACAAGGGCATCATCTGGTATATGTATTGATTCAGCTTAATCTTAACCAGATTGCACCCCTAAATGTGTCTCCCCTCCTCCCCGCCCCCCATCCCAGGACTCTCAACCCCTCATGTTCGAGACTTCTGCTGGCAACGCAGGCTTCGTGGACGTTCCTTTGGGATCGTCTGCCCTGGATTTCGTCAAACCGTCCCTGACAGCATAAATGGGCTGTCAAACGGTTTGGAATTCTCTTCCCCGGGAGAAGGGGGAGGGAAGAGTGGTCAGGTTTGGGTAGAGCTCCCCGGGAGCCCGTGGAATTTAACCAGGGGATCGAAGGGTGAGAGCTCCCCTTTAGCCTGATGAAGCTCCGTGCCCAGGGTGCTTCTGTTTATACAGAACGAGAAGCCGCGACCATCTCTGTGCCAAGATTTATTTTTAAAGAGAACTCAACACAGACAGAACAAAGTAGGAGGACTAGCAAGAATTTGCAAGTAATAAATCTTAACTTCAGCTCTTAAATAGCTTTCCTTTGAACTAACTTTCAACTTGAGTGGATTTAAAATGGCGTTTGCAATATACAAAGGAAAGTGAAACTATAAAAGGACAAAGGAAGAGAAGAACATAACAAGCTACTTTTTAAATGGAATGAATAAGAACTGTTAATGATTTTTTTTTCTTTTTACCTTTTTCTTTATCACAATGTTTAAGAAGAAAAGTTTATTGAATTTTTTTCCCCTCTTTTTGGTAGATTTTACAGTTTAAGAATGGCTCTTAAGCAAACAGAACTAACTACTAAAATCTTGGAAACTTCTTCACTTCAAATATAGATTTTTTTTATAGGAACTTTTGGAGCTTATCTTTTCTTAATAAGTTTTTAAACAAGAGATTTTACACCAATATACTAAATATTGGAAATTCTTTATTGTTAGATGTTAAGCTGATTGGTGAGCAGATGGTGGAAAATGTGTAAGATAGAAGACAAGGGAAGGAGAATGCTTAAGATGTGATCTTCTTCTTCAGTACATTTTGAATAATCCACCAAATTCTTATCCAAAAGACCTTAATTTTCTTGCAAGTCCACCAAATATGAAAATATGTAGCGTCATCACAATCACACCTCCAACATTTCGCTTGGATATTAGGATACATACATGATAATTTTTTGGGATCTAAGTGCCATCTATAAAACATCTTATAAAAATTTTCCCTTAAATTCTGTGCTTGTGTAAACTTAACATTTCTAACCCAAATTTTCTCCCATGTTTCCAACATTATTGGTTCCTGAATATTCTGTGCCCATTTTATCATACAATCCTTTACCAAATCCTTTCCGAATCTATTTCAAGCAACACATTATACAATCTCTTTATATGCTCCTGGGTCTGATTTCTAATTTGCTTTATTAAATTTTCCTCCTTTGCATTATACCAATTTTTGATCTTCTTTTCATCTAGCACTTATTTGCCCATATTGAAACCAAGTATAATTCCTCCCTTCTTCATTTAATACCTGTAATGATTTTAATTGCAATCTACCTCCTTCAGCATACCAAAGTTCTTTATAAGTAATCATTTCCTGTTTCTGTTCTATATTTATATTCTCTATTGCATGTCTAGGGCTCGCCCATATAGGAATCTTGTATTCTAATTTATAGGAATATTTTTCCAGACCATAAAGAGCACTTCTCAACACATGATTCTTAAAAGCCCTATCCACTTTTTTCATAAAATAAATCGCATGCCATCCATATAACAAGTCATAACCTTCTATATTCAAAATTCTTTCCTCTGTTAAGTTAAACCAGTCACTTATTACTGAAAGGGCTACTGCTTCATAATATAGTTTAAAGTTAGGCATTCTTAAACCACCTCTTTCCCGTGAGTCCTGTATTATTTTCATTTTAACCCTCGCCTTTTTACCCTGCCATATAATTTGTTAATCCCAATCTGCCAATCTTCCAAATTTTTATCCTTTTTAAGTATTGGTATCATCTGGAACAGAAACAAAAATCTAGGTAACACATTCATTTTAATTGCCGCAATCCTTCCCAATAGGGATAACTGCAATTTCTTCCAGACACTCATATCATTCTGAACTTTTTGCCATAGCAAGTCATAATTATTCTTATAAAGTTTCTTGTTCAATGAGCTAATATAAACCCCTAAGTATTTAACCTTTTTTACCACCTCAAATCCTGTCATTTCCTCTAGTTTTTGTTTCTGTTGTATAGACATATTTTTAATTATCACTTTTGTTTTATTCTGATTTATTTTAAATCCTGATACCTTTCCATATTTATCAATTACTTCCAACAAAAATTTACTTGAATTTATAGGATTCGTTAACGTAACCACTACATCATCTGCAAAAGCTCTAACTTTATACTCATATTGTCTAATCTTAATTCCCTCTATTTTCATTAATTCTCGTATTTTATCTAATAATGGTTCCAGAGTCAAAACAAACAATAATGGTGATAAGGGACATCCCTGTCTCGTTCCTTCATAATCTTAATAACTTCTGTCAAACTACCATTTACTATAATCTGTGCTGTTTGCTCTCCATAAATCGCTTTAATTATTCTAACAAAACAGTCTCCAAATTGCATTTTCTCTATTAATTTAAATAAAAAATCCCAATGCAATCGATCAAAGGCTTTCTCTGCATCCAAAAAAATAAGTGCTGCTGAAGTATTCTTCTTTTCCAAATATTCCAATATATTAATAATCTGTCTAACATTATGGAATCGTCTTGGTCTTGATCGATGAAGATTGGATATTAAAAACTATAAGATTCTGAAGACTTCAGGAGTGGAATGGATTGATATATATTTGGTGTTAATTGATGAAGATTGGATATTAAAAACTATGTATTTTATTGATGAACTGGAAATACTAATTTAATTGGAAGATTCTGAAGATTTTAGGAGTGGAATGGACTGATATATAATGGACTGGAAGAAGAATGTACTTTTTTGTTTCTGGAAGGGGAGTTAAGGTCTTAGAGAGAGGAGTGACTATGGATTATGACTTATGTTGTATTTTAATTTATGATTGTTAATCTTATACCTGTACTTTGTTCTGGGAAGTCTCGGGGGGAGGAGGGGGGAGGGGGGGAGAGGGGGGAGTGTGGGGGAGATGAAGGATCAATGTAAAGGAATGATTGAAGATATGTAATTAAGAAATAGAAATAATTTGAAATGAAATTGGGGCTGCTCAGCTGCCATTTCAGAAGGGAATGGAAAGGGAGAGGAGAGAGTGAAGGAAGAAAGTAGGTAGGAAAGAGAGAGGTAGAAAAGGGGGAAAGGAGAGGAAGAAGAAAGGGGAAAGAGAGAGGGTTAGAAAGGGTGGAAGAAAAGAGTAGGGAAGGAGGAGAGGATGTAGAAAAACGAAGGAGAGGAAGGATGAAGAAAGTAGAAGAAAGTAGAGTAGGGAGGAGGAAAGGTTTGTTAAGGAAGGAAGTGGTAGCTGGGCAGGTCCGAATAAGTAACAAATGAAAGTTAATGACTAATGTTGAATAAGAGACTGTATATTGAATAGGTTTTGGATAATGGAAATAAAACTTTTTTACTAAAAAAAAAACCCTCATGTTCCAGTTTATCTGATTTGAAAGTAGGTTACCAGACAGTGAACTCTCTCCAGGACCTAGCCTTGTGCAGAGATTCTTCAAGAAAGGAATTATGCAGGGAGACTCCAGCATGAAACTACTAAATTATACCTTATCTAGAAATTAAATTCTGCCACCTGTGGCTTGAAACAAAATAGCATTTTTTAATCTCACTACTTCTGTTAATTAGTTTCTCAATTTCAGGCTCTTTATGTTATCATCAATAATGCAGGGGTTGCTGTAGTACTTTTGTATGCATGCAGATTGATATTTCATTTCATTCCGACATCACTTCTAACTGTTCTCCCACCCACCACCATGTGTACATATGCTTGTCGAGTAACATGTCATCCATCTGTGAAATCTATAAAAGCCTGTGCCATAAAATATATGTTAGTTTTGAGAGTGCCACTAGGCCTTTCAATTATAATTTCTACAATAGAGTAACAATTTATAAATGTGCAGAGGACTGCAGTCTGGCTCAGCTGCTTCTCTGGGTAAAAGATGAGTATTGTGCGTGTTCCCTCCTGCTCATCAGTGGTCGCTTATTCTTAATCATGGACATAGCTAGAAATCCTGCCTTATTTGGAAATCAGTGAAATGAACAGGATCTGTTTCCAAGGTAGTATGCGTCAGGTGGTGATCTAAAGCTGCAGCACATCACTGCTCATTTCAACAAATCAAATAACAATGAAATCATTAATTTTGCCACTAGACAAAGAGCAAGGATAATGTTCGTCATATATTTGCCAGTATCTCCAGACCCGGTGGAGGATACAATTGTAATGTTCAGCTAAATGATGGGGTAACAATAATTTCCCCATTTGCCCAGAAAGAAAAGAAGGTCTTATTTGTAATTTCAATATCGAAGAACTGTTTGGGGACAAATGATACATTGGGAGGAAGAAAAGGCAGTAATAATAATAAGTTGTGTTGCCCATAAAAAAAAAGGTCCATGGTCAGACAATATCTTTATGAGGATGAATCGACCGATCTGGAAGCGATGGTGGCTGCTGGTTCGGAGAACTGGTGGCAAAAATCCCTGCCCCCCCCTCCCCGCTCTGCTGAGCTATACCATCAGCAGAGGGGTTTTTTTTTACTTTTAAAAGCAGTTTTTCTTTAGCTGAAAACATGCCTTTAAAAGTAAAAAAAAGCCTTTGAGGATCCCGCGGCTCAGCTGAGTTCCTCAGAGCTTTTAAACTCTTTTTTTAAACAAAAAAAAATTGTTTTAAAAGGCTCCTCTGGCAATCCCACCTGAGTTCCTCATCACCAGAACCTTAAAAAACATGTTTTCTACAAGCTCTCCAGCCCAAGAGCTTGTAGAAAACCTCTTTTTAAGATGTTCTGGGCTGCCACGAGGCAGGCCTCGTGGGATCGTCTGGGATCGTCAGAGGAGCCTTTTAAAAACTTTTTTTCCTCTGGCAATCCCAGAGGAGTTTTCTGATCCTCACAGGCTTTTAAAATCACTTTTTAACAGCCCACATTTACAAGAGCCCCCACCCATGCCCACCCAATCGCCTCCTCCCCCACTTACCTATAATTACTGCTCCTTTCGGGCTCGCAAACAGTGGCTTTTGCAATCAGTTGCATCAGCTAGCAACTGATTTTGCCTATCTAAAATCCATGTGCCTGAATCTGCCTTTTTTGCTGGCTGAGGAACTCTGGGAATTGAAGTCCACAAACCTTAAAGTTACTAAGGTTGGAGACCTCTGATCTAAAAAATATAAATAAAATAAAATAATAAAATAAAATATTTGTGCAGCTTTCTGAGATTTGATGTGTTTCTATAGTGTTTCACTCTAACTGTACAAACACACAAAATCTCACAAAGTTGTATGTGGAATTTTGTGTGTGTGTGTGTGTGTGTGTGTGTGAATTGTGTTGTGTTGTGTGTGTGTAAAGTGTAAAAGTTGGTTTTTGAGCTTTTTGTGACTGTGTAAGGTTCCTGCTTGTTGCAGGGGCCATTTTGGGTGAAGTGCAGCTGCACAACATCAGTTGTGTTGTTCTGTGTTGTTTGTGTGTAAAGTGTGAAAGTTGGTTTTTGAGCTTTTTGTGGCTGTGTGAAGTGTATGAAGTGTGAAGTGCAGCTGCTTTTACATTGTGTGTGAGTCAGTTGTGTTGTGTTGTGTTGTGTGTGTGTAAAGTGTGAAAGTTGGTTTTTGGTACCTTTTATTGTTTTTTAACAGGATGCGGTGGCTCAGGGGCTAGGACTTTGAGCTTGTTGATCAAAAGGTCAGCAGCTCAGCGATTCGAATCCCTAGTGCTGCCATGTAACGGGGTGAGCTCCCGTTACTTGTCCCAGCTTCTGCCAACCTAGCAGTTTCGAAAGCATGTAAAAATGCAAGTAGAAAAAATAGGGACCACCTTTGGTGGGAAGGTAACAGCGTTCCGTGCGCCTTTGGCGTTGAGTCATGCCAGCCACATGACCATGGAGACAGTGCTGGCTCTTTGGCTTTGAAACGGAGATGAGCACTGCCCCCTAGAGTCGGCAACGACTAGCACATATGTGTGAGGGGAACCTTTACCTTTACCTTTTTATTGTTTTTTATACTTTGTTTATTATTTTTTATTATTTATTGTTATTGGCCACGCCCACCCAGTCATCTGACCACCAAACCATGCCCACCAATTAAGCCACGCCCACAGAACTGGTAGGGAAAATTTTTAAATTTCACCCCTGGTTCATGATGAACCAAAATGTCACAAAATGTCAAGTTCTCTGGAGCATATTTCTCAGCAGACATTGAGAATTGTACTTTCCGTCTGGCTCTTCTTACAGTTCATCTTAGGAATGTTAGGAAATTCAAACATTGAAACTTCAGTCTTAAGTCTTTCTTCCCCTGCCTTCCTTGTCTTATTTAGCATCCAGCCTAGTAAGTAGGACTGAGGAGTTCCTAAATTTCCTAATTTGTCACAATAAAAACATATCCTGGTAGTAAATTAAGAATAATGCTTCTTAGAGTGATCATGTAGAGCAGGTTTTTTCAACCTTGAAGAAGTGTGGACTTCAACTTCCAGAATTACTCAGCCAGCTGCCAAGATTGGGAACTCTGGATGGAAATGTGCAAGAATGATTACTTATGCAAAAGAGGCTGAAACATTTTAAAGACCTGAAAATCGAGATAATATTGAGTAGTGGCTCACCAGATGGCTCCCTGATTCACTGGAGTATATGTGGGAGTGTGGGTGGAGAGATAAAGCATAACACTACCTGCAAGATTCTGTTATTATAGCCTTTCCATGGAGTTCATGGTTTGATCTACCTATTGGGGCTGATATATCAGAATGATATTAACTGACTTTGGGAAGACAATTGCAATAACCAAATCCAATAATTTCTTCTATTTCTTAAATAGGAGAAAAAAAAATCTTTGGGAAAAACATTTTGCCCATGATTTTGCTCCCAAATATAGTTTAGTTACAAACGGTAATTGTTAGTTTTTATTGAGGAGAGCACAAGTTGCAAATTTGGATCATGAAGAAAAACATGACAAATTGACATTTATTTTAAAAAATCATACTCTAGAACAGGGGTCTCCAACCTTGGCAACTTAAAGACTTGTGGACTTCAACTCCCAGAATTCTGGGAAGTCCACAAGTCTTAAAGTTGCCAAGGTTGGAGATCCCTGCTCTAGAACAGGGGTATCAAACTGGCAGCCCGCTGGCCGGATGCATCACTCACAGGCCACACCCATCCCAGCTCTATGAAGGAAAAAACATTACAAAAGTCATGTGACATCAACGTGACACCACAAGTTTGACACCCATGTTCTAGAACAGGGGTAGTCAACCTTTTTATACCTACCACCCACTTTTGTATCTCTGTTAGTAGTAAAATTTTCTAACCGCCCACCAGTTCCACAGTAATGCACCGAGTATTGTCATCTGCGCATGCCTCTTGCACATCGTGGATTGGGTTTGAGGGGGCGCCAGCAACCAGCTCTGCTTGTCCGTTACAGCTGGGAGGTATGGGGGGAGATGCGCGAGCTATTTTGGGACGAGGGTCTTTTGTTTGCGGTCGCATTATAGTGCCATTTAGTTTCACTTACGTAACGTGAGCTAAACTTATGCGTGGGTGATACAAATAGTATATTTTCAGAAATTTAAATTGTCACGGGGAATTTTATGAAAACCTAATGAAAATGTTTTTAAATAATGCTATGAAATTTTTTTTAAAAGTCAATTAAATTTAAAAAAAAGGAAAGTGCTTCAGTATTGGACAAAACACCTACCGCCCACCATGAAAGCTGGAACACCCACTAGTGGGCTGTAGGGACCAGGTTGACTACCACTGTTCTAGAACAATGTGGGCTGACACCGATTAATGCTGATTAATTCTAGAAACCTGATGTCAGCTTCAGAACAGGCATTCTTCACTGCTTAGAGCAAAAGCTCCCCTCCTTGTTAATGAAAATGCATATAACTGAAACTCTCTGCCTAAAATCATTGTAATGATCACAGTGAACATCAGGAGAGAACATCCTCCAGAGGAGAAGGAATTCATGACTTTATGGCTATATCCAGAGGTGGTATTCAGCCGGTTAGTACTGGTTCAGGCAAACCAGTAGTGGCGATCACGGGGGGGGCCCTCCCCCGCCTCCCCCGCCTCCCCTGCCTCCCCCGCCTCCCCGCCCCACCTCTATGCCGTCCTATTTAGGCACATTTTTGAGGCTGGATGTATGTGCAGAAGGTGTGCAAGCGAGCAAAATGCATGTGCAGAAGGTCAGGCGCATGCGCAGAAGGTGCGTGACCGCGCATGTGGCGAACCAGTATAAGAATATTGGAAACCCACCACTGGCTGTATCCAGATTAAAATATTTTTTATGTTCAAGTAGAAAGTAGAAGTAGAGAGACGACTTCCGGTATCCGGTGGCAACGGACGTCTGGAAGGCTTCTCCTGCCTCCAGTGTCCGAATCCGGCCGCCGCCGAGGCCCTCAGGGGCCAGGTGTTCCGAAAAGGACACCTGCCGCACGGACGGCTCGCCAGGGGTCTCCCAGCCGATATATAGGACTGGGGGGACCGATGCTGGCGCGTCCTAGGCTCGGCGGGGTTCGGAGGCCACAGGCCGCGGCCATTATTTTGGTCGTCGCCTAGGCCGCTGTGCCCAGTGACACCGGGGCTTTGGATTTATAATTGCAGCAGCCTGGTGGTGAACAGGGAACGGAGAAGAATTGAGGAATGAAGAAGGGAAGGGGATATCGGCAAGCGTGGTGGAGTACCCTGAGTGCGGGGGTTTTCTCCCCTGCGACTGGAAGAGTCTGAATCACTTTGGAGAGGAGAACTTAAAATAACAAGATTACGGTTTTGTGGAGCTCTGGAGAAGAGGTGATGGAGAAATTTAGGAGGGAGGTTTGAGGCCCCCCCTCCCTCTGGGGAACAATGGTGGCGTCCAGCTTCCGCCTTCACTATGAGAATCTTGATGACATCACTTCCCTTCGGCTTCCTGGTTGACTAACTGTACTCTGGACTCGTTGCTCCTGTGAGTGCCCCCTGGTGGATCCGGAGGAAATTATAAGGATACTGTGCTTGCCTGAGGATCTTAAAATTTTTTTAAATGGCAAAGGTCAGAGACCAACTGCTGGAGAAATGGAGAATTTTGGAAAAGTTATCTAATATGGACAAGAAACTGGATGAAATAAGAGCAGAAATTGTGACTATCCAAAAGGATTTAAAGGATACTCAACAAGTCTCAGCAGAAAATAAGCAGAAAGTGGAAGGTCTGGAGGGTGAGATGCGGGCAGTGCAGAAAAGAGGAGGCGACAAGCAATGCTGTGCTTGGACTACAGATGGATAAAATGTCTTATCTCCTTAGGTTTCAAAATTTGGAAGAAGTGAACCAAGAAGACTTGAGAGATGTTGTGACTAAACTGTTGGGAGAATTTCTTGGGAGAGGTGTTGATTTTATGAATTGGGATGTGGATCGAGTTTATAGAGTTAATTCACAATATGCATACGCATGCAGTTCCTAGAGGTTCATGTCAAATTTGTGAAAAGAGGCGAGATGAAATTCTTAGAAAACATAGGAGTGGGGCACTGACTTATAGGGGCAGGAGATAGCCATTCTGAGGCAGATTCCCAGACAGGTACGTGAAATGAGAAAGAAATATTACTTTTGTCAAGCAAATTGTACCAGAAGGAGTAGGCTTCAGATGGCTGATGCCAGAGGATTGATGATTTTCGGGAGGGCATTACGAAAAAATTAGTACAATTGCGGAGGCGCGGCCTCGTGGAGGAACACAAAGCCCTCCTGGAATTAGATGACCCAGGAATTGAAGAAGGGAGGTTATAGACCATGGGGAGGCAGCTGCCGCTGTTGCGGCCCTGGAGTTGGGTCAGGCTGAACCCAGAGTTCTGAGATCCAAAACTAGGAGGTGACAAAGATATTTGGTATTGTGTTGGTTTTACTTATTCTCTTTCGTATGATATTCTGATTATTCTTGACCCTTCTTTATTGCGTATGTAAGATTGGTAAACTTAGCTACTCCGTATTACCTGCTTGCCATATGGCTGTTGTATGTGTTTAAAATTTTGAGTAAAATTCTTATCATGTATAAGAAAAATGAAAATTTACCATACCTGATATGTATTTGTATAAACCTTTTTTTGACCAATAAAAACTTTTTTTGGAAAAAAAAAAAAAAAAAAAGAAAGTAGAAGTAGAGTTTTAATTGTTTGTATTATTTTATACTATTACAAAAATTATTTGTACCTGCACATAAAATAGCAATACACATAGCACCCTAGAGAAGACAGAAATTAACAATACAGCAATAGGACTCCGCTCAATTCAGCACTTGGGGGCTAACAATTTTTCCATTTCATTTAGGCTCTTATTCTAGAGAAGAACAGAATTGGAAGAAAGAACAGATGTGTATTACATCAAAATATTTATTTTTCATAACTTTTCTTGGCTGTCCTTGAAAACTAAGCAGGATCAACCACGTTAACACTTGGATGGGAGACAACCAGGAAATCCCCAGGTAATAAGCTTGAGTGGGAAGCCAAGAAAATATCCTTGAAGAAATTAAAGAGAAACCTTTTCCAAAGTGTTGCAAAGAAAACATCTGGGTAATCACCAGGAGTTCAGTTTGACATGAAAAACACTTTTATTTTGTAAACTTCAGAAATATCTTCCATCTGCAATGAACAAGATGGCACTGTTTTATAAGTTTAATATGGATAAAAAAAGGAATGATTTATATAAGTTCTTTTTTCAAGAATCAAGAGGAAGGCTGAATTAGTTATAATGCCTATCCTACTGTACAGCTGCAATTTAAGGCTAAATTAGTTTCTTAGAAGTGTTAGAAAACTTGAATATCCATTGAAGTTTTGTCCATTAATAAGCTCACTGCTGTTAGAAAGTCCATTTCACCCACAGATGCTACTTAATTAAACTCACTATTCTTCATTCATGTAAGATAGATATGAAGAACAGGTAGTACCTAATGTGAAGATAATGGATATATGGCTTTTGATATAATTTTATTATCCTAACAGAAATTATACGACACACCTTGCCTGAACCTATTCCCATTTCCATAGGAATAGGAAATAGGAATGCAATTTCCCAACTGACAAAAATAATAATTAAAAAGACAAAACACCGACAACCATCACAAAACCCAGTATTCAAGCTTTTTTTTAAAAAAAAAACACAGTTTACACCTAAAGTGATTCAGGTATAATGATTTATTATTATTTTACTTGTTCTGATATCAGCAAATCAGAGTTTTCTGTCTCCAGTTCCTAAACCCCTTAGATAGGGAGGAATAAGTAAGCAGCTAAACTGTTAAGTTTTGTCTGACTTTTTACACTCAAAAGTTCATTCAAATTGTGAAAACACGTCTCCCAAATATTTAGGTGAACATTAACAGGAACATGCTAAAGGATATTGTTGGATGGTACATATTACATGGAAGCCAGTGGGGTGGTACAAAAATGTCAGCAATGTGTCAAATTATTGTAACCAATAAATGAACTCGGTTGTTTTCTCAAGTAACAGCATATATAAGTAGTGCCTAAGAGCACGGAATTGTTCCTTTTATTGGTTGAGAGGTCAGCAATAGGGCCCTCTTTACTTGTGTACATAAATAAAAAGTTTTTTAAAAATTTAACCTTGTGGGTGGGAGCCTACTTGTGCGAAGTCACACCCGGTCCAATGAATCACCGGCTGTTTTGGCTAACAGTTCCTGGATGCTTCATGAATGAACAAATGAACTTTTTTTACAGTTGTATTTTATCCAGCTGGGTATTTTATCCTGCTTGGAAATCTTAATCTTAAATCCATGTAAACTGTTTACCCTTAATACAGTTAGAAAATCCATTCTACTTACACTTACAAATACTAATAGTATTTTCATTTGCTGTGTGC
The DNA here is from genome assembly GCF_028640845.1 of Ahaetulla prasina. Lineage (NCBI taxonomy): Eukaryota > Metazoa > Chordata > Lepidosauria > Squamata > Colubridae > Ahaetulla > Ahaetulla prasina. The sequence goes on from NC_080539.1 coordinate 197,087,175, forward strand.
TTATACCTAAGCTAAGTACAAACAAACAACATCATTGCAACATTCCGTGTGCATGATTATATAAAATAATCAATTTAACAAGTGTTATCTAATCCCAACTTCACCATACTATAAACTGCTATGGGATATTGCCGTTGAAAAGATTGATTCTGCCAGCTTCATAAAGGACCTGAAAAAGAAGCATTTTTAGGGCCCCCTTTTAACCTCCTAAGGCTGATTGATTGATTGTCCTGCTTGTTAGCTGGGGTTTATGCTGCTTCAATATTACAGAACTGGCAATCAGAATGAAGAAGGCCTGTCAACAAGCTACAGGTAGTCTTTGATTTATGACCGGTCACTTAGTAATCATTTGAAGTTATGACAGACCATCTCAGGGCTACTTAGGACCTGGATTTAAAGTTCCAATGGCTCCCCCCACCCCCATGATCATATTCTGAGCACTCGGCAACCAGCCTACATTTATAGAATAGAATAGAACTGGAACAGACCTTGGAGGTCTTCTACTCCAGCCCCCTGCTCAAGCAGCAGAACCTATACTATTTCAGATAAGTGGGTGTCTAGTGTCTTCTTAAAAACCTCCAGTGATGGAGCGCCCACATTTTCTGAAGGCAAGCTGTTCCACTAGTTAACTGTGCTCACTGTTAGGAAGTTTCTCCTTAATTCCAGATTGCTTTTCTCTTTGGTTAGTTTCCAACCATTGTTTGTTGTCCTGCCCTCTGGTGCTTTGTAGAATAATATGCCCCCCTCTTCTTTGTGGAAGCTCCTCAAATACTGGAATACTGCTATCAGGTTGCCCCTAATTCTTCTTTCCTTTAGATTAGTCAAACCCAATTCCTGTAGCCATTCTTCATATGTTTTAATCTCCAGGCCTAAGATGATCAAGTCTTAGTTGCTCTTCTCTGAACTCTTTCCAAAGTCTCAATCTCTTTTTTGTAGTATGGTGACCAAAATTGATTGCAGTATTCCAGTATACTATGGTTTTATAAAGCGGTACTAATACTTCACATGATCTTGATTCTGTGCCTCTGTTTATACAACCCAGGATTGTATTAGCTGGTCACCTGACCACAGTTTATGATTTATTTATTTTTTTGCCAGAAAGTGGCATTTACTTCCAGTTTCTGGGGAAAAACAGCCATTGTGGACAATGGAACCACAAAAAAAAATAGATTTTGAACTTAGTAACAGCAGCAAGACTGTTGATTGGACAATATTGGAAGAAAAAAGAATTACCCACAATAGAAGAATGGATATTGAAAGTTTCCAATTTGGCTGAGATGGCTAAAATCTCAGCCTTCTTGAGAGACAGTACTCAAGAAAAATATCTAAACGAATGGAAGAATTGGATTGATTATATTCAAAATAGATATCAGATTAAGAAATTTCAGATTGCCTTTGAATGAAGGATGTTGTTTTTGATTTTAGAGGAAGAAGTCAGGTTATGTGAAAGGAAGGATTATAATTGTGTTGGATTTTAAAAATTTAATGTATGACTGTTTGTTTATTGAACTATACCTTGTGTTTGCTCCGGGAAGTCGGGGAGGGGGGAGGGGGGTTTTGGAGGGAGGGGGAAGGAGGGGGGATGGGAGGGAAGAAATTTAATTGTTGTTGTAAAATTTTTGCAATAAAAAAAAATAGTGAAATCAGGTATGGTCATGCAGTGACCTGCTTAATGACCAGCATGACTTATGACCGTAATTTTAGGCTCAATTACAGTCATAAATTGAGGACTACCTGTAGTCCAAATAAGATATGAACTAACTGGTTGTTTCAATAGTAAGGAATGGCTGAATTCTCACATCTTTGGGAGATAAAGGTTGCAGGTTATCATGTTTTCATTGACGAGAAGATTTAAAGGAAATTTGTCACCAGCAAGAATTCCCAGATCTCATTCCACTGTGACATTGGCAGCTGACATTCCTGGAAAGTAAAAGAAATACGGTAGAAGAAGACAGGAAAAAAGAACAATCAGGATAAAGGTTTGTCCAGAGAAGAGGGACTACATCCAACTGGAAATCCAAAAAGGGAAGATCACATGCGTTATCCATGATCCAGAGAAATCCATTTGGAGGTCATTATCCTAAATAAGATAGTGGAACTGAAAGGAATAAATAAGGAAACTTAAAGACAAAGGAAGAGAACAGCAGTGGACCTCAAACCAAATCCTAAGGACTCTCATAGATAAAAAGGAGGCCCAAGAACAAGCATCCCTTTCATGAAACTGAGAATATTTTTTCTGCCCCTCCTTGCCAGCATATTGAAAAATAAAGCTGTAATTTTGAACAACTGTCTGAGGTTTGATAGGACTTTTGTCCTATCTTACCTTTTCTAAGATTTGCAATTGTTATTTTTCTCCACAAGTAAAAATTAATGCTAAAATGCCTTCGGAAGAGGGTCTGCAGGTTAGCAGTTGCTCCTCTAGAACTCATTCTACCAAGTTGCCCTTTCATGAACTCTTGCCTGCTAGTAGAAAGACATTTTTTGAGGCCTCTTCCTGCCTTCTGGAAAGAGCCAAATCACACATGATGATGAGGATTGAAAGACAACTTGTCCAAAGCCCAACCAGAACTGCATTGGGAATATACAAAAGTTGATTAGAGTTGAAGTTACTATCATCATTCTGACACATAAGCAAGGATCCATGACCTGAAATAAAGATTATAGACATTTATGTCAAAACTTTCAAGCTAACGAAGGAGACAGAGAATACTACAGATACCTAGCTTTAGATTTTTGCTTTTATAGGCTACAGTGATTCACTGAAACGATGAAACATTTTAAGGTCTGGAAGATTATTTATAGAAGAAACAAATGGCTCTTTTAAAACCTGATTCTAACAGCCATTTAAAAGAGAAAATATAATCACAGTCTAATCAATGAAGTGAGTTATATTTACTGGTTGAATGATGAATGGCACTCTTGGGGAGAAGGGATATTTTTATGTATGAGTTCTGACAGCTAGGGTAGCCTTAAGCAGCAGCAGGTTCCAATAAATATTTTATTTTGAGGAAGCTGGAGCCTTCAAATAGGGCAAGCAAATCTACTGATGCCTACATAAGCTTGCTTCCTGGAATTTGCTGTTGCTAGCTCACAAATTTAAAGAGATAGACTGCTTTTTTTCACCACAGCAAAGATGGAGGATGGTTAATTTTAATTTTTGACAAGTCATTTTGAGATGGTTCATTTGATCTCATCACAGTCACATCATAGTAGCAGTAATGCAACTCCCAGAAGCCAAAACAACAAAAATAAGAAAGTGCAACCCTGGCCTGTGACATTCCAGTCCAACTATTCTGTATTTTTGTAGGAACCGTGATTTTAAAAACTCCATTGATTATTACAACATGTGAACTCAGTCATCATAAAATAGCAGTGAATTCATTGGATTAATAAAATAAGGCCCATTTTTCAGAGTAAAAGAGGCAGCTCCAGTCTTATTTCATTCTGGCTTTAGCTTCAGCATCCTCCACCTTATTGCCCTTCAAGAGTCTGCCCTTTAACTGAAAAAAGGCCTCAGGAGAGATGCCAGGATGAGATAAAAAGCAGCAAATAGATCAGTCTCCTGCATTCATCTTCCCCATGGGATGTATTGATCATAAATATACCCTACAACAGTGACTTCCTGTGAGGCAACAGCACCAGCAAATCAGCTGGGAGGTTTATTTGTTTGCTTACTTATGGCCTAATATTTGCCAGCGCTGCCAACTAACAAAAATAGTACAATAAAATTCAGGCTAGATGGTTATGGATGCAGCTCCTAGCCCCCCGGTTTTAAACATTTTTTGACAGATCCTTCCTTCCTGCAATGCCTATTTTCTCCTTTTTAAACAAGTGCAACATCAGCCAAGCTCTTGATACCTATTTTCTTGCTGTGGGGAAAAAAGAGATCTCAATAGCCTGGTGGTCAGAAATAATGACAGGTTGACATCATCTGTATGAGTTTTTTTCAGAGAAACTCTTTGGAAATGGTGCCACATGATGAGGTGCCCCCAGTTGGGTCCTTGGAAAAAAGAAGGTTGCCAATCCATTCTTCTCGACCAGATGTTTCCTTTATTACAAAGCCTCTGCAGAGACAAGAGATGCTTGCCTTTGCCAGCTCACTGCCGCGATATCTCCTTGCAATACTTTGTTTCCTAACTACCTTTTCACCATTCTTGTTCTAACAAGGAGGACAGGCGCTTTAGTGAATAAGTGTAATTAGCTTGATGATGTGTCAGCAGGCTGGCACGGTGGCAGCATGCTAAATTGCTAGGCAAGCTTTGTAATAAAAGGGCTCCTACACCTTGCTTGGTGATAAATAAGCCAAAGGAAAACGGATTGCTGTGCTCTTGTAGCACTTCCTCCACCTCTCCTAGGGAAAGGGACATCATTTCCGGGATGGTTGTTTACAAAACCTGCAAGCCAAAGGAAGGGAAGGCTTTTAGGACCTTATAATGTTTGGTAAGCAGTCAAGAAGTATGTCAAGAAAAGAAGTTGCAGCTTCTTCTTGAGCTTGTTTACTTGCTGATGAGAATGACTTCTGATGAGCAGAAAATGTTTGGTTTCTTGTTCTGTTAGAACACTTAAATCCCACTTGATAGCTGCAAGAGACCCCCAACATTGCAACCTCCACTGTTTAAATCTGTCGGTCTTGCCAGGAAGGCCAGATAGGAAACACAAGCAGATAAGCTACTTCTCCTTTATTGTAAAGCAACTTTAACAGAATCTTACAAATCTGAAAGTACAAGCCTCCCACCATTTCTTTTATAGTCTGAGAAACAAATGTAGGGAGGGTCCTTTCTGAGCCTCTTGCTCTGCCCACCATCAAGTTGCAGGCTAGGTGCCCTCTATTACCTGAACATGCTGTAGAAAGCATTTCATTCTGTCTCCCAAAGTCTATCCCATATAGCATTACAAAACCACCCACAAACTTCTCAGTATTGTGTGCTCTTGCCCTTCCCTGGCATTTCTCCTTCTCTAGCCTCTCTCTATAATAAGGCTTGATAAGGATTTTCAAATGGGGAAAGTAGGCAAACTTCTTCTGGGTTTTGTTACCATAGACCCAACATGACACTTCTTCTACAATGTCTGCAAGGCTCCGTATAAAATGGGGGCAGACATTCCTTTGAATATTTTATTTATTTATTTGTTTGTTTGTTTGTTTGTTTGTTTGTTTGTTTGTCAAATATGTATAAGATAACAGATATAAGTATAAACATGATTATGAATACAGGATAAGAATACGAATAAATGGGGACAGTAGGACAGAGACAGTAGGCTAGTTTGTGCGCTTATCCCCGCCCCTTACAGACCTCTTAGGAATGGGGTGAGGTCAGTTTATGAGGAAAACATTATGTCTAAATGTTGGAACAAACACTGCCTAAAGAGGATGTCAGCTGAGATGTGACTATGAAGGAGACAGCCTAAGCCTCTGCACTTTGCAGGGGGCCTTAGAAAAAGGCAGTAGGTGGTTTTAGAAGAAAAACCATGTCCTCTTTTTGACAAAGTTGTGCTGGTCTGCACACGGCTTTGCTCATGTGCTTAATTTTTATCCTTGCCAGCCATCCTTACATGTCTGTCTATGCATACATGTATGCATGCATATAACAAAATGGTCATCCCTCCCCAGGGCTATTTTTTTATCCCAAAATGGGGATCTGTAATGATTGCTGTCCCTGGAGCTCACAATGACAAGGCAATACAGGGATCCATCCAACTAAGCTGAGAAATAAAAGAAATGATTGTCGAAAGAAATTACTTTCTTTCTGTTTTGTTTTTCTTTCTGCTTTGTTTGTGAGAATGAAATTTATTAAGGTTACACAGCCTAGGCTGATCCCTGATTTGGAGTAGATACCTCAGAATAGTTCACTAGTGTCATATCTTGCCATTCTGACACATCTATGCTTCAAGAAGGTGCTGAAACATAACACATATTTTCCAGATCTCATTATGGATTAGGAGTCTTGTGCCAGCTTGTTATAGTTCCAAATTCAGTTTCTTTAATATCTACAGTGTGAGCTAGCCCTGTGTTTCTTAAAGAACACCAGCATTCCCTGTATAACTTCAAGATATTCCACAAATTAGTCCCAAATATTCAAGATATGTTGCTTGATAAGTTTGGGATCCATTCAGGTGCCCTAGTCAAAGAAATATTCTGTGAATGAAGAAATGTCAGAAATGTCAAAAAAGAAAAAAAAATCATGGAAATTCACAGAGCAGATGAGCTTTTATTTGAAAAGGCCCAGCTAACTTTTCCTTTAACATGTTTTATGTGTAGAGTAGCTTTTTCAGCACTCAGTCTAAACCAAATATTGAAATAGCTCATGTATTTGTTAATTTATATTCCACCTATTGTTCAAGAACTCAGTGTAGCATATATAATGCTCTCTCCTATCTTTTCTCACAAGAATATCCCTGTGAGGTAGATTGAGCTGAGAAGAGAGTGGCTAACTCTCTCTACCCTCTCATGGATGAGGGTAGACTTGTCTCCAGGTCTCCCCAGGCCAGTCCAACACCTTATCCACTACACCAAATCTTTAGACATTCTTTAACAAAATGATGTTGATGAAGTACGCTGCTTTCTCTGTGCATTAATATTTACATGAAGCGCCAAGGCACTTCCAGGTTGAAAGGATTAGCCGGTGGCATCACCCTTGCCCTTGGCATTAATATTTATTAAATGTAAGAAGAAATGAAGAAAATTAGTAAAATATCTTAAATAAGTCATCAGTATTTCTCTTTTTTAAAGCAAACAATCAAGTAAACATGTTTGATGTTCTATGGACTTGAAAAGTTTATTGAGAGGAGCTGCAGCACAATCCTCATGTCCTAAATGCCTCTTTCCCAACTGTGTTTAGGAAATACTAATCCTCCCCCTCCTCCTCCTGACTCCATTGGAATCTGTTCAGTCCAAATTCCTTAGTTCTGCTTTTGGTTCTGCCAGCTGCATCTGAAACACAGCTCTTTAGGCTAGGAGCAGGATTGATCAGAGTAAAAACAAGAGTCTGCCTGACTCCGTTTTAAACAATATTTTCCAATCCATTTGAAAAAAAATCTCATAAGCAGAAGCTCTTTCTGGGTGGCTGTTCTTAGACTTTTCTTAGATTATTTCATGCAACCTTGGATGCTCTCATGCGAAAAATCTGGCTGCACAATTACTTGAAAGTGAGCTGAACTGAGTTCCAAAAATTATTTGTTACGAAAAATTAATTAGTGGAAGAAGCATATATTTACTACCTCACTTACTCCAAGTACCGCTGTGGTTTTACAAGGCCTCTCTGTAACACCCTTCCTTCAGCATGAGTACAAGGTAAACAACACAATCTCTCCACGACTCATTGATTCTGCCTTGAGATGCACAAAACTAGAATTCATAGCACAAGTTCTTTTAAAAGCAGGTCTCATACAACATTACAACGTTACTTTCCCCCTTCTAGCAGCAATCTCCCAGCAATTGGTAGTTTCTCTGTTTATTTTCTGCTGGCTGATAAGGTTTTTTTATATGACCTGCTATGTTGCAAAGTGTTGTTTAGCATCAAGGCTTTGGCAGAGGATCTATAGTAAGATTTAAGAGAGATCATTTTATATGCTTATTGGTACTTAAGCTATTTTAATTTTCTATCCCTCTTTTATCTTGCTGGGTAAAGGCCATAACATTAATCTATCTCTTCATCCCCCACACTTTTCCTAAACCCAAGCCACAAAAATGATTCACTTACTGCCAGGCCACAAAAGCATTCATTGGCCTCCCTGATGCTCCTCTATCTTTGGTTCATGAGGCCCAGGGACTCATGAAGAAACTTTATCTCCAGCAAGCAGCAATGCTCACTCCTTTCCATATTCTGAGTGTTGTGAGCTGTGGGGAATTTTAAAACTTGCTCAGCTGCAGCAACGAGTCAGGGGAGCTCTCCTTTGTGCTTCGCTCTGTTTAATGGAGGAAGAACTGCTTCCTTTGGCTAAATAAATATTAGCTTGTTGGCAGATAATTTCCCATCAGTTGGGACCTCATTCTACAACAACCATAAGTTCACAGGGAATCCCCAACCTGGATTTTGCACAAGCCATTTAAAATATGCCCTTTTCTAAAAGTGGCTAGTTTGCGGATGACAGCTGCATGAAACTGGTCTCAGAGAGCCAATCATTCTGTGCAGATTACTTCCTAGAGAATGCAATGGTCTGTGTTTTTCAGAAGGCCTGTGTGATGAAAGGAATTGGGAATTGGATTTATGTCAGACCGACTTGGCCCATTATGTTGCACCCAGAGTCATACACAGATGATGAGCAAATGAGTAGTTGATTTTAATTTCTGTAATTGAAATGCTTTATGGACAGAGAGGCACAATATAAATAGTGAAATGAAATGACATTATTGACAATGGGATACCCTCCAGAGCTAGTTAGGCTTGCTTAGAGGGTACAAAGATAAAGTAAACTGAACACCCAGGGAGGGGAACAGCCAGGAGCTTTAGTAAAAGCTGGTGGCTACTATCACTTTTCCCCAAGGCATGGCCTCACTGTAGTGCTGGTGGTTGAACTGGAAGTTTGTGAAGAATAGTGATGTGTATGTCTTTCCCTTAGGTGCTTATAGAATTCTATATGGTTTTATATTTTCATGTAGTAGTTCAGTATAGTAGGGCAGAATTAAGCAAGCATTTAACTTAATCATGAAATATGATATTCGAATTATATTTTGTTTTGCTGTGTCTTTGGTGGGATACCTATGTAGAGTAGGATAATCTTTATAATCTTCAACCCAATTAACCTTGAGAAACAGATACTTATTAAGTATCTGAGATAGTCCCATTGCCACCTCCTATAAACAAAGACTCCTTAGCCTTGATGGTCTTATTCTTGGCAGAAAGGCCAAGCTTCCAAGATAAGATACGCTTGTCCTCAGCAAATTCCAGTAAGATGAGACCATCAAAAAGGGGAAAAGTAATGATGATTCAGAGCCTAAGTTAGTTAGTTAGAAAACTTTGAGGCAGACCTGATCAGGATGGTGGTGCATGTTTGCTGAAGAGATTCATCTACAATCACCTCTACATGGTTCCCTAACTGGCAGAAAGGACATAGCCTTTTTTGTGGGGTGGGGGTGGGGTGTCTTATTGTGCTCTTGGATATTCTTGAATATTATTTGATTGTTGCCTTGAATTGTGTTATAATACTTCAGTACTCCTGAATATTCTTTAATTACTATTTAGCGTCATGCCAGTGTTATTTTTTAAATACTGCTTGGAATATTAACTTGAACTTGGTGTTGTCATTGTTTACAAAGCTTGGAAACCAAAGCCAAAAGAACCTGTAAATCCTATGACCAAACCCTGCTGAGCTGTGACAAACAATACATACCCAATATCTGCTGCCTGACATAGGTTTGAGCACTCAAGAAAATGTGGGTTGGCATCCCTGTAATTTTATAAGCAAATTATCACCTGAACCCTTCAGCAAAAAGGTTCTCTTCTTCCATTTTGTGGATGTACCCAGAAGTGCAAAAGCATATTAAAGAATAATTAACATCCATTAAGTGATCTGGCAAAAACTGCCATGGAAGACTGTCACCAACACCAGGAATCAAATATTTGTCAGTCCTGTTGAAATGAATGAATTACAGCTAAAACCTGCCTGTCTTTTCCAAATCCATAGTCTGTTGAATTTAGAAAATTGGAAGCAAATGTCTCAATTAAGAACCAATTAATGTGACATCACAGTGGGAAAGAACTATTTTGAAATTGCAACCTGCTGCAAGTTAGATAACTTAAAATCCCATCAATTTTTAAAACTATGGTTCCATAAAATTATGAAATGCGTTCCAACTAAACCATCTGGACTATAAACTGCACATTTAAGCCAAGTTCAACACTTCATGGACTTCAAGACCCTCAGCCCTAACTGGCTGAAATATCTGTCAAGCAATGGCCCTCTATAACAACAAATGATAAAATACCTTGTTTGGCATAGAAACAGTACTATTGTGCAGTATATTGATACTGAATGAGTACTATATTGTAATTGTAAGATTTGATTATAAAATAAATATTCAGGATCAATTTTAAGCAGAATGTTAGTAAGTGCAGACTACTGGGACAGTTCCCAGAAAGATAGTTTAGGAGACAATTGTGTAAACAGAGTTGCGGGCTCCTCTGATATCAGTGAGAAGATTTACCTCCTTTCCAGACTGCAGGAGATGGTTAGAAGGAATTTTTGTAAAAAAATGTAAGCAGGGATATATTGGTTCTAACTGGGGAAACAGTTCATTGTTGGAATTCTTGAATCCCATCCCATTCATTTCAATATATCTTGCTAAAAAGAACTCCATGAAAATTACAAATGGAAATAATTGCTTTCAGTTTTAAGCAAAAAATGTAGTGAATCTTAATCTTGGTCATAAATTTGTACATATATATATGGCCTCCCAAAATCATTATTTCCAAAGTTTAACATATTGTGATTAATATCAGTTATTTCTATATAATGAAAACAAGTTTGATGTTTTCTTTTCCAAAGACAATCTGTAACAATTCTATTTATGGGTGAATGCCACAAATTTTAATAATTTTCTCTACACCTCTTAAAAATTGTATGGCTTACTGACCAATGCCAACAAAAGTCCTGTTTCTGACATTCAACATAATATATTGGTATATAGTAAAATACCCAATTTCTACAAGGAGATCTCAGACAATTCTTGCATGCATGACACATGGATTATTTTAAACAAACTCAACAGCATATCTGTCAGAACAATGGAATACTGCTTAGTTTCTGTTCCAGAATAATAACTAATATTATTATGAATGAAACCTTTTAATAAGAATATATGTGGTGGAAATACAATAAAAAGGAAAAACTGGTTAATTGTACAAAATGCTTGATCATATTTGCCAGACTTATTTATGAAAGCTGTCTGGATGACTTTGGGTCAGTCACTCTCTCTTAGCCCAACCCATCTCATAGGGTTGTTGTGAGGAAAATAGGAGGAGGTAGCATTAGATATGTTCATTGCCTTGAGTTATGTATAGAGTAATGAAAGAGGGATAAAAATCTAATAAATAAACAAAGGCAGGATATAAATAAATATTTAATATTCAACAATTAGGCCTGCACTGTGGAGATACTTCAAACCTCTTTTATTTTGAAGAGAATTATTGTGTTCCGTTTCCAAATCTTAATGACTTTAACTGGTCTTGATCATGCTGCCTTCCAGAAGTTATCAATCAAGCTGGTAAAAGAAAAACTTTTTGAAGAGCATCTTATCATTGGGAAGAGGTGTCCGTATTAACAAGTAAAATCTGTTCATTGCCATTGGCTTTGCAAGTTGGGACTTCACCATGACCCGTTGTACTGGCTTCTTTTGCTGCTATGGTAGAGGAACTGTCTTCTAAAATATAGAAGGTTGCTTGGTTTTAAGCAGATCACAATGTAAACAGAAACAGACTATGGCAGCAATCTCACCCTCTCTCATTTCACAAATAAGTATCCTGGGATAATTGCTGGTTTTAAGCTGCCTAGAGGTATTTTAAGATGGTTGGCTATATAAATGTATTAAATAAATAAACAAAATGGTGACAGCAAAGATATTCAGCTGACAGATTCTGCACACATTTCAAATGCACAGTACATACAGAGCTATTTTTTACATAGGAAACATTTTAAAACGTCTTTCATTCTCTTGCAGATGAAAATGTAGTAGGGCTTCCTCAACCTCATCTGGATGGATTTCTTGCTCTCAGCCTCATTCAACTGCCTGTGTAAACTAGGCAATGCAAACCTAGTGTATATTTGTAATGGCTGTAGAGGATTATGACAAGGCTTAGGTCACTTCTGTTTGACAGCAGTTTCCTTTGACTGATAATAATTTGTTAGCTGGTTGAGAGACCTCCTTAGAAAGATGGTATTTTATTAAATGGTCTTTCTAAGCAAAAGATATCAGTAGAAAAATCATGTATATGGTCTATACTGCTGGCCCACAGGTAGGCCATATTGAGCGGCATCCTATTACTGTTATCCCCAATACTTTGAGTCCAGTGAGAGCTCCAATATCCTCCTGTATTTTCTCCCCCCTCTCCCCCCTGAACTGTCTAATATTAAGAAATCATCACTTAGCTAGTCTTAATCTTAGCTTCTGACCTGCCCAAGGTTGACTCAGCTCTCCATCCTTTCGAGGCGGGTAAAATGAGGACCCAGATTGTTGGGGGCAATATGCTGACTCTGTAAAACTGCTTAGAGAGGGTTGTAAAGCACTATGAAGCAGTATATAAATCTAAGTGCTCTTGCTATTGCAAGTCAGTTTAGCTGCTTCTCAGCAGATTGCAACTAAGCATGTGATGGTACAAAGAGGGGGCCCAAGGAGATTAACTTGATAACAATATTATAATCTCCTGTCATTCTCTAATGCATTTTACTGGTATTCTTAGTGTTGGTCACAACTGAAGAGGCTTAATGCTTAAGCAAATAAAGAAAACATCCAACATATTAAGGACTTTTAGTCAGCAATCAACTTACACCTTTCCAGTTGCCCTGACTCTGTTAAATCTTCCCTGCTTATGTCAGTGAAACAGATCAGAGAAAGTATGTTTTTATAGCCACAGAGGAAATTTGGGAATAGATTGCATGTACCCCAGCTTCTCCATAAGACTCTTTAGTTGACTTATATTTATTATTTCTGTGAATTATCGTTTTCCTTTAAAGGAATTGGTGCAGTGGTGGGCTTCTGCAGGTTCAGACAGGTTTGGGAGAACTGGTAGTTCCAATGATCAGCTGGCACCTGCTGATCCTGTCCTATCCTGTCCTATATTTCCTTCTTTCTGGCTCAGCTGATTCGCATGGCACAGCTGATTTCCGGGCATCCAATGTTCTACTTATTGGGGATGCCTTAGAAGGTAAGCAGCTGAACTTCAAATTGCTGTATTTTGAACTCTGCGCACAAGCGTGTTAGATACGCAAGCACGCAAAGTGTGCACTCACCGAACTGGTTGTTAAACTGGTTGCAGCCCACCACTGAGTTAGTGCATAATTGCATGCTCAGTAATAACTTGATCTATATCATTAGCATGACAATGTCTTGATTCTGCAACAGTATAGATCCCATGTGTTCCATGCCATTGGGATGCTTTTAAATGATACAACTTGAAATCCAGCTCTTTAAGTACTTTTTGTTTGAGTCTTTTCATTATGTCATTCATAGAGAGGGCTTCAACTTTTGGTAGAGACATCTGGAATTTGAGAACATGTTGCAGGGACTACTAGGCCTTTTGCCTATTCACAAATAGCCAATTTTCAACTAGAGATTTACCATATCTTTGCTGCCTCCCCTTGCTGGCCTTTGTCTTTTTGGAGGGCGGGAAAGCAGAAACAAATTATAGGGCCATGGCCTATAGGATCCAAGTGAGAGTTAGAAACATTTCTGAAAAGTTGATGCTGTGCCCTTGCTTTGTAGCTAGCCAGCTTCCCCTTGTTCCTTTGCTTGGACGGCATCAAAGGAGGGTCCCTGGGTTCAGTGATGCTAAAAACCCTAGACCAGGGGTCTCCAACCTTGGCAACTTTAAGACTTGTGGATTTCAACTCCCAGAGTTCCTTCCAGAGCAAAGCTGGCTGAGGAACTCTGGGAGTTGAAGTCCACAAGTCTTAACGTTGCCAAGGTTGGAGACCCCTGCTTTAGACTGACAGTGCTTGGAACTATAAAGTTGGCAGCTTGTCAGCCTGAAGTACATTTTTTGAGACAGCGAAGAGAGGAGACTTTGCTTTTATTCAGCAATGAGACAAAACCACCTATTTTCATGCCAAGCCCCCCACTGCAGGGAAAGGAGTATTGTGTTTCTGAAAATCATGAAAAAGACATCTGATGTGTGTACACTTTCATTCTGATTGCTGTTTTGTTATAAAGATGGATTAATGTGCTGCCATTTTCGAATCTCATTATAATGTTTGTCCTGAGATGAAATATGGGACTTCTCTAATGGCTGTATGAATTACAGCTGCGTGCTGTGCTATGCTGACCTTTTCAATATTCTGTGTTTTCACTGGCTGGCATTTCCACTTCCTCTCTGTACAACAAAAGCACTGAACTTGCTGGACCTACTTGAAGTTACACAGAGCCAATGGAAACCAAGAATGTTGAAAAGATCAGTGTTACACAGTTCCCGTCTCTTCTTTCTCTGCGTGGGGAAAATGGCTTAGCTCAAACATTTTATCTTATTAGTCACCAGTGTCTGGTGAGGTTTTATAGCACTGAAAGTAAAATGTGGGAAACAGTAAATTAAGAGGTTTGCTTATGAACAGTTACAGTATGAATTATAAACACCTTCTGAGTTAAACAACCAGCCACAAAGGATTTTTGATACAAAATAATTAATCGCTATCTAACCAGTATCTGAAAGGGATTTCATGCCGAGTTTGGCTTTCTAAAGTGTCTGCCTTGTTCTACTTTCCATCAGACTAGCACACAATAAAATCTGTGTCTGTAAATTAAGCAGAAATCCAGATAAGCAAGGAGTGTGAATCCTTTTGGAATCTTTCCAGAGAATAGTTATAATTCACTGGATAGCTGGAAGCAGAGTCCCATGCCTGCCTGATATGGTTTCTCACATGACTTCCTCCCACTGGTACTAATTCCTACTGGATGAGAGAAGGATGCTGGTTTCTTAGCACAATAGTGGTGGACCAAATTTAGTGAGTTTTTAGGTAGGAATACCATGATTGTTGAGTTCGAGTTCAGGGACATGGACCTGATCAGCATTTCTGTACTGGGCCACCTTCTCTCTCCTGACCCGCCCCCTGTAACCTCCAAGGTCCTTCCAACTCTGTTATTCTGTTGAAATCATGTTTGGTCCACTTGATTGCAAAGCTAAATTGTGTTTTCATTCTTTGCTAGCAAACAATGGACCAACAGCTCATTGTTTTACTGATCCTAATCCTAATCCTAATCCTAACTCCAGGCAGAGTCTTAACTTCATAGCTGCTTCTGGTAGCCTCCTGGAAGAGAACACTGGAAGTGGGTAACTATGGAGGAATGCTGCAGATTAGACAGCAAGCTTTGTTTAACAATCACAACAGCCTCGGATGTGTTGCTGTCCTATAATTTTTGTCAAAGTGAAGTAGCAAGAGTTGAGGGCAGAGACTAAGAACTGGCAGAATGGAAAAATTCAAGTCCTCCCTCCTTCACCGTGTGCTATCCGAATCTTTTTGTTCTGAGTAAACTGGCATTTGTTTTGCAGGGAAACCATTACATTAATACTGACCAATAGCTGTAGAGCAATTAGCCAGCCAGGATTAGCCAGCAATTCACTAGCAAGTCAGCAGCCAGAAAAAAATAGATTGGCATGAAATCTCCAAATCAATTCAACGCAGCAGTTCCTTTTAAGACTTAATCCCATGCTGGAGAGGAAGGTGGATACTACCTACATGGAGCACAATGCCTTTTTGGAAAATACTGCCTTATCAGCCCTGCTGCCTGTCAAACATGTCTCCGCCTTCCCTCTAGTTGCTGCGCATTTGAAGCCTCCTGGAGACTCTTTGTTAAAACCCAAGTTATCACCAGTCAGAGCCAGACAATTCAGTGCACACATCAATCTCAGCAACAATGACTGTCAAGGGGGAGCTTAGAAACACCCTCCAAACTCTTATTAACGAAATTATGGCAGGTGCAGCAGCTGACGGTGTAGCTGTTAACTCCTTCAGCCCTCCGTTTCGCCTTTCTATTCTAGTAGACATGTTTCTTCCGCATCACTTCTTTAATTTTCTTTAGCAACTGGTATCTGTGCCATGCATTACAGAATTGTAGATGCTTGCAGGAAATCAGAGTTCTATTGCTGGATGGGAATGAAAGACACTGTAGTCCAACAGCGTGGGGAGACATCAGCTTGGGGAAGGATTATGGCATGACTCTTGGCTTGTGAATCACCTGCAGGATGATGTAGAATCTCCTCAGGGTTCCTCAAAATCTACCATGGTTATGACCTTTTGTGTTAATCATGTGCTGCATTCAGCTATAGGCCTCAGCAATTATTTCTAATAATAGCATAGCATGAGACAGTGTCAGATGATGTGGGGGAATAATGCACACTGAGATGCTTCAAGCCTGCCAAGTAATTAAAAGTCAATTTAAGAGAGAATTAAATAATGAATAGTTCAGCTGAAGATGAAGAGTGGCTGGGATTTCACGAAAAAGAAGGGCAGCAATTATACATGGGAAGGTTTTTTTGCTGACAAAGAAGGTATGGTTAGCATTGTTGCCTTGATTCAGCAGGGTTGATGGGGAAGACCCATGTGGATGGTAGAAGACACCTGAGAATTTATCTGGGCAGTCCTAATACAGATAGGTATGGTGAGATCCAGGCTGCTAGCAGCCTCCTGTGCCAGAGGGATGTCATGTCCCTTCTGTAACTCACATGGAATAGACTACATTAACTTTGCAGAAGGTCACTTTGAATATACTAACCCAGTTACCAGTGCAAGAACAGTACAACATCTGAAAAACAGTTTGTGTGTACAAATTATGAATATCATTTTTTTAAGTTTATCTGAACTGCTTGATTCAATTCTGCATAGTTTTTATGTTTTGATGTGTGAACCAACTAGAGTCTTTGGACTGGGGCATTACGTGTGTTTTTTCTGTTTCAAAGTGGAGGAGGAAAAGAATTTTGCAAGAAAAACTCAAGTTCATCATGCTGCAGGAGTCTATTTACATATCAAGAACTGCTAATTCTGTTTTGTTGTATCTTCTCCTGAGAGGACTATTGTAATGATCTCTACATGGGTTGCCCTTGAAAAGTATTTCCAAGCTTAGGCTATTGCAAAATGTGGTGGCACAGGCAGTTATGTGTGTTTCTAGAACAGCACATGTTACACCTCTGCTCTGTGAGCTGTATTGGTTGCTTCCAGATCCAATTCAAGATGCTGTTTTTGACATTTAAAGCACTCCATGGCACAGGGGACAGGTTGTTTGAAGGATTGCCTCTTCCTAATTTCATCTGCTTGTTAGATTGCATTTGGCAGAAAAGATGTGTTGCAGGTACTGCCTGTTAAGGAATTCCATCTGGTAGGATCCAGCAGATGGGCCTTTTCTCCCATGGCATCCACCCTCTGGAACAATCCCCCCTGAGTAAGACTGGTAAACTTCCAGAAGATGTGATTCTGTCAACAAATTTGGAGCTCTCAGGGAAATGGGAAAATGTTTGATATGGCTACTTAGCCTGTAATACTGGAGAAGTTATCTTCTAGTCTTCTAAAATAATATTGATGTTTTTATTATTGAGTGTTTTTAATTATTGTTTTATGGTGTTTTTTTTTACTGTACACTGCCCAATCATATTTTGTGAGATGGGTGGCTGTATAACTGTGAGAAATCAATAAACTATTGAGTTATATAAATGAAACAAATGGATGTGATTGAATTCACATTTCAACCTAATCTTTTATGTTAATCATAGTTTGTTGAATAAACTGCAGCTGACTGAGATTAAACATCATACTAACTCAGAATAATTAAGCTCTGACTTTAAATTATTTTGGGAAAATATGTTCTCTTATAACGATACGCAAGGCTCTCTTGTACACTGTTGCTATGTGGGGAAATTTCAATGTTTTAGACTTTAATTTAAATCTGCTATAGTTTGTAAAGTAAAGGTGATGAAGGAGTCAAAACTTTGCCCAACACATATGATACTAAGTGAAATTCAAACAAATCACAGTATGATTCAGTATGTTTTATAAATCCAAGTAACTAAAATTCACCTTTTAATAGAATTGACATTTAGAAAGCTATTGAAGTACCTAAAGTCTAGATGCTTCAATAGCTTTTTAAATGCCAATTCCATTAACAGATTCTAGAATCTAAACAATTTAGATAAGCAGGGCCTCTCAAAGATTTTGAAGGATCACTATTACTCTAGTCTATATGGAACTGCAAAAACTCAGAGAGCTGCCAGATGGCGGTAAAGAGGTACAGGACCCCTTTGATGCCATCTAACAATCGTGCTGGTTTCTGTATCCAAAATCTGGCAACCATAACAAAATTCCCTCTTTCCCCAATCCATCATACTTCTTCCAAAAAGACATTAGGTGTTGAAATCGGTATTCTTTTTGATCTTCAACCATATGGGTACTTGGGTTAGGTGGCATAACATTTTGCCAGTGTAATTGCAGAGAAAACTTTGGCGATGGCAGATGTTTTTCAGAGCAATAGCTTGCATTATTTGAATATGTATTATCAAAATACTAATTCTGCTGTGGAATAGTTCCCATAGAGACCTTAATGAGAGAAGACAATTTAATATACCATAGATATCATACCTGGGCTGCAACAATCCAGTAGTATACGACAGCAAAACGACATAGAAAGCTTTATTATTCTTTACCGTTCTCTAGTGGCCTTCTGGAATTTTGCAGTCTTCTGTATTCCAGAGAGTCTGTAAAGATGAAGCAATACCTTCAAAGGCAATCTTTTCAAAGAGGAAGAGAAAAGGGCTGCCAAGGTACATACAGGTTCATGAAAAGAAAGAAAGAAAAATGGGATAATAGGAAAAAATAGAGAAGGCATACAGATATATGGTTAGCTATATAGAAGGAGAGAGGGAGGCAGAAATGTTTGAAAGGCAAGCAGTGCAAAGTAATTGTTAACTGTAAAAATGATGGATGCCTGGTAATGATCATGTAACTCTTCTAAAATTTACACTTGTTTTCTTCATTGATGTGACACTATTGTGGGGAGAAAGGATAGAGCTGAATTTGTGCCAGCACAGGTAGTGTAAGAGTAAATGGTGGCCTTTTTGGCTACGTTTGTCCTTGATTTCTAGTTTCTTTTGGACATGGCTCCTCATCCTGTTTAGATGAGGTCTTGCTTATTAATAGGTGCAGATACATATTAGCACCCCCTGGAATTGGTAGCTAAAAGTATTCCTTCATTTTTGCCTGTTTTATTCATAGAGATTGCCGGTGGGTTCCCTGAGCTACTTTATTGAGTTTAAAAGGGTTCTGCTGTTGTTGCTGGGTTTTTAAAACTCCCTCAAGAGCTGCTGTTTAATGGAAAATGTACTTCATTCTTTGCCACAAGTCACCACAGTATGAAGCAGCATGGATCTTTACAAATGTTATTAGGACAAACAGGTGTCAAGGCTATGTGGGCTAGAGAAGTGTAATATGGTGCTTTGTAGCATTTGTGGAAGTGGAGAAAAAGCCATGAGTCAAATGGATATGCTAGCAGGGGGCAGAAATATCTCCGATAATGGAGGCCAGATGCTTCTGGCAATGATTTAATTCTAAGAAGTAGAGAGTTAGCAGGGTAGAGGCTGCCTTCAGTCTCCTCAGGACCTTCCTTTTTCTCCGAGCCCGCCACTTCTTGTGATAGTATAGATTTCTCTGTTTTATGTGAAATATCCCTCATGGGGCTCTAAGGAGGAGGAGAAGGAGGAGGAGGAGAAAGGGAGCTTTAAACAAGAGATTATTCATTTATTTGAAATATAAAATTATGGGTTTCTATTGCATTTGCAGCGCTCCAGGGATTTACCACAGTTCTAAAAACATCTAAAGGGGCAAAATAATGGTTCCCAAAGAAATTACAACATGGCAGAACAAACCAAGGTGCAGAAAAGCTGAACATAGCTTTAGAGCAGGGGTCTCCAACCTTGGTCCCTTTAAGACTTGTGGACTTCAACTCCCAGAGACCCTCAGACAGCAAAGCTGGCTGAGGAACTCTGGGAGTTGAAGTCCACAAGTCTTAAAGGGACCAAGGTTGGAGACCCCTGCCTTAGAGGAAGCTTTCTCCCAGGCCCTAACCACTTCACTGTGGACACTGACTCGCCTTACAATCATAATGGTGCCTAGAATTTCCATCACAAATCGTGAAGTCAAGACACCCATGTGACTACCTGATTTTACAACTTTTTTGTGGAGATACTGGTTGTTAAGTAAAAGTTGAGGTTATTAAACAAAGCCATTCATTCCTATGGGCATTTTTTTGCTGGAAACTGGCTGGAAAGGCTGGAAATTGGCCAAAAATTAAATCATAAATCATGGTCACATGACAGCAGAACTCTGCAACTGGCCTTAAAGATGAGCAGGATGCCAAGCAGCCAAAATGTGGTCACGGAATGGGTGCTGCCATCAGAATTCTGGCACCAGATTGTAAGTAGCTTTTTGAGGGGAAGGGGTCTATCATAACTTCAAATAGTCACTTAGTAACCAGTCATTAAGCAAAGACCTGTACCTGTACTTCTAGGACATGAAATAGAGCCTTCCAAATCTTGAACCTTGAAGGATGGATGGGCAGATTATTATCACACATTGTCAGGGATCCTAAGCAAAGGACACTGAGGATTTCAAAGGTCTACCACAAACAAACCCCGTGCCACTTTTTGCCTTGATCTGCTGCATCTTCTGCTACAGATTCTGTCTATGTGCAGAGATAAATGTATGTCAGAATTGCTATTTGAGGGCAGAATTATCACATGCAGGTCTGGCCAAATGCCCATTCTACGATCAAGCCTTCTCCTGATCAGGACTGTTTATCTGGACTAAACTTCTATTTGTTCATTGTTGTTTATAATATTACTAACCCCAAGCCTTAATACTAGAATCTTGTGACAAGTGTTGGGTTGATACAGTAAGGAGTTCGAGACCGGAGTCGTGACAACAGCTCTTTTTATTTAGAGTGAGACTTCAGCAAAAGGTGCAGGCAGGATGCTCTCCTTATATACATACCTGGATCAGTTGGCCACCAATAGAATTCAAATGTTTTCCCGCTGGAATTTCCCACTGGAATTTCCCACCAATGGGATCATACACAACACTCCTCTCCCCCTGAATTGCACTTCACCCAGGTTTTGCATATTTAGCAATTGTAATAATATTCATAATAATCGTGTAGATAATTCGGGCGTTCCCTGTTTCTACTTGACCTGAGCAGTTCAGTTTTGCGGTGGTTAACGAGAGGTTGCGTCTAGCCAGTAGTATTCGTCTCAGCTGGACATCCCGTATGCCACAAATGAATCGTTCCAGCAAGGCTTCATCTAGGGATGCCCCGTAATCGCACATGGAGGTGGCTTGCCAAAGCGAGGCGATAAAGTCGGAGATAGATTCCCCCTCTAGCTGGAAACGCCGGCAGAAATCGTAGCGCTGGGAGTATTTTGAGAGGGTCGGTGCGTAGTAAGCTTTAAGTGTGTCTTTCAGGACGGTCCACTCGACTTGCTGGACTGGCCTCGGAGACAGTTGGTTCACCGCCATTTGGAATATCTTCGGGCCACAGTTGGTGAGGAAAAATGACCGTTTTTTTATCATCAGGTAGTAGGTTATCGTCATTCGCGTCTAGGAAACAATCAAATCTTGCCATGAACACCTCCCATGACTCTTCCAACGGATGAAATGGCTTCAGTTTGCTGGCTTCAGTTTGCCTCTTTCCCCTCATAAACCCATGGGACTGACTGACTATTCAGGAAGAGCCAGAATATAATGGTGTCCAACCCCCATCCCTGCCAAATACTGAGATAGATAAGGCTTGGACACAACTGAGTACTCGAGTGCAAACCTTCCCATTCCAGGAATCCTGGGGAAGATTGTCCATGAAAGTGAGAATGGCCATTATTGATTTATACCACAGCATTAGAGTCATCAACAGTTCTGTCACCCTCCCTATAAGAAGCATAATTTTAATATCTGGACCAGGAATTGACAATCTTGGTTGCTAAGTGATCAAAGGAGATGGTTTTCTTTAAAAAAAATATTATGAGTTGCTGAACTCTTCTGTGGCCTTGAGACATTGTCAGAAGGCTATGACAGTTATGCTGAAGGCGCCAAAGAATGTGTAGCTTTGTAACTGTTATGTGTGATGAATTGGGTGAATGGGAGATGGAAACTCAGTTGATTGCAATTACTATATTGACTATACCGATACATGTAGGAGGACATAATGTAAAAATTCCCTTTGGGGAAAAAAATTTAAAACGGGAAAACTAGCACAGAAGAGAATTGGTGAAAAATAATTAAAGAGATCCAGTTTGATGTAGTGCTTAAGGGTTGGATGCTGGGAGACAATGAATTCTTCCCCTCTTGGGTACAATGCCAGGTGACCTTGGGCAGTCCCTCTGTCTTAGCCCTAGGAAGTAGACAAGAGCAAAGCAGTTTGCAAATCCAGTGAATCTACTGGAATTCAGCAGCCAATAAATTTAAATAAATTAATAATAATATATAATGATGTATTATATATCCCAAAAAAGGGTGTATATGTAGATCAAGGATGTCAAACTTGCAGCCCACAGGCCGGATGCATCATGCACTACCCATGACCACCCCTGGTTTAGCAAAGGGGAAAAATGTTGTGATACGTCACGTGATGACAACATGACGTCGTGAGTTTGACACCCCTGGTTTAAATGGAAATAAATTTAGATACTATGGGTAACCTAGCTGATTTTTCTTGGATTATACATTTGTATTAATATATGTATATTTAAATTCCTTCTTGCTCACAATGAGGGATAACTTGAAATTAATACAACAGACACTGAAAATACTTTGGATCTGGATTAAAACTCCACTGTATGAATATTGCTGCAGGCTGAATATTCGTAGAGACCTATTGGTTACCCGAGTTACCTTTTTTCCTTTTTGTCTTTCTCCCCCAAAAGATTAGATTTAAATTCCAGTTAGTATTCTTTCCCCTTTCAGTCCTAGAGTTCCATCACTGCTAACATTCATGAAATCCAGCAAGAGCCCTCTAGCTCCCCCATCTAGAGTTTTTACTTAAAAATCTACCCTACAAATCTTTGCACACTGCTTGTTGCAAAATAACACTTTTCCCCTAAAGGAAACTCCTTCGATGTATTAAAGTAACAAAGCCTGAGCCATATAAACAACTTCACTCAAACCAGATTTACTGGAATCAATGCCTGTCGGCAAGGTGTCCCCTTGATAGAACTGCAGTGGGAAACAATGCCTCTCGCAGAGAAAAAACCGCACAACCCTGCCAGGGATATTTACGGTATTTATCCATTCATATCAATGCACATTCTCAAATTCTGTCATTAAGTTCCTCACCATGCTTGATGTCTTCCACCTCTCCCACATTAAGCTAGGGGAAAGGAAGCTGCCTTCCCTGTACAATTAAGAGCCTTGGGAGATAACGCTGGGTTCTCTCGTTTCATTTAGTTTGCCAGTGGATAAAAACAGTTTCTTGGGGGGGGGGAATGGGGAGTAACTAAAAACCAATTTTCTTGCCTTTTGTCTGTCCATCATTTTTAATAGATGGCATTTTTAATTCACATGATTTATGGATTAAGCATCATTTTTAAACAGAGGCAATTCACATATTTTAAAAGCAAACAAAAGAATAAAATCAAAGCGCACACAGCATGCTTAGTAGCCCAGAGGAGGCTGTTCAGAGGTTTGTCTGCACTAATATCACTAACAAGAGAATCAACAGGCCAAACAGATGGAGGAAGGATGGAGCTTTGATTACTTTGACAGCAGATTCTTATTTTCTACATCTGGCAGAAGAAATAGCAATAGCAATAGCACTTAGACTTATATACCGCTTTACATTGCTTTACAGCCCTCCCTCTAAGTGGTTTACAGAGCATATTGCTCCCCAGCAATCTGGGTCCTCATTTTACTGACATTGGAAGGATAGAAGGCTGAATCAACCTTGAGCCGGTCAGCGTTGAAGGAATCATCAAACCCCTGGCAATGTGAGCAGAGTTAGCCAGCAATACTGCGTTCTAATCACTACACCACCACGGCTCCTAATGGATGCTTCATTTGCCTATCTATTCTAGGTCCCCAAACTGCAAAGGCGTATCAAAATCTAGAAGATTTTCTATGAAATCTGCCACTTCTAGTTGTCATCCCTTTGTCCACTGAGCTGCTGTCTCTGGCACCAGTGTCCTGCAAGTGTAGAAGGCTCAGTGTCAACTCGCAAAGCATCCCTGGCCTGCTCTCAAGTTGCCATAGGCCAGGGGTGATGGGAAACTGGTGAAAAGCAGTCAAGATAAGCACATTCCATGCTTATCTCCTTCAAGGCTGTATCCCAGGGATACCTACAGCAGTCGAAGGGGAGTGACCTCTACAACCTACGAAATTGCTCCGTTGGTGAATGTGATTGATGATACACCCTGGGGGGAGGGGTGAATAGGGTCATAATTGGAGCGTAAATTACATAGGGTCAGAGCTGGCTTCACCTGGGAACGTGCCAACATGAAGCTTCTAATAAATAACTGGATTTCTTTTGAAGCTTGGCTCAAGGCTCATGATTTAATTAGGGCATCCATCGGAACCCTGACACTCAGCATCCTGAGAGGTGGCCTTCAGACCCCACCCCTGGCAGTAAAGGGACAATTACATCCTTGCATTACAGTTGAGATGAAACTCCACTTAGATGTTTCACCTTTCTAATCCAAATATTGGCAATCTTGGGTGTTCATTAGTTCAGAGCAAGACCCAGAAATGCTCCAAAGGATAAGATAACAAACATTATTATATTTGAACTGAATTTTATCACCAACCAGATTATTAGCAACATAAACCAACTCTCCAATTTATGTTGTTTAACTCTGTGCCTGGCATTAACGAATTGTTTCATTTGCTCTTTGTATTTTTTATTATTATTATAGTCTCTGAAAGCCAAATCATCCATTTTTATATCAGGACAGAGACTACAAAGTTTAGTACAAATGTCCCAAAAAAGAAACAGCTTAGTAGATACCTACTTTGAAGCCCTGAGAGGAGTAAAACAAAGGGCCATTAAATTACAGTATACTCCCTTTTCCAGGTCTTCTTTTTCATAATGTGCAGGACACAAAGGTTTTTTTTTCTCCAAATAGTGATAAAATTGTTTTATTTTCATGTTATGCTTAGGATAGTAAGGTGAAACACAGTTAAGTTGAATGCCATAAGAAAATTGGAAAACAGTTGAAACATGATGAGCCATGAGCTACTGGGTATTATTTGTAACTACTTGGATATCCAAAATAAGCAAAAATGTCCAACATTGAACTGGAAATGACATCAATCAAAAGATATGGCAGAAGCTGCTTCTAAAGAGGAATAATTGATGACCATAAGCATATGTGCTTGTTATATGGGTCCAACAATGATAAAGTCCAATTTACTCCAAAGCTGAGATAGCCATGGAAATGGGCTGACCATCAGATAAAGGTTGAGTCTACGCATAAGGAACATAATTCTTGATGAATTCTTCTGCATCCAAGTCCACGTATAATCAATAAAATTTAACATACAAAACCTAACTATTTGCATACTTTAGATTGAGTTATAACAATCCACTTTCCATGAACCAGGAGGCCATTGCCTACATTTACAAGAACAACATGCTTAAATAAGTGCAGTGGAACAATAATTGTTTTCATCCAGTTGCTGGACTGAACAATATGTCAATAACTTCTGAGAAAAAGATCATGCTGAGAAATAAAATGGAGTTCTTTTAATAACAATTCCTTATAATCCAACATATATAAATCAACAACTTTATTACTACAAACTGGTAGTAATAAAAGCTACCACTTCGGGCAAACTGGTAGTAAAAATAAAGCTACCAGTTTGTCTGAACCAGTATTTCCGACGATCAGCTGGGCCACACGATTTATATTCGCTAGAAAGGAGGAAATCCTGCTTTCTAACGAATCTAAATTGTGCGGCACAGGTGTTCCTCCTCCTTGCTTTTCTACTTACCTTCAAACGGCTCCCTTTTCCACGTAGAGCAGGTTTAGTGCACACTGTGCATGCGTGTATGCACAGTATGCATTTGGTGTGCCCTGCACATGTCATTTGTCACTCTCGCCCTCCTCTCGCCCCTTGGCGTTTGATACACTCGCCCTCCTCTCACTCGCCCTCCTCTCGCCCTCGGAGGGGGCGGAGGGGGCGTTTGTCACTCTCGCCCTCTTCTCGCCCCTTGGCGTTTGACACACTCGCCCTCCTTTCACTCGCCCTCCTTTCGCCTTTGGAGGGGGCGGAGGGGGCGTTTGTCACTCTCGCCCTCCTCTCGCCCTCTTTTTAGCCGAACTGAAACTGCAGAATTGACCAGAAGCGACCAGCAGATGACGGCAGCCGGTGGGGGGGGGCATTTTGATGTCATTGCCCCCTCGTCGGCGGAACAGATAGCTTGCCGGTCCACGGGTCTCTTTGGACAGCTTTCTGGGGGTGATTGTTTCCCGATGGCAGTTGACGTCGTAATGAGGGTGACGACAGCGGGGATGACTCTCTACTTTCACATAAACATTTATTTATTTATTTATTATTAAAAATTTTATACCGCCCTTCTCCCGAAGGACTCAGGGCGGTTCACAGCCTGATAAAAAATACAAAATAATACAATATAAATACAATTAAAATATAATTAAAAAACTTATTAAATTGGCCACGGTTAAAATTTAGAATAAAAACCCATTAAAAACCCATAAATTTAAAAACTAACCCAGTCCAGCGCAAATGAATAGGTGAGTTTTAAGCTCGCGACGAAAGGTTCGGAGGTCCGGAAGTTGACGGAGTCCTGGGGGGAGTTCGTTCCAGAGGGCGGGAGCCCCCACAGAGAAGGCCCTTCCCCTGGGCGTCGCCAGACGACACTGTCGCGCCGACGGCACCCTGAGGAGTCCCTCTCTGTGAGAGCGCACGGGTCGGTGAGAGGTATTCGGTAGCAGCAGGCGGTCCCGTAAATAGCCCGGCCCTATGCCATGGAGCGCTTTGAAGACGTTCACCAACACCTTGAAGCGCACCCGGAAGGCCACAGGTAGCCAGTGCAGCCTGCGCAGGATAGGTGTCACGTGGGAGCCACGAGGGCTCCTCTATCACCCGCGCAGCTGCATTCTGACTAACTGAAGCCTCCGGATGCCCCTCAAGGGAGCCCCATGTAGAGAGCATTGCAGTAATCCAGGCGAGGCGTCACAAGGCGTGAGTGACTGTGCATAAGGCATCCCGGTCTAGAAAGGGGCGCAGCTGGCGCACCAGGCGAACCTGGTGGAAAGCTCTCCTGGAGACGGCCGTCAGGTGGTCTTCAAAAGACAGCCGTTCATCCAGGAGAACACCCAAGTTGCGCACCCTCTCCATCGGGGCCAATGACTCGCTCCCAACAGTCAGCCGTGGACTCAGCTGACTGTACCGGGATGCCGGCATCCACAGCCACTCCGTCTTGGAGGGATTGAGCTTGAGCCTGTTTCTCCCCATCCAGACCCGTACGGCTTCCAGACACCGGGACAGCACTTCGATAGCTTCATTGGGGTGGCCCGGTGTGGAAAAGTACAGCTGGGTGTCATCAGCGTACAGCTGGTACCTCACACCGAAGCCACTGATGATCTCACCCAGCGGCTTCATGTAGATGTTGAACAGAAGGGGCGAGAGAATCGACCCCTGCGGCACCCCACAAGTGAGGCGCCGCGGGGTCGACCTCTGCCCCCCCGCCAACACCGTCTGCGACCGGTCGGAGAGATAGGAGGAGAACCACCGATAAACGGTGCCTCTCACTCCCAATCCCTCCAACCGGCGCAGCAGGATACCATGGTCGATGGTATCGAAAGCCGCTGAGAGGTCTAATAGGACCAGGGCAGAGGAACAACCCCTATCCCTGGCCCTCCAGAGATCATCCACCAACGCGACCAAAGCCGTCTCAGTGCTGTAACCGGGCCGGAAGCCGGACTGGAACGGGTCTAGATAGACAGTTTCCTCCAGGTGCAGGGGAAACTGATATGCCACCATACTCTCTACAACCTTCGCCGCGAAGCGAAGGTTGGAGACCGGACGATAATTACCTAAAACAGCCGGGTCCAGGGAAGGCTTCTTGAGGAGGGGCCTCACCACCGCCTCTTTCAAGGCGGCCGGAAAGACTCCCTCCAACAAGGAAGCGCTCGTAATCCCCTGGAGCCAGCCTCGTGTCACCTCCTGAGTGGCCAGCACCAGCCAGGAACATTGAATCATCTGGCCCTTTCTCCATCACTTGGGCCGTTGTCTACCTCTTTTGTCGTCGAGGATTCCTTTCAGCCGATTTCTGTCCCGTGTATTACACCATCTTCTTGAACAACTTGACCGACCAGGACTGCTTTTCCACCATTTCTCGTGATTTCAATGACATGACATATTTGTGGACACAACCTTTTGGTTTACCAGATTATTGTTATGCGAACATTTACAGCGGCCGACCTTCTTGCCCTGCGAGATTCCCCTCTCTCGCGGGTTTGGCCCTCCACATTATCGAGGGCCCATCTTGAGGACGGGTTTTGGAACCCCGAGAGGTGGCATGCCAAAAATAGGAGACTCAGGGGATTTTTAATTAACTGTTTTAATCGGTTTTTTAAGGGGAGTTTTAATGGGAATTTTAAGGGGAGGGTGGGAACTGACGGGTTCGGTTTGGGAGGGGTAGGGGGGGTGGATGGGTGGGTGGGGAAACCCATCAGGGAGGGGGCTAGGTCCACCATGTGTTCACGGCGGTAACTTAATAGGTCCTGGGGTTATGGCGAGGGGTGTCGTTCCAGTTTGTCAGGGTCGAGCTATTACTACGGTAAGTGGGAGAGGCAGATATGATGGAAGGGGGGGCCACATCAGGTCTCGGGGGCTCGCCCTCGCTGTTTACGAGCGATTGCGTGCTCTGGCCCCCCAGAAATTTCCCGTGACCCGAGTGGCCAGGGTAATCGGGACCTGGGCCTCCGGCTGATGTTATGTAATGCCAGGTCCATGGTTAATAAAGCCCCCCTGATTTCAGATCTTATTCAGGAAGGGACCGCGGACGTTATGGGCATTACGGAGACCTGGCTGGGCACTGAAGGGGGGGTCCCCCTAGTGGAGATGTGCCCACCAGGCTTCCGAGCATTCCATCAGCCGAGGGCCCAGGGTAGGGGTGGAGGGGTGGCGGTTATCATTAAGGAGAGTCTTGAGCCGAGGGAAACCACTGTGCCTCAGATAGCTGGGTGTGAATCCCGCTTCGTGAAGTGGGGTCGTAGAACTCAGGTGGGCTTGTTGATCACGTACCTGGCTCCTTGCTCCGTGACTACAGCCCTGTTGGCAGTTGAAACCCCCAGACTGTTGGTCATGGGGGATTTCAATTTGCCATCAGCCGGCGTAGCATCCTCGGCAGCTCAGGAGTTCATGGCTTCCATGACGGCCATGGACCTGATTCAGTTAATTGACGGCCCTACCCACGTCGGGGGAGGTACCCTAGACCTGATTTTTATCTCTGGCCAGTGGTCTAATGATCTGGTTTTAAATGATTTAGTTGTTGAACCTTTGTCATGGTCAGATCATTTTCTCCTTCGTCTAGACTTTCTGACCGCTACCCACCACCGCAGGGAGACGGAACCAATGCGTTGGTTCCGTCCCAGGCGCCTGATGGACCTGGAGAGGTTCCTGACGGAGCTTGGGCCGTTTCCCAAACACCTGGCCCACGACTCGACTGAAGAGCTAGTTGCGGCCTGGGAACGTGTCGTGCCTTTGCGGCCTCTGACCCGGCATCGGTCTCAACCAGCTCCTTGGTTCTCCGAGGAGCTGAGGGAGATGAAGCGCCGGAGAAGATGCCTAGAGAGTGCCTGGAGATCCAGCCGCTCTGAGGCTGACCGGACACTAGTTAGGTCCTATAGTAGTACCTACCTAGTGGCAATGAGGGTTGCGAAGCGTTCCTACGTTTCCTCCCTCATTGCGTCGGCAGATAACCGCCTGGCCGCCCTGTTTTGGGTGACCCGCTCGCTCCTTCAACAGGAGGGGCAGGAGGACCCCCTACAAGGGCGTGCCGAGGAGTTTAACGGTTATCTATACGACAAAATTTTTCAGCTTCGGGACGGATTGGATCAAAATTGGGTAGATCCAGGCGAGGGTTCTGAGGCCCGTCTTGTTGAGGTGGTTTGGGATGACTTTGATCCTGTGACTCTTGAGGACATGGACAGGTTGCTGGGTAGGCTGAACGCCACCACATGTTTACTGGATCCGTGCCCCTCCTGGTTAGTACTGGCTACTCAGGAGGTGACACGAGGCTGGCTCCAGGGGATTACAAATGCTTCTTTGCGGGAGGGGGTCTTTCCGCTGCCTTGAAAGAGGCGGTGGTGAGACCCTCCTCAAGAAGCCTTCCTGGACCCAGCTGTTTTAGGGAACTATCGCCAGTCTCCAATCTTCGCTTTACGGCGAAGGTTGTAGAGAGTGTGATGGCATGTCAGCTACCCCAGTACCTGGATGAAGCTGTCTATCTACACCCGTTCCAGTCCGGCTTCCGGCCCGGATACAGCACAGAGACAGCTTTGGTCGCACTGGTGGATGATCTCTGGAGGGCCAGGGATAGGGGTTACTCCTCTGCCCTGGTCCTATTAGACCTCTCAGCGGCTTTTGATACCATCGACCATGGTATCCTGCTGCGCCGGTTGGAGGGGTTGGGAGTGGGAGGCACCGTTTATCGGTGGTTCTCCTCCTACCTCTCTGATCGGACGCAGACGGTGTTGACAGGGGGGCAGAGATCGACTCCAAGCTGCCTCATGTGTGGGTGCCGAGGGGTCGATTCTCTCACCCTCCTGTTCAACATCTATATGAAGCCGCTGGGTGAGATCATCAGTGGCTTTGGGGTGAGATACCAACTGTACGCTGATGACACCCAGCTGTACTTTTCCACCCCGGGCCACCCCAGTGAAGCTGTCGAAGTGCTGTCCGGTGTCTGGAAGCCATACGGGTCTGGATGGGGAGGAACAGGCTCAAACTTAATCCCTCCAAGACGGAGTGGCTGTGGATGCCGGCACCTCGGTACAGTCAGCTGCAGATGCGG
This sequence comes from Ahaetulla prasina, assembly GCF_028640845.1. Classification (NCBI taxonomy): domain Eukaryota; kingdom Metazoa; phylum Chordata; class Lepidosauria; order Squamata; family Colubridae; genus Ahaetulla; species Ahaetulla prasina. Next base: position 197,117,881 of record NC_080539.1, read on the forward strand.
CTGTCTGTCGGGGGTGAATCATTGGCCCCGATGGAGAAGGTACGCAACTTGGGCGTGCTCCTGGATGGTCGGTTGTCCTTTGAAGACCATTTGGCGACCGTCTCCAGGAGAGCATTTTATCAGGTTCGCCTGATCCGCCAGTTGCGTCCCTTCCTGGACCGGGATGCCTTATGCACAGTCACTCATGCTCTCATTACCTCTCGCCTGGACTACTGCAATGCTCTCTACATGGGGCTCCCCTTGAAGAGCACCCGGAGACTTCAGCTAGTTCAGAACGCGGCTGCGCGGGTTATTGAGGGAGCGTCTCGGAGCTCCCACATAACACCTATCCTGCGCAGACTGCACTGGCTACCTGTTGTTTTCCGGGTGCGCTTCAAGGTATTGGTTACCACCTTTAAAGCGCACCATGACTTAGGACCGGGCTATCTACGGGACCGCCTACTGCCGGCTTCTATCTCCCATCGTCGATGCGCTCCCACAGAGAGGACTCCTCAGGGTGCCGTCAGCCAAACAGTGTCGACTGGCGGCCCCAGGGAGGGCCTTCTCTGTGGGAGCTCCGACCCTGTGGAACGAACTTCCCCTCGGACTTCGACAATTACCTGACCTTAGGACCTTTCGCCGCGAACTTAAAACTTATTTATTTCGTATGGCTGGACTAGCCTGATTTTTATTTTTATTGGATGGGTTTTTAAAATTTTGTTATTTTATGGGGGAGTACGTTTTTTAACATTTTGGGCATTTAAATTAGTTTTTTAAGGGATGTTTTTAATTATTGTGTGTATTTATATTTTATCTGCCTGTTCACCGCCCTGAGTCCTTCGGGAGAAGGGCGGTATACAAATTAAAATATTATTATTATTATTATTATTTATTATGTATGTGCATGCAGTGTGTGTTTGCCGTGCAGTGCGCATGTGTAGACAGCAAACTGGTGGCAACCCACAGAGGATTTCACTACTGAATAAAAGCAATAACTAGATGGAAAGAGTGGAGATGGAAAGATACATATTACTATGTATGCTCAAATAATATTGTGATAGGCATTAGAAGGGCACATTGAAACACTGAACAACTAAATAATGAAGGATTATATCTTAATACAAACATGTGTATTAACAGTAAGGATTCCATAAATTAGACTAATGTAACAAATATTATTAATATCATTATTGTTATTTGTATCAAAATAAATGACACCCAGATTCCACACTGTTCAAGTATTGATGTTGATGTATGTTTAAAAATAAAATAAAAAATATATACCAAAAAAGTTGACCACAGTTGTTGTTGTTTTTAAAAGCCAACCATTTTCGATAGCAACTTTTTTTGTAGGTCTTTTTTTGATAGTCTTGCAGGACTATCCATCCCACAATCTGACAGAATTGGCAGTCTCCAGATCCGATAGTTAAAGCAACATCTTCTGGGGGTCTCCAGGAACTTTCTCTGTTCCTGCTTCTGCCTTTGGTCAGCATTCCCTCTCCCAAGATTGGACTAGCTCTGGCTCACCTTTTGAAAGGCATTAAAGCCCTGCATTTTTTCCTTCGGAATTGCAAATGGTATGACCCATCAGATGATTTTTTTCCTGGTACTGTAACTATCTATATGTTTCTGTTTTTATGACACTTTATTATGTTTTTTAAGGTTTATTATGTTTTATCAAATTTGGTTTTTTAAAATGATTAATGATATCCCGAGCCATGTGCTGAGTGGGCAGCTATACACTGTAAATCAAACGAATAAACTTGCTTGCTTGTTTGCAAATATTGCATAAGAAATTGCTGCAAATAACATTCTGTGAACTCCCAGTATCAATCATTATCCCTAGTTGTTTTCTATTAGTATTCACAATTTTTCTCTCTCTAGAATCCACAAAAATATTCATCTTCATTTTTGTTGTCCTGTTAGGTTATTTTATGGCCTTCTTGCAAAATTTATCCTTGGCTTCAAATGTTTGTTCTGACAGTATAAACAGATAGTGTTCAGTGTATCATATTGCCCTCTGGAATAGTGCAATAATCTGCAGAGATAGGAAAGAGTTTCTCCTTGTACCTGACCTGAATCCTAAAATATTGTCCCCAAGCATGTTTTGATCTCCTGTGGCTAGCCTTTCCACCACTGTTTGCTAATGAACATAATGAATGAGATGTGAGATATTACTGTTAGCATTAAATGACTTTATTCTTGAGCAGTTTGTGTAATCCTGGCCATGGTAAGTGCTTTATTCAGTATCAGATGTTTCTGTTGCAGATTGTTATCACACCATCTTTTGTGAATGCATTTCCTCACCACTTGATCTCAGATCAGATCTGTTTTATACCCACAAGACTTAGCTAATTCCCTAAGTGGCTTGGACATATGCACCTATAAATTCATTAGATGAATTCATTAGAGGTTTTTTTGTCCAGATTTAAGTCACTCCATCACAATGTTGCTCTGTGAAATGAAATATTTATCCGAAGCAGCTGTAGCTGGTGATTTTTCTCCTAGTGAGTTTGGGGGGAAAAAATAAACTTACTGTGCTGAAGCACAAAAATAGTGCAGCTTTCTAACAGCATTGTCTTCCTTGTCTAGTTTGAGAGCAGTTTAGCAGAAGTGGCCATCTGTAGCTTGTACTTTGAAAACAGGTCATCTGCCTTCAGATTGAGATATGGAGGCAGCAAGACCAGAGGGAGCCTGCTTGTGTCATGGTCCAGGATCCCACCTCCATGCCTGGTCTTCGTTGCCAATAGTTGTATTACTTCTTAGGGGGTTCTTATTTATTCCAGGGTAAGTTGTAACTTAGAATTCTTTATTATGCAACATTTTTAGCTTTCACAGTTCTTCATTCCTCTTCCTCTCTGCTCCTTCCTCCTCCTCTGTTGCAAAGTCACCTGGGACTTAGATTACACTCTAGTACATTAAAGATAGTGTGAGGTTTTTGTTTTTGTTTTATTCCAACAAGCGCAACACTTTGCATTTTAAAAGACCCAGGAGGAAAAAGAGGAGGGAGGTAAGTGAAGAAATAGGTCAGAAATTTTCAGCCCTCCTCTGGTGATATCACTACCTCACTGGGCATGTGTTGACAATCCCTTTGAAATGTGGAAAAAATAAAATAAAGTGCGGTCCTTGATCAGAAAAGAATTATCCATCCTTGTCTTAATAGAACCACATAGATCTCTCCAAAGATTCCATGATCTAACTGCAACACTGCTTGTGTTTTTGATCACCACAGGACCTGCAATTTAGAATAGAATAGAATAGAATAATTTAATTTCTATACCGCCCTTATCCCGAAGGACTCAGGGCAGTTTACAGCCAGGTAAAAAACAATGAAAACGTACAATATACAATTAAAATCAATTTAAAAAACCTATTCAATTTGGCCCATTAATTAAAATACATATTAAAACCCTAAAAAAAAACCATTAAAATTACTAGTAAATTTCAATTTTATGCCAGTCCTGCACGGAAGAATAAGTACGTCTTCAGCTCGCGGCGGAAGGTCTGAAGGTCAGGCAGCTGTCAAAGTCCTGAGGGAAGCTCATTCCAGAGGGTAGGTGCCCCCACAGAGGAGGCTCTCTCCCTGGGGGTCGCCAGCCGACATTGTTTGGCTGACGGCACCCTGAGGAGGCCCTCCCTATGGAAGCGCACAGGTCTATGGGAGGCAAACGGTGGCAGTAGGCGATCCCGTAAATACCCCAGTCCTAAGCCATGGAGCGCTTTGAAGATGGTGACCAACACCTTGAATTGCACCCAGAAGACCACAGGCAGCCAGTGCAGCTTGCACAGGAGAGATGTTATATGGGAGCCACAAGTAGCTCCCTCTATCACCCGTGCAGCCGCATTCTGGACCAACTGGAGCCTCCAGGTGCTCTTCAAGGAGAGCCCCATGTAGAGAGCGTTACAGTAGTCCAGGCAAGAAGTGACGAGGGCGTGAGTGACTGTGCATAAGGAATCCTGGTCTAGAAAGGGGCGCAACTGGCAGATCAGGCGTACCTGATAAAAAGCTCTCTTGGAGACGGTCGTCAGATGTTCTTCAAAAGACAACCGTCCATCCAGGAGAATGCCTAAGTTGTGCACCCTCTCCATTGGGGCCAATAACTCGCCCCCAACAGTCAGCAGTGGCTGCAGCTGACTGTACCAGGATGCCGGCATCCACAGCCACTCAGTCTTGGAGGGGTTGAGTTTAAGCCTGTTCCTTCCCATCCAGACCCGCACAGCCTCCAGACACCGGGACAACTTCGTTGGGGTGGTTGGGGTGGAAATGTACAGCTGGGTATCATCAGCGTACAGCTGGTACCTCACCCCAAAACCCAGTGGCTTCATATAGATGTTGAACAGGAGAGGCAAGAGAACCAACCCCTATGGCACCCCACACATGAGGCACCTTGCGGTCGATCTCTGCCCCCCTGCCAACACCGTCTGCGACCGGTCAGAGAGATAGGAGGAGAACCACCGAAAAACGGTGCCCCCCACTCCTAAACTCCCCAACCGTCACAGCAGGATACCATGGTCGATGGTATCAAAAGCTGCTGAGAGATCTAAAAGGACCAGGGCAGAGGAATAACCCCTGTCCCGGGCCCTCCAGAGATCATCAACCAACGCGACCAAAGCCGTTTCCGTGCTGTACCCAGGCCGGAAGCCGGACTGGAATGGGTCTACATAGACAGTTTCATCCAGGTACTGGGGTAACTGTCGTGCCATCACACTCTCAACAACCTTCGCCACAAAGCAAAGGTTGGAGACAGGATGGTAGTTTCCCAAAACAGCTGGGTCCAGGGAGGGCTTCTTGAGGAGGGGCCTCACCACCGCCTCTTTTAGGGCGGTAGAAACAACACCCTCCACCAAAGAAGCGTTGACAATTCCCTGGAGCCAGCCTTGTGTAACCTCCTGTGTGGCCAGCACCAACCAGGAGGGACATGGGTCCAGTAAACATGTGGTGGCATTCAGCTTTCCCAGCATCCTATCCATGTCCTCGGGAGTCACAGTATCAAACTCATCCCAGATGGTATCACCAAGACTTGCCTCCGCCATCTCACCTGAATCTACCCAATTTTGGTCCAATCCATCCTGAAGCTGAGCGATTTTGTCGTGCAGATACTTTCCAAAATCCTCAGCACGCCCTTGCAAGGGATCATGCCGCGCCTCCTGGTGCAGGAGGGAGCAGGTCACCCTGAACAGGGTGGCTGGGCGGTTATCTACTGACGCAATAAGGGTGGAAACGTAATCACGCTTAGCCACCCTTAATGCCACTAGGTAGGTCTGAATATATGACCTAACTAGTGTTCGGTCAGCTTCCGAACGCCTGGACCTCCATACACTCTCTAGGCATCTTTTCCAGCGCTTCATCTCCCTCAGCTCCTCGGAAAACCAAGGAGCCGGTTGAGATCTACGCCAGGTCAGAGGCTGCAAAGGCACGACTCAGTCCAAAGCTCCAGCGGCGGCCCATTCCCAGGCCGTGACTAGTTCCTCGGCCGAGCCGTGGGCTAGGTCCTCAGGGAATGGCCCAAGCTCCATCAGGAACCTCCCCGGGTCTATCAGGCACCTGGGACGGAACCAATGCATGAACCAATGCATCACTTTACATGAAAAGGTCCTACCTAGACTGAACTCTTAGCTTCTCTCTATGAGGCAGGGAAAAAACCCTGCCTAAAAAACAGTTGTCAGTCAGTATGGGCATTGCTGAACAAGATGGATGCTGGCAAGCAGATTTGTAGAAAGACAGTAGTCAAATTTATCGTTGCTTATGGCCAACAGAGGACAAATAGTTTGTTCCTCCACTGGATTAAATGAGTTTATATAGTAAGAAGATTTATTAACAAATCAATAGTTGGCATGTTTTAAAAAACAGAGCTGCTTTCCTACATTTTTGTTCCATCCATCCAAGTGATAGTACGGAAAATACAGGTAGAAGTTGGATGGCTTCCTTTTCCTTCACAAGTAATTAGTGGACCTGCAAATGATCGATATTCGAAGAATTAAAACATACCATTGGAAGCAGTGGTGGGTTTCAATTTTTTTTACTACCGGTTCTGTGGGTGTGGCTTGGTGAGCATGGCATGGCTTGGTGGGGGTGGCTTGGTGGGGGTGGCAGGGGAAGGATACTGTAAAATCTCCATTCCCACCCCAATCCAGGGGACAGTTACTGCAAAATCCTCATTTCCTCCGATCAGCTGGGATTTGGGAGGCAGAGAATAGATGGGGGCAGGGGCATGCAGAAATTTTACTACCGTTCTCCGAACTACTCAAAATTTCCACTACCAGTTCTCCAGAACTGGTCAGAACCTGCTGAAACCCACCTCTGATTGGAAGTAGCCTCCTAATATCATCAAGCCATTCTTCTCTCCCATATTCAGGAGGGTTAAACATTTCATCAATAGGAAAATAAGAAGGAATACACTAGACCGGTTTGGATTTGACAAAAAAAATAATCATTTGTATATCACTTTAATGTGCATACATGAATCTGCATTTCATGTATGCTAATTAGATCGTAATGGGTCTGTTTTAGCACAGACCTGTCATCATAACGCTGTGCAGGTTTCTGGAAGTGGAGATAGAGATGCCTTTCCCCAGTCGGCTTTTTTGCCTTTTGCATGCTGTAACCTGGCAGATCTGTGAGTCCCGATTTTCACCATCCCCTCCACTTTGTGCTCAATTGTTTGGAGAACGTGAGGCTTTCATCTATCAGCCTTACAATGGCATTTCTCCAACTGCCTGGATTCTGCAATACATCCTAGCCAGGAGAGAGTATACAGTAGGTATATCTAAATGATTGATTCGTGGACTTTTAAAACTGTCAAGGTAGATCTCGTAAGGCAGCTGTCAGCTTCTCCGATACATGAAGTTGTATTTATGCAGCACATTATGAAGGAAAAATCTAACTCTCTTATTTATGGAGAGGAGAAGCTGTAAAACTTAGAAAACAACAACCACAGAGAATTCCAGCCAGGGCTGTATTTTATGCTGTTGCTGAAAAGGCTTGCCTATCTGGCTGCTGCAGGAAAGTAACACCTCAGCTTTTGCATGCAGATCTTGTCTCTAAGGTAGGAACACAAAGGGAGGCACTACAAAAACAGCTTGAGACAGAAAGAGAGAGAGAGAATTAGCCATCCACCAACGGGAAGCAATGCAACTAAAGATAACGTTGTTGTGTGCTTTCACAACGATTTAGGGAACCTCAGCAAAACCACAAAGTGAAATCCAGGCCACATTTTGCACTTACTGCTCATAAATAGTTGCTAAAGAAGCCAAGATTTACTAATAATGAGCTCTGAAAGAGACATACGGCTTATTGGAGGCTTGTTTTTTGTTTTTTTACAGGATTTACAGCCACCCCAATCCACTGTCTCTGCATGCAATTCCCCAAATATTCCTCTGGGATTAAAAACTGAGGAAGTCAATAATCAAATTTCAAAACAGAGTATCCATTGCAATGGCATATAAAAACTGAGAATCACGTTCATTGGAGTAGAATGACTAATTTGTCATCCAGTGGGGCAGTTATAGTATCCCAGCCCAGCCCCCTTCCAGTTTTGTAAAAAGACCAAGTTTTCACTATATTCTCTGGTACTCATGATGGACAAAAAAACAAACACGAAGTCTGCTTCAGCACAAGTTAGGAGGATTCACAGCTTTAGCTTGCCTACTTAAAAGGCAAAATGTGTCTCTCATTTCACTTGTAGCATCTGTCCAACCGGTAGCTATATCAGGGCATAGGACAGCAGTCCTTCCCACTTCTAAGGGCAAAGACCTCGCTTAAATGGAATAATCTGCCTAATGACCTTCCTGATTTACGGCCAAAAGTCCAGGCTCAATTGAAGTCATAAATCAAGGACATTGTTCAGTGATCAGAACAATTTCTGTGTTTCTTTTGCCAACTATTAAAGTTGGGCTTTTTATATACAAAATGGGAGCGTTACCACTGAATTATACAGATCCACCTCTGCCAGGTACTTTAGGTACTTGATATGATAGATTGTGGCCAGCAGAGCTGTTCCTATTCACTTGACCGGCATTGATGCTTGCATTTTGGTTGCTGTGCTTCCTACTGAATGGTCCACAGACTGTGCTTCTCATTGAGAAAGCAGAAGGAGGGGCAGCCATCCAGCCCATGTGCTCTCAGTGAGTATCACCTAAACATGCACCTTAGTTTGTTTCTACAACACATCATATTAGAACCTCCAATGTTACACTGTGGCATTTATTTCACTAGAAAGAGAGGAGGTAGCTGTTGAATCAATGAACAGGCAGTAGTGAGACACTGAAGCCAAAGCTGTGCATGGAAAATAATCTGCCCTGACTTGATTTTATGACTATTTTATGATGGTTGTAAAGTGAGTCACTGCAATTGCTAAGTGAACCATGTGGTCATTGCGAGAATCCAGCATATTCAATGAGCAATTTTTTTACAATTTTCTGTTGGAAAATGGCAAAACAACCATCACAAATGTGGTCACATTACTGTGGGATGTTGCAATAAGCTGTAAATACAAGTAGGTTGCCAAGCATCCAAAGTACAGTCATATGACCATGGGAGAGGCACATGACATTTTAAAATGATCAGAAGTGCTATACTATACATAACATTTTTTTTCAAGGCTACTGTAACTTTGAACAGTCATTGGGCAACTGGTCATTAAATGACAACTATCTGTAAACAGAGTCTAGCTCTTGTAAGTTATAACAGAGCTATTAGTTTTTTATGGTATCTGAAGCATCATCTTCTTATTGCTGGAATATATAGAATAGGAGAAAATGGGAGGAATGGACCAATTGTCTAACTATATCCCTGTTAGAGGTTGATAACCTTACCTTTCAGGGAATTCTTGAAGGATCAGCAAGTGATAAGGCTATTCATAATAGTGACGATCTTTTTTAAAAGAAGTATTTGAATGCAAGCGGTCCTTCAGCTACCTTGGTACCAAATCATGAAGGGCTTTAAAAGTCAAAATGATCCTTTTGAGTATATTCCAGTTCAATGAATGCAACTTGACTGTATGATAGAAGTATCTGTCTTTCTCAGAGGAGAACCGATGGCCTTGCTTGATATTTCTGTTTTTTTTTCCCTGAACAATGAACCTTGACTTTCTGAAATGCATATCATAAGATCCATTTTGCTTGTTAAGCTAAGAGCCATAGGCATTTGGAAAAATAATTAGGTACATCCCTATAGCATGTAGGAGGGCCATTTGAGGGCATACCTTTTCATGCAGGAGCATTTAGCCCTGGATACGGCAGCTTAATTTAGTGATGTATATCTTTAAAGAAAGAGAGGACAAAAGCTTTCTAATAATTATAGATTAGCTCACTGATGGTATTTGATGCTGCAATACAAACAGTTTTGTTTATATGAACATATAACACTGGAAATCTTTTTATACCAGTAATATTTGATATATTTGAACCCTGATATTTGATAATATATGCATGGGCTGAATGAACAGAATCCTGCTTATAAAAAATATAATAGATCTATTTGTCTATTAAGTTGCTCAAGTATCTTTATCATTTTTGCTAATTGAATAGATAGCTGAGTATTTTTATATAAATCCAAGCAAAAGGCACTAATATAGAGCACATATTATGTTAGGCCTTGGGGAAATCTGTTTTCCTATATTTACATACCTCACTGACTACTCATAGATGATTCCTCTTAACATACCTAGCCCAGATGCTGTGAAGCTAAAACATTTTTCTCTTATTTATTGAGGAATACTAAAAATTCCTGCAAAATTGTTTTTTTTTAAGAGAAATTCAGGGCAGCACTATGGTAGGAATCTCTCAATGAACAGGATATTTGAATTTCAGCTATGTTTTGCTCCTATGTGTCTTTCCTCTTTTAAATTCCTTCAGGGTATAATGTTAATGTTTGCCTGGAGCAAGGAAAAATTCTTTCTGTCTTTTCTCTCTTTTTGGTTTCATACATATAAATGTGTTCAGACTCACCTTAAACTTCAGCAAGTCAGATTTGACATAAAATGCCTGTGGGCTGTACTTTTCTTGGTGCATATATAGTGCCCTGAGTCATTGTCACAGGATATGAAAGCATATTTTGAAATATAATTTATTTGAATGTCAGCAGAAAATTGTCTTTCTGCATCATTATTCCTTTCTTTTGTATCACTGATAAGAGATGGTGATACCTTTAGCTGTGTGCTGTTGACAATATAAATAAGGTAAGTAGCATTTCATTAATCCAAACTACCACACAGCAAACATGGATCAATTGATCAAATAACACTCTACTATTTAAAGGCATAAATTTGTTTGACTGCAATTCTATTGTTAAAAAATGACTGCCTTCCAGAAGATTCCAGAATCCATCTGTGACAAGTTGAAAAAAGCACCATGTGAGATCATGATTCAGACAGGTTCAGTATTTGTTTACTTTCATTATGATAATAATGTATGGAATAATTTTCCATGATTGCTTCTTCTTCTAATGCTGCAAATGATTCCGTACTTTTCTTCCGATACTTTTCTTCTTGCTCCATAACACTTGGCAATTCAGAAGCCGAGTCCACAGTTGAATTTCCACTTGTTCTCTGAACTGTCTAGGTTTCTGGAACAATGAGCAAAAAGGCAATTGGAACTGATGTCAGATGAGCTCTGAGGCTCTCCGTGGAGTGCTACACAAATCCCCCATGATATGCTAATTTTCCAGGGATGGAAAACATCGTCTTTGCTCCTTACTGAATTTTAGAAATGTTCTATCCTTTTCCCAATTTTACGGCCATTGGGTGTTATCTGTTACAAACCCTGTGATTATAACGCTGCAGCTTTTGCCAACAGGGGTTTCTTTCATCAGTGGTGCTCAGTTACACGAGAATCTTTTGGACAGATGGATGACTTCTCTTCTAATTTGGAAGAATGACTTCTCAGCAACAAATAATGGGTGCTGTAGCAAATCTATCTTGACAGCCGACAAGCATAGAGAATGGCCTAGGCTTTGCCTTCTTTAATAGGAAACGGTGAAATGAAAAAGCCAGAGGATGAGAAAAGTCAGGTCATAAGGAATAGCATGTTTGTTTCCTGAGCTTGAGAGGCCCCTGCCTGCATATGGTCCCCTCCAAATACAGTTTTAAATAATAATAGATATACTTTGCACACTCATTTCCAATCATGGTAATGATAAAACAAGACACCTGTGACATTGTGGCAAATTAAAACTCATTTTTACTGACAAAAGTGACATTTTGAACCTTTGGATTTACTCAGGAGGCTCATATCCTGAGCCTCTTGTAGTTTCAATCTTGTAGTACTGCAGATAGAATTACCTTGGTTTCCTTACTGCTTGACTTTTTTCTATACCGCATTCATACTCTGTGCTAAACCATAATATAGCTTGAGCTTTGCATATGATATATATTGTGATTTGTAAACATTGAAGTATTAATTAGTATTGCCTACCCAGCTGTGATTTATTCAGTTAAAAAAGAAGCAAACCACCTTTAACTAGAGTTTCTGAAAATGGGTGCAATAGTTGCCTGCCTTTTTAAGGTGGAAACCATACAGAGAAAAACCCCTTAGTATCTTAATCCCTATAAAATTTAATTTTATAATAGAGAAAAGAAGAAACAAAACAACCTCCTAAATTGTTCCCCACATTGAGGCCCCTTGAAAATCCTGGCTCTGCTTCTTTGGCATCATTACCCTGCCCACAGTAGCCCCTAACCACTAAAAATGTGAAATGTCCCCTCCACCATCAACCCTGGAACACTGTTTTTACAGCTACTTTTTATTTTGTTGTTTCTTTTATATATTATTCTTCCACTGTGGTTGAAGAGAAATTCTAACACCCTGACTGAAGTTTTTGAATAAAATGTCACTCACTTTTTAAAACTTTTCCGGCAGGCCTCTTGCCTTTACTACAGACTAAGTAAAGAAATGTATGTATGGCAACCATCATGATCAATATAATTACTTACCCAGCATCTGATTAACTGCATGTCTGCTCTCAATACACCTGGGACTACTGGATATGGACATTCTGGGGAATTAACAAAAGAGTTCATTTCATTACTGATCCTTTCCGATGTCACTTTCCATGTCCCTGGATTGTGTGATCAATGTGGTCCTTGCAATTGACTGCAAGAAAAGCATTTGTTTGTTCAATCTATACATATCTTCTGATGTGTAAGATACTTTTCAGTTTCAAAGAAAGGCAGCATCTCCCATCTTAAAATGAAATTACATGCAGAATCAATAACATGGCAAAGAGTACGAACAGATTTTAGACCATGATCTAATTCAGCGGAGTGGAATTTCCAAGTTGTACTAAGCCATCCCAAATTGTTCGTTAGTAAATTAGGGTAGACAAAGCAACTTGACCCAGTCTCTGCAATGCAATAGATCAGCCTTCCTTGAAACTATTCCTGGAGAGCAATTTCCACAGCCTGGAAAAACACTCCAAAGAAAATCTCATGAGGAAAATGGTGGTTAGTGAAAAGGTTAGGCGTGCCTTGCCTGCCTGCTGCTGGTACCAAGCCACGGCCTCCTGCTTGTTTGGCTGCAATCAGTGGTGTGTCTGCTGCCAAAAATCTATTTTGGCTCTTACTATCCTTAATTCAGGATTGTACTTATTGTACTTATTGGTGGAAAGTGCTGTTTAAAATTTGGCCCTTGTGCTCTCGACGCACAACAGCCTTTGCTTTTAAAATACTTCCGCAATTTCTACTTTTTATTTTTTTAAAAAAAATAAATCTGTGATTAAAAACAGAAACAAGTCTAATTTCCCCTAATGTGAGCCAAGGAATAGAGCAGCTTTTAAATGTGTAACCTACATACATACACACACACAAACATGCACTCCATCTAAAGGCTGTTCCCCTTTACTCTGAATAATTCACAAAACTGCTTGTAACCATACTATCCGGAAAGTTTAAATGATGCCTATGAGCTTAAAATAGTTTCTTGTTGCCATAAAATATTTAAGATTGCTTTGTGGTTGTCAGGCATGAAGGAAGAAGATACTGAGCAGGTTTGGGTGAGGATAAGGCAACCTTGAGCAATCCACCCCTCTCTGCACTCTGGTGATGCAAGACTTATAAAAATCAGCCTAACTTGCCTCAGCAGGAGAATTTTAAGGATACATCTCAAATATTTTCCTACAAATATATTCATCAATGACAGGAATTATGCAGCACCTTTCAAACAGGATCAGAGTCACTCACAGTGCAGCTGACAGATACACTGAAGGTTTGATGAAAATGTATTTGAAAATATAATTTCTTGGTTGCTTATTGTATTATTGAGCTTCAGAGTGGCTGGACTTTGGGAGAGGCAGCAGAACAATGAATGCTTTTTCTCAAATTACTTTCAAAGTACCTGGCTCACTAATATGTTGTATATTCAAAAGAGCATGTACTATTTTTATTTTTATTTTAAAAAAATAATAATACCAAAGTTCAGCTGAATGGCAGATTCAAATCACAAAGGTGACAGGCTTAGAATTGACCTTTATGTGACTGTCTATCTGGAATTTCCAATACAAATAAGTAATGCAGAGCAGACTCCCTTGCTGCAAGAAAAGATAGAAACCCAACCTGCAGCTCCTGCAACAAGCATGGGCTGAGAGGAACAGCTATCTGAGTACAGGTGGGAGATGTTTGTTTTCCTTTAATTCAAGAAAGGAAATAGCTAAAATGGTACCAAGTCCTTTGAGTTGGGAGCATTGCTTGTAGAGATGCAGACTTTTATTGATTTAGCGAGTGCAATAAATCAACTTAGGCTTTAATTGTGCAGATTAAAATTTACCCCTTGATTAATTAGTGTAGCTGCTGACAATCAGAACCAGTCTTTTAGAGGACAGAGACAGGTTTGGAATTCTTAAGCATTCTCTGTTTATGCGCTGCACTGCTAAAAAGTTTCAGGACAGATATCTGTCACAAAATCTATTCCTAATTTATGCCAGTGAGCATTAACAATGTGCCACTTGGGTTATTGGTATGCTATGGCTGCTTCCATTTTGTTTCAAGATAACAGGTATGGCATTTTTATGGCTGCTTTCCTTTACCATAGCAGGATAGTGCAATCTGGACATAAGCTGAGTGTGGGAATTGCTGCAGGAGGACCAACAATTTGAATGTTTGAGCTCTTGAGGAGAGAGCTTCTTGTAGATAAAAAATTCTTCTTGATACAATTTATTTCCTGTAGTTTATGCAAAATATATTTTCAGCAGCATTTTTCTAATATATAAGGGGCTGCCTCAAAGAAGAGGGGGTCAATCTGTTCTCTAATGCACCTGAAGGCAGAACAAGAAACAATGGATGCAAACTAATCAAGGAGAAAACCAACTTAGAAATAAGAAGCATGTGGAATCAGTAGAACCACTTGCCTTCAGAAGATATGGGTGCTCCATTACTAGAGGTTTTTAAGAAGAGATTCAACAACCTAATAACAACAACAACAACAACAACAACAACAACAAGAGTTGGAAGAGACCTTGGAGGCCTTCTAGTCCAACCCCCTGCCCAGGCAGGAAACCCTACACCATCTCAAACAGATGGTTATCCAACATTTTCTTAAAAATTTCCAGTGTTGGAGCATTCCCAACTTCTGTAGGCAAGTTGTTCCACTTATTGATTGTTCTAACTGTCAGGAAATTTCTCCTTAGTTCTAAGTTGCATCTCTCCTTGATTAGCTTCCACCCATTGCTTCTTGTCCTGCCTTCAGGTGCTTTGGAGAACAGCCCGACTCCCTCTTCTTTGTGGCAATCCCTGAAATATTGGAACACTGCTATCATATCTTCCCTAGTCCTTCTTTTCATTAAACTAGACATACCCAGTTCCTGCAACCGTTCTTCATATGTTTTAGCCTCCAGTCCCCTAATCATCTTTGTTGCTCTTCTCTGCAAAATTCTGCTTCAGCAGCTGGTTGGATTAGTTTGTGAGTGAGTTCTTTCCTGAATTCCTCTTTTTGGCCAGAAGTAATGCTCCCTAGATGCAATCATACATCTTTGTCTTATAAACCTGGCTTATAGAACTAGTGGGTCCAAGACCAAAAAGCTACATGAGATACCTAAAATCTATTACATTGAAATAACCTGAAAGTGATGGAAGTTAGTTTCTAACATTATCTGATGGGCCATCAGGTTCTGACCAAAGATTTAAGACAAGGTCTAAATATACTTCATTAATGGCATTGATTATTACCTTCATTCAAAGTTTTGTGAGCTCAAACCATTAGAATTTTGGTTGCTGGGATATCAGAGGAAGACAGGATTTTGAATGCATAATCTTGGAAGGGGAATTGCCAGATACTTTATTGGAAGTAAAACATTTGCTATTAAATCATTCTGCACAGTGTTGGTGGCAATTTTGGGAAAGATGATCATCTAGCCAGCAGGCCCAAGACAAATGATGTCTTTCAGAAAATACCATGCACATCTATGTAGAAAGTTCAGTAGATAATTATGTAAAGAACTCAGAAAAAAAGAATTCTGAGTGGGAGCTAGGTAATTAAAAATATAGTTGAATGGTCTTATTTACCTGGCAGGCTAACTAACCTTATTAAATAAATAGACAATCGACCCAATATGTTCTTCCCAAAAGCTAGCTATCACCATTGATATGATGTTGGATTTATAAATAAAAGGCATGGGAAAATAAGTGTCAGGAAAGTAAGATTTTCTCCACTGGATATAAATATAAGGATTGTGTGTTCTTTGCTCTATGTCTCAATTCACTGCTGCAAATGAAAGAGTTTCATTTCCTGAGCCAATGTGGCATGCATGTAGAACGGTGCACTGATCTGCCAAATGGTTGAAGGGTTAGAATAAAAACAATGTTGAAACAATAATTAATTAGCTGACTCTCTTTAGAATATTTGCTTTGGGAGAGCCATAGTAAATTAAGAGCACATTTTTGAATGTCAAGAGCAGGAAGGATGACAGGGGAAAACTAAGCATTAAAAAAAGGGAGGGGGATAACCTTTGCAAAAGAGTGACTGTGTTTATGCTTGCAAAGTTTACTGGACTTTCCTCAGCCAATGGCTTTTTGTTTCAGTCCAATTTTTCTTGATAAACAACTTCAAGCTGTTGTTGGTGTCTATTCCATTCTACCCAGAGTAATTTACTGCATGCAAAATAAATTGATGAGATTGTGATGCCACTCAAGGCTTTTGCAGGTTGTTACCAAGTTTCTTACACTACTTTCTAAATGTGGCTAGTGCATCTTTGATGTGTCAGAGATAGCATGAGTCCTATAGAACTAGGGAAGTCAGAGAATAAGTACATGAAAAGGAAGGGAGTCTTATCCTTATAACAGATAAGTTTCTGACTATCTGTTGCGGAAGAGATAAACATCAAAGTTGAATTGAAAAGAAACAGTGCATTCATGATCACCTCAGGCTTTCTTTTGGAGGGAGGGCACACAGCATCAGATGCTATGTCCGGCAGCAGAAGGCGTCACCTCTACCCCAATTTATTCTGAAGAATTAGGGAGAATTATAAGAAGTCCTCTACAGGTAAACAAATCCAGTCTCTGTCAGGATGGTCATTTTTATATATTATTTAATTTATTTATTTAGAAAAGTAGAGACACTGTAATCTGGCAACCCATATTGGTTGCTGTTTACAACGTTCCCTTACAAGAAGGATGCAATTTTTTTTCCAAAATCTAATAGTTTAAACACAACTACTACAATACATTTTTTACATGCAATTTGTAAGATCTTTTAGCAAATTTTAAATGAAGAATTAGAAATACTGGTGGACTCTGTTCCAGTTTAACACAATTTGCTTTAGTGGACTATGTTTCTGCTTCTATTTTATTTATGTTATATCTCTAAAATCCCTTCAAGTGATGTTGGGTCTGCTTCAATCCTTTCTCTGCTGCCGTGAGAGACTATAGGAAAGCTGGGACAGAGTCAATTGCCTTAGAAAAGGCAACTTCATTGAGGTGCAAGGAGAGAAGAGAAAATACACTCCAAAGAGACTCTACCTTAATTAACTCTCTGTAATAGAGACTGGAAAGACCTTACTGAATGTTGTTCTTATTTCCTTAATCTTGCCAGCTATGTGGCATCTGCAGCTCTCTTCTCCATTTAATATCTGAGACAACATTGACATGTCTGGTCAATTCACTGAGTGTTTGTTTTTATAACAATTCAGTAGGCCTGTATACTAGTAATGCATGCTGAAGATAAAAATTCCTTCTCAAACATAATTATTTAATTTGCCATGTGCTAGTAATTTTCATTGTTTAAACTGCTAAAATCAGGATTAATGGTATTTATTTTTAAAGTGTTTTTAACACATACATGGCAGAGTATAATAAAGCAATATTACAATGATTAGCTCAAATCATAACTATGTTTTTTTATTTTTTTCATCTTTTTCCCTTTTCTTCTTTCATGTTTACATGTTATATATATTTATTTACTATAACTTCTATGCCAGTTCAATGGCACCATTCTAAATAGTTATAGGGTAATAAACTGCAATAGCAAAACAAAATCTTACAACATAATCCTGTTCACAAGTTGGATGGCTAATTTAATCAATTATAATAATGATAACAATAAGCCTCAATAAGAGTGTCAGTCTCTGGAACTCTCCATACATTAGTATCATTCTTCCTTTGCAATATCCATGTCTTCAGTAGCTTTCTGAACATGAGGGAAGGAGCAAACCACTCCTCAGGAGACAAGCTGTCCCAGCAGAAGAAGGCTAGCTTCAAACTTAACCCATAGGGAATTCTCGTTTCTGAATTCTGAGCATTCTCTTATCAAACTTTTCATTAGTGCGTATTGGGGAGATGAATTTTGTTTGGAATGGACAGCCTCAAAAAGACCTAGTTCCAATCTACCTATAAGGTTTTATAGGTGATTTTGAATTGAACAAGAAATAAAGCAAATATAGCTCCCATGGACTACATAGAGCTTCACTTGTTCTTCTGGCCAGAGCCATGAATTCAGGATGACTCACAGATTATGAATGCGACTTCATCAAGCCCCTGTGGACAAGGAGCCACTGGAACTCTAGCTTACATCCGGCTGCACTGAATATTCTGTAAGGACTCACAGACTCAATTTATAACAACTTACCTAATAAAACATCTGGGAAATACTTTTTTTAAAATGTGCAACTACTGTTATCAGATCAGTAATAAGTAATTTCTCTGAATGTGTCCAAATTCTGCTAGGCTGCATTTAAAATTAGGCAAAATTTAACTGCTCACTGTTAATCCACCATCAGTCGTAATATAGTATTTGTCTTTCATTTTATTTTTTATTTACAGGTAGTCTTCAACTTAACAACCACAAGTGAGTCCAAAATTTCTGTTGTTAAGTGAGACATTTGTTAAGTGAGGTTTGCCCTATTTTACATCTTGCTTGCCACAGTTGTTAAGTGAATCACTGCAGTTGATAAATTAGTAACCTGGATGTTAAGTGAATCACTGCAGTTGATAAATTAGTAACCTGGATGTTAAGTGAATCACTGCAGTTGATAAATTAGTAACCTGGATGTTAAGTGAATCACTGCAGTTGATAAATTAGTAACCTGGATGTTAAGTGAATCACTGCAGTTGATAAATTAGTAACCTGGATGTTAAGTGAATCACTGCAGTTGATAAATTAGTAACCTGGATGTTAAGTGAATCACTGCAGTTGATAAATTAGTAACCTGGATGTTAAGTGAACCTAGGCTGCCCATTGACAAGTCACAAAAGTTGATCATGTGACCCTGGGACACAGCAACCATCATAATTATGAACAAGTTGCCAAGCATCTGAATTTGATCACATGACAATGAGGATGTGGCAAAGGCTGCAACTGTGAATAGCGGTCATAAATCACATTCTCCAGTGCCATATCTTTGAATGGTAACTAAATGAACTGTTGTAGGTCGAGTACCATGTGTGTTATTATTATTTTAATGCTTTTATCTGCGGGTCTGTGACCATAATAAAACTGATGATAAAAACTCTTTGATCAAGCCAGTCAAAACTGGAGCTACCTTTGAACTGGTTGACTTTGCATCTTGGGCGATCACAGCTGGCATAGGCTGAGTTTCAACCTGATTTAATTAATTTAATTAATTAAGGTGGCTCAGTAGCTAAGACGCTGAGCTTGTCGATCAGAAAGGTCAGCAGTTCAAATCCCTAGTATAAGTCTCCTGCGTGAGCAGGGATTGGACTAGATGACCTCCAAGGTCCCTTTCAACTCTGTTACTGTTACTGTAATTGATTTATTACTGATATTTCTATGTCCCAGGGTAGTGATATAAAACTGGCTTTCATCTGCATATTGACAATAACATATCCCAAGGTGATAGATGACCTCCAAGGTCCCTTTCAACTCTGTTACTGTTACTGTAATTGATTTATTACTGATATTTCTATGTCCCAGGGTAGTGATATAAAACTGGCTTTCATCTGCATATTGACAATAACATATCCCAAGGTGATAGATGACCTCTCTCAGAAGATTTACAAAGATTTTAAATAAAACAGGAGAAAGAGATCTATGCCTTGAGATATACCACATCAGAGTACCTAAGGGCTCAATTTATTTGACTTGCTTATCAATACGTTGAATTTTTTTAACCTTGAGGCTATTCATTCTCTTCAGTTAATCCACTCTTCTTGCCATAGCAATAAAAAAAGTTAAAAGGCTGGTCTGGAGGATTAATGACGATAAATTTGATAATTCAATGAGTAAATAAAGTTGAATATAATGCTAGTTCTTCATTCACATGATTTAGTCTGCAAACTTAAACAAAGCCTTAACCTATAGTTCTGCAAAATGCACATGAGCCCATGGAGATCCTGGGCAAACCACTGACGTGTGATTTCTAACCCTGAGACTCTAATTGGTTTGAGGCTTCAAGACTGTACTCTATAGCTGGGGGACTTGATCTTATGAATTCAGTGCCTTACCAATTAAATAGGGTCTAACTCAATTCACTGTTACATGTTTTACTGTATCTTTTAATGTCTTTGTGAGTCACCCAAGAATATAAGATAGGCAGCCATATAAGTCTTTTCAAATAAATAAATATCTAAGTGTTTTTGATGGTCTCCCACATTGACCAATGCTATTAGCACCAGCTGTTTTAAGAAGCTTAAAAAATGAAAACTTCTTTTACAAAACAGAAATATTGCCCAGAGAGAAGCACAAAATAGAATGTAAATCTGGGGGGTGGGGGGGAATGAGGCAATAATAAGGGACACTAATAAGGATTTTTGATCTTATCACACGTAATATTAAGATAATACTTTTTTCAAAAAAATATTGAAATGTAGAAAAAGCAAGAATTGAATTACGGATCATCTTCTAATATTGATTGAGGTACCAAAGGACAATAAGGGGATTGTATTAAACTTGAACGGATCCCAGCGAGATTGGCCAAAATGTTCCCAAACCTATCCCCTGAGTGTTGGAGACTAAATCTGGAACATTCTATCATATGTGGTGGACATGTCCCAATGCCAGGAAATATTGGCTCAAAATTAAGGAATGACTGGAAGAAATCATGGAACAAAGGATAGAATTGAAACCAGAATTATGTTTATTAGGCATACTAGATTCAAAAATGGGTAAGAATTATTAATACATAATATTGCACATATTAACCACTGCTAGGATTGTTTTCGCACAAAACTGGAAACAAATAAATATCCCCTCAGATGAAATGGTAATTAGGAAGATATTTGAATGTGCTGAAATGGATAGGATGACTATGGAGTTAAAAGAAAGAGAACAGTTGGACTATTATAAAATTTGGAGTAGACTATACAAGTGGCTAGAGAATAGAAGCCAAAACAAGAAATAAAAGTCCAAAAATCATTGAATATAATACAAAGATAAATTTATATACCAGAGATGGGTTTCAGCAGGTTCTGACCAGTTCTGGAGAACCGGTAGTGGAAATTTTGAATAGTTCGGAGAACCGGTAGTAACAATTCTGACTGGCCCTGCCCCCATCTATTCTCTGCCTCCCAAGTCCCAGCTGATAGGGAGGAAATGGGGATTTTGCAGTAACCTTCCCCTGGAGTTGGGTGGGAATGGAGATTTTACAATATCCTTCCCCTGCCATGCCCACCAAGCCATGACACACCCACCAAGCCACACCTACAGAATCGATAGTAAAAAATTTTGAAACCCACCACTGGTATATACTTATAATCAGAATGTATTATTATTATAATATAATTATTATAATATTACTAGAATTGTTAAAATTTATGAGAAGGCAAATATTGAATAGTGAATTACAAAAGCAGAATATACATGCTTATACGGAAAGCTGTAAAATTATATTACATTGTTGTGTTGCTTGTGTTTTTTATTTGTATTTGGGTTTTTTTCTATTTTTTTTTTTAAAACTTGAACGAATCCTCTGCATTTGTAAGTCCATATCCCATTGCCCTTTGGTATTTCAATCAACGCTACAAGATGCATAAGATGTAGAGCAGATACTTCATGGAGGAACCTATTTTCCCAAAAGGAAAGCCAAACAATTAACGCAAATAATAATCTTAAACCTAGTATGACATATGCACATGTTCTAAAGTGCAGTTAGCAGGATTTTTAAAAAGAGTTCTGACTCAGAATAAAACCACAGAACATTCTCGGAATATGTTCTCATGTAATAAAAGGTCTTTCATGCATCCTGTCCTATCAAGCAATGAAAACTTAAAACAAGCCCTTAGCTCCTTTAATTTTTGTCCTAGGTTTATGGTTTATAATGTTTTGGAGTCTATGGCTCATACTACCTGTTACCTAAGTTTTTAATTATTTTCTTAAAGCAATAACAAATAATAGAAGTGGTGGTTATATACACTTCTGCAACCTTTCTCAGCCGACAGCCAAAGAAATGATATGTTACTAGCAAACATCCTGCAGCAATGTATTCCCATTCACAGAGCATACTGAACAAAGTAAAAACAGCAAAAATGCACAGGCTGTTGACTTAGCTTCCTAATACATATTCACAATGTATCCTTTTTACATTTGGCTGCCTGCCTGCAAAGCTCAATAAGCAAACAAAGCAACGTAGTTTCTGCATTTATCAATCTGAAAGGTCAACAGCATAGCAACCCTACCTGTTATGCACATATGCATTGCACACTCTTGCATTGGGCAACTTACAGGAGGGAAAAAAAGAACAGTACGGAGAGAAAATAAAAGAATAATATTGTTCTTTCCCCCTAGGGCAGGCAATATTTGACTCACTAATAAATCTCATTTTCCAAATCTTTCTGTGATCTTTAACTTGAGTCTGTACTTGGAGCACTAGTCCAAATGATTCTCAAATTCACGTACTTAACTGACTCACACTCATGCCATTTCACTCCTCTTTTCATTTAGAACTGGTTGATGTTAATAAGCCTATGGTTTTATTGGCAAATTTATTCTTTGAGTCTCCGTGATTTAAATAAATGTTTCTTTTTTTAATAGCCCATCAAATGATATCAGAGCATTCAAAACAAGTGGAATGAAATTACCCTTTCTCTCCTGAGCTCAAGATAAAACACAGGGTCATTCCAAGTTTGGAACACTTCAAACTCTGTAAAAATGATGAATATGTGATCATAAAATGTATACTCTTCTGTTATGATTTGAAATTGAAGATGACAAAATTAAGAGTTGCATGATAAAATGGACAATGGAGTTTGGTTACAACATACAGATGGGTACAACATACAGATGGATAAATGGGAAAGAATGTGAGTAAATGGATTCATACCACGTTATACTTAAAAAAAACTTTTGTAAAATGGTATGCCATTGGCACATGCCAAGACAGAAATCATCAAAGATGTATAAAGGTACTGTATTTTTCGGAGTACAAAATGCACCTAAAAGGGGATGAAAATTTGGGTGCATCTTATATATCAAAAGTTGCCCTGCCCACCCACTGGCCCCCATCCTTTGGCCTCTGCCTCCCAGCAATTTACCTCCTTGCAGCAGGCAGCAAGAAGAAACAGCCCATTTCAACTTCAGCACAGCCTGATTAGCACAAGTTGATTGTCGTTGGATCGGCCTCCTGACTTTGAGCTGTTTCAGGCTGCAGGGATTGCCATTGCCTATTGCTGCGCAGGCCTCTGCTGCTTGCTGCAAAGAGGTAAATTGCTGGGAGCAGAGTTTTTTCTTGTGCTAATCAAGCTATGCTGAAAACGAAAATGAAAGTAAAGTAGGCTGTTTGCTGTTTGCTGTTTGCTGCAACGAGACAAAATTGCTGGGAAGCAGTGGCAGAGGCAGAGGCAGATTTCTTTTTCTTGTTTTCCTCACCAAAAAAGGTAGGTGTGTCTTATAGTCCGGAGCATCTTATACTCCAAAAATACGGTACTTAAAATCAACATTGGCAATATGAATCAGATGTCACTTATTTTTTCCTTATTTAATTTTCTTCTGTTTTCTTTTTGCTCTTTACATCTTCCCCCTTTTCTTAGGTTTTTTTTATTTTTTATTTTAAATTTTAGATGTGTATTTTATTTTTTGAAAACAAATTCTCAATAAAAAGTATATACAAGTATATTAAAAGAAAAAACAACCTTCTGAACATTTTGCACGCGCACTTCTACACATGCGCAGAAGCTTCCTGATGATGTCCAGGTCAGTGAGCAGAGCCTCCTGCCGGTTTTACTACCGGTTCTTGCTAACCGCTCTGAACCAGGGGCAACCCATCACTGCTATGGAATATTGTGACTTGATA
This sequence comes from Ahaetulla prasina, assembly GCF_028640845.1. NCBI lineage: Eukaryota > Metazoa > Chordata > Lepidosauria > Squamata > Colubridae > Ahaetulla > Ahaetulla prasina. Next base: position 197,141,525 of record NC_080539.1, read on the forward strand.
TGCCAGAGAAGTAAACAGTAAAAAAGATGTACTAATAAAATTGAAAAATGAATAGGCGAAAGTGGAAGAATGTAACAAACCTGAAAAAGGTGATGTGAATGCATGTGAATATGCACGCACACGCCTGAAACCCTGAAATGCAAGGCACGTGGCCCCCGTGCATGCGCCTCCCGCATGTGCCCTGCCCCCCGTGCATGCACGCTATAGACCCAAAGACCAGCTTGCCGGCGGGAGGTGCGTGCACATGCATGGCAGAATTGAACTGGGGTGACAGCTCGTGTGCCTACAGAGAGGGTGTTGTGTGCCACCTCTGGCACAACATGGTTGTGTTCATCATCATGGTCTTAGACCGAACCTCACGAAAAATAATCACTTGAAGCCAAGATTGCCAAAAAGAAGCTGTCATACTTCAGTCATATCATGAAAGCTGACTCATTTGAAAAGTCAATCATGCTAGCAGTGATCAGCAGAAAATAGTATCTGCTGGCTGGATACTATAAAGGATGACATGGGGATGACTATGGCCGATCCAAAAGAGAGAGCATGAGGCCTATGACAATTTGCCATGTCCAACTTGCCATGTCCAACTTGCCGGGGCCAAGTCACTGCAGGACAACTCGCCACAGCCAATCTGCTGCAGGACAACTCGCCGTGGGATAAAAGTTACACTAATATCAAAGATAGTTTTGGTAACTATCTTCAAAGCGCTCCATGGCATAGGGCCGGGCTACTTACGTGACCGTCTGCTGCCACCGATTGCCTCCCACCGACCCGTGCGCTCTCACAGGGAGGGACTCCTTAGGGTGCCGTCTGCCAGGCAGTGCCGTCTGGAGACACCCAGGGGGAGGGCCTTCTCTGTGGGGGCTCCACCCTCTGGAATGAACTTCCCCCAGGACTCAGTCAACTTCCTGACCTTCGAACCTTCCGCCGCGAGCTTAAAACACATCTATTTATTTGTGCAGAACTGGACTAGAATTTTAATTTTAAATTTAAATTTAATAGGGTTTTATCATTTTAATTGTAATTTTAAATTTTGGCCTATTTAAATAAGTTTTTTAATTAGTGTTTTATCTTGTATTATATTTGTATTTTTATCGGGCTGTAAACCGCCCTGAGTCCTTTGGGAGATAGGGCGGTATAAAAATTTGATTAAATAAATAAATAAAATAAAGAAATAGTAGAACAGAATTATTTTAAATAATTAAATAGAATTGTTAAATTGTCATGCAGCAACAATTGTCCCACGGTGAGTTGGCCATGGTGAGTTGGCTGTGCTGAGTTGGCCGTGGTGAGCTGTCCCATTCTGGTGTGATACAAAGGCACATGGAGAGTGCTGATCCATAGGGTCAGACATAATTGAATGGCTGACGACAACAACCAGTTAATATCAGTGGGTGGGAATAAGATGAGCATTGAGAAATAATTGTATATTCAAAGACCCAAGGATGCATGCAAATAGTGAATTTTTTTGAGTATTTGCTTAGAAAAATGTTATGATGGATGTAAATACGTATATGATTTAAACATGAGGCTCTGTATACACAGAAAACGAATACAAGTTTAAATCAATAAAAATCACATTTGATTTGATTGTCTTTGACAAAAAAATTGAAAGAATTAGTGAAAATTAGAAGGATGATGAGTGGCGGCAAATGTAGAAGAAATCCTGTTTTGGTGATGTCAAGGGAGTAGATCTTTGGAAATATGGTCGTGGAAGAAAAAAAAAGTGAAAGATATAAGAATGAAAAGACAATGACTGCAAGGAAAGGATGTTGGAGTCCTGTATGAAAAAGAATGGTTTCTCAACAAAACAAATGAAAATGAATATAAATTTTTAAAAAAACACTGGATGTTGCCTGAAATAAATTATATGAGCAATTAGGTTAATGAAAAATGAAGTTTGGTGAAATGAATATGTGAGAGAAGCTGTGAATGAGAAAAACACATATAAATGAATATGGGGAAAAAGACTATATGACACATGTAACACAATAAAATACATTTTTGCAAAGAAGTTTAAAAAAGAGAAAGGAATGGTTAAACAGCAAGAAAGTGCAGGACAATTTTGATGAAAATAAAAGATGTTTTAGAGGTTACTAAAAAAAGAGTGAACAGAATAAAAAAAGGAAAGTGATGAATTGATTTCAGATTAATGAGAATGCTAGGGATATTCTGAAGACTGGAATTGAAAAGAGGCTATACATTAGTATTCAAGGAAAAAATAATGAACAAGAAGTCATAAATGACGTGGAAAAAATGGAAGATGGTAAGGAGGGTCTCTTAGAAGGTATAATTAAAGAAATCTTAAAATATGGAGTTGGCTTGTATGTGGAGTAAGATTGTATGTCTAAAAACAGCATCTGTGCTTAACAACAGAAAGAATGCTATTGTTTTTCTCCTATTCATGGAGATGGGTAGCCAAAGTGAATTCAAAAACTACAGTGGGATTTCTTTGCTAAGTTGCCTGGTAAAGTGTTTGGCAGAACTGGTTGAGAAGATACAAAAGCAACAATAAGCAAAATTTGAGGAATGCAGGGCAGATTTATGCCATTCAGGGTGTGTGGTGTCTGTGTATGTACATCAGATTCTTTTCTCTTTAGTGGGTCATGGAAAAATTATGATATTAGCAGTAAAGTGTGGAGTATGCCTGTTGATTTAGAAAAAGGTATATGATAAAGGGAATAGGCTTGAATTAAAGAATCTTTTGCAACTGTGGAGTTGCAGTAGCGACATGCCATAAGAGCAATATGTAATGGAAGTATGAGAATAAATTGAATATTTAGTGAATGGTTCCACAGGGAATAAGGATCAAGATGAAGGTGTATGGTGTATGATGGATGTATGGTTGTTTAATGTACTTATAGGTGAAGATATAAAAATGGTTGTGGTGGCATCAGAGCTAGGTGGGTTGAGGATATGAATGTAGGCATACTTTTGTATGCTGAACCTGATTTCCAGGGAAAGTTGGATAAACTGTATGATGCAATGTGGATTATGAACCTGAAAAATAATATACCAAAGACCAAGGTACAGTAATGTGTTTCAAAGGAAAAACTGAGTGAACATTTAAATGCAGGGTGAATGGGGCACTTAGGGCACTTGTCTGTGGTAAGGGATTTGGTCAATAATGAAGGGTGCTGAATGACTGAGGATCAAATACAACTACGAGTGACCAATATGAAAGGGAAAAAAGTGGAGGATTGAATCACAAAATAAATATATGAAGAAGGAGTGAATGGAAGGAAGAAGGAGGAAGAAGACGACTAAGAAAGTCATGGTTGGAACAAGTTGATGAATTCCTCAACAACAAAAAATGAGGTAAGAAAATGAAAGAATAACAGGCAATGTGTAAAACAGAGTACAGGAATGTTGAAAGCAAGGATGGTCTGCAAGAAAGAAAATAGGAGGTGAGATAGTCAATGGTATCCATGTAAACTAATGTCACTTGTATTTCCTCTCCACTTATATCTGTAATGTCTTTGATTTATAGAATAGAATAGAATAGAATAGAATAGAATAGAATAGAATAGAATAGAATAGAATAGAATAGAATAGAATTTTTTATTGGCCACACAAGGAATTTGTCTTGGTGCATATGCTCTCAGTGTACATAACAGATACCTTCATCAAGGTACAACACTTACAACACTTAATGATAGTCATAGGGTACAAATTTAACACTTAGTGATACATTTAATGATAGTCATAGGTTACAATTAAGCAATCAGGAAAAAATCAATTACAATATAAATCGTAAGGACACAAGCAACAAAGTTACAGTCATACAGTCATAAATGACGTGGAAAAAATGGAAGATGGTAAGGAGGGTCTCTTAGAAAGTATAATTAAAGAAATCTTAAAATCTGGAGTTGGCTTGTATGTGGAGTAAGATTGTATGTCTAAAAACAGCATCTGTGCTTAACAACAGGAAGAATGCTATTGTTTTTCTCCTATTCATGGAGATGGGTAGCCAAAGTGAATTCAAAAACTACAGAGGGATTTCTTTGCTAAGTTGCCTGGTAAAGTGTTTGGCAGAACTGGTTGAGAAGATACAAAAGCAACAATAAGCAAAATTTGAGGAATGCAGGGCAGATTTATGCCATTCAGGGTGTGTGGTGTCTGTGTATGTACATCAGATTCTTTTCTCTTTAGTGGGTCATGGAAAAATTATGATATTAGCAGTAAAGTGTGGAGTATGCCTGTTGATTTAGAAAAAGGTATATGATAAAGGGAATAGGCTTGAATTAAAGAATCTTTTGCAACTGTGGAGTTGCAGTAGCAACATGCCATAAGAGCAATATATAATGGAAGTATGAGAATAAATTGAATATTTAGTGAATGGTTCCACAGGGAATAAGGATCAAGATGAAGGTGTATGGTGTATGATGGATGTATGGTTGTTTAATGTACTTATAGGTGAAGGTATAAAAATGGTTGTGGTGGCATCAGAGCTAGGTGGGTTGAGGATATGAATGTAGGCATACTTTTGTATGCTGAACCTGATTTCCAGGGAAAGTTGGATAAACTATATGATGCAATGTGGATTATGAATCTGAAAAATAATATACCAAAGACCAAGGTACAGTAATGTGTTTCAAAGGAAAAACTGAGTGAACATTTAAATGCAGGGTGAATGGGGCACTTAGGGCACTTGTCTGTGCTAAGGGATTTGGTCAATAATGAAGGGTGCTGAATGACTGAGGATCAAATACAACTACGAGTGACCAATATGAAAGGGAAAAAAGTGGAGGATTGAATCACAAAATAAATATATGAAGAAGGAGTGAATGGAAGGAAGAAGGAGGAAGAAGACGACTAAGAAAGTCATGGTTGGAACAAGTTGATGAATTCCTCAACAACAAAAAAGGAGGTAAGAAAATGAAAGAATAACAGGCAATGTGTAAAACAGAGTACAGGAATGTTGAAAGCAAGGATGGTCTGCAAGAAAGAAAATAGGAGGTGGGATAGTCAATGGTATCCATGTAAACTAATGTCACTTGTATTTCCTCTCCACTTATATCTGTAATGTCTTTGATTTATAGAATAGAATAGAATAGAATAGAATAGAATAGAATAGAATAGAATAGAATAGAATAGAATTTTTTATTGGCCACACAAGGAATTTGTCTTCGTGCATATGCTCCCAGTGTACATAAAAGATACCTTCATCAAGGTACAACACTTACAACACTTAATGATAGTCATAGGGTACAAATTTAACACTTAGTGATACAACATTTAATGATAGTCATAGGTTACAATTAAGCAATCAGGAAAAAATCAATTACAATATAAATCGTAAGGATACAAGCAACAAAGTTACAGTCATACAGTCATAAGTGGAAGGAGATGAGTGATGGGAACGATGAGAAGATTAATAGTAGTGCAGATTTAGTAAATAGTTTGACAGTGTTGAGGGAATTATTTGTTTAGCAGAGTGATAGTGTTCAGGAAAAAACTGTTCTTGTGTCTAATTGTTCTGATGTGCAATTCTCTATAGCATCGTTTTGAGGGTAGGAGTTGAAACAGTTTATGTCCAGGATGTGAAGTATCTGTAAGTATTTTCACAGCCCTCTTTTTGATCCGTGCAGTATACAGGTCCTCAACAGAAGGCAGATTGGTAGCAATTGTTTTTTCTGCAGTTCTAATTATCCTCTGAAGTCTGTGTCCGTCTTGTTGGGTTGCAGAACCAAACCAGACAGTTATAGAGGTGCAGATGACAGACTCAGTAATTCCTGTGTAGAACTAGATCAACAGCTGCTTGAGCAGTTTGAGCTTTCTGAGTTGGCGCAGAAAGAACATTCTTGTTGTGCTTTTTTGATGACATTTTTGATGTTAGCTGTCCATTTTAGATCTTGCAATATGGTAGAACCTAGAAATTTGAAGGTTTCTACTGTTGATACTGTGTTGTCTAGTATTGTGAGAGGTGGAAGTATGGAAGGGTTTCTCTTAAAGTCCACCACCATTTCTACAGTTTTTAGTGTGTTCAGTTCCAGATTGTTCTGGTTGCACCACGAGGCTAGCTGTTCAATCTCCCCTCTATATGCGGATTCGTCATTGTCTTGAATGAGACTGATCACTGTTGTGTCATCTGCGAACTTCAGTAGTTTAACAGGTGGATTGTTAGAGATGCAGTCATTGGTATACAGAGAGAAGAATAGAATATAGAATAGAATAGAATAGAATTTTATTGGCCAAGTGTGATTGGACACACAAGGAATTTGTCTTGGTGCATATGCTCTCAATGTACATAAAAGTAAAGATACGTTGATGAACGTACAACATTTACAACACAATTGATGGTCAATATATCAATATAAATCATAAGGATTGCCATCAACAAGTTATAGTCATACAGTCATAAGTGGAAAGAGATTGGTGATGGGAACTCTGAGACGATTAATAGTAGTGCAGATTCAGTAAATAGTCTAACAGTGTTGATGGAATTATTTGTTTAGCAGAGTGATGGCCTTCAGGAAAAAACTGTTCTTGTGTCTAGTTGTTCTGGTGTGCAGTGCTCTATAGCATCGTTTTGAGGGTAGGAGTTGAAACAGTTTATGTCCAGGATGTGAGGGATCTGCAAATATTTTCACGGCCCTCTTCTTGATTCGTGCAGTATACAGGTCCTCAATGGAAGGCAGGTTGGTAGCAATTATTTTTTCTGCAGTTCTAATTATCCTCTGAAGTCTGTGTTTTTCTTGTTGGGTTGCAGAACCGAACCAGACAGTTATAGAGGTGCAAATGACAGACTCAATAATTCCTCTGTAGAACTGGATCAGCAGCTCCTTGGGCAGTTTGAGCTTACTGAGTTGGCGCAGAAAGAACATTCTTTGTTGTCCTTTTTTAATGATGTTTTTGATGTTAGCTGTCCATTTGAGATCTTGCGATATGATAGAACCCAGAAATTTGAAGGTTTCTACTGTTGATACTGTGTTGTCAAGTATTGTGAGAGGTGGAAGTATGGAAGGGTTTCTCCTAAAGTCTACCACCATTTCTACGGTTTTGAGTGTGTTCAGTTCCAGATTGTTTTGGTTGCACCACGAGGCTAGTCGTTCAACCTCTCGTCTATATGTGGATTCGTCATTGTCTCGAATGAGACCAATCACTGTTGTGTCATCTGCGAACTTCAGTAGCTTAACACATGGATCATTGGAGATGCAGTCATTGGTATACAGAGAGAAGTGGGGAGAGCACACAGCCTTGGGGGGCCCCTGTGCTAATTGTACAGGTATTTGATGTGATCTTGCTTAGCTTCACCTGCTGCTTCCTGTTTGTTAGGAAGCTTGTGATCCACTTACAAGTCTGTTCCAGTACCTGTAGCTGGTTTAGCTTAGTTAGAAGAATGTCTGGAATGTTGGTATTGAATGCTGAACTAAAGTCTACAAAAAGGACCCTTGCATAGGTCTTTGGAGACTCAAGATGTTGTAGGATGTAGTGCAGAGCAAAGAGAAGTGGGGAGACCACACAGCCTTGGGGTGGGGGCTGTGCTAATTGTACAGGTATCTGATGTGATTCTGCTTAGCTTCCCTGCTGTTTCTTGTTTGTTAGGAACCTGTTTGTTTCCTGTTTGTTATCATTTCTTCCTTCTTTTTGATGCTCTACAAAAACATTACTTACCTTGAAAGGGAATGAGGAGTAGATATGTAAGTGACGTTCATATGTATTTCATACATGTCAGCCTCTGATGATGATCCAAAAATACTAGTTCCAATTTTATTTTGAAATATTAGCAGAATATTGTAAGTCTGAAAGTACATCCCCCCCTCCCCCTTATAATCAAAGAAATAAGAAAGAATCCCTTCTGAGATATTTTTCATACCTGATCACTTCTGTGGACTCAGCTGCTGCTTATCTGACCGTTGTCCAGTCTGTGGCTCTTCCTCCTGTTTCTTAAGGTCATCCCCACATACTATTACACCATGCTTCAAAACAAAAACGATTAATGCCTATGTTTTAAAAAAGCATCTCTCACCTCTTTATTTGTATCTATCTAAACTTATTTTATATAATTATATATTTTATCCACCTCTCACAATACTAGACAACACACTATTAACAATAGAGACCTTTAAATTTCTAGGTTCTACCATATCGCAAGATCTAAAATGGACAGCTAACATCAAAAATGTCATCAAAAAAGCACAACAAAGAATGTTCTTTCTGTGCCAACTCAGAAAGCTCAAACTGCCCAAGGAGCTGCTGATCCAATTCTACAGAGGAATTATTCAGTCTGTCATCTACACCTCTATTACTGTCTGGTTTGGTTCTGCAGCCCAACAAGAAAGAAAGACACAGACTTCAGAGGATAATCAGAACTGCAGAAAAAACAATTGCTACCAACCTGCCTTCCATTGAGGACCTGTATACTGCACAAGTCAAAAAGAGGGCTGTGAAAATATTTACAGACCCCTCACATCCTGGACATAAATTGTTTCAACTCCTACCCTCAAAATGATGCTATATACCATTGCACACACAAGAACAGTTTTTCCCCGAACGCCATCACTCTGCTAAACAAATAATTCCCTCAACACTGTCAAACTATTTACTAAATCTGCATTACTATTAATGTTCTCATCGTTCCCATCACCCATCTCCTTCCACTTATGACTGTATGACTGTAATTCTGTTGCTTGTATCCTTACGATTTATATTGATATTGATTATTTCCTGATTGCTTATTTGTACCCTATGACTATCATTAACTGTTGTACCTTATGATTCTTGATGAAGGTATCTTTTCTTTTATGTACACTGAGAGCATATGCACCAAGACAAATTCCTTGTGTGTCCAATCACACTTAGCCAATAAAAAAATCTATTCTATTCTATTCTATTCTATTCTATTCTATTCTATTCTATTCTATTCTATTCTATTCTATTCTATTTAATAATAGTGAATTCATCTGAGTGTTGATTCTAGTGTTATTGAGCAGCATCTCTAAGATACAAGACAAATAATTAAAAAAAACAAAACCTCTTAACAACGTATTCCCTCTCAAAGTAAATAGGTTTCTGTCTAACTGCTGAAGAGGAGGAAAAACAAGTGAGAAGGGGAATAGGTTTTTATGGCTCGATCCAAATGAGAGAAATCTACTCACTCATTAAGCAGTAGCAAGGACTTGGTAGAATGCTTTTATGAAACTGAGATTATATTGGCTGCTTGAATTCCACCCTATAAACTATGACCTTTCCTTCCAAATGAAGAAAATATTAATCCCCAAAATCATGGCAAAGACATCCTAGACTGAGACCATAAGCAAGATGCTCTGATCATATGTGAGAGAGATTCCGCCTTTTTAGTAGAGATGGTTTCAGGAGCTGCCATTGGTGTGTGTGTGTGGGTGATTGGCTGGTTGGTTTTTCCTGAAACAGTTGGAGAGTTTGAATGGGACAAAGCAAAGGTGGATGAGCAGAAGCTGGCATTTAGAACAGTCTTTGTTTGCTTTCTGTCATGAAAGAGCAAAAGAAGGGAAGAGGGGGATTCAGATGGCTAACCTGCAGCAGCTGACATTTTTATTGTTGTTTAATTAAATGTCCTCCCCCATCTAGTGAGCTGCAGCAGCAGGCCTCTCTCTCTCTTCATCCCTGCCCCCAAGCCTGCTCTGTTGTCTCCTCTTGAAACCTCATTAAGATACAGGACCACAATTACACTTGGAATCCAGGGTCACCTCTCCTAGTTCCACTCGGTTGCTTGATCTGTTTTGTATGAGTGAAGACCAGCCTTGAGTAATGCAATATATATCACATTCTCATCAGATTATCTGGACAAAGGGCAAATCGTTGAGAAATTCAATATGGATCTTTTGCTCAGCATGCAGTAGGCAAAGGAGAAGGTTTTCGTTCATCCTGGGCAAAGGACAGATGCAGTTTTTTTCGGGCATCAAGGCACGGGGCCTGTTACTGTAGTTGTGAGAGCAGCTTTAGACTACAGTGATAATTAAGATTTAATGACAAAACCGAAGACCATGACAGAGGTGAATGGGAACATGGTATAAGTGACTACATTCTTTTTTCGGAGAAATCCCAGGTGGCCCTGCTGAAAAATTAATTAGTCACCCGAAGTGCTTTTTCCTGTGGCAAACGCAGAGGTGACCAACTGACCTAATAGACAAGTTGAAGTCGTACTGCTGTGCAAGGTAATTCAATAGCAAAAGGTAAGGTATGAATAGCCTTGGATTTACAATATCCATCGATGGATATTTGTGCACTTTCCCAAGCTGGCTGAGAATCCATTAAGAGCTGTGGTGGTGCAGTGGTTAGAAAGCAGTACTGCAGGCTACTTCTGCTGACTTCCACTTGCCAGCAGATCAGCAGTTCAAATCTCACTGGCTCAAGGTTGATTCAACCTTCCATATTTCTGAAGTTGGCAAAATAAAGACTCAGGTTGTTGGGAGCAATATGCTGACTTTGTAAACCCCTTAGAGAGGGCTGTAAACCACTGTGAAGTGGTATATGTGTCTAAGTGCTATTGCTATTTCCTGAGAGAACCAAACTGGAGAAGGTTATGTTACACAATGCAAGGACAAGACCCATAGTATTCATTCTAGGCTGATCTCTTCTACTCCTCTGTTTCTATTCCAACGACTGCTCCCTCAATGAACCCCCACATCTCGTGAGTGATGCATTCTACTCTTAGTATGATTTGTGAACATGCCCCGAAATGATCTTTCTCCCTGCAGTTCCCAAGGTCATCTCAGGGCATCAACATTGTCTCACTTCATTATTACAAGAACCTAGTGAGAAAGGCAGCTGTACAATCAAGGAAGGCTAGTGAATGTTAGGGCTAGGTTTGCTGTTTCTGTCGAACTGTCAGAGGCACAAATGAAATGTTCCATTTCGGAAGCTTAAGTAAAAAGGAAATGGTCGACAATGAATGAAAGTGACATTTGATTCATTCTTAGGGTATTTTGACAATTCATCACACGGTGGGTTTCCATTACACTTGCTTCCTCCTTGATTGACAGATACCGTATTCATCTTAAAATTTACTTGGTATTGAAAGGGATATTTGAGCTTGTCATACCAAAAAAGATTCACTGGTTCTGTTTCTCACAGTGAGCTTTCTTTTCCTTTCCTTTCCTTTCTCTTCTTTAAATGCAGGTTTATGTGAGCTGTTTGATTCCTAGCATTTCACTTACCATATTTTGATTGTCTTTAAAGGAACAATACACTTTAACTCTTTAGATTAAAAAACAGAGATGGAATCCAGTTGTTATGGCAACTCAAGTTCTAAAAATATTATAAAGAAAAGACCACCTTTAAGATTGCAAGAAGTTGTTATGGTAACTTGCATTTTTAAAGTAACTGGGTTAAACCACAGTTTTTATTCACAGCTTTGCATAAACAAATTCTGATTAAAATATCAGGTTTAATTTAATCAGTTAATTAATGTCACTAAATGTCATTTATCTTATAACTCATTCATATTCAGTGCAAAATTACCCAACTTCTGAGCCCAGCGGTGTTGTCATCAGCTGGTATTTTGGAAAAGGAGGATAGATTTGCTCTCGCTCCTCTTGCCCTCATGCTGACTTTTCAATGTTTCTTTATTTTTCATGTGCCTTAGTGCCTCACTTAAATATGGAAGAGCTCCACGAATAATGCTTCTACAATGCAATGCTAGTGATGTAGTTACACATATGGAGAAGCAACATATGTTCACCATTTGCAAAATGAAACAGTTCTACCACACCCACCCGGCTCTTTGAGTGGGATGCTCACAGATGTGTGGAATTTGAATTAGCAAGTGTGTCCTTCACACAGGCCTAGCTGAAAATCTAGGTTTTCCAAACACTTAACCCAGGGGTGAAATCCAACAGGTTCTGACAGGTTCTGGAGAACCGGTAGCAAAAAATTTGAGTAGTTCAGAGAACCAGCAAATACCACCTCTGGCTGGCCCCAGAGTGGGGTGGGAATGGATATTTTGCAATATCCTTCCCCCAGGAGTGGGGAGGGAATGGGGATTTTGCAGTATCCTTCCCCTAGAGTGGGATGGGAATGGAGATTTTGCAGTATCCTTCCACTGCCATGCCCAAGCCACACCACACCCACAAAAAATTGGATTTCACCACTGACTTAACCCCTTTGTCAGGAGTTGATTTCCTTAATAAGCAGCTTATAGGCACAACTCAGCAAGATCAGTTTCTACTGCAGACAAGAACAAAGCCAACTGGAAGGTGTTATCTGCTGTATACAAAAAAAATTAAGGCCTACATATTTTATTTAATTTATTTATTTATTATTTTATTTTATTAAATTTCTATACCGCCCTTCTCCCGAAGGACTCAGGGCGGTGTACAGCCAAAATAAAACACAAAATATATACAATTAAAAGAATTTAAAATGAACTATTACTATGCGGCCGATAATTAAAACATTTAAGAATTTAAAATATTATTAAAACCCCAATTTAAAAACAACTATTTATGCCAGTCCTGCTTGAATGAATAAATATGTTTTAAGCTCACGACGAAAGGTCCGAAGATCAGACACTTGACGAAAGCCAGGGGGGAGTTCGTTCCAGAGTGTTGGTGCTCCCACAGAGAAGGCCCTAATCCTGGGGGCCGCCAGCCGACATTGTATAGGTCTGTTTCAAGATTTAAGTTCTAGGCTTTTTCTTTCCATTTTTTCTGAGTCAATTGGAATGTAGCAGCTCCTTTGCTGGTTCTGGGAGACACCAGTGTTGAAGCTCTAATAGTTTTCTCTAACTTGCACATTCCTACCTAGCTTACATGTCCCTATCATGCCAGTTTCATGGTTTGTACCAGCTACATCCCTCACCCTGTTCTGGAGGGACTCCCAAACTTTCAGAGCCGAAGTTCATGAGCATGAAATAGGGCAGGAGGAATCTTTCCCTTTGGCTCTGAAGTGTCATGTTTATGCCCATTTTACATAATTATGGAGCCAGCTTTTTGGGACTTTTAATAGTAATTTCAGTAGCAGCAACATTTTAAGCCTTGGAATTCTTACATCTTATCTGTTTCCTATATGGGCAATAATCAAGAAAAATAATTTCCTCACGAAAGAAGAATGCATTCATTCATGATATTTCATGCAGTATAGTTACCTTCTAGAGACAGATTTTATAACCTGATATTTTCAAACCTGTTAACAACAGACAAGAGCAAATCAGTCAAAGGAAATGCATAAATACAAATATTAGTTTTTCCATTTATAAAACTTTTTTTTGAGGGGACTAGACTCTCATACTTAATGGGATCTAAGCCCTTGTGGAGAATGTAGTAGCCTTTCCTTGTTGAGATCCTTAGGAACATTTTTATTTTGAAGCTGGTATTTTGTGCAGGGAAAAAAGTCTGCCATTGGTGTAGAAAGTTGTGCATGTGTGTGTGTGTTTTGCTATCAGAAATGATAGGGTAGTGACTCTTGAAGCCATTATCTTAATTTAAGAGTGTTGTATGCTCATTTTTTTTGTTTTTGTTTTTCCACCTGGCTGAACTGAATTAAGGAGTTTTATAGTGAAATATTTATGCTTTTTAAAAAGTACTAAATATAAATATTTAGAACGTGATTTTAAACTGGTTTTAGTATGAGCATCTGCATAATCATATGCAAACGTTTGGTATATAACCGGAGAACATTGATCAACTAAACCAAAATACCACCCAGTATAATTTAAAATGGAGGTCCATATTTTGGTTTTACTATCCATGTCTAATCTGTATTCTTGCAAGATAACCACATGAGAATTTTCCCATTTATATCATTTGCAACCAGCTCTAAAGTTATGAAACTAGCCTGAAAGGGAAGAAGTACAACATGGACTGGATTTAAAGAATATGATTCCAGAAAGCCTTGATGTTCTACATATAGAATCTATGTCTTCTTTGACCATTGGGCAGATCAAATTCCATGGAGACACTTCTTAGAAAGAATAGATTATTATTTGTTAACTTCCGCTTAAGCTGAAGTTGTCTTCAGCTTTGTAATAAGGGGGAATGTGGATGCTGAGAAGAATCAGGGAGTATTACACCCGACAAACACTTAGTAGTAATGATTTCCCTTGATTTCACCAACTAAGTAGCCCTACTGCAGAGCTGCCAGAACTATAGTGGGAAGCAACAGCTGGAGAAAAGCAGGAAAGCGAGAAAGTACTCAGCTGTAACTTCACTAATCTTTTTGGACGTCCCATTTATCATCTTCCTCAAGAAGGACAAGAAAGGGCGACAAGTCCTGCAAGAAAAAAAAAAGGGGGGGATGAACACTTTGGAAAATGCTTTCTTCCCTCTCTCTATTGCCAATTTGACATGGTGATACCAGAATATTGAATGAGAAGTTCAGTGCAAGACTGCTTTTCCCAGCCATCCTAATCAGTTTTCCATATAAATAAACTGGGAAGGTAGTACACAATTCACTGTTTTCTTAGAATATAGCCTGTAGGCCTGGAAGCCGGATAACTGAATGCGCAGACTTTTCTCAATTTTTGAATCTAAAATACATTTGAATATTTTGTGTGTCTTAATGGATGTCAGTTTGCAGTTTATTCATTTGCTGTTGGGCCAATTTGATATCCTGTGTCTTATTTTAGCATATGACTGAGATGCCTATATTGATTTCCTTTTTGACTTCATTTATATATTCCTTTTCATTCACTGCTAAACATATGTTTATTCATCTAATGCAGGGGTCTCCAACCTTGGCAACTTTAAGCCTGGAGGACTTCAACCCCCAAAATACCCCGAATTCTGGGAGTTGAAGTCCTCCAGGCTTAAAGTTGCCAAGATTGGGGACCCCTGATCTAAGGGATTGGGGAATAATGGCATAGAATTAATTATGAAACCCAAACAGTGAAAAAACCAGCTAGATACAAAATAAATGTAGAAGAAAGGATTTCAGCAGGTGTCACCAATAGGTCAATGGCACCTGCTGACATCCTCTATTTAGCACTTCTGTGATTCAAGGTGCAGGAACTCTGTTCTATTCTTCATCAGGCCCCCTAAGTCCAGAGCGAAGGCTTCTAGGTTTCAGTTCCTATCGATGAATGCAAGATTTATAGCACTTTCCAAGTTAGCTTATGCTTGCTTACCTCAAAGTAAATCTCAATTTGCTCAATAGAATTTACTCCCTTGAAAGTAAATACATTTTTGATTGCAGTGTTTGAAAATCTCCTTTCATTACGAATCAATAAGCAGAGGAAAGGCTCTCCCACAACAAATAAGAAATTCTATGTTGATTTTTTAGGAAAAAAAAAGCAGTACATTCTCAGCCATCTCACAGTTATCAACTTCCATTCCACAAATGCTCTGAATGCTTTTTTTTTTTCCCCTGGCCCCTTTAGCTTGAGTGTGTTATCTTTCTTAATTCTCACATGGGGTATTTTCCAAAAGCTGCAAAGAAGATTCCAGGCATCAGAGAAACAACATTAATGATTTGTTTTCATTGATGGAACACTTGCTCAATCCTGGAGTATTTGAAATCCATTAGGGCTTGTGTCTGTATGTGTGTATGCGTGCGCGCACACGAACATGCATGCACAGACACACAGTCATCTCTCAGCTACTCATTTTCTTCTGATTTAAAGTGATTACGATCATGCTCCCATCCCATCCCATCCTGCCTGGGCACAGCAATGGTCCATAGAAATGACCTTGGAGACAGGAGGGAGAGCTGCAAATGGGACATTGGCCTGTAAAAGATGTAGCCACCCACAGAAGGGGTGTGCTTCAGAAAGAGCCCTCCTACTTTTCCAGAGAGTAAAAGGAAAGGGGAGGGGAAGAAATACTTTGAGTTCTGCAAGATTCTTTTAACAAAACCTTACAATAAAAGATAAGGGTGATGCTCATAGTGTGCTGCTTATCTGGACTAACTTGCTGGGCTAACACTTACCCAGGCAAAGCGTAAAGCAGAGCTCAGAGATAGCTTTGGCAGTGCTCTTGCTCTGTCTAAGAGGGCACCCAAATTCATGTAGCATTTTATGAGCTGAGCTATTCCAAAGGTTGAGAGCTTCTGACTTTGGGCTTACTGCTAGAATGTTGTACAATCTGTTAAAAACTCCAGAGCTACAAGCAAAATACATGGCAAAAATGGATGCCTGCATCACAGCAGCACAATCAGTACCTGGCCTCATTGGGCTCTAGAAGTCTCAAAAGGATTGCCATAAACAACTGTTGTGTTAGTGTTGTGTGTCCTTTTTGTGTACCTAAGAAGATTTCTAATGTATTTCCCAGAACGTTTGGGCATCAATGGTATAGAATGAAAGGTTCTCTGCTTGTGACTATAGACCAGGGGTCTCCAACCTTGGCAACTTTAAGACTTGTGGACTTCAACTCCCAGAATTCCTCAGCCAGCTTTGTTGGCTGAGGAACTCTGGGAGTTGAAGTCCACAAGTCTTAAAGTTGCCAAGGTTGGAGACCCCTGCTATAGATAGTCCTTATTTGACAGTTATAGTTGGGACCGACAACTTGGTTGTTGAACAAAGCTATTGGTAAGTGAAACTGTGACTGTGTTTACAATCTTACTTCACCTTTGCTTTACTTTACAGATATGTGAAGGCTGTAAATTCAAGGATTAGTTGTAAATTTACTTTTCATCACAATAGTAAATGCAAACAATTGTCACATGATTACTAAATGAGGACTACTTGTAACACTGTAGTGTAGAGCATTCGATAAGCAATTTAGTTAAAACTCACCACAATTGACGGGAGTTCAAAGTTGGAAACATCTGAAAGTCATGGTTTTTGACACCATGTAGCGACTGGGGTGTTCAGCCAGCCACGGACATATACAGATGTTTGTTCTGCTTTAAAAAAAATTTTTTTACCAATTTAACCATGGACTAGTTCTTTCCGTTTACTTGATCAATCTCACTGGGCATCTATGAACATTAAATTGAATTCACATAAAAAAGCATGAAAAGGAACAAATAATGCATAAATAACACTTTCACAGTCTGAAGACAGCATACGATTTTATTATTAGTGTAATTGGTACTTGCTCTGGAAATTGCTTGGTACAGAAGTGTCATCTATGGGTGAATTCAGGCTGGCTACCAGATTGTGCAATTATTTGTTGTTTACAAATGTTATATAAACAGTGCTCACTGCTATGGGTGGGATTTTCAATCCACGATGCTCAAGAGATTGATTCTTTTCTATTTACAAGGTATACTGAGCTGGTGTATTGAGCAAAAAACTTTAAAAGTTAATTAAACTGTTTAGTGTATTTACAGTAGCTAACCAGGAGTGAAAAAAGAAGGTTGCCCTTTAAAAAGAGAGTGCCTTTGATATAGTATATCCATTTGTTATAAAGCATAAGAGGATTTGGGAAAAATCGGAATTAAGGTAAAACATTTTTCTCCAGCCTTAGTTAAGTTAAAGCACAAAATAACCTAACCTGGAGGTCCTTCATTCCTTTACCTATGAAGGAATCAGTAGTGGGCTTCAATTTCGGCTACTACCGGTTTGCTTTCTGCATGCGCAGAGACATCTGGGCGGGTGGGCGGAGCCTCCCACCACCACCACATCACTTCGCCTGATTCGAAGTGAACCGGTAGCAACCTACCACTGTAAGGAATATACATCATAGAGAAAAGACTGCAATCAAAGAGATAAACAACGCTCTTTTTTGAAGAGAAAATTTAATGTCAAACATCTTTAAATATTATAAAGTGGTGAGGTGGCCTAGAGGTGGAACTCTCGCCTCACAATCAGGAGGCTGTGAGTTCGATCCTAAGTAGAGGCAGATATTTCTCTCTCTGGGCACACTGAGAATATATTTGCTGAAAAGAACTGCACATTAGCGACAGGAAGGGCATCTGGCCAGTAAATACTCAGCTCCATTCAGTTGCCCAGACTCCACCCTGCAAGGAGTCATTTAAATATTATGGAGTCATTTACATATTATAAAGTAATAAAAGATAAGGTTGCTATAAGTAGAACTTTATCACCAAAGAATGTTATTTGCCATTTTCTATTTTCTCCAAGACGTGTGCAAAGAACACAACTAGCATGTGGCTGCAATAACAATCCACATGTTGTTGACATGAATTGTTGCATGAATATTATCAGGATTTATCACTGGGGAACTGGTGTGGTCAAGGGCCTCATTGACTTGAAGTAATTACTCTGTTGCTGTTACAGCCTCCCCCCAGCAACTTTTTTGGCTCCTTGGTGTCCTTTTTGTCTTATCCAAAGCCTGAAACTGGAAGGGAAATGGCAGTTAACCGTGTGGGTTATATAGCAGACAAGGCAAAACTCCTAGATTGACAGGTATGAACAAAGGTAGAGACCAGGTTTCTAGAGATAGGAGTCTGCGGTCAGAGGAGGTCTCCTAAAAGGGGAAAGTGCCTCTTCAATAGGTAAAAGCCCAACACACATTTCTTCTTTTAGGGTGCCAATTTCAACTGGTAATGGTTTTAATTGTTCTTCTTCTGCATCCAATATAAATGAGAGAAATAATGATGTGACTGACATTTGGCTGTGGTGCTAACAGCCAGTGTCTTTTTTCCAGACGTTCAGACAGCAGATCCGTATGCCAAAAAAAAAAAGAAGAAGCAGGAAAGGTGCAAGGTGACTCTGACTTTTTGCTTTTGGAGCAAAAATGGCCTGAGTAGTCGCAGTGACTTAGCCTTTATTGCAGGAAGGCCAGGATCTGGCAGCACAGAGATGGATGTGTGCTATCTATCAAGAAGCAGGCAAGCAGAGCGGGAACACAGTTTGACTTCCAGTACCCAGCTGGAAACCACTGCGTTCATCAGCCTTGCAATTTCAATGTTCACCAGGTGTAAGAAATGAATATCATTACTTTGTCTCCATCCCTGCAAGTGCAAAATGACAAAAGGGAGACACCATTACAGCCTGACTCACAGATCTGTGGCCTGTGGGAGACATAAAAGTACCCACAGGATAAAGTGTGCTGACCCAGGGGAACACACCTATTATTGACCATTCTGCCCTGCTGCAGCATTAAAGCTACTTAAGCGAGTTACTTCACCGTATCTGCTGAGCCAGGAGGAAATAGCTGGGGGTAGGGAGAAGGTTTTTCTGAAACCTCGGCAGATATGTTACTTCATCTGTCTTTATTGTCACTATTAAAAGTGAAGGTATACAAAATGCTGCATCGGTGTGTATATTTTTATGTATTGATTTTAACTTAGTTCAACTAAGCTTCTATGCCACTCAAATCATGCCTGGCTCTGAGTAGTTTATGACTTCAAAACCTTGTGAGACACAACTGTATCCCATACGTACTTTCAATGGAGACAGAAACAGACTCTTGGAGCCCAGTGGCCTGTGAAGCAGCCAGGTTTGGATGGCTTTATAAAAACTAACTTTGTTGAGGGTTACCTAGTATAAGGAGAAGAGAGACAGCAAGAGAGAAGGCCACATCTAGGTTCCAAAAATGACATGTCCTAAAGGTAGCACTAATGTTCCCTTGATTGTATCCAATTTCGTATAGTTATTACATACTTATGCTTATATATATATATGCTTATATATCGTACAGTTATTTCGTGCTTATGCTTATATATACCGTTGTGACAAATAAATAAAATAAAATAAATAAATGTCAAAGGATAGGCTGAAACCTCAGGGAGATGGCTGCTGCCAGATATGTAAGTTCTAAACCAGGGCTGTCAAATTCCCAGCCTGTGGCCGGATACATCACGTGCTGGCCACGCCCAGTTTAAGAAAAGGGGAAAAAGTCCCGATACATTATGTGACAACGCCGTGACATCAGTTGGATACCCGTTTTACACCATGGGGATGTTAAAGGTGATGACTAGCACTTTTAACTGCACCCAGAAAGTTCTGCTCTTCAATGTTATGCCTATCACAAATCCAAATTATATAAATAACATGTTCTCCTTATTGTGCACTTTACTTTTTTCCCCCTTATAGGTAAGATGAATGAAGATACAGCTAACAGTGGGCAGGCAGATTATTCCTCCCACTATGATAAGAGCAAGAAAAAGTAGAACTGAGGAGGTGCTGAGGAAATAATGGGCTTCTATACAACAACATATGACATGACTGATTTTTTTTCCTGGCTATTTCTTGATTCTTAACAGTTTGTAAATCATTACTTTTTGCTCTCTTACTCCAGGAGCCAGTCATTTTTTGCAGACCTTTCTTACTTCAGGGCAAAATAATAAAGGTCTGCATCTAAGAGTTTTCTAGTGCCCTTTAATTTCACTTTCCTGATGCTTATAATTGGTCTATGAATATATGCAGCAAGTACAGGAGTGGTAGCTCTGGGCTGCGTGTAATCACTTTCCCTATGCATTACTGTATCTAAATAGCCACACCACTGTTTATTCGTCTCCCTGCTTTGCCATCTAATTACAGGCACTTATTCAAAGGTTAAAGTGTGTAGCCAGAATGCTCGGAGTGGGGAGGGAAGTCAAGTGTAATGTCCCAGTGCTATTCTCTGTCAAGCCAAATACGGAAATCCTTTTAAAAGGCTATTTTCATTTAGGCCAATTTTTAAATGGAAATGTGCTGCCAACTAGAATCAGGCTACAGCAACACCTTTGAGTTCCTCCCAAGGGAAGGAAGTGCCTCTGCTACGTATCTCAAAGCATTTTGGGGGGACTTCAGCAAAGTATATGCTCAGCTCCTGAGGTGAAGATAAACAGTGGATGAAGCGCATGCTAGGAGAAGTGTGAACATAATATATTTTAGAATATTTATCTAATACAAGAAGATATTCAAGCAAGATGGGTGGTTTTTGTTGTTCCTCCACAGTCTCCCCAGGCCCAGGTAGGATGGAGCACACACAAAAGCTTTTGTGAGTCAAATTACAGCCTGCAATTGCTGCATTACATTTACAGGTAGTCCCTGACTTACAGCAGTTTGTTTAGTGACCGTTCAAAGTTACAACAGCAATGAAAAAAGTGACATCACCATTTTTCACACTTATGACCATTGCGGCATCCCCATGGTCATGTGATTTACATTCAGCTGCTTGACAGCTGCTTCGTATGTATGTGTCCCACGGTCATGTGATCATATTTTGTGACCTTCTGTCAAGCAAAGTCAATCGGGAAGCCAGATTCACTTAACAACCATGTTACTAACTTAACAACTGCAGTGATTCACTTAACAACTGTGGCAAGAAAAGTTGTAAAATGGGAAAAAACTCACTTAACTAATTTCTCACTTAGCAACATAAATTCTGGGCTCATTTGTGGTTGTAAATTGAGGACTATATTTCTGGCAATGAAATTTAAGCTGCGTGTTGGAAGTCATACTGACTTATTCCACAAAAAGGAATTATAAAATAGAAATAATAAAGCTTTAATTTAGGTGGCAAAACGCAATGAAAAATAAATAATGTAAGGAAAACAAGCATCTTTCTAAATTCACATGATAAATGAAAATGCAATGCTTAAAATTGCTTAATCTTGCATATTTTCAGAGGCCCCTCAAAATGTGAGACTCCAAGTTGTAAGGCTGCACAACTTATCTCTTGCTTAAAGATAACAGAGTGAGCCCCATTGGCACCCACACCTTAAGGAGAAAGGCCTGGTAACAAGAATCTGCAGTGCCTTTCCAGAAATAATTAACATTTTAAGGATTCCGTATTTGTCTGCATTTAATCAGTTGTTTCAAAAGCTTTAGAAAACACAAACACCTCACTTTCCTAATGCAGTTATTTAAACGCTATTTTTATGTAAAAATGTTTGTGGGCAGAGAGGAATTGAAGGATAGGCTTTCCTTGCAATTTCCTACCTCCAAACTCTTCTTCTGTATTTAATTGCTAAAAATAAAAAACTAAGTAGATCCCACTTCGCCATTTATCTGATCTTAAAAAGAAGAGAAAGCCTATTAGATCCCTGATGCTAACAGTCCCTTTATCCAGGTTTTGTTAAGTAATACGCTAAAGCCCTGGTGATCAATCTCTTATTTTCAATTATCGGGAATAAATTCCTCATAAAATATTTTAAACAAGCCTGGGTTTTTTTCTTGACGCTCTAAATTATTAATGCATTACTTTTCTTAAACTTGTCCTTAAAGCAATTTCTTGGTCAGGAAGACAAACCTAACAGCATCCGATAATGGAAAGATTCCCCAACAACGGCTGGCTGCCGAACGCTCGCACCCGCACCACGCGCACACCCATAGGAAAGCACGCGCGCGAACAAATACGAAAACGGAGAGCGCCCTCTAGAGGTGAAATCAGCTCATCACCACCGAGGGGAGAAAGGAAATCTGACTCGTTTGCAAGGAAATTTATTTGGTCCTTAGTTATGGCAAGGCATTGATCCTAAACCAAGGCACGTGTAACAGTCTCTACCACGAATGCGGGGCTTCCTACCATCTTCCCCCTTTCCAGCTGCTTCTTCAGCTTGATTTTAAAGTTTTACTGAGCTAAAGCGAAATATGTTGCAAAAATAGGTTACTACTGACAGATCAGAGGAGGAACGTAAGGTAAGTACACAGAGGTAAATATAACAAAAGCATCTGCAACAAAGAGCTGATGGAACATCCATCAGCAACAATCTTACTTTGAAACTGGAATGGTTAATGGGCCTATTTTTGTTGTACCCAACTCAAATGCAGGTGAAGGCTTGAGATCCCAGGGCTCATCATCACCTCTAATCAACTGCTTGAGGATGAGGGAATCTGAACTCTTCCCCACACCAGCACACAAACTGATTGGAGTGAAGGCTGCTGCCAAAGCCCCACTCCTGGAAGGACAACTAGCTTCTGATGGTCACAGCTGATGATAAGGTTGCCCCTGAGAGCGGACCTGCTCAGCCTGCCTACGTCCTGTCAAATTCAAACACACAGTTAAGAAGGTGCAAGACTCTGCTTCTGGGTATGTCCAAGGGTCACTGGTTCCAGCTTGGGCAAACAGGGCCATGAGGGTTTCTTGGCCACTAGAATATAAACTAAAGGCAAATCCTATAGTTTACTAGCACCAACGATGTTACCTAGTTTGGGTAATGAAACGTCTGCAGGAAAACAACCAAGCTCAGAGAGCATCAAGGGCCCCTCAGTTCAAACAAGGAGGTTACAACCAATTCATGGAGGGAAATTGAAAGAACTTTGGAGGAAGACCCAGACAGATTCAAAGAAACATGGAAGCAACTGCAAGACAGGTTCATCAGTTTCCTGCCATCTTCTATGTTTTCAGTGCTTAGTTGTTTGAATGCCCCTTAGCCAGAATGTTAGCATTTGTAGAAATATAAATGCAACAGCTATGCAATCGTCTTTGAATGACAAACACATATATTCTCTGACATGCAGTGAATGCAGAAGTCTAACAAAACTTTTAGTCCCACTCAGGAGTGGGCTTCAAAAATTTTAGCAAGGGGTTCTCTGCCCAGTTGCTGGGTAGTCGTAGCCATGGTCGGCATGGCCTAGTCGGTCTCCTGCACCATGGTGGCAGGGGGCATTTTTGCCCTCCCCAGGCTTCGGAGGCTTTCCTTGAGCCTCTGAGAGGGCAAAAACGGTCTCCCCAGACTCTAGAGCAATATGTAAGGAAATAAGGAATCATCATCTTCAACATCGTCTTCATCATCATCATCATCAGGGGCCAAAATCATCACACTCAACATTTATTTAAGTGTTTTGATTTTCCTCCACCTCTGATTTGGATCAGTTTCATGACCAGAAGACCCCAATCAAATGAAGGTCAACATAATATTTTTTTTGGTTTGGGGTGGGAGTAGTTGCTTGGGCTTCTGTGAGGGAGGAGGAGAAGACAATAATGATGACATGCATTGGGTATCAGAATGCATGTACCTGATGATTATGTCATTGCATCTGTGTCCTAATTTTGGCATCATGGTGAGTTGCTGCAGGTGCTGCTTCATTATGTTTTGGATCTTTAGGATGATTATTCTATTTATTACATTCATTATGTTTTACTCAATTGGTTCAGCTGTGCAAGGTAGGTTAAAAGACAATGGTAGGTCATTGGTGGAGTTTCAAGAGTTGACTATCGAGGTTGCTAGTAACAGTCACAGGCTTCACTTACTGAGGCACTATTTATTCTTCAGGATTCATTCACAAAGTATTCATAACACATCCCATAAGAGCCTTTTCTTTAAGAAACATTTTTAACCTCCCATTCTAGTTTACACTTTAATCTCCTATCCAAGTAATATGACCTAAGCTCTTGAACATTTACCTTCTAATGTGTACTGAAATATGGAGTATTGTCCTTGCAGTAAATAATAGTCATTTCAGGATCTTAAAAATTGGCCACCAAATCCAAACCATGACCAAAGTGCTCAGCCTGATCCCATCATTCAATTCAGCTAAGAGGGTTTTATGGTCTCAGAAATCTACTTTGCAATCTTTTAAAATTTAGGACAACCTTCCGGGATTTGACACTCTTGATATCTTTTTTCAGCACTCCATTATATTTGATGTTAGTGCTACTTGATTATCTGATCATTGATTTTTGACAATATTTGATAGTTATCATGAAGCGTTTTTTCCTCTTATCATACAGTATTGAGAGCTATGATGTAACAATATAATAATAAACAGGATGTCAAACTGTAGGTTGTATTGGAACCTTTTTAATATCACTTGTTCTTCTTCTCTTTTTTTCTCTCTCCTCCCCCACCCCATGTTGTGTGTGTGTGTGTGTGTGTGCAAGAGCAGATGGACAGGTATCTATTATAGAGGATTTTGTGGACATTCCCTAGAAAGAGACAAGTTTTATTATCATCCATCCTTGCCTTCCTTTTTGTGTAAATCCCTGAAGGGCTCTGCAGAGGATCAGGGAAAAGATTGTTGCAACCGCCACTTCACGACATCTCATGGTGCTGCGGTGCAGCTTGGATGATCCAGCTTGTCTTATCCTTCTATCTCAATGAAACCCCTGAAACAGGCTCCCAAAAGTCCCCTAAATTATCTTAGTGAATATGTAAAAGAAATATAGTTCCATCTTCTCAGCTGACAGATGTGATGCTCCATGGAATATGAAAAATGTTAACTGGCAGAAAAATAAAATGGTATATACTTGGAACCAATTAGGAGAAGCAGAGAGAGACATAAATATAGCAAACAGTTATTAGGCTGCAATCTATAGAACTTGGCAGGGTGTTCCAGAACTGAAGCCATGAAATAGTATTATATTCCCCCTTCGCTGCAGAAAGGGATTTCCAACCTTGGAAAGTGTAATTTAACCCAAATGAGCCTTCCCTCCAAAACCTCAGCCCTTAATCTCTCTGGTTTTGGAGCTTCAATGTTAGGGAGAATTGGGTAGTTCAGTGGCAATCTTGGTGCATAATCAAAGAGGTTTTGGATACCTTAAAAGACTGTAGAGATTCTCAGTCATCCAGGTCATGGTTGTCCCAAAGGTGCTTTTCCAGGAGTCAACTGGACTTTCTTGTTGTTTGTATCCTTACAATTTATACTGATATTGTTTCCTGATTGCTTATTTGCAGCTATGACTATCATTAAGTGTTATAAGTGTTGTACCTTGATGAAGGTATCTTTTCTTTTAGGTACACTGAGAGCATATGCACCAAGACAAATTCCTTGTGTGTCAAATCACACTTGGCCAATAAAAAATTCTATTCTATTCTATTCTATTCTATTCTATTCTATTCTATTCTATTCTATTCTATTCTATTCTATTCTATTCTATTCTATTCTATTCTATTCTTGTTCTTTCTTTGAAGACGTTTCACTTCTCATCCAAGAACTTTCTTCAGCTCTGACAGGAGTGTGGGCAATGGAAGGATTTATATTCCTTGCAGACAGCTGTAGATTTGCATTCTTAGAGGGTTGTTGGAAACCTTGTTAATAATTCCCATCCTATTGATCAGGTTCGGCCTGTTGTTTTAGGCTACAGGGAGACAGGAGACTGGAGTCAGAATGCAAAATGGTTCAGTGATCCCAATATCCTCTTTGATAATTTTCTTCAACAGCAATTCCTCCCTCCAGCCTGGTCTGGTATTACTTTGGAAACTCAGTGAGATTTCTAAAGTAGTTTTTATTTTACTCCAGAAGTCACTTCATTCTTTTATTTTTCAAGAAATTGAAGTCAAAGAAGACACTGGTCTCAGAATCTTCAGATATGCATTTTATTAAAAAAAAAAATTGGACTTCAGGATGCAGTTCAAGGTGCTTGAGATCAGCTATAAATTCCTTCCTAGAATAGGGCAGATTATTTAGTATCAGGCTTGGCAGAATCCCAGTTGTGCCTGTCAGGCTGGATGTGCTCTAGATCCCCTCCATCAATTAAGATTCTAATGAGACCCAGGAGGCGTGCCTTCTCTGTGGAGGTGCCTACCTTAAGAAAAAGTCTCTCCCCCCCCCTCCCCGGAGATTTGGATGGCCCTGGCCTTGCCAGCCTTTCATAAGGCTTTCCCCCTGAGTTTTGGACCTAGTTATAGCTAAGCCTGTTTCTGGCTGATTTTTTTTGTTTTTTCTGCAGGCCGGTAGGGTTTTTTAAAATGTATGTTAAATGTTCATTGTGATTATTTTATTAATTGTTAGCAGTCCACAGTTGCATGCTGCTTGGGTGGCATAAAATATGTATAATAAATAAACTTTCTCTTTTACACATACACATCTTGTGTGATTCCATTTTAGCAGTTTCTTCTCTTTTCGTGATTGGTCGCCCAGTTGCTACTGAACACCATAATATCAAACCATTCTAGTTGCCCTTCTTTTGTCCGCTTGTTCTGAGAGGAAAACTGAATTTTCTCTTTCACGGAACATGTGCCTGTTCTATCAGCCACGCTAGACCTCTGCCACCTCAAGGGAGGCTTCTTCTATCAAGTCTTGTCTTGTCTATTTTCTTAATTGATTTTTATATAAAAAACCCCACTGTCTTACTTGATTAATCAGCCAGCTGTCTCACAACCCAGGGAGCTCTGTGCAGTAAAAACATCTATATGGGGGGTGGGGAGGGGGGAAGGGGAGGAAACTGTTTCTCATCCATACTTTTTTGCTTTAGCCATTTTTCTTTCTAAGAATTTTACGCTGAATGCAGCCTGCGGATATCATATAATGGCATTAATCTGCACATGAGCAAAGCCGCATAATACATAAATAACCCAGAATGGAATACTTTTTAATTTAAAGGGAAAAGAAGAATGAAAGAATCAGTAGCTTGCTTGTGATGAAAGACAAGCAAACATTATAATAATAAAACATTTCCTTTTCATGTCACTGCTTGTCCAGATAAAGCCACATGCTGCAAAAGAGGCATCTGGTAGGAGATATTGTTTTCCTAAGGAAGCAGGGATATTCAGCCAGTCAAGTCAGTTTTTGCAGACTGATACCCCCATTTTAAAAAGGCTTAGGGTCCTTACATGTGCCTTTGTTGCTACTCCCCAATTTCTCCAAATGTTTTGAAGTCAGCTTTTCAATTACCTTTGCTATGGCTAATATATTTTTTTAATGGTGTTTTTGAGACAGCATGGACTCCTAGCAACTACCTGGTCTAGTTCCTGCACTTTTCTTGGCAGGAACTTGGTTTGTTCTTGTCTTCTTCCCAGGGCTGAAGAAGAGTAACTGGCCCAAAGTCACCCAGCTGGCTTCATGCTTAAGGCAGGATAGAGCTCGTACTTTCCCAGTTTCTACCCCGGTACTTTAACCACTACACCAAATTGTCTCTCCTTGCCATTCTGGAATGCTGAAAACCAACTGGGATTCTTTCACTTTTAATTCCCCAAATTACTAATTGTGGCCAGCCAAAAAGAAAGTGCAAAGTTACTGTCATGTTGTGAGAGCTAGGGTTGCTTGTGGTGTAGAGAAGCCCTATGATTCCACTCTACTAAGAAAGGGGAGAACAAAATTTTCTGGCACTTTTCTCCCAGGTTTTTGACATAAGATGCGTGATTGCTAGCACTAGTGCTATGTGGGTAGAATTGCCCCCTTCCTCAGAGCAATAGGTCATGGTTACACAAAGTGGGCAGCAGAAATGCATGCATGACTGCCCAGAGCTTTCTATGTAACTCTTCTGCAAAGATTTGCTGATGTACTGAGCATCATCCCCATCAAGCACAAAGATAATCTGAAGAGATAGATACAGTATAAAACCCATATTTAAAGGCTACAAAACAACAGCAGTCTGTTCAAAAACTTGTAGACATCGTTCATCAAATGTATTCAGATGTATTTTGTAGCCATGCAGAGAATGCAAGTATCAAAGATGGAGTGACCTCTCAGTTTTTCTCTCACACATCTCTTTGGTATTATTCTTACTCAGAAGTTTCCCCTTTATTAGCAGCAGGACCTGGGGGATTCTGCACCCATTAGAAACAATTTCAGGGCAGCCCAAGGACAGACTGTGGCTCACCTGAAAGTGATAAGCATGCAAAATTTTCAAGATTCACAAAAACTCTGCAAAGACAGAGATACTCGGTTTTCCCATCCCAATGAGCTGTTGCCCAACCTGCCCTGACCCCAATTTCCTGCTGCCTGAACTCAGAGCTGCCTAGTGATTAATTTCACAGGCAAACTTACTAAACAACTCTTAAATCCTTTTTGTTGTGTATATAATAACAGCAGTGATATAACATCTGTATAAAAAGCATGTGATCATAATTTGCAACATAGAGAACATATTGTTAACTGGTACTATAAAACACTATTTAAAGGTAATTGTCCACTACTGATGACTGTTTTGGACTACCTTTCATTATCTTGCTTATTTATAGGAGTGAGCTAACTGTGAACTGAAAGATCTGTGAAAATGAAAGCTAATTTAGGTTGGAACAATAGGATCTGTTCTGCCATTAAATTTCCTCAATTTAAATAGCCTTCTTGCTGATATTTCGGTCATGGCATGAAATGTCCTGAGGCCTTATGGTTGCTGCATCACAAAAGAATGTACTTATTTTATTTATTTATTTTTATTTATTTATTTATTTATTTTGTCACAACAATATATGTAACTATCATACAGAAAGGTTATATAGTATATAAAGGTATAAGCATATATATATATATATATATATATATATATATATATGAAGAAGAAAAGAAAAACAATAGGACAGAAACGGTAGGGACGTTTGTGCGCTTATGCACGCCCCTTATGGTCCTCTTAGGAATGGGGTGAGGTCAATAGTAGAAAGTTTTTGGATAAAACTTTTAGGATTATGGGAAGAGACCACAGAGTCAGGTAAAGTATTCCAAGCACTGATGATTCTGTTACAGAAGTCATATTTTCTGCAATCTAGATTAAAGCGGTTGACATTAAGTTTAAATCTATTGGTTGCTCTTGTATTATTGCAATTAAAGCTGAAGTAGTCTTTGACAGGAAGGACATTACAATAGATGATTCTATGAGTTAAACTTAGGTCTTGTCGAAGGCGACGGAGTTCCAAGTTTTCCAAGCCCAGGATTTCAAGTCTAGTGGGATAAGGTATTTTGTTGTTTACAGAGGAATGGAGAACTCTTCTTGTAAAATATTTCTGGACACGTTCAATTGTATTGATGTCAGAGATATGGTGAGGGTTCCAAACAGGTGAGCTGTATTCTAGAATTGGTCTAGCAAATGTTTTATATGCTCTGGTTAGTAGTGTAGTGTTTTGGAAAAGAAGCTACGCAAGATTAGGTTTACAACTCTTAGAGCCTTTTTTGCTATGTATTTGCAGTGGGCTTTGGCACTTAGATCATTTGACATGAAAACTCCAAGGTCTTTAACGGGATGGGGGTCATCTGTAAGGTAATGTCCATCAAGCAAGTACTTAGTGTTTGGGTTCTTTTTTCCTATATGTAAGACTGAGCATTTGCTGGTTGAGATTTGGAGTTGCCAAGTTTTAGACCAAGCGGTTAGATGATCAAGGTCTTTTTGAATGATAGATGTATTATCAGTGGTGTTAAATAGTTTGACATCGTCAGCAAAGAGAACACAATTACTTGAGATATGGTCACAAAGATCATTAATGTATAGTATGAAGAGTGTTGGTCCAAGGACGCTGCCTTGAGGAACGCCACTCTTGACAGGAACAGGATTTGATAGAGCATTGCCAATTTTGACCACTTGTTGTCTGTTAGACAGAAAAGCAGATATCCATTTGTGAAGGGGTCCTGAAATGCCATAGGATTTTAGTTTTAGGAGAAGTTTATCGTGTACTACTGAGTCAAAAGCTTTGCAGAAGTCTATGTAGATTGCATCTATTGTTTTGCCTTGATCAAGATTTGTAGTCCATATGTTTTTACAGTGGAGAAGTTGTAAGTTGCATGATAATTTTTTCCTGAAACCAAATTGTTTATTGGAGAGTAGGTTGTTTGCTTCTAAGTGTGAGGTAATGGATTGGTTGATGATTGATTCCATGACTTTGCAGGTGACGCAGCATAGAGAGATTGGTCTGTAATTTTCAACTAAGCTGGGGTCTCCTTTTTTGAAGATAGGGATGACTGTGGCCAGTGACCACAGTTTGGGAAGGGAACTGGTAGTGAAAGCTTTATCAAAGATAATACTTAGGGGTTCTGCTATATTAGTGGAAAGGTTTTTTAAGAAGTAGGCACATAGTCCATCGGGTCCAATAGATAGCGATGGTTTTATGTTATGAAGAGCTTTTCCAACATTTTCTTCTGTGAAGTCTATATGAGTTAAGTCATCTTGTTCATTGCTGGTACGTTTGTGGAATGTCGGATATGTGTCATCGCTGTTAACAAAAACTGAGCCAAAGAATGTGTTGAAGAGGTTGGCTTTAACTGTTTCATCATTGCATTCTTTGTTGTTAGAATCTTTTAGTGGTGGGATGGATCTTGTGTCTTTAAGTTTATTGTTAACAAAATTATAAAAGGCACGATTGGAATTTGTGCACAGAAGGTCCTTTTCTTGTTTGGTGTGGTAATTATTCTTTTTTTTTTCTAGCCCTGCTGAAGAATGTACTCATTAATTTTATATGCACACATCACAAATGGCCATGAACAAAATATCACACAGTGACAATTGCAGAACGCACATGTTCAAGATTCTAATCCTGCATCTGTCTCCTTCTTCTCTGTCCTCATATTACCATCTCATTCACCTTGTGCTCCTCTCTTTCTGCTTTAGCTCCTGTGACTTGATGATACTATAAAATCAAGGCAATACATACCTGTTGCTATTTCTACTATAGCTGCTCTAAAATCATGTCAGTGGTAGGACATT
Source organism: Ahaetulla prasina (assembly GCF_028640845.1). NCBI lineage: Eukaryota > Metazoa > Chordata > Lepidosauria > Squamata > Colubridae > Ahaetulla > Ahaetulla prasina. Next base: position 197,172,574 of record NC_080539.1, read on the forward strand.
TGAGTTGGGTACCAGGGAAGGCAGGAATATTACAGACATGGACGTTCCTTTTCTGAGATACTCCTCTCAGAATTAGAAATTTAAATTAGAAAATATAGCCCAATCAGTTTTAAATGGCCTTCATATGTTTCAAGTTCTTCCCAAAAACCAAGGATGTTATGCCTTTTGCAATTGACTAATAAATTTTTTATTGTTCAAAGATTTTCTAAGTGCTCTCTGAGATTTTTTGGTATGGCATCTAGTGTACCATCTAGTCTTGTGGTGGCAAACCTATGGCACACACATGCAGAGTCCTTTCTGTGGGCACTCACGCTATCAACCCAGCCCAGATCCATCGTGTTTCTCCATCGTGTTTCTCCATTGTGTTTCTCGCCATTGTTTGCATTGTTTGCAGGGAAACAAAAGTTTGTGGGAGTAAAAAAAAAATCACTTAATCAATTTCAACTTCTTGCGAAAGAAAAAGATCTCGCAAAGTTGGAATTGATTGACTTCTTTACTTTTTTAACCAGTTTATAATTATTGGGACATGATAATTCTTGCCGATGCCCTGGTGAATAACTTTGGCAACTATATCCTATCATTGTTCATAATCAGTTTGTACAATCTTCTTGCACAAGCTGAGTATTTAATCTTCTGTTTCTTCTGCTTCTTTATACAATCTGCATTTTGAAACATTTGATCATTTTTCAGTTCTCACCTTGATTGCATTAGTTCAAATATTTTGCTCTTGAGCAGCCCTTCAAATATTTGTTTTAAAGTTCCAGTAGTGAGCATTGGTAGTCAGGGCAGAGATGGGCACTTGGAGCCCTGTAGGTCACAAGTCCACATTGGGCTTCTCCACGATGTGACCCAGAGTACAGCTGGTTCCTTTTCTGGAGGGATGCCTTGTTGTAGGACTGTTCCTCAAGAAATGGTAAGCTGTCCATCTTGAGACTGGGGCAAGGAGGATAGATATTAAGTAGTAAATATCATTGTAGGAAAGTTCTCAAAAATAATTAGAAACAAACTAGCAGTAGGTTTAGAAAAAGTTATATTTTTCTATATTTCCCTTTTTATTCTGTTAGTAGACAATAAATGAGAAATTTTGAATCTTCAAGAAGATCTGCAAAAATATATATGAAATAATAATAAAAACACAGTGGTATGAGAAAGGAAAAAATTATTGGAAGGAAAGAATCATACTTACATTTTTCTTCCAGCTCAATCACTCTCTATATAATTAGAATTACAAACTACCCATTAGAATTACAAACTACCCATTAGAATTACAAACTACCCGTATCAATAAAAAAGCTTCAATCAAAAAAAAAATCCCTCTGGAAAAGAAACAAAAAAGGCTATGTTACAAATTTCAAAAACCGCTACAGAAACATATGCAACCAAATAAAAACTGAATGCACAAATTACCACACCAAGCAAGAAGAGAACCTTCTACGCACAAATTCCAATCGTGCCTTTTATAATTTTGTCAACAATAAACTTAAAGACTCAAGATCCATCCCACCACTAAAAGATTCTAACAACAAAGAATGCAATGACGAAACAGTCAAAGCAAACCTCTTCAACATTTTCTTTGGTTCAGTTTTTGTTAACTCCGATAACACATATCCAACATTCCACAAACAAACCAGCAATGACTATGATGATTTAACTCATATAGATTTCACAGAAGACAACGTTGGTAAAGCTCTTCACAACTTAAAACTATCCCTTTCTACTGGACCCGATGGACTATGTACATATTTCTTAAAAAAACTTTCCATTAATATAGCTGAACCCCTTGATAAAGCTTTCACTACCAGTTCTCTTCCCAAACTTTGGTCACTAGCCACAGTCATCCCCATCTTCAAAAAAGGAGACCCCAGCTTAGTCGAAAACTACAGACCGATCTCCCTTTGCTGCATCACCTGCAAAGTCATGGAATCTATCATCAACCAATCCATTACCTCACACTTAGAAACTAACAACCTATTCTCCAACAAACAATTTGGTTTCAGGAAAAAGTTATCATGTAACTTACAACTTCTCCACTGCAAAAACATATGGACTTCAAATCTAGATCAAGGCAAATCAATAGATGCAATCTACATAGACTTCTGCAAAGCTTTTGACTCAGTAGTACACGATAAACTTCTCCTAAAACTAACATCCTATGGCATCTCAGGACCCCTCCACAAATGGATATCTGCTTTTCTGTCTAACAGACAACAAGTGGTCAAAATTGGCAATGCTTTATCAAATCCTGTTCCTGTCAAGAGTGGCGTTCCTCAAGGCAGCGTCCTTGGACCAACACTCTTTATACTATACATTAATGATCTTTGTGACCATATCTCAAGTAATTGTGTTCTCTTTGCTGACGATGTCAAACTATTTAACACCACAGACAACACTTCTATCATTCAAAACGACCTTGACCATCTAACCGCTTGGTCTAAAAATTGGCAGCTCCAAATTTCAACCAGCAAATCCTCAGTCTTACATATAGGAAAAAAGAACCCAAAACTAAGTACATACTAGATGGACATTACCTTACAGACGACCCCATCCCGTTAAAGACCTTGGAGTTTTCATGTCAAATGATCTAAGTGCCAAAGCCCACTGCAACTACATAGCAAAAAGCTCTAAGAGTTGTAAACCTAATTTTATGTAGCTTCTTTTCCAAAACACCACACTACTAACCAGAGCATATAAAACATTTGCTAGACCAATTCTAGAATACAGCTCACCTGTTTGGAACCCTCACCACATCTCTGACATCAATACAATTGAACGTGTCCAGAAATATTTTACAAGAAGAGTTCTCCATTCCTCTGAAAACAACAAAATACCTTATCCCACCAGACTTGAAATCCTAGGCTTAGAAAACTTGGAACTCCGTCGCCTTCGACAAGACCTAAGTTTAACTCACAGAATCATCTATTGTAATGTCCTTCCTGTCAAAGACTACTTCAGCTTTAATTGCAATAATACAAGGGCAACCAATAGATTTAAACTTAATGTTAACCGCTTTAATCTAGATTGCAGAAAATATGACTTCTGCAACAGAATCATCAGTGCTTGGAATACTTTACCTGACTCTGTGGTCTCTTCCCATAATCCTAAAAGCTTTAACCAAAAACTTTCTACTATTGACCTCACCCCATTCCTAAGAGGACCATAAGGGGCGTGCATAAGCGCACAAACGTGCCTACCGTTCCTGTCCTATTGTTTTTCTTTTCTTCTTCCTATATATATATATATATATATGCTTATACCTCCTAACATTTACTCATATATATGTTTATATGTTTATATACTATATAATCTTTTTGTATGATGTTGTGACAAAATAAATAAATAAATAAATAGAATGAGTTTGTGTGTGCATGTTTTTAGAGCGCTGAGTAGGTAATGCAACCTGAAAATCTTACACTGATGGAATTATATCTTTTGTAGCCATTTCATATCTCTTGGTTGTTTATTTAAAAAAAACCCTCTAGTGCTTTGTAAAACAGGTTTTGTTGGGCAGCATGATGATGTGGGAGCCCATTAGAAAAGCGCTAGCCATAATTGCTATAGGTCCTTTAAGTTCTCTTGCTTTTAGCAGGAGAAAATTATGCCTCCGTTTTCCCTTTGAAACCAGCATAGAGTGAGATGCTTTGTAATAATTTCTGCTTACCTATTGGCAAAGGTGTCTTTACATAGGAAATGGGAATACAACCCTTGTTATATTCCTGGGATGAAAGCGGGAATGTGCCTATCTGCCTGTTCACTGAGAAGAAAAAGCTAATATTAGCCTTTTGAAGGAATTTGTTAGATGACTTTAATTAGTAATTATGTTATGGGCAATCGTAGCACTTTTAGGAATTAACCTTCAGCAGGGCTCCAAAGAAAGGTCAGCAAAGCGATGATCTCGACAGGTTTTTTTCCCCAATGAGAGACGTTCGGTTGTCATGCAGCGTTGATTGCCTTTAATTCAGTGGAGATTTTCCTCAAACTAAAGGTTGGTCGTCAGCTTCTCCAGATGGAGAGATACAGTGATTTTCACTGTAAAAAATACGTGCCTCTTTATTTCATTGCCTCATCTTTCTTAGGATAGATAAGATTGCCTCTAAATATCTTTTATTAAAACCAAAGATTTGCAGCAGTGTGAATTGGATATAGACTGGCCCTTTCCTCATGCCTTGAATCATAGAAATTCTCTTTTATGGACTGAGCAAAAACAGCAGGAAGATGTCAATTGTTTTTCTGATAAAGATGCTTTGGAACAGGAAAGATCTGGGGGTGGAGGAGGGAGGATATGTCAGTGACATCTCTTCTCACTATAATCAATCTCTTGCATTTGTAGTGGCAGGGTATTGCCCAGTTGTATGTCTGCTATGAAGTCACCTAGCAGGCTTGTTTACTGTTATAAAGGAAAGAGAGTTGAAATGTGCTTTCCCAAACGGTAGTGATCTATACACATATTGCCAGCACCCAGTTTCCTAACTTTACAGTGCTAAGCTGTCAAATGATGTCCCTTCCTTTTCCTGGCTATTCATATACTGCAAGGAAGTGATTGCATTCCAAATGGATTGAAAACTCGCCTGTTTACTGTCAGCCCCCCTGGGATAGAAAATGGCAGGCAAGCTAGCATTTTCAAATTGGAGTGATATAGACACACATTAATCTCTGAGGATGCTCCCAAAGAAGACTTTTATTGAACAACATTCCCGTACACTGTAAATTAGTCGTCATCCCATTACACCCTTCTCATGTTTTTTAAACACCACTTGTATCTTTCCTTTTTTAATCACAGGAAATGAAGGAAAGGTGAAAAATTTCCCAGAGACCTTTGGATGAAGAGGGCTAGGAACTCTCCAACTGGAAATACTCTGGTTTAGGGAAATCACAAACAAGAAAGGTGAAACTTTTCTTGTTGGGATACTGGAGTATGCTTCTCTACCCCTTGTAGGGAAACAAATTGTCTGAATTGACTCTGAGTGGCTTCACAACTAAGTGGCTACACAAACATAACTATTTTTTCTCTCTCTCTCTCTCTCTCTCTCTTTTAGCCCCACAAGTAATTTGCAGAAGTAATTTGCTGTCACCAGTTCCTGGGATGATATCCCCACCCCACCACCAGTCTAGTGTAGAATTTTCTGGTAGTCTCCAGTCCAAGAACTGTCTTGTTAGGGAATTTTGAAATCTATCTGTTTGGCTTTTTTGAGATTAACAGAATAACAGAATTGGAAGGGACCTTGGAGCTCTTCTAACCCAACCCCCTGAACAAGCAAGAGCCCCTATTTCATTTTGGACAAGTAGCTTCCAATGTCTTCTTTAAAACCTCTAGTGATAGAGCACACACAACTTCTGAAGGCAAGCCGTTCCACTGATTAATTGTTCTCACTGTTAGGAAATTTTTTCTCAGTTCTAAATTGTTTCTCTCCTTGATTAGTTTCCATCCATTGCTTCTTGACCCTCCTTCTGGTGCTTTGGCTCAAACCGCCCCCAATATTTGAGTGGCAGCTCTCAAACATTGGAACACCACTATCATGTCACCCCTCATTCTTCTTTTCACTAGACTAGACATACCCAATTCCTACACTCATTCTTCATATGGACAAATTTTCTGATAGTGAGAGCAGTCAACCAGTGGAACAGCTTGCCTTCAAAAGTTGTGGGTGTTCCATCACTGGAGGCTTTTAAGAAGACACTGGATAGCCATTTGTCTGAAATGGTATAGGGTCTCCTGATTGAGCAGAAGATTGGACTAAAAGACCTCCAAAGTTCCTTCCAACTCTGATGTTCTGTGTTCTATGTTCTAAGATAATGTCAAAAATAGAAACTAGATTCAATGTTTAATTCTTATTTGAAACACTTGAACACATACTGTATAGCAGCAGACAAATTGAATGTACTACAGTTCTTACTTGGAAAACTCTCAGTTTAATGGCCTTTGGTTTTGTGGACTTCAGTTGCAGCATATTTTTCTTTTGAAATATGGATAGATTTATTTTTGCAATAGTGGTGAATATCTGGCAAGATTTATCTATTAGACTGATGGCCTACCACAAATGATATCATATACTCAGTAAGGTAATTATGCAAATGATGTAAATTTTGAATCAACAGATGCCCCTCCCCCAAAATTAGCTATTAAATAAGAATTATTGCCTCCTTTTTCAACCAGTCATTTAATGGCTTATGTGGCATTTCCATTCGTATTGCACTTCAGCATCATTTTATCACTTTGAAATAATTTGCTATTTCATTGATTCCAAATTTTAATTGTTTTCATCTCCCTGAAACATAAATAAACAATTGTTTCACTGAGCTTCTAAAATGCAAAACATTCCATAATAAAGAGTATGCTAGAAAAAGATGGAGAAATAGAGGCATCTGTAGGCAAGGGGATCAAAACAATAAAGATGGCAGTCACAACCATGCAATTAATCTGTCCATTTTTTACTGGTATTGCAGATACAATCCATGAGGGAAAAGATACAACTTTGATTGTACAGCCATGGCCACCATGTTGACTGTTCCGACCTCTCCAAAAGTACCCACTTCTGGATACTGTGAAGATACTGTAAATCAGGTAGTCCTTGACTTATGACATGATTGGGACTGGAATGTCCATTGACAAATGAGGTGTTTGTTAAATGAGTCACACCCAGTTTCACAACCTTTTCTGTGAATTACCATAGTCATTAAGTGTAGTATGTGGTCATTAAAAGAATCTGGTTTCCCCCATTGACTTTGCTTGTTTGGAAGCCAGCTGGGAAGGTCTCAAATGGCGACCATGTGATCCTGGGTTGCTGCACTTTGTCCAGTTTTACCATATCTTTTCAGAGGAACATAAATAAGATTGTGTGCAGTAATCACACCATAAATTTGAAAAAAAATATATTTATAAAAATATGTTTTATTCTGATTCTAACAATACCAGAAGCTTTTATATGAAACAATGGTTATGGTTGTAGTTATATATATTTCACAACTATGTAAAACTAGGACTCTGTGTCCCAATAGGTATAGTTATATACTTATTCTGAAGTAAGTCTGCCATTTTAATACTTGTTCCATCCAATTAGAACAATTATTTTAGAGCTGCTTGCTGTCCCTTGGATCAGGGGTCTCCAACCTCGGCAACTTTAAGCCGGGCGGACTTCAACTCCCAGAATTAACCAGAGTTGAAATTCGCCAGGCTTAAAGTTGCCAAGGTTGGAGAACCCTGCCTTGGATGTTAGCACATCTGGCTCCGTCATGCTTTTTTCTGCCTCCAGATCATTGAGGAGCAACCTGAAAGACATATTTCCTTAAGGGAGTCCACTGTTTATATCCTATACATCAAGTGAACTGACCATTTATTCATACACAGGTTCCATAACAGCACCTTTCATTTTAATCTATGGCTACTGCATATATTCAGCTGGTTCTGGTATGGGCCTTTGAAAGTGGGCCTCATTCACATAATTCTTGATAATTCTCCAGTCAACAAGGGAAAGAAACTAAGCCAAAACATGTGGCTTGTTTGTGTCATGTAAGCCCTGGCTTTGCAGCTTTTCCCAACATTTTGCTCTCAGGGTGTTTTGAACTATCATTCACCTTAGCCCAATTAGCTTGGTGAATAGGCAGGGATGATGGGAATTCAGTTGAAAGCATCTGGAGAAAGATTGCCTGAGTATTACATTTGAACAAGGTCACTGATACGGAATTAGAAAGAAGCTTCTCTATCAGCCTGGATCCCTCTTTCACAGATGTGCCCTTCTGCTTACTCCTGTTCTTTTATTTAGGACGTGTGATTTATTTATTGCTACATAAAATGTATACTTAATTGAAGGCTGGTGCTGACTAGATAAGTTTTTGGCAACATATAAAAGATCTGAACGTAGAATAGAGCCTTCTGTGGATGGCTGGTGCAGGTTGTCATTTGAAATCTCAGGTTTGGGCAGAAGAGTGCTATTTATTGTGTACTGTGAGAGGCGAGGGAATAGATCTCATTCTGTTACAGAGACAAACGTAAAAATAAGCTGTGAGGGATCAAAAGGAAGTTGAAGAATGAGTGGCAGATGTTATATTATTCTAGTAAAACGGTGTCAAGTTAGAGATATGTGGCAGGCTAATGGATATATATGTCAAGAGTTACCATTTTTTTAATGAAAAAAAATGAATGCGAGTAGACCAATAGCAAACATATTATTTCAAATATATTTTCTGCTTATTTTATTTTCATTAAAAATTGGATGAAGCCATGTCTGCTGTGGAATTACGTCTTGGCGACTAGATTTGTGTCTTTTCTGAGAAGACTTCCATTCTAGGAATTTGTAGTGTCACTCAATCATTGTGGGGTTATATAAAATTATAAGGAGGAGAGAGAAATCCCATTTAGAAAGGTTAAGATAAGAAAAAGTTAATCATCAAACCTGCACTTTCCAAATCAGATAGTGGGCAGAGACCAGTAAAGTCTGAGAAACTCAAACTCTGAGCAACCAACTAAGAGCAGAAAGTTTTTCCCTTTCTGGTAGGCTTTCAACAGAGAGTGGAAAAACAGTTTCTGCTTTTTTCTTCTCAGTCTGATTTTCACCAGCTAAGATCAGTCCCCCAACCAGTTGTGAAATCTAAATTTCTTTCCTACCCGTTCTGTGAGCATGGCTTGGTGGGCGTGGCTTGGTGGTGGAGGATCATGTGACTGGGTGGGCGTGGCTATGTGACTGGGGGATCAAAAGACAGAAACTCACTAACAATGTCCTGCTGGAGCAGGGTTGGACTAGATGATCTCCAGGTCCCTTCCAGCCCTGGATTATCCTCTGAAGCTGCGTCTAGTGCCAGGTTTATAGTCCTTCTTTCCTCTCCTTTTTCCTCCCTCCCTCCCTCCTTCCTTCCTTCCTTCCTTCCCCCCCCCTCTGTAACGAATCCTCCACCCCCAATTTTTGCCTACACCCCCCCATTTTTTGCCTAGCAGGCTTCAGCCTTTTTACCTTTTAAAAAATGCTTTTAAAAGTAAAAAAAAAAAGCCTCTGAGATGAGGCACCTCAGCTGGGATCGTCAGAGCCTTGTTTTAACCCTTTAAAAGCATTTTTTTACAACCTCTTCGGTTGTAAAAATGCTTTTAAAAGTTAAAAAAAATGCTCTGATGATCGTGTGGCTCAGCTGGGCCGGGGGTGGGTAAGGATTTTTATTACTGGTTCTCCCTAACCTGCCACCATCGCTACCGGATCAGCTGATCTGGTCCAAACTGGGAGCATTTCATCCCTGCCCCCAACCCAGAAGAAGGTTGTAGAGAGAAGAAAATAGCCATTTCAAGAAGTGCAGAACCAGATGCAGATTGAAACGTTGGCCATAGATGTAGAGTGGATTGATCTGAGTTGTTTCTTTGTCACCTTGTGTGCATGTGTGTGTGTGTGTGTGTGTGTGTGTGTGTGTGTGCCTGAATGTGTATTCCTGTCTGGAAGATTAGCTGGGAATTAGAAATTGCAGAGATTTTCTTTTTCATTTATTGTCTTCAGTCCTCTGTTAGCTCCTTAACCTTAAACTAACTGGTCAGTAGTCTCTGGCTGATAGGGAATTTTGCCTAGTCACTCTGCTTAACAAAACAAAAAGGGTTATTCATCTCACTTATATATTATGTGGATTGATATACGCCTCTAAAATTAAAAGGTGTGGCAGGATTTGTGTGGCCAAACAAACTCTCTCCAGGGTTATGGGAGGGTGCAACAAAGGTCCTCCACTGTTGAGATATACCACCACAATGATGGCGAAGTGACACCACAGTTAGCTAGGGTGGAACTGCCCTGAGTGTTTCTGTCTTAACAGTAGCCCAAATTACAATAACATACAAATGCTCACTGGAGACACTGGCAAGTGTGTTTTTCATATAACGTGCTATGCCACTGCTCGATCCATGCTTGAGGCTTGAGTCAGTCCCCTCCAATGGTCACTTCAGTGCATTTACTGAATCACTGGGATGATCCATATGCTTCCATCCCCTTCTGACCCTCTTTCTATGATGATGGAACATGCACCTTTACCTTCTCCCGTATAGCTATGATGTTGACCCTTTCTACCTCATTTACTTTTTCTAGTTTGCATGTACAGGGTGCCTTTCCATTCTCATTTGCATTTATGATGCATTCTTAATTGATGGAGAAGATTGTATTTTTTATTGGAGTAATCATAGGTATGAAACCATACTCCTCACCTAATACATAGCTCATATGGATTCTATTGTCCTCCGGGGCTTTTTCATTAGTGAGTGTAGTCATTGAGTAGTTGGAGCTATTGTAACAAGCATCTTATAAAAGCCTACCATCATCTGCAATAAAAGCCTTTTGAGTTTCATCTTGAAAGTGAGTTATGAATAAACATAGTGACATTATTTGCATCTAGAAGATGATTTATGTGATGTTCATGTAGCTGTTGGACTTCAATTATTCACTTGATTATCAATAAAAAATAAGTGGAGAATAGCACAGAATTTTAAGCAACGTGAACAGGGTATCCACTACGTTCAGAAAGCAAATTCAAACCAAGACGACGTTATTCCCTTTAATTCCCCTCCCCCCCAATGCTAGGGAAGAAACAAATTCAAAAACAGATTCTGCACTTTTTGACTTTTTTCAGAAGAATTATCTTGCAACAAAACCATCCAACCTGTTAATTTGTTCCCTGTTGACAGGCAAATGTTCCAAAAGGAAAAACGCCAACTATCAATTCATATTGGCTGAAATTCAATTGGACCAAATGAATTGAGACTGGCATTCCATTTGGCACAATGCAATCGCAGATCAATAGCAAGTAATTGGGCACTGCTTTGTGTAAAAGAAAAAGCTGAAGCTGTTACATTGCTGTCCACTACTGTATGGATGAGATTTATTCTTATGTTTGATGAGTGTTTCGTCAATGTCCTTTCTTCCCATCAATGTGCCTTAGTATTAAAATGCTGTCCAGAAAGCCTCAAGCTTCTTGTCAATTGTTAACTTAAAATTAAAAGCAGAGATGCCCAGTAAAATGTGGCCATATTGTCACATACAAAGTAATCACATCATCATGCAAAGTTATACAATATACACTTGGAACAAGAAAGAAAGAAAAAAATCACACGCTCACAGATCAAATCAAATAGCAGGCACCCTATTAAAAAACATTAACTGAAACAAGCTTTTCTTCCAGTTTTCCCTAATTGCAATCACTGAAAGACCAGCAGGGGAAAAAGAATACACATTTTCCTGAAACTTGAGTTGGTTTGCAGGTGTCAACAACTTTGGAAAATCATGAATATGTGTATTAGAAGGCAGATCAGGAGCTTCTTTTTATAATTCAATGTCTGGGAAGCCTCCTGGGAAGCCTCCTGTCCATGGTACATGAAGATGAACCAATTCTATAGGGAATAGTGCTACTCTCTCTTACAGAGCGAGTTTGGTGACATGGTTCAGGCATCAGACTAGAAACTGAGAGTTCTAGTACTACTGTGGGTACAAAGCCGCTAATGACCTTGGGCCAGTGTCAGACCTGCCAGCATTTAAACCTCTAAATCAAAACGATCCTTGGCTCCATTTCTTGAGAAAAGTATAATTTTATTAGAAGTCAAGTGTATTGCAGTAATGCATAGCCAGAACTGAGAATTGCACGCCAAAATCCCTAAGTTTAACTCTTCCCTCCCGTAACTGCCTCCCATCACTGACCTCCCCCACAACCAATCAAGTTCAGGCAAGATGTTTTTAGAACAGACACATCAAACATCGGTTTGTACACTGCTGCCTTCTTTTTCAAGACCTTGAAGCAGCATCTTAGCGATATACAGCATTACTTTCACTTTTCCCCAAGTATCCCCCCTTCCCAGAGTTCATGGCAGATTGTCACTTGCGAAGCATATAAGCAAGTGGAAGGTGGAAGTTTTTCTCAACCCTTGGAAAGAGGCAAACTACTTTTGAAAATCATTGCCAAGAAAAATGCAGGGACTAGTTTAAGCGGTCCACAAAAATCAGACTTGACTGAAGGGGGAAAAAAAAGACTGTAATACATGCGAAGGACATGCTTTTTTCTAGGAAAAAGTGGGATCTGCAATAAAATAACTGCAATCTGAAGCACTCTTGATCACTACCCTATTTCCAAAAGGATTGCATGATGCAAATATTTGGATCATTCTGCGCCAGCTTTATTACTTATCTTGGACTTTGCAAAGACAATGCAGTACTAGAATATTAACAGGCCAGCTTCCAATCTTAAGGTAGATTGTTAATAGGACCAGGACACTTTACAGGATAGGTCTACCTTGGACAAAGTAACAAGTCCATTGTGCCTGCTTTTCCTGTAGGCAAGGGAACCATATTTTCTCCCCACCACCAATGGTTAGTCCCCCTGCCCTTACCTTGTCCAGCAAGGACATCTACCAAGCACATTCTCCTAGAGGGGCATGTGTCACTCTAGAGTAACTGCCTTGCCTAAGGCCTTAGTGAGCTCAGAGCCAGGCATCAGAGCGAGCCTTTGGATACTTATTTAATACTTGGCTTGAAAGATAAATTTCCTATCAGCTCTGTTTCTTGGATGGTTCTGTTGATTCTAGAGGCTTTTTTGATATGTGAGAACTTTGGTGGGAGAAAGTCCAACTTTGGGCTTATATATTGACTTGTTTTTATTCTCCCAAGTCTGATACTCAGTTTGGCTTTGTAAGAATTCATTGTCATGGGAGAAAGTCACCTACTTTAGGATTAAGAAGGCAAACATTTAAACAGTTCTATTATTATTATTATTATTTTATTTGCATTTATATCCTGCCCTTCTCCGAAGACTCAGGGCGGCTTACACTATGTTAGCAATAGTCTTCATCCATTTGTATATTATATACAAAGTCAACTTATTGCCCCCAACAATCTGGGTCCTCATTTTACCTACCTTATAAAGGATGGAAGGCTGAGTCAACCTTGGGCCTGGTGGGACTTGAACCTGCAGTAATTACAAGCAGCTGTGTTAATAACAGACTGTCTTAGCAGTCTGAGCCACCAGAATGAGAGGCCCTTTTTACAAGCACGCTTGCTCCTGGGGAGGAAAGCTGTGGCAAATATAGACAGCATACTAAAAAGCAGAGACATCACCCTGAAAACAAAAGTGCATATAGTCAAGGCTATGGTTTTCCCAGTTGTATGGCTGTGAAAGTTGGACCATAAGAAAGGCTGAGCGCCAAAGAATTGAGGCCTTTGAACTCTGGTGCTGGAGAAGACTCCTGCGAGTCCCTTGGACTGCAAGGCGAACAAACAAGTCAGTCCTAGAAGAGATCAACCCTGACTGCTCTTTAGAAGGCCAGATCCTGAAGATGAAACTGAAATACTTTGGCCACCTAATGAGAAGGAAGGACTCACTGGAGAAGAGCCTAATGCTGGGAAAGATTGAGGGCAAAAGAAGAACGGGACGACAGAGAATGAGGTGGCTGGATGGAGTCACTGAAGCAGTAGGCGTGAGCTTAAATGGACTCCAGAGGATGGTAGAGGATAGGAAGGCTTGGAGGAACGTTGTCCATGGGGTCACGATGGGTTGGACACAACTTCGCAACTAACAACAACAACAAATTACAAGCATTTTGTATCTAGTTATAGCATTAGAACAGAATAACAGAGTTGAAAGGGACCTGGGAGGTCTTCTAGTCCAACCCCCTGCTCAAGCAGGAGACCCTATCCAGTCTTTTTTTAAAAAGCCTCCAGTGATGGAGCACCCAAAACCTCTGAAGGCAAGCCATTCCACTGGTTTGTTGTTCTCACTGTTAGGAAATTTCTCCTTAATTCTAGGTTGCTTCTCTCCTTGATTATGTTGGAAGAAATATCCATCTTTCCATCCATTGCATGGTAATCCATGGAAAGAGGTAACTAACAAGACATTGTGATGTTATCACATATTTGTGCTGTCTGGATGTTGACATCATAGCATCATTTTGATTGCTGTGGTCACATATCGTATGACTTCCAGTACAGTAGTTACTGTAGCACTGTAGCAAAAATAAATAGGCTGCCAAATTTATTATATCATAAGCTTTTGGATGTTACGATCCACTTCAATGGAGAAATTATTGTCCACTCTCAGACAGGGAGGGCAAATTACATATTCCATGCAATGATGCGATTATATATGACTGCTGACTTGGAGATTTAGTACAGGACAACAAATGTAGCTTCTGACATTAATACATTTGATTGTGACATGTGCATTTTCCAGTTTTGGTCCTGGATTTTGCATACTTTGAATTAAAACTACTCAAATTCATTTTGCCTCCAGCAGAGAATAATTCTTCCAGCAAGAGTGAGTAAGCCTAGGGCTACTTGCAGCTTTTGGCCTAATTTCAAAAGCCCTTTGGAACTTAACACTTCTGGCAAGAGTAATTGGTCTTTCCTTAGCTGGTTGTTGGGGGGTGGGGGTGGGATGATGGCGGAGGGAGGAGCAGACAGGCAGCAAAGAAGATGAATCAAGGGAGATTGAGAGAGGATTGTCAGAAAGAGAGAAAAAGAGTTAACCTTGGAGCTGTGACAAATTATTCCCCAGAAAATGCAGCCTTTGGATGAAAGAGAGAAGTTCTCCCTCTCTGGTCAGGTTCATCGTGGCAATGTAATGTTGCAGAGATGTAAATGTATTTCCTGGTTTGCTGATTTCTGGAAGCTCCTGAATAAGATGTGCAGTGGAATTGTGAACTGGCATTCCGCTGGGTATTTGACATTATGAAGCTCTTCAAAACATTATTCTCAACTTGGATCCAATACTCATGGTGTCCTGCCCAAGACATGCATAGAGCACATAAACGGTTTAGAGAGGAAGTATGCCTTGCCAGCCTCATGGCTGCAGTTGCTTTCTTTTTAATTAAGACACCCAGACAGTGTGGATTTGGAGAGAGGAAGAGAACTTGCTCACATCTAACAAATCTGCAAAGTGAGAGACAGATTCTTCTAAGCCAAATTTGTTCTAGGTGACAACTCGGTAAAATCATTCAGCTTTGTTTCCCCCCCTCTCTCCCTTCCTCCCAATTTTGTTTCTGGCTTTTAAATTTTAGTATCTAATTATTGTAACAGACATATAGAAAGGCCTCCAAATGTAGAACAGCTTGCATAAGGGAACCAAGACAAAAGGTGGTTATGTGAATTGGTGCATCCAAAGCTGAACCACATTAATGACAAGTTACAGGTGTTATTTTCCCCCTGGAAAAAAGAAAAGGTCACAATATAATTATGAAGGGTGTGCTCATTGTTCCCTGTCCCTAATGCATTCACTCCAAGGTACCCTTTGCATTTGCTCTGCCTAGGTATTTCCTCTCTGTTTGCTTTTAGCAAAAGCAGTGAAGGTATTTTGAAACGGTTGAATGCCAGCATTTTCAATCCCACTGTAAAACAGAGAATGCGAAAGGGTGTATTCATAATGTATGAACAATGCTAATTTATTTAGAGGCAATCATATGGTCCAATGTTTAGAACATGGTATGATGGTGGAGCCAACATTTTCATGTGGATTTGTCTCGCATTCTGATCACCAGCCAGTTTTAAATGGAAGACATTCCCTGGAATTAGAACATGCATGACCTCTCAGAATTGTCTCTTGGGCTTATGGGCAGAGAAATTAGAGGTCAATTCCTCTGAATTTTCCATTATAGGATGAGGGAGAGACACTCTGTAATACTGTAATTCCTTGAAACTGGAGCTCATTGTCAGCAATCTCTATAGCCCTTTCCCCAACAAATCAGTGATGTTATTTGTTAGTTTGACTTTGGTAGTAATGGTGCAGCACTAACATTTTGCATTGTCCACCTCCACCATGCCCTGCACACACTATTATTCTGGGGTGTTGTATATACCGTATGTGGGATGGGGGTGGGGTTGAAATACTGGCCAGCAAAAAAAGAAAAGAAAATAACTAACAGTTAGGGAAAAAATATGTAAACTGGAATATTTCTAGAGAAAAAATCAGAGGCAGAAGTAGTGTTGGAAGAAATGTCCACCTGGGTTCAGTTCTAAGTGGGAAAAAAGACACTGGAAACATGGAGGCTGCTTGGAAAGATGGTTTAATGGTGGATAGGACCATATGGTTTGAGGTCCTGGGCAAAAATAGCACGTGTGTGTGTGTGTGTGTGTGTGTGTGTGTGTGTGTGTGTGTGTATGAGAGAGAGAGAGAGAGAGAGAGATCCTCTGTTGAGCTTTGAACTTGCTTCCTGTTCCTGTGGCAAGAAATGTATCCTGATTGGTTGTCAGACTCCCATGCTTGGTTGAATCTTGCTGGGTGATGTAATCTTCCCAGGTACCATGTGGTGAGATGGGTAGAGGGCTAATCCTATTATGTCTTGAGGGCGAAGGTCTTTTGTGTTGTAGATAAGCTGGCCCAGCCTTTTGTCTTGTAAATAACCAAAGTATCTGCTGGGGGCAGGGAGCTGGGGCTGAGTTTTCTTAAGATTTCTATTTCTCTTTTAGGGGAAATATTCTGCCTTTTTAATATTTCCTAGAATATTTCATTTTTCTAGGAAAGGGGTGGGTGCTGACTTCCTACAATCAAGTACAAGATCATTTTTATCTATGAACATTTTTTTTATCTTAAAGGTTTTTCTATGAAGTCAGAGCATTGTCTCCAAGGAGGATCATTTTATGCCCCATAGGATTTTTTTTAAGGTGAACTGTTTATTCCTTTTCACTCCACCAACCATTATTTTTAAAACGAATTTACAACTTTGGGTGACATCAATATATTAATCCTGAAGTTGTACTTATATTTTTTAAAAGGTTCTTTTAAGATAGAAAGTCCTGTCCCACTGAACTGGACCAGTGGTGGTGGTGTGCCTCACCTGCCCCCCTCTCCGTAGCCGGGCCCCTCTCATCTCCTGCTATCTCAGCCAGAGACTGATAGTGCAGACGAATGGCCTGGCATGCCTCCAGCCCCCAGTCCTGGCACCATGCCCGGACAGACTGAGCAAGACGAATGGCCTGGCATGCCTCCAGCCCCCAGTCCTGGCACCATGCCCGGACAGACGGAGCAAGACGAATGGCCTGGCATGCCTCCAGCCCCCAGTCCTGGCACCATGCCCGGACAGACTGAGCAAATAAACCTCCCCCCCACAGCGTGTGAGCATGAAGCCAGTCATGAGCTAGAATTGCCGGCAGCTGGAGGGTGGACAGATCCCCGCTTCCGGAGAATGGAGAGGCGACATCAGCAAAAGGAAGGGAGGGGCAGGCCTGGATAAGTGCTGAGTCATAGAGCCACACCCAATGGCCTATATAAAGGATCTGCTTTCTGGCATTCCTTGAGTCAGGCAAAGTCTAATCTGATTGCTGAAGTCACACCTTGGATTCCTGCCTGCCCTGAGAACTCTGACAGGACTTTGGCAAAGCTGCAGAGGCTTCGTGGCCACGCTTGATACAGACTTCCCAGACCCGGCCGTTAGAGAAGGAGTGGGACACAACAGGTGGGTTGCTACTGGTTTGCACCGGTTCAGGAGAACCGGTAGTAAAAAAATGTAGTCACTTGCAGAACTGGTAGTAATAGCTGGCTGGCCACACCCCCGAACTTATCACCGGTCGCTCACCCTGGACGCCATGTTCATCGTCTCCATGTTCTTCACACACGTGGATCCCATTGCCTTGCAAGTCGAATGGGATGCACATGTGCAAAGAACATGGCGGTGACAGCAGCAGCTTTTTCTGCTGGTACTTTTTGGCGGCCTGCAGAGAAAGCGGCTTTTCAGAAGTGGCCGAAAATTCAGCTTGCCTTCTTGACTCTGGACCAGCCGCTGAGGAAGGTAAGCAGCCGAAGAAAGAGGCGGTGGTGGGGGTGGAAGGCAGGCAAGTGGGCCTGCCACAGGACCACCAGGAAGGGTGCGTGGAAGGCAGACAAGCATGTTGGGGGCCCCAGCTGTCGGAAAGGCAGCTAGCAGCCTATTCCCTTCCCTCCGGTCCTGCCATGCCTGCCTGGAGCTGATGCCTGCCATGGCAAAAGCCGCCCAGGAAAACTCCCTGGAAGTTCCGGGACGGCCCATTGCAGCTGCTGCTACCTGCTGCAGCAAAAAGCCATGCAGGAAAAGTTCCCTGGATGCCCCCCTGCTGACGCTACCACCACCACCACTACCACCACCACCGCTACCGCCAACGCGTGATGCCCCGCTGCCGCTGCTGTTCTTACCGCTGCTGCCGTGGCAAAAGCCACGCAGCCTTCCCATTTTGGCTGCCACCGCCACCGCCACCTGAAGCTCCCATTTTGGTCCCCGCCTGAAGCTTCCATTCTGGGTGCCGCCACCGCTGCTAAGCACTTTTTCTCGGGCCTCCTGGTCTCACTTTCCTAGACCTTGAAGGAGGGAGGGAGGGAGAGGGAGAGATACAGAGAGAGAGAGAGAGAAAGAGAAAGAGAGAAAGAGAGAAAAAGAGAAGGAAAGAAAGAAAAAGAGAAAGAAAGGGAGAAACAAGAAAGAAAGAAAGAAAGAAAGAAAGAAAGAAAGAAAGAAAGAAAGAAAGAAAGAAAGAAAGAAAGAAAGACAGGGAGAGACAAGAAAAAAGAGAGAAAGAAAGAAGGAAAGAGGGAGAGAGAGAGAAAAGAAAGAAGGAAAGAAAAAGACAAAGAGAAAGAGAAAGAAATTGAGAGAAGAAAGAAGAGGAAGGAAGGACCACAAACCCTGGCACTAGACTTGGCTTCAGAAGACGCTTTGAAACAGAAAAAGCAATCTAGGGCTGGAAGGGACCTTAGAGGCCATCTAATCCAACCCCCTGCTCCAGCAGGAAACCTTACATTGTCTGGATTATTTTGGTGCCTCTAACAGAGAGGAAAATTGCCAGAAAGGAGAAGGAGTTTACTAGGTCAAGGCTGCCATGCAGAGGAAGGCAGAGATAGTCCTTGTCTTATGTCCAGAATTGAGTCCAAAATTTTGGTTGCTAAGCAAGAGCATTGTTAAGTGAGTTTCACCACATTTTACTCAATCCATGATTTCTCCTGGCTCTAATAGTCATGTGCAAGTTAGGGAAGAACATTCAAAGGTGTTTGTAATGTTCTAAATGTACAGAAGTTATAGTTAAATGTGTGACAGAAAATGGACTCTAGGTGTGTTTTTCCAAATGTAGTAAGTAAGGTTGAATGTGTATAGTTTTAGAAGAGGGGTGTATATGTGTGTGTGTGTGTACATACAGTATATATATAATAGATAATGTCTCTTTTTGTGTGCCTATACACGCTATACTATGTAATATGTATGTACACATATGGCATATATACATAGGATTTAATAGTATATTTTAGATGTTCAGTAGTAGTAAATAAATAGGGAAATTGTATCTTGTTGAGACCTTTGAAATGAGGAGGCACTCTAACCTTTGACGTGAGTTGGCCACCCAGTCACATGATTACCCAGCTACGCCCACCCAGTCATATGACCATCAAACCACGCCCACTGTCACATGACCATCAAACCACGCCCACTGTCACATGACCATCAAGCCACACCCACAAAATAAGCCATGCCCATAGAACTGGTAGTAAAAAAATTTAGAACCCACCCCTGAGCTGGACTATAACTTTGACAGCTCATCTCTCATGGGAAGTGTATTAAAATGATGGCCCAGGTGTGGTACCCTAACTTTTAAAACTTTATGCCATTTTGACAGTCGTTTCAGATGTTTGCACCCAGGTATAGTTACAGATGACCTCTTCTTCCAAGTCATCCAGATATGTATCCAATTTAGAGACCACACATCTGACTCTCAGAGCAACTCAGAACAACGGAGTGACCTTTGCAGTTGAAATATGGCAGTCCTAGTTTAATAGCCTCAAGTATTGGAATGCTTTAGGAATTCTTCTGCCATAACAACTGTCTGTAGAATGAACTTCAAAGGAGGCTGGGAAGTATCCTCTTTCTTAAGGCCAGTTGCCATGCTAACAGGGGATAATGGTAGTTGTCATCTAAAATATTTTGATGGACTCCTCCGAGAATGGCTGTTTTAGAGATAAGGGAATCGGAAAGCAGCATTTCTCCCCATTTTGGGAAAATATTTCTGCATCTCATAATGGTGTGAATAAAAACAAATGCTGGAAGCCTCCTCTTTTATTCCTCCCCTGTCATAGTAGTATTTAGAAAGAAAAAAGTTTAAAATGCTTTCCCCCCACCCAATGTTCAGCTGTAACCAAGAATTTTACTGAGGAAGGATACCAGCTTTGATTCAAACGTTGGATAGTCTGGCAACAATCAAAGGGCAGCAGGATTTGCCTGCCAACCTGTCGTGTCCCACTCCTCCGCTGACGGCCAGGTCAGGGAAATCCGAATCAGGCTTGCCTCTGCAGCTCTGCCCAAAGTCCTAGCAAAGTCCTCAGAGCAGGCAGGAGACCAGTAAGTGACTTCAGCAAGATAAGTTCGACTTTGCCTGACTCAGAGACTGCCAGAAAGCAGATCCTTTATATAGGCCATGGGGTGTGGCTCCATGACTCAGCACTCATTAAGGCCTGCCCCTCCCTTCCTTCTGTTGCCTCCGCCTATCCAATCTTCTGATGCGAGGGTCACTCCAATCAGCTGTTGTTGGAAGTAAACTTTCCTCAGGCTCACATGCTGTGGAGGAGGGGGAGGGGTCTAGCTGCTCCGTTTGCCTGGGCATGGAGCCAGGGCTGGGGCCGGGGGATGCTCCCTCCTCTGCAGCCTGCTTGGGCATGGAGCCAGGGCTGGGACCGGGAGGTGCCCCCTCCTCTGCAGCTTGTCTGGGCATGGAGCCAGAACTGGGGCCGGGAGGCATACATTCCTCCGTGTTCGGGAGCAGATAAGCAGACCCCGGCTGCGGTGAGAGCGGACAAGACACAACACAACCCATCTTCAGGCTCAGTTGGCCTCCATTTTATGTACGGATTGATGGAGTCAGTCTCTGAGCCTTGAAGTAGTTTTCCTTTATGCACTGGCATAATACCTTAAAGTGATATGAAACTGACATTCATTCTGTGGCATACATGATCTGTGTGGTGGAAGGTAGACTGGATTCCCAGGAGTGAGGGAGTGCATTCCAGAGGAGCAAGAGAGAAAAATATAAATAGTTTGACTGGGAGGAAGAGGATTCGAACAGCTCTTCCCTAGGCCTTCTCAGAATATATCATTGATGCAAGTAGTTTGCTTCAGTTTGGCAAGATTCCTGTCTATGTGTGAGGAACATATAAAGGAAAATGCTTAGAAGAAACTCTAAATCTGCAGGTTTACCATCTACTCTCTGCCTATTGGATCAAGTTCGTCTAGTGCATGCTCCTTCCTTCCTTCCTTCCTTCCTTCCTTCCTTCCTTCCTTCCTTCCTTCCTTCCTTCCTTCCTTCCTTCCTTCCTTCCTTCCACCCTCCCTCCCTGCTATCCCATCCTGTCCTATCTAAAGGAGACCGAAACTAGTGGTTAAGGCACCATAGGGCTCAGTGGCTAAGATGCTGAGCTTCTCGATCAAAAGGTCGGTAGTTCAGAGTTCAAATTCCTAGTGCCACATAATGGGGTGATCTCCTGTTACTTGACCCAGCTTCTGCCAACCTAGCAGTTTGAAAGCACATAAAAAATGCAAGTAGAAAAATAGGGACCGCCTTTGGTGGGAAGGTAACAGCGTTCCATGGGCCTTTGGCGTTTAGTCATGCCGGCCACATGACCACGGAGACATCTTTGGAAAGCACTGGCTCTTCGGCTTTGAAACGATGAGCACCGCCCCCTAGAGTCGGGAACGACTAGCACATATGTGCGAGTGGAACCTTTACCTTTACCTTTTTTAAGGCACCAGACTAGAAACCAGGAGACTGTGAATTTTGCCTTAGGCAGGAAAGCTGGCCAGTCACTCTCTCTCAGCCCAATTCACTTCACAGGTTTATTAGGGGAAAAGCAGAAGGAAGAAGAGGTATTAGGCATGTTTGTCATTTGAGTTATTTATTTATAAAAATAATAATGGCAGAAAATGAATGCATGCATGTATGAATGAATGACAGCCTAGGACAGGGCTGTCAAACTCCTGGCCCATGGGCAGGTGCATCATATTCTGGCAACACCCCTGCCCAATTTAGTGGGAAAAAGTCCTGATACGTCACATGATGCCACCATGGTGGTGTGAATTTGACACCCCTGGCCTAGGCTGAGGAACTCTGGGAGTTGAAGTCCACAAGTCTTAAAAGAGCCAAGTTTGCAGACCCCTGGCCTAGGAGAACAAACATAGTACAAGTAGTCTTTCACTTACAATAGTTTACTTAGTGACCATTCAAAGTTACAACAGCACTGAAAAAAGTGAGTTATCCCCATTTTTCACACTTACGACTGTTGCACCATCCCCATGGTCACATAATCAAAATTAAGAATCAAAATCAATTGCCAACAGACTCACATTTATGATAGTTGCAGTGTCCCTGGGTCATGTGGTCACCTTTTGTGATCTTCTGACAAGCAAAGTCAGTGCGGAAACCAGATTCACTTAACAACCATGTTACTAACTTAACATCAGCAGTGAGTCACTTAACAACTGTAGCAAGCAAGGTCATAAAATGGGGCAAAACTCATTTAACAAATATCTCACTTAGCAATATAAATGTTGAGCTCAGTTGTGGCTGTAAGTCAGGGACTACTTGTATTTGGCTGGCATTATCCTCTAGCTTTGGGCAAGGAATTATCAGAGAGAGGTTGCCTCAGCTAAAAATGTCCCAGCAGTTTGGGTTACCAGAAAGAATGATGGGTAATCTGTCCAATGGGAAAGGAGGACAAAGGCAAGTATTCCTGATTATGGGATTCACCTATTGAATCTAAGATGGTGGTAATCATTATTTCTTCAGGCAAACTTAAGAATTAAGCCTTTTTTTACAGAGAGAATAAGGCAAGTAGGAAATGAAATGGGGGAAATAAGATGTTGAGGCAGACATGGGCAGCATGTGTATCAGGGAAACATAATTTTAAGGCGATAGATTGGGAGAAGGATCTTAGACTTCACTTGGTGACTAGCGAGGGAAAGAGTCTGCCATAGAGAAATATTAGACGATATCATCATTTTCAGTCTCTGAGGAAGTGGCTGCCCTCACTTCCCTCTGAAAGCAAAAGAACCTTTTGCTCTGATGAGCATGGAGGCTTTAAGCTGCTCACAATTAACTTGGCTTTGCCGTAGCCACAGGGATTTTGGTGACTGACTTCTGGAACTGAATCGAAGTAGTTTGGATGACCTCTTGGGGGAAAACACTCCTCACTACAGGTCCTAAACACACTTAGAGATAGCATATTTGTATATCAAGGTGGAAAAGGTGGGAAGTGCTACTATTTCACCTTATAGTGTTTGAATGTAAAATCAATCTGCACCAGACTCTATAATGTATATAGAGATGCAATGTATAATTTACCCAGAAAGATAGGTTTCTACCTTATATATCTTGACACAGAATATTACAACTGTCACTGAGCAACCTTCTATGCTACTTTTTCTCAAAAGTTCAAGATTTTTTATTTTATTTATTTATTATTTAATTTCTATAAGATGGTTGTAAAGTAATCCTTCCATCAATTTTTCCTCTCCACAGCCTTGTAGGATAAGTAGGATTGAGTGCAATATTGCCCTCAGTTATCCAATGAGTTTCAGTAGCTAAAGCTAAACTTGAACCTGGGCTGAACTTGGCTTGGGCCAACACCTTCACTATTATGCCACATTGGTCCCATTGCGCCATGTTTGAATTCTATGAGATTAAAGTGGCAATCTATTGGTTTGAGTCTCATTTTTGTTTTGTTTTGTGGAATAAGCCCTCTTTAAAAAAAAAGATGGGATTAGGCAATCCATGTGAGCACTTACTTGATTTGCTAACTGCATATTGTTTTAATATATTGCTCCATTTTAAATTAAAAGATGGTAGCAAACAGACATTTTCCCCATCATGAAGAACAATGAAACTTACAGCTTCATGTTTATTTTTTGGAGGGATGGGTAGAGATGATAGAACTTTGTTTAATGTTGACTGTAACTTTTGAGAAAAGAAAGAAAAGCAATTTTGAAGCAAATTTTCTTACTTATCTTCATGTGGCTAACCCACAAGCAGAGGTAGTGGTTCTTTTCTTGTTCTTTTCTTCACAGTTCCTCACAGTGGGAGATGACAATTTGATGATACTTCATCAGGTTAGGTGTCCTGCTGTGGAATAGATTGTTACATAGGAGAATGCTTCTCAGTGTAGCAATGAATGGAAAATCTGATTTTTGAAAAGTTATCGTAATAGAATAGAATAGAATAGAATAGAATAGAATAGAATATAGAATAGAATTTTTTATTGGCCAAGTGTGATTGGACACACAAGGAATTTTTCTTGGTGCATATACTCTCAATGTACATAAAAGAAAAAATACGTTCATCAAGAATCATAAGGTACAACACTTAATGATAGTCATAGGGTACAATTAAGCAATCAGGAAACAATCAATATCAAAATAAATCATAAGGATACATGCAACAAAATTACAGTCATACAGTCATAAGTGGAAGGAGATGGGCGATGAGAATGATGAGATTAATAGTAGTGCAGACTTAGTAAATAGTTTGACAGTGTTGAGGGAATTATTTGTTTAGCAGAGTGATGGCATTCGAGAAAAAACTGTTCTTGTGTCTGGTTGTTCTGTGTACAGTGTTCTGTAGCATCGTTTTGAGGGTAGGAGTTGAAACAATTTATGTCCAGGATGTGAGGGGTCTGTAAATATTTTCACAGCCCTCTTTTTGATTCGTGCAGTATACGGGTCCTCAATGGAAGGCAGGTTGGTAGCAATTGTTTTTTTCTGCAGTTCTAATTATCCTCTGAAGTCTGTGTCTCTCTTGTTGGGTTGCAGAACCAAACCATACAGTTATAGAGGTGTAGATGACAGACTCAATAATTCCTTTGTAGAACTGAATCAGCAGCTGCTTGGGTAGTTTGAGCTTTCTGAGTTGGCGCAGAAAGAACATTCTTTATTGTGCTTTTTTGATGATGTTTTTGATGTTAGCTGTCCATTTTAGATCTTGCGATATGTTAGAACCTAGAAATTTGAAGGTCTCTATTGTTGATACTGTGTTGTCTAGTATTGTAAGAGGTGGAAATAAGGAAGGGTTTCTCTTAAAGTCTACCACCATTTCTATGATTTTGAGTGTGTTCAGTTCCAGATTGTTCCGGTTGCACCACGAGGCTAGTCATTCAACCTCTGTATGTAGATTCATCATTGTCTTGAAAGAGACTGATCACTGTTGTGTTATCTGCAAATTTCAGTAGTTTAACTGATGGATCATTAGAGATGCGGTCACTGGTATATAGAGAAAAGAGAAGTGGGGAGAACACACAGCCCTGTGCTAATTGTTCAGGTATCTGATGTGATTCTGCTTAGCTTCACCTGCTGCTTCCTGTTTGTTAGAAGCATTAGGAAGAATATTGAGTTATAAAAGGTGCTGTAGGTCAATTCTATGGCAAGGCAACAATTTTTAATGTATTCCAGATTCTTTCCTGAGTTTGGGTACCTTTGTCTCAGGCTACTGATATCTGCCATGGAACAGCTATGCTGAGAGGTGAAACTTTGCATTTTGTCTCAGAAGTACTGAATCCAACCTGAGGTCTCATTTGAAGACCTCCGGCTAAATTTGGGCAGTTGAGGACAGGGATGGCAATCAAACTCTCCTTGCTCTGGTTTTGCAAGCAATCCTTCCACTAATTTAAGAATATAGAAAAGTAGAACAACTGAAATAGGAGAATAGGGAAGCCATACATACAAGTACTCCACCTAAGAATGCCTTGCAATCCTGCTCCTTACATAAGTTAGTCTGAAGGTTTAAATCATGAGTTACTTTTGCCATTTGGAATCAATGGTTGTGTGACTACTCATTTCCCAGTCTTGAAGGTTTCTGCCACCTGTCCCTTTCTCTTACATGAGAAACATAGATTCCTAACTCATCAGCATTAGCCCTTATAAGCCTCAGCAAACAACCTAAGGCATTCACCTGGGCGCAACATACTTATTTTGCCAAATCATGCACCAATTATTCTCTTCACTGGAGAGCTACATCCCAGTACTGCAGAGGTATATAACATAGGTGTTCTGTGCAGCTCCATAGTCCACTTTCCAGCTGCTGGCAATGTTTTGGCAAGAAAATTAAAAACAGTTTATTTATTGGATTTGCAAACGGCCAAATCCAAACCTTTTCATGGCAGCTTGCAGAATAACAATTAAAACATCAATATTTATTTATTTATTTATTTATTTATTTATTTAAATTTTTATACTGCCCTTCTCCCGAAGGACTCAGGGCGGTGTACAGCCAAAAATAAAAACAGTAAGTATACAAAGTTAAAATATCAATTTAAAATACCTATTCAATAGTGGCCGAATTAAAACCGTCAGATTGACCTAACCTAAAATACCCCATATAAAATTACAAAGGATTAAAACTTTAAAATTTGGAATTTAAAAAATCAGTCCAGTCCCGCTTGAATAAATAAGTGAGTTTTTAATTCCCGGCGAATGACATAAATTATATGCATCAACAATACAACCTAAAATATAAAACTATGGTTATTAACATAGTATTTAAACAAGTAACAGTTGCTAGCAAAGTCCACAGAAAAGTTCTAGCATAATTAAACCAATAATATTCATATTTATTATTCCAAAACAATCCCAGAATACATTCTGTAACAGCAATTTTACACATACAAGATGGATTACGGTTAGGGCAAATATTCTCTGGAAAAAAAAGTATTTCTCACTTCCTAGAAGGCCAACCTGGTAAGTCAGTGCTAGCCTGACATCATTGGGGAGACCACTGCATAAAAGCTGAACCATAACTGAAGAGCACCACTTCCTGGTTTCCAACCCTCCACAAAAATGTCTTAAAAACTGGTCCTGTGCTGTGCTTATCTGACAGTTCATTTCCAGTTCAAGAAGATAGTTCTGGAGATAACTTGGAGTCAAAACCTGTATGTCAAAACCAGCCCTTTGAATTACACTTGGGAGCCAATGAAGAGCTTTCAGTGTAATAAGTTTTCAAGGGCTAAGACCAGTGGTGGGATTCAAATAATTTAACAACCGGTTCTCTACCCTAATGATTTCTTCCAACAACCAGTTCACCAAACTGCTCAGAAAGTTAACAACTGGTTCTCCCGAAGTGGTGCGAACTGGCTGAATCCCACCACTGGTTAAGACCTGCCAGTAAATAGGCTACAACATTGCAACTTCTAATTGTGTTCCAAGGCAGCCTTCTGTAAAGCCTATTGCAATAGTCTAAATACATGTTGAAAAGAGGTAAGTTACTACTGTAAGGTCTTTGCACTCTGAGTAGGACTGCTTTGTTTTCATTTAGTTAGCAGTTGCAGCTTTGTAATGCTCCTGCAGTCGGTCCAGATATAATCTATTATGTTAATGGACTATCTTCAGTCCTAGAAGCTCATGTTCTGCTCAACACTTACAACACTCCAGTGGGCAGCCTTTCAGTTTTTGTCCATAGATGGAGCATGCTCGCCTTGCTTACCCATCCTCTGACCACAGACCTTCAAAGTTTCCCTCCCCTTAATGTTTTTATCACATTTTTCAGTGGTAAATAGGAACCTTGCTGTAGAAAATTCTGTTTCTACAAAGAGATTGTAGGAAGAAATCCACGTTAATTTATGGGGGCAAAAAATCAGAAATGAGGTAGAAGGTTTTTGTTTTTTTTTACTAACATGCTTTGTAAATAGACTGTAAACTTTGTAAATAGACTTTGTAAAGGGACACGGTGGCTCAGGGGCTAGGACGTTGAGCTTGTCAATCAAAAGGTCGGCAGCTCAGCGGTTCGAATCCCTAGTGCTGCCGTGTAACGGGGTGAGCTCCCGTTACTTGTCCCAGCTTCTGCCAACCTAGCAGTTTCAAAAGCACGTAAAAATGCAAGTAGAAAAAATAGGGACCACCTTTGATGGGAAGGTAACAGCGTTCCATGCGCCTTTGGCGTTGAGTCATGCCGGCCACATGACCACGGAGATGTCTTCAGACAGCGCTGGGTCTTCGGCTTTGAAACGGAGATGAGCACCGCCCCCTAGAGTCGGCAACGACTAGCACATATGTGCGAGGGAAACCTTTACCTTTACATTAAATAGACATATGGTTCACTTCATCCAATGGATAGAGTGCTGGCTGAGGCTGGATATAAACCAGGGGGAGATGGAGGGGGAAGGTAAGTTGGTTCTGTAGATGTAGGTTACATGGGAGACAGATCACCGGCTCCTTATCAATCAACAATTGTAAGGCATCCAAAATCATTGTGCTTGCTGAGACCTTCTGAGATGGCCTGAAACCAGGTTTTCACTTAATAACACTGTTAAAGTCTTGTTTTCCCAAAAACTATAACTTTGAGGTCTTCCATACAGTATCCTGTGAGGCTGAAATACTGATATTACTTTTTCCGTGTTTGGGGTCCTGATGTCAAACTGCCTATTGCTTTGATTAGTGTGACATCAAAGGAGCCACAGTATTGGAAGGGGGAAGAAAAAGGAGGGTCTGTGTTAGTGTCAGTGGAGATAATGTGTGAAGGAGGTCAGTGCGAAGGCATTTCTGCATGCACACATCTGGGAGAACACAGGAAAGGCATGGGGATGGATGACGGGGACCTATCCTTTGAAAGAAAAGCCAGGCGCTGGTACACTGGCCTACCCAAGAGCCGGCCAATGGGGCTTGCCTTCCCTGCAGGGACAGGAGGGCAAGAAGCAGGGGAACAACCAACCCAGCCCTGCCCCATTGATAATCCGTGGTCACTGAGTCTGGAATTTCTGGAGTTGGGTCAAGAAACAGCCAAGAGCAGCATGGGAAATAGGCAGCTGAGCCAAGCAATATGAATCTGCCCCAAGGACTATATGCAGTTAGTATCTAGTTTCTATAAATCATCTACATGATTGCTATTTAACAGAAAAGCAAACAGCTGGTAACTTTAGAAGCTAAGCATCTCTCTGAGTAAGGCTACTGAGAGTCAGAATCAAAATAAATATCAAGTATTAGGCTTCCATGAAGGCATCCCACATGAGACCAGGGGGTCAATTTGGAACGGGTGGGGAGGATGCTATTTTCCCTTGAACTGAGTTGGTTGAAGAATTTATCTGCAGAAATGGGAGGAAAGGCTCTGAGTTCTTGTAAAAAGAGGGACGGCCTTCGAAAGGCTGATTATAATGTGCGGCTTCTGGCAACAGAGAAGCTTCATTTTTATATCAGCGGGATTAGCCCTTCCTGCCTTTCCTTCCCCAAAAGAAGGAAGGTCTCAGCAGATCTGTGAATGAATTTGTAGGCTTCCAAAGCGTTTCTTTCCCCACCGTGCTCCCAGTAGTGCTCTAATAGCAAAATGCGTGCACTGCAGAGCTTGAAATGGGGCTGCAAAAGAAGCCATACATCATCGGCTGTAGCTGGTAACACTGAACATAATCATATATTGATAAAGGGGCCTGTCAAGTCCACTATGGTTCC
This sequence comes from Ahaetulla prasina, assembly GCF_028640845.1. NCBI lineage: Eukaryota > Metazoa > Chordata > Lepidosauria > Squamata > Colubridae > Ahaetulla > Ahaetulla prasina. The sequence continues at coordinate 197,201,927 of NC_080539.1, forward strand.
TGGCCATAAAGCCACATGACACTACATTTTCATTATTGAAAATGAAATACACAATGGCCAGCTTGTTCTGTTTCAAGCCTGGAGGTGCTCCTTGAGAAATACTGACTCAATCCCAAGGTTTTACTGCACATTTCCACGATATAATGAAGTTGGCCTTCAACTGGCCCATGCAGGGGCTTACTGGGGCTGATTTTTTTATGAACTGTGTAAGCACAAAACATGGAATTAAATGGGTGATTGGTCACCTGGCTCAGAATTCCCACTAGGCCCTCGTCTGCTGTATGGAGTCCATGGGCCTCTTGCTTTAAAACTACTTGGATGCTGTTCGTACAAATTTATCTTGCTAACAGAGGTGGGATGATGTTAAAAATAACTTGCACAAAAGAACCTGAATTGTTGTTCTTATTCCCACTCCCCCATGTTTTTCACTAAATATATGAAATATTAGTTTTAAGATCTTGCATGGTGTTTGTGTGGTGCCAAAGTTCCCATCCATTATTTCCAAATAATGGATAATTTCAAAATTTAAGCCTTAATAAAATATATAGCAGTTAAAAAACATCCAGGTTTAGTCTAGTGATCAAGGCACTAGGCTAGAAAGTGGGAGACTGTGAGTTCTAGTTCCACTTTAGGCATGAAAATTGGCTGGATGACTTTGAACCAGTCCTTCTTTCTCAGCCAACTGGGTTATTGTTATGGGGGAAATAAGAAGAGGGAGTATTAAGTATGTTTGTCAGTTTGAGTTGTTTATAAAATGATAAAGGTGGGATATAAATAAAGTAGATAAATAATAATAATTAAAACAAGGAACAATCAAAGACAGAGATCATTTTTTCAGGTAAAGCATCTCTCATTTCAAGATTTCTTATTTCATCTCTAGATGAAAGGGATCTGGCAGCAGAAGGGAAGGAAATGTGTGTTGGGAAAATATATCCTTGGACTGTGTCCCATGATCAGTCTCAACCCTAACAGAAGTCAGCAGTAAAGATACTACTGTACAGCCTCAGGTGAAGTACAGGGTGCAACAGTATGGGAACATATCTAGAAGCAGGTGATGGGGACTTCTGTGGCTGAAAATCCTGGATTATGAGTCTTCATCACATAGAAATATACTGTAGAACCCCAGTGGCTTCCCTGGATAGGTCAATCCCAGTTCACATAGGATTCATGCAGGGCAGTCGATGAGAAAATTCCCCTCCATATCCCAGCCTCCTGAACCCTTGCAATTTTTCTCTAGGCTCATCTAAGCCAAATGGGCAGTCTGAATCGAGTGTAAATTTATTTCTGCTGGTTGAGGAGGTTCAGTTCATGCTGGTAAAGCTGCTTTGAACAACCAAACCAAAGAAGACCTGAAACATTTTTTTCAGAGAGAGAGAAAGAAAGAGATACAGGCAGACTTAAAGACAGAGGCAGACAGACAGAGAGAAACAGAGAGAAAGAAGCAGAGAGAGGCAGTTGTTGGTGAAGGGGCTGTTGATTTAATCAGAGAGCAGCAAACAATTTCTTAGCATTTCCAACATTGTGGGTCATCCTGCTCATCAAAAAATTTTCCTCCCTTCCATCATTCACAATGTGAAGGAAAAAAAAAGCATCTGGCTAAGCTGAGTCTTGATGTGGAGCACAGTCCACAGAGAGATTAAGTTCCTTGAATCAGCTATACAGCCTCTGAAGCTTCATTTCAGTCAAAGTAACAATCCGTGTCACATCTAATTAGGTACTCCACCTTGAATTCCTCAAATATGAACAAAAAAGTCCAATATTCTAATTAACTCAGAAAGCAGCATTGAACCGGTTAAATCTGTTGACCTGAAAGAGGATGAGGGAGCACACTCTGTTCTGTCTTGAGCTCCTGAATGAAAGGCAGGGTAGAACCCTAATAAATAAATACAGTTGCTTCTGGACCTATTGGCTGTACCACCTATCATCAGTTGATGGCTTCAACCATCATGTCTCTAAAGCCAATTCATGACCTCCTCTGTAAGCCACTCACAATGGTGTTCCATGTCATATTGGATTTCTGTTTTGTGTATCTCTCAATGTATCTTACTCTTTTTTTTGGCACCCACATCATAGACAGTGAAGTTTAAAAGGGAATAACATAAAAAGAGACACAATGCTCTGAGCAGGTGACATCTGCTGCAGCGTGAGAGATGTTTTAGGGAACTGTAAACAGGCAGAAGCCAAACAGTAAAATAATAAAGTGGCTTTTAAGTAAAACTAGCAACAACTTGGATTTATATAGTACTCCGCATGTTCTGCATGAATAATACCCTAAGGCATTTTAGAGAGAAAGAAGGTAAGGAGCTAGCTGGGGAAAAAAAGAAGAAGATATATTGAAAAATAAGCAGAAAACCCTTTAATTTTTTAGTAGGCATCTACTCTTCTTATTAAAGGTGGCTTTTAAGTTGTAGCATCCAGGCATTGCTCAGGGCCAACCCTGTCCTGAGGGAGAGTGAGACAGCTGTCACGGGAGCAGATTGGAGTGTCATGGAAGGACAGCACATTCTTCATTACTTAATTATTGTGGGTTTTGTTTTGGGGGAGGATTTTTGCCAACGAAGGCACGAGAGAAGGATTTTCCTGTCTCAGGTATCCACATGACTAGTGGCTGGCATTAAGGATTGTGCTCTTTGGTTAGCAGAGACAAGGGATGAGGGCTGCATCAAGTTTCCTCTGCCGCTTGGTCCTTCCCTGGCATTGTTCTGTGCTGGGGATGGATGCACTGAGCATCCTGAACCAATGAAGGTTGCTTTCTATTAAAAAGAAAGAATGAAAAGTGAAACAAAAAAGGGTGGAAAAACCAAATACTTACACTTGTCTCCTATCTCATGCTTAGCTTTGATATTTGGAGTTCAAACTCTTTGAGATGGGCAGGCTTTTGTTCTTTAGTATTGAAGCTTGAAGCACATTTCGATGCCATGGAGAAAAGAGGGATGTTATGTTACTATTAACTCTTCTGGAGCATTGCTGAGATTTTGGATTGGATGGAGTGAAAATAGAGAAAGGAGGCAGATGATAGGGGCAGGCTGTTCCCATGGGTTATTATTCTCTTTGTTTTCATTGTAATTCAGGGATCTGCAAAGGGCAATTTTAGATGGATTTGCTTAGAAGTCACCTGAAATAAACAGGCAAGAGAAATGAAGGAGAGATTCGGCATCAAAGGCATAAAACAAATAACCTTGGCACAACTGCCCGTGTTCAGTTTTGTTTAATATTATTTACTACAATTCATCCCTGATCTAAGGTGTTCTCCGATTTCACTAGAGAACTAAAGAATAAAACAAATCCATCATTTCTTTCAAATGAATATTTTATTCATTCATTTTGTGTGACATTGTAACATTCTCAGAAAAGAGTGGATTTAATGGAAGAGAATGTCTGTAGCTAAGGATTGAACGGTGGAGTTCTTGGTGCTTTCAAAGCTTGCCGATTTGCTTGCAGATGCTTCATTACCCAGGTAGTAGCTAACATCATCAGTGCAACCAGCTTGCTGCCTCTTTATATGTAGTAGCTTTTGATCTGCCAATTTTGGTGGGGGGCGTAGTTTCCTTCTTGGTGGTTCTTTGATTACGATTGTTTTCTGCCTGATTGTTTGTTTGGCACTGATAACCTGCTTATCTGTAGGTGGGCTGCTGGAGGGGATGCGTTCTACTCTTTTTGTTTCCTTCCTATGCTTTTGAATGCTATGTAAATGTGGTTTATCTCTGTGTGCCTACAGATAATCCTTGCTGAGCAACCATTTGTTCTGTGACTATTCAAAGTTGTGCCAGTGCTGAAAAACTGGTACTTACAACCCAAAATTAAGCAGGTTCTGACAGGTTCTGGAGAACCGGTAGCGGAAATTTTGAGTAGTTCAGAGAACCGGCAAATGCCACCTCTGGATGGTCCCAGAGTGGGGTGGGAATGGAGATTTTGCAATATCCTTCCCCCAGGAGTGGGGAGAAATGGGGATTTTGCAGTATCCTTCCCCTGCCATGCCCACCAAGCCACGCCCACCAAGCCACACCACGCCCACCAAGCCACGTCCACAGAACCAGTAGTAAAAAAAAATTGAATTCCACCACTGCTTACAACCAGTCCTTGAAGTTACAGCCATTGCTCCATCCTCGCCATCATGGGATCATGTGGGCACTTGGCAACCAACTCACACTTATGACAATTCCAGTGCTCTACAGTCACATGATCACCATTTGTGACTTTCCCTGCTAGCTTCCCATAAGTAATGGGGAAGCCAGCAGAGAGGTTTGCAAGTCACTCCAGTAAATCTTGCCTGCCTAGCAATATCATTCCAGGCTGGAAAGTGCACTTCTGCAACTGTCCATGGACCTCCCTAAGACCAAAATTGCATGTGCCACTGCAGCCACCTCTGCACCCTTCCCCACCCAACAGCAGCCGCCTCTGGGCCTAAAATTGCTTGTGCACACAGCAGTCCCATCCCTCCTTCAAGCAGGCAACCTTTGACTCAAAATTGTTCATGTGCACCACTTCCCTCACCCACATATCCCTCCTCACGTGGCAGCAGCCATTCACCTGCCTGCCAATCTGCTTGCAAGTTGTCTAGACTTGCAACTTCTTGCTGACTGCTCCCACTGAATCTGGTTATTCAAAGGAAGAGGTCTTCCCTTAACAACCCAGGATCCTGGCTTAATGACAGCAACAGGACTGCCAGGATTGCCATCCCTAAGTGTAACACAGTCATGTAACATCATGTTTTATGACCACACTGCTTAGTGTTAGAAATTGTGCTCCCAATTACTGTTTCTGAGGTGCTTTTCAGGCATGGCAGGATTTTCTTTTCATAGGTTTTAGTGATTGTGCTGTATCAGGTTTTGTAGTTAGGTACTTTTTGATGAAGTTGCATGTCTATTCTTATTGTTGGAAGATGGCAGCCTGCTTTCTTCTTTTTTTATTGTTATCCCTGCAAAGTGGTCAAGTCAAGAAGTACAACCAAGACTACTAGCTCTATCTTTATTGTTAGGTTAACAAAATCTTGCAAGATTGAAAGCATTTCTCCTCTCCTTCCCTTTTACTCTCTGGAACTCGAGGAATGGTCCTTTTTGAAATATTTCTCATGCTGTTCTCCCTTCTGTAGGTGAGATACACGCTAGTTGTCCAGTCTGTGACTCTTTTTCCTCCCAAGATCATCCCCACAGGTCAATACTCTGGTGTCCCCGGTTGCTGCTGTACGTTTATGCTGGTCTGAATAACTTTCTTGCAAAGGTCTTCATGTGGGAGAGTTATTATTTTCCTAATGGAGCACTTGGTTATCATGGGTTGCTATTAAATGCCAGACTTGGATAGAATTGGGTTTTTAGATAATTTATTTCATTCCCACCTTTATTATTTTTACAAATAACCCAAGACAATGAACATATTCAACACACTTTCCACCTCCTGTTTTCCCCTGTGAGGTGAGTTAGGTTGAGAGAGAGAGAGTGACTGGCCCAAAGTCACCCAGCTGGCTTTTGCCATTGTTTCCTCTGTTGTGTCCTCTTCCCACTCGTGAGTAATATTGGGGCTTTCTGATCACTAAGTGCAGAATACTACAGAGATCCAAATACAGATGTAGAAGTAGCATCTTCAGGCTGCCTTTCAGAGTGTTTAAACTTGCCTCTCAAAACTTTCTGAGAGATGTAAATGCTACCCTCCTAAAATTTCTCATTGCTGTAGGAAATAGATGAAATAATTCTCCCCCATCCTACCTCCATTTTATTTTGGAATATTTTTCACAGCCATTCACTCCCAAGCACAGGCAAATTATTTGCTTGTTCAGCCAACTGATGAGCTGCCGACTTTATTTGTTAATAACTCCAGTTGCACACACACCCCTGGCTTGTTCTATATTTGTCTGGGGATGCAACCATGGAATAATCCCTATTGCCCTCGGTGCAACTTCCTTCTCAGTAAACAGCCATCCAGGTCTGGCAGATCACAATACTTAAAAGAACACATTTGCATGAGAATTGAAACTGCACAATGGAAAAGACAAATACGTTCAGAATTTTTATGTCCCCTTATGGCTTGGCATTTTGCTGGGGCTTAAAGGTCATATCTGTCAGGAGTGGATGTGGGGAACAGACCTTCACCCTTTCCCAAGTAATTGGGCATCATGCTGATAGGAAGAATGGAATATTCTATGAACAGCTTTTATTAGACATTTATCCAGGCTTTAATGATAGACAGTTTCAGGATAAGGCCTCATGTTATGCACAAGTTTGTTATACCAGTATAAATACACAACTCTTTCCACCAGAAACCATGTATTTTGCAATATTCTTGGCCATATGCCAACAATGAAAGTCAATAAAATTCATCAGACACTTCCATTTTATTAGACACATCAATCATCCTAAAAAAGCTACTCACTTAAAATGCAGAGATTCGAGGGTAGATCACTACCAACTTCCTTCTGATACAGGTCTGTTTCATATATGGGAAGTGTTTTGGATCCAGTCTGAAATTATTCCCTGGACAATATAGGGGAATAGGGGAAACAGAACTGTTCTGCCTTTGATCTTCCTGACCAATTTACATTCACTTGCTAATAAGATGAGTGAAATACTCCTTTTAAACAGATGCAACTCTGATTTTCACAGTGCAGCTGCCCTATGCTTTATTGAAACCTGGTTACATGATGATATTGATGACAACAGCATGCAAATTCCAGGGTTTCAGATACATAGAGCAGACAGAATTGCAGAATCATCAGGTAAAAAGAAGGGAGGAGGCTTATGCTTATATATCAACAACAGCTGGTCTCAGGATATAACTATAATATATAAATTCTGTGATGAAAACTTAGAGTCTTTACTTATCAACTGTAAACTATTTTACTGTACATGTGAGTTCTCCTCATTTCTACTAATTGCTGTTTATGTTTCCCCACAAGCCTGTGTAAACAAGACATTATGAACTCTAGCTGACCAGATTATGGAGGCTGAAGCCAAATACCCTGATTCACTGGTCATTATTATGGGAGATCTAAACAAAACAAACTTAAGGAAAGAGCTATCAAAATACTTTCAGCATGTCCATTGTCCCACTAGAGGCAAGAATACTTTAGACCATTGCTATACAACACTAAAAGATGCTTATCGGTCCTTACCATGAGTAGCTGTGGGACACTCTGATCATTGCATGATTCACCTTGTACCTACTTACAGGTAAAGACTTAAAACCACAAAACCAACAATTAAATCAGTGAAGACCTGGACTGAGGAGGCAAAGTTAAAGCTACAGGCCTGCCTTGACTGCACCGATTAAAATGTTTTTGAAAGTACTTCTGCAGACTTAGATGAACTCACAGATACTGTAACATCATATGTCAGCTTCTGTGAAGACCTATGTATATCGACCAGGAACCTACAGTAACAACAAACCTTGGTTCACAGCTAAACTTAATCAGCTACGTCATTCCAAGGAGGAAGCCTACAGAAAATGTGATAAAATATTGTACAATCAGGCCAGAAATGTATTAACAAGGGAAATCAGAGCAGCAAAAAGAAGCTACTCTGAAAAGCTAAAGAATCAGTTCTCAACAAATGAATCAGCAAACATGTGGAAAACTCTTAAAAATATCAGCAGTTATAGCAAACCTCCTTCCCAGGCTGAAGGAAATCAACAACTGGCAGATGACCTGAATGTGTTTTACTGCAGGTTTGAAAGGAAACTACAGCCACCTATCTCCACAACCCCCATCTCAGACACACTAACAATAGCCAAGCCTCCTACAACTGACCCTATCCCACTGAGTTCACAACCCCTAGTGATCACAGAAAAGGAAGTGCAAGACCTATTTCACAGACAAAAGCCAGGAAAAGCTCCAGGCCCAGACAAGATAACACCTTCTTGCTTAAAAGTCTGTGCTGACCAATTGGCCCCCATCTTCACCCGTATCTTCAATAAATCACTAGAGATGTGCTATGTTCCTTCTTTCTTCAAATGCTCTACTATTATCCCAGTGCCAAAGAAGCCCACCGTCAAGGAACTGAATGACTAAAGACCAGTTGCTCTAACATCTTGTAGTTATGAAAACCTTTGAAAGGCTGGTGCTGTCTCACTTGAAAACCATCACGGATCCGCTGTTAGACCCCCTGGAATTTGCATACTGAGCAAATAGATCAACAGATGATGCTGTTAATATGGCTCTGCACTACATCCTACAACATCTTAAATCTCCAAAGACCTACGCAAGGGTCCTTTTTGTAGACTTCAGTTCAGCATTCAAAACCATCATTCCAGACATTCTTCTAACTAAGCTAAATCAGCTAGCTGTTAATGGATCATAAGCTTCCTAACAGACAGGAAGCAGCATGTGAAGCTAAGCAGAATCACATCCGATACCTGTACAATTTGCACAGAGCCCCCCCAAGGCTGTGTGCTCTCTTCACTTCTCTCTATATACCATTGACTGCATCTCAAATGATCCATCTGTTAAACTACTGAAGTTCACAGATTACACAACAGTGATTAGTCTCATTCGAGACAATGATGAATCTGCATACAGCCAGGAGCTTGAACAACTAGCCTCGTGGTGCAACCAGAACAATCTGGAACTGAACACACTCAAAACTGTAGAAATGGTGGTAGACTTTAGGAGAAAGCCTCCCATACTACCACCGTTTACAGTATTAGACAACAAAGTATCAACAGTAGAGACCTTCAAATTTCTAGGTACTACCATATCTCACGACCTAAAATGAACACCCAACATCAAAAATGCCATCAAAAAAGCACAATAAAGAATGTTCTTTCTGTGTCAACTCAGAAAGCTCAAACTGCCCAAAGAGCTCCTGATCCAGTTCTACAGAGGAATGATTGAGTCTGTCATCTGCACCTCTATAACTGTCTGGTTTGGTTCTGCAACCCAACAAGACAGACACAGATTTCAGAAGATAATTAGAACTGCAGAAAAAACAATTGCTACCAACCTGCCTTCCATTGTGGACCTGTATACTGCATGAGTCAAAAAGAGGGCTGTGAAAATATTTACAGACCCCTCGCATTCTGGACATAAACTGTTTCAACTCCTACCCTCAAAACAACGACGCTACAGAGCACTGCACACCAGAACAACTAGACACAAGAACGGTTTTTTTCCTGAATGCCATCACTCTGCTTAACAAATAATTCCCTCAACACTGTCAAACTAGTTACTAAGTCTGCATTATGATTAATTTTCTCATTGTTCCTATCACCCATCTTCTCCCACTTATGACTGTATGACTGTAACCTTGTTGTTATCCCTGAGATTTATATTGACTATTTCCCTATGACTATCATTAAGTGTTGTACCTTATGATTCTCTCGGTACTCTGAGAATGTACGCACCAAGACAAATTCCTTGTGTGTCCAATCACACTTGGCCAATGAAGAATTCTGTTCTGTTCTGTTCTGTTCTATTCAATATTGTTGTTTAACTATTGAGCTCTGAAACCAAGGCCTGTGATACATCTAAAATGATATAGGGTTTCCTGCTTGAGCAGAGATTTGGACTAGAAGACCTTCAAGGTCCCTTTAAAAAATGTTATTCTGTTAAAAAGGAGACGGCTTCAATCATTTGGTTTCAGCAGCTCTCTTGATTTTGGTGAGATGCACCTTGAGGAATGCTTAAATCAGAGCGGGCAACTAGCCACTCTGGTTCTACTATCCATTCTGTCACTCTGGGAGAGTGTCATACAGACATTATTTTCAGAAAATAATAAGTCAGATAGACAAGCATTTTAACCGAATAACAGAGTTGGAAGAGACCTTGGAGGTCTTCTAGACCAACCCTATACCATTTCAGATAAATGATTGTCCAATCACTTCTTAAAAGTATTGGAGCACCCACAACTTCTGGAGGCAAGTTGTTCCACCGATTAATTGTTCTAATTGACAGGAAATTTCTCCTTAGTTCTAGGTTGCTTCTTTCCTTGATTCATTTCCATCCATTGCTTCTTGTCCTGCCTTCAGGTGCTTTCGAGAATAGCTTGACTTCCTCTTCTTTGTGGCAGCCCCTGAGATATTGGAACACTTTTTGACCAGGGGAAGTAAATAAATTAAATAAAGTCATAAATAAAATTTTAAATTAACACGTTTATAGATTTTCATGGAGGCTGCAGCAGGCTGATTGCTTCTATTGTGTATGTAGTGTTAACTGTATGCCCGGCAACTACTAATATGGTATGTACTGTTCTCTTTTGCATCCTGTCTGCTTCTTTATTTCATTGCAATTAACAAACTCCATCCAGTCCATTTTAAAAGCAAGTTGTTAACAGAAAAGATTATCTTAAAAGCAGATCAAAGGAATCATGTAGACAATTACCTGATTATTGACTTCACAGCAAAAGAACTGAATTGATTACTCAGAATATGTTCCATACAAACAAATCTTCTTGCATTTCAGAGAATAATTCACAATAGGAAAAAAGCACTAGGCAACTCTAAAAAATGTAACAGCTTGACAAAGAAGTAAATTAGGCTTATCTTTCTACCATTTTGAAAAGGATTAGAAACAAAAATGAGAGATAAAGTAAATGTTTCTCATCCTGGACATAATCCCAGAAGAGTAATCTTCGTAGTTCTTCATGACAAATTATAAAAACAGTGCCAAAGATTATAATTTGATTCTAGCTGTGTTTTATATTTTAATTATTTTTCTTGCCACATAGACAAATAACTCTTTCAGAAATGCACATAAATGAGGTGTATTACATTTGGAAACAAGAAATAAAGAGCTGGAGTAAAAAACAAAGACATCTGTTTTATGATGCAATGTGAGGTGTTATTGGTGTTTGCTATGGATTCAGCTATTTTATATAGGAAGCTGTTGTTTAGCTGCGAGGGAGTTATCTGCTGTGGATCAGGGGTTTTAGGGGACCCAAAATGTTTGGTACAGGTCACACCCATTACCACATGCTGGCTTTCTCAGTACTCCGAGGTGAACACCAGGACAATGTTCTCAAAGAAAAAGAATCAGCTTGTTAAAGTGCAGCCATGACCTTCTACAAAGTCTAATATGATGACTAATATGATGACAAGCAAATCTTGAGGAAGAGAACAGCAGGTATAAATTTCATACTTGTGGCATTAATTTGAGACCTTCCATTTAAACAGTAACTCAGCAACTGTTCTTTGCCCACCCAACAAATGTTTTGTTTGTTTGTTTTAAGCAGGCTGCGAAAAATCTAGCTGGACCTGAGCTGTTTAGCCAAACACAAGAGAAAAGCTAACACAGAAAACTTTCCGGATGTTCAAGGTATGGGTATCTGGAAAAGAATATCCACTGCTTCTGGATTAAGCAAAAGACTACCATTGTGCTTTTGAAAGTCTGCAAATGAGTAGTTAGCATCTTCTAATGTTCAAAACAAGACAACCCATTGTGAGACCAGAGTGATTAAAGCAGTAGGATGCCAAAATAAAATTACATTGTAAAGAATTAATTTTAAATTCAAGTCACTTTGAACTGTTTCTTCTGTAATCTTAATCTCCAAGGTCTTTTGGTCTTCTGAGGTGCAATGTAGTCTTTTGAAGTTTAATAGGATCTTCATGGAGGTGGAAAACTGATGCTTTGGTTGTATTATTTCAAAGGGTATTCCATAACTGAATGATCCTCAGTAAGGAAGAAAGAAATCCCCAAGTTGCAGCCAAAAAAGCAGGACAAGTGTGATTATTAGCAGACCATGATATGAATTATACATAACTCTAATATCTGGTCTTATTGTAGGAGGTGAGAAATTGGATGCTAGAGAATCTAGTACACACTTAAGAGTTGCTGGGAAAGCTTTCAGACCCATTTTTTAAAACAAAAGTAAAAGGCCCAACCTAAGAAGGCTAAGAAATCACTGCCGAAGGTGACTCATCATTTTCTCCCTTGTTGTATGGAAAAAGCAGAAATATTGTTTCAGGGCTGGGGCTTGCTGGCAATTAGTTAATTAGCAGAAGACAGCAGTAAAATAGCATAGGAAGGTCAATTGCACAGAGTCACGGAAGCCATGGAGAAAGAAGCATTTGTGACATTGCTTTTCCATCTCTATTTTGAAAGTAGTAAAAAGTCTGGACCAACATCGATAAACAGTACTCTAACACTCATTCACTCATAATCAGGATACTGAATTAAGTTAAGAGGGAACAAAGTTAGTTTGAGGCTGGCCACTGAGCAGCGTCCAAAATATTGTTAGCATTGTCATACCAAAAGATCTCTGATATGCCAAGAATTGCATCAGGAGATACATCCCTTTGGCTGCCCAGTACCAATATCACAATCCTAGAATCAGAAAGGCACCAAAAGGCTACAAAATATTTGTATTAATGCATTTTGTTTCTTTACATATTTGTAATTCTTAATGATTCCCAGCAGATTACATTTTAACGTGAGAGCATAAACATGTATCAAGAATGAAATCAGCTTTGAAGTCCCTGCTTCAACTCTCAAATCTGTGGGTGATCTGACTGAAGCTTCCTCAAATCAAAATGTTTCTGCATGGCCCTGTTGGAAAACCTGGCTGGCAGCAGGTTCTACCTGCCATGGGAAGCTCCCCATGCTAGCTGTATTGCAAGAGGTACAAAGAATAGTTAATGGTGGCTGATGTACACCAGACCGTTGGAAGAGACTTCAAGAGGTCTCTTGAAACCATTCCTTTAATTAGAGAAACATTTGTGGTAGGACAATTAAAGGAATTTAACTCAATTAACTAGCCAGGTTTTTAACTGATTAATTGCCTAATTAGCTGATTACATTAAATGCTATAGTATCTTAACACAGCTGATATTTTGAGGACATTTTGCAGTAAATTAGGTTTGCCATGATTGATCAGTCCTAGTGAATCACTTATCATTTGGAAAACTTTCAACACTCAAATCCCAAAGACGTGAATGTAGATACCATGCTCAATGTTTCATAACATGCCTCCAGCCATTTCTTAGCTGGTTTAAAACTGCAAAAAAAAAAAAAAAGCATTTGCACTATATAGACATAAGCAGTTAATAAAACAATGCAGTTTTTCAAATCAGATTTCATTAATAGCTGACCAAATCCAAGGAAAATCAGGGACCTCACTGTTTGATGGTCAGGTGAAAGAAGGCTTTGGCAGATCCAGGTTGTCAAGGGAAAGGTTGCATGGGGGGTGGGGCAGGAGGGGGCCAGGCCAATTGCCCAGGGACTGAATTTTGTTTTGCCTTTACATGTAATTTCCAAGAGTCAGGCAATCACTTTCTGCAACACTAAGATATCATTGCAATTTGTTAGGGTGGCCTTTCATCCATATAGTGCAAATGCTTTTTTTTTTTTTTTTGCAGTTTTAAACCAGCTAAGAAATGGCTGGAGGCATTTTTAGACAGCAGGAGCAATACCTGCTATTCTTTCTTATTTTCCCCTCATGTGGGATAAGGCCCGACTTCCTAAGTCCCCTGAGCTTGATAGTAGAGCAGGAGAGGGGGATCGTAAATACAACTTAATTGATTAAATTAGGTGCAATCAAATCAGTATTAATTCTTAGCAATCACACCCCCCCCCAAAAGATTTTTTTTCTAGGTTGGATTTTCTCCATCTCAGTCCTTCAGGTCTTCCAACTGTGCACCCTCTGCCACTGTAATGGAGTCCACCCACATTGCTGCTGGCCATCCTCTTCTTCTCTTCCCTTCAATCTTTCCCAGCAGTAGAGCCTTCTCCAGAGAGATAGGCCTTCACTTAAGGTGTCCAGAATAGGATAATTTGACTTTGTTCATTTGTACCTTGAATTAGAACTCTGGGCTGATTTAGCAGTTTGTTTTCTTGACTAGCCACTGCGTTCTCAGACTTTTCCAACACAAAATTCAAACGCATCCATTTCCTGTCTTGCTTCTTCAAATTCCAACTTTCACTTAGAGTGTCACAGAAAAAACATTGCCTGCTCAGTTCTGACCTTTTTAGGCATAGATACATCACATCATCTGAATATCTTTTCCAAAGCTTCCTGGCTGATCTTCCAAGTACTAGCCTGTGGTGCATTTCTTGATTGCTGAGTCATTTATTGTTGGATACCGGTAGTTGATTAAAGGCAGAAACTAGAATACTATCCACAATTTCAATATCTTCACTGTCAGTTTTAAGGCTGGTTGTTTTCCTGCTGTCATGAGTTTGAACTTTATGAACCTTAGGCCCATTTTTCACTGTGCTGTTTGATTTTCATTATTAGTGCTGGCATTTTCAGCTATCCGCAAATACAACTAATGGCTGACTAGCTAATAAACAAAGCCATTGTTTGTGAACTTCCATGCAGTGCCCATAATAAACCCTGATTATGATGTATTACTCTTTATACCAGGGGTCCCCAAACTTGGCAGCTTTAAGACCTGTGGACTTCAACTCCCAGCATAGCTGGCTGGAGAATTCTGGGAGCTGAAGTCCACAAGTCTTAAAGCTGCCAAGTTTGCAAAGCTGGCTGGGGCATTCTGGGAGTTGAAGTCCTCCAGGCTTAATTTTTGTTTGTTTTTTGTTTGTTTGTTTGTTTGTTTGTTTGTTTGTTTGTTTATTTATTTATTTATTTATTTATTTATTTATTTATTTATTTATTTATTTATTTATTTATTTATTATTTAAATTTCTATACCGCCCTTCTCCCAAAGGACTCAGGGCAGTTTACAGCCAAAATAAAATAGTCAATATAAAAGTTAAAACCAATTTAAAAGTGAAAATTCAAAGTTGGCTGGACCAATTAAAACCAATAAAAACCCCATTTAAAACCATTAGGCCAGTCGTGCGCGATGAAACAAAAATGTTTTCAGCTCACGTCGAAAGGTCCGGAGATCAGGGAGTTGGCGAATACCCGGTGGTAGCTCATTCCAGAGGGTTGGTGCCCCCACAGAGAAGGCCCTCCCCCTGGGGGTCGCCAGCCGACATCGTCTGGCCGATGGCACCCTGAGGAGACCCTCCCTATGGGAGCGCACTGGTCGATGGGAGGCCGCCAGTTGCAGCAGGCGGTCCCGTAAATAACCCGGTCCTATGCCATGGAGCGCTTTAAAGGTGGTAACCAACACCTTGAATTGCACCCGAAAGACCACCGGAAGCCAGTGCAGCCTGAGCAGGAGGGGTGTTATATGGGAGCAACGAGTCGCTCCCTCTATCACCCGCGCAGCCGCATTCTGAACCAGTTGGAGTCTTCGGGTGCTCTTCAAGGAGAGCCCCATGTAGAGAGTGTTGCAGTAGTCCAGATGGGAAGTGACGAGGGCATAAGTGACTGTGCATAAGGAATCCCGGTCTAAGAAGAGACGCAACTGGCGAATCAGGCGAACCTGATAAAAAGCTCCCCTGGCGATGGCCGTTGCCAAGTTGGAGACCTCTGAGAGAGAGTATTATGCATTCACTTCTTCACCGGGTCTTTTTACAAGCATATGTAACTGTGGCCAGACTGTACCTGTGCCAAAATATCTGATATAAAAAACCTACCAGTATAGTAGGGTGGCTTCATTATAAACTATTCTGAAGTTTGTTTATGTTTAAAAGGGCAAAAGGGAATGCTGTATGTTGTAGCGTGGTAGTCTCAGGTTCAACTACACGACTTGCTTGCTACAATGTGAACTTAAACTTAAACCATTTGCTAAGACGCAAGAGAGTATGTTATATATAAAACAAACCCACTGCTAAGGCAGGTTGAAACCAATCTTTCATATTCTGATGTAAAAATGGTGTTTCCCTGGAAAATGAAAGCTCTCCCATCTGGACAACCTGTGGCAGAGGGGGGAGAAGGCTTGAGATAATGCAGTTGGAAGTGGTGATCTGCTTGGCTACCATTAACCCAGCACTAGGACTGCCAATTTTATATCTGATTCCTGGGATTGCTATCTCCAATGGGAGGAGGAAGACTGAAACCCCAGTATCCTCAGCCATTTCCTTTCAATTTTTATGAATTGGTTGACCTGCTGAACAAGGGAATCCAAAGCCTTGAAACTGCCTAGCCTGACCTAGTCTTAATGGGTATAATTGGAAATGTATTTGGAAAGACCCGGCAGCCTGTGCCTGGAGGAATTTCTTTCCAAGATGTGCATTAAATGTATGCTGCAGGTGCAGCGTGATTTATTCCAATGTGATTTCTTCCGGGCTCTGGGATGGAGGTGAATGAGCCCTTAAATGCATTTTAAAAAGAAGAAAGCTTTCAGCAGAAAGGCAACTAAAATAATAAAACAATACAAACTGAAATCCAATTACATATATTATCAGGTGGGATTGATTCACAGGATTATTAATCTTACCAGAGACCACAGAAAGCAAAGTTTATTGGAAATGCAGTGAAAGAAAGTGGGAAATGTTGTATACATTTTCAAGCCAACTTCTTTAGTAAGAACTTTATCTTCTCTCTAGTCATTAATACAAGAAAATTCACTTATCATTTAAGGAAACCTCTACTTTCTCAGATGGGAACTGGCATGTACAAAGAATAAGAGCTATTTTTTTACAAATAAGAAAGAGAACTTTTTTTTATCATTTTACTGGTAAACCATTTGGTAAGTAATCATCTTATAACTTAGACATCCATTGCTGTAAGTCAGAATCTTATGCCATCTTCAACTTCCTCATGGAGATGGGACGAGAGCAGGAAGAACTGCCAACACCTCAAAAGACTGGCTAAAAATTCTGAAGGATTTTGCTAGTTTTGAAATTTGACCCACCCAGCAAAACGTATTTTGCTGGAGATCACTATAAGATTCTGCACTTAAGTGGGAAAAACTAGATGCCCAGGTATACATAATAGGCAATACTTCACTTAGTAACAGTATTTGTAAAAGTATCTCAGGATCCTGATAAACTATAGATGTTGAGCTGCCAGAAATATGATGTAATCTTGGGTTCCATCAATAGTATAGTGGCAGAGTCACAGGAAATGATAGTTATGTTCTACACAGCAATGGTTAGAATCTGTCCAGTTCCGGTTGTCATAGTTGAAGAGGGATGCAGAGAAACTGGAAGAAATGCAGAAGAGGTTAAATCCTATGGAGGTTGGTTAAAGGAACTGGGTATGTTTAGCTTAAAGAAGAAATGGCTAAGAGAAAACATGGTAACAGTCTTCAAATCCTTAAAGGGCGGCCATAGGGAAGACAGTCTGGATTTATGCTTCAGAGCTTCTGAAATTAGGAAAATAGCCAATAGGTGAAAAATTTAGAGAAAGATCCAAACTCAAAATAAAGATCTCATGATCACGAGCGCTATTAAGCAGTGACGCAGCCTCCTAGAATCATGGTGCCGTATCACTGGAGATCTTTTCTCAGACAGCCATTTGTCTAAGGCTATGAGATTCCTTTCCTGGGTAGGAGATTGGACTAGATAACCTCTAAGGACTATTCTAGCTCTGTGATTTTATTATTATGTTCATCGTAGATAGCAGCAGCAGCAGCAGCAGCAGCCTCTTGTGCCATATTGCCTTATTTCGATAACATACAAGAAAATAAATGTTGGATCACTTGAAAAAGACAATTACAACTAGCTGTAATGGCCAAAGCATCTGATCCAACAGTATCTGGGTTTGAGAGAAGGTATTTCTATTCAGCGATGCTTTCTAGAAGGTCACTGCGCAGTTTTCCTAAAAAGTATTGCTTTACATTTTTTTCATAGGGAAGAACGGATTAGCATAGCAATGAATTCAATTTAGAATTAGAATTATTCTGATGTAGTCTCCCAATCTATAGCATGGGGTAGTTGATTGGTGCAATTAATGGTAGGAAATACTCTGGGAAATCTCTGGGAAGTAAGTCCATAGGAAAAACACAGTAAGAGTGCTATGAGTTTGTTGAAGTTAACTTCTAACAGATTAACAGACTTGGAAGGGACCTAATAGGTCATCTAGTCCAACCCCCTAAGCAGGAGACCCTATACCATTTCTGACAAATGCCAAAATCACTTTGGGTGCCAGATAGCGTGTTTCTTGGCTTCCATTGATGTTCCACTTGCCTCTTTTTAAAAGTGGCTAATCTTATACATACCTCTTTCAGTGCAGCACACACCATGAGGACATTCTCTTTAATGATGAATCCTGTCAGAGCCTCCCTCAGAAGTGTCTGCTTGCTCTAAAAGTCAGAGGATGCAACGATAAAATAGGCATAGGAAGTCATAAATGAGAATAGACTTGATTAGTGAAGGGCTCTTCATGAAAGCATTCCTGACTTCTACTGCATCTCACATACTACCTCAAGGATTTTGGCACTATTCCTGCACTTGAATTTTTCCCAAGAGAATCGACAACTGGTGAATGTTAAAATGCAATTGGTTAACACATTTTTTTGTTGAAGTGGTTCCTCCTCCTGGTAAACACTAAGAAGCTATAACTCTAACTGTGTGTCAGTGCAGCCACAGATTGTGCCCTTAATGGCAACCTGCAAGGAAGTGTCCTATCTTTTTCCTTGATGATGCAGCTGGAAAGGCTCAAGTCATTTCTGAGAAGGAAGCCCTCCAAGGCAGAAGTGTTATGTTCGGGAAGTAACGAGGCTGGAGACCAGGGTAGTGACAACAGCTCTTTAATATAGGGTGAACCCAGCAACAGGCTGGGGCAAAAACCTCTCCTTTTATACAGTTCTGTTGGAGGCTTCGACCAATCAGCAACGTGCTGATTTCCTGCTCAAATATTTAAAGGCACAACTGTTAATACATAACACTCCTCCCCTCCCAGAAAACACTTGGTCTTATTTACATATTTATTCACCATGTTATTTTTCGACGTAGTCACGCAAATAACCTGGGCGTCTCCTAGTTCTTTCTGACCTGCGCGGTTCAGTTCTGGGTGGTGTTTTGAGCTGGTCGGAGGGGCTGTTTTCTCCTCCCAGCTCTTTCTCTAGGCCATCGGGCTCTGGATTATTGGCCGACTCTTTTTCTTGGCCATCCGGCCTTGGATTAATTTTGAATTTTCCTGCTGTTTCCCTCGGGACCTGATGGCGTCGCTGGAACTCTGGGACCTCAGCTAAGTCTTGCGCCTCCCGGTCATTGTCAGCTGTGGATTCAAAGTGGTATTGGTCATTACCTGTCTCTGTTGGTTTGGTTTGGTCAGTTATTCGTTTCCTTAACTGATCTATGTGGCGCCGCACATTCGGTTGTCTGGTAGCTCTACCACGACGATTTTGGCCCTGTTACTTTGTTACTTGTCCCGCCAACTAGGGCCGTCCCCATAGTTTCGGCCCACACCCGTCGCCTATGCTCATTTCCTTGTTTTTCTAACTCCCCTTGTAACCCTCGGGTGTGTAATGGGGGTTCAAGCAGTCAAGTGGGCACGGAGTTTCGTCCCATTAGCAATTCGGCTGGGCTTTTCCCAGTGGCTGTGCTTGGGGTTCTGTGCTGGACGGCTAGGAAAAAGTCTATTTTGTTTGCCAGTCACCTGGCTTGAGCCTGGACAATGCCTCCTTAGCGCCCGGACGGAACGCCTGCAAGGCCATTCGACGCAGGGTGGAAAGGTGCAGAGGGGGCATGTCGGATCCCTTCCTCTCCCAGGTTTTCTCCAAACTGGGCTGCCGTGAATTGGGGCCCATTGTCGGCCACCAGAGTGTCCGGCAACCCGTGAGTTGCGAATAGGTGGCGCAGGGTTGCGATTACTGCTTCGCTGTGGTGGACTTCATAAGTATGATCTCTAACCATTTGGAAAATGCGTCCACCACCACTAGGAACGTTTGGCCGTGAAAGGGCCAGCAAAGTCAATGTGGATTCTTGACCAAGGCCCTTGGGGCTTTTCCCATTCTCTGACTGGGGCTGTTGGGGTAGCGGTCTGACTCTTGGCAAGCTTGGCATTTCCTACCCTCTCAGCAATCTCTGCGCCCATGAGTGGCCACCATACATAGCTTCTAGCTAACCCTTCATCCTTACGATGCCTGGGTGACCTCGTGGAGGAGGTCCAATACCTTGCCCCTTAACTTAACAGGAATTATTACACGATCACCCCATAACAGGCACCCCTTGAGCCGAGAGCTCATCACGCTTTAACAAATTCTTTGAACCGCTCGCCGCGCAGCGGCCACCCTCTGTACCCAACCGAGTACAGTCCTTAACACAATGTCCCGGTATGATGCCCGAGCCACTTCCTTTGATGTGACTGGGCCAGAGTCCAACGAGTCAATAAGGAGGATGGGTGTCCCGGAGTGGGGTCTTCGGTCGCCCTGGCAGTGGGCATCGGCTCAATGCGCCTGCATGCCCCACTTCTTTCCCGGTCGATGCTGCAGCTTGTATGAGTAAGCGGCTAAAATATAGTCCATCGAGTCAAACGTGGCGAAAGTGCCACAGGCGTTGGCGGTCGCCAGCCAGTAATCCCAGTAACGGTCTGTGGTCAGTCACGATTTCAAAATTCCCCAAAGACATACTCATGGAATTTTTGACCCTGATACAATGGCTAATGCTTCTTTGTCTAATTGGCTGTAGTTCCTCTCTGGGAGGACATCGCTCTAGAGTAGAACGCTATAGGGGCTTCTGTGCCGTTTGAAGTCTATGGCTGAGTACAGCCCCCACCCCATAAGGGGACGCATCGCAAACCAGCACTAGGGGTAGTGAGTCGTGATATTGGATGAGCAGGCTATCACTTGAGAGCAGGTTCTTTACTGCTTCAAAAGCCCTATTTTCTGACTTTCCCCAAGACCAAACAGTATTTTTCCTAAGAGCCTATGCAGCGGTTCCAACGGTTGCTTTGTTCTTTAAAAGACCGCGTAAAATTAACCAATCCCAGGAATGCCTGCAGCTCTGCTTTGTTTTTGGGCGCTGGAGCCTTCCTAATTGCCTTAACCTTGCTCTCAGTAGGGTGAATTCTTTCTTGTCTATCCGTAGCCCAAGAAATCGACCGATTCGACCCCTATCTGACATTTATTTGTCTTGACTTTTAATCCGGCTGTCCGGAAAATGCTCAAGACCTTTCTTAACCGTTCCCCCAATTCCTCCATGTTTTCCCCTGAAATTAGGACATCATCGAAGTAGGGAACTACCCCTGGGAGCCCTTGCAGTAGTCGCTCCATCAGGTTTTGAACAGCCCTGGTGCCACACTAACCCCAAATTGCAATCGGTGCACTTGAATGCCCCCTGCGCCACAATCGCTTGGGCTTCGCCAGCGGGCGCCTACTGGCAGTTGTTGGTAGGCTTGGGCCAAGTCTAACTTTGCAAAGACTTGCCCTTGCCCCAAAGAGTGCAATAAGTGTTGCACCACGGAACCGGGTGCCGCTTTTCTGTAAGGCTTTGTTAAGCGTCGCCTTGTAGTCAGCGCAAATTCTAATTGACCCGTCCGATTTGATGGGGTGACGATTGGCGTCTCCCACTTTGCGTGATCGACTGGCACCAAAATCCCTGATTTATGAGCTTGTCCAGCTCCTTATCAATTTTTGGTTTTAGGGCAAAGGACTCTCCTCGCCTTAAGCCTAATGGGGGCTACCTGGGGTCTAAGTTGAAGGAAATAGGGGTCCCTTGTACTTGCCCAGGCAGTCCTTGAAGACATCTTCGAACTCGTTAAAGAGAATGTCTTTCAAATTGCAGTCACTTCTGTAGATGCCAGTCACTCCCATGCCCAGGGCACGAAACCAGTCTAGTCCCAACAGACTGGGCAGAGTTCCTTCGACGATCGTGATGGGCAGGGTCTTTTGTGAGGGCCGCATCGACTCGGACGGAGGTGGTCCCTCGAACAGGGATGCGATTCCCCTGGTAGTCGTGGCACTGTAGCCGCTTGTGCTTGCAGATGGCGCCGCGACGGACGGCAGCGACTTCGCCAGAGTGTCCCAGGACATGATGGTGATCGCTGATCCCGTGTCTACTTCAAGCCTGCACCGTACTCCCTCGATCTTGGGCTTTGTGAAAATCTTCTTTCCACTTTGGTTGAGGCGCGCCTATAATGACAGTCGCTTGGTTAGACTGCGCTTTCTTGTTTGAACCAATCGCGGCCGCCTTTCCGGTTCCGCTTTGATTGGCCGATTTGAATTTTCGGCGGAAGGTTGGGCCGCCTGCAAACCTGAGCTATGTCCTTTCTTCCCACACCCGGCATGTTGCGTCTTTAAACCTGCAGCGTTGGCGCTGATGCTGCCCTCCGCAGCTTCCGCACTCGCCACGGTCCTCAGTGTCGCGCTCGGTCCGCAGACCCTTCCTCATCCTCGCCTCACCTTCGGATTCGGACTGAATCTCCTCCTGGTGTACTGGCGCTGGCTTTGGCGCCGCCTTGGATTGAAGAGGCTTTTGCAGAGTCTCTGCTGCTTTAGTAGACATTTCGTGTGCTCTGGCCTCGCCCAGAGCGGTGGCTAGTGTCAGGTTGCTCCTGGCTAGCAGTCGCCGCCAGAGGCGGATGTCCTGACCCTCGGATGAGTTGCTCGAGTAGCACTCGCCTAAGTCTCGGTATCCGCAGTCCTTGGACGCCTTCTAAAGCGCCATGTAGTCACCGGCGGACTCGCCTCCATCTGTCTACGTTCTCAATTCAAACCGCTGCACGTATTTGGACGGCGCCGGTGCGAAATGGTTCTTCAGCAAAGTCTGCAGAGTCGGCCACGATACCGATTGTATCGGCGTTGGCTCTGCCAGGGCTTCCGCAATCTCGACATGACCTCCGCCCGCAATGGCTTAGGAAGTAAGCCCGCTTATGGGTTATCAGGGATCCCTGTAGTTCGTTGGCTTTAGAAAGCTCAAACGGGTCATATATGTTCCCCATTTCTCCTTGCCCGGGTTGTACGGTGCGGGTGGCGTGTTTGCCATTTCCGCGTTTCTGCCCTGAGTTTGCTGGGTTCGGAACTAGCGTGCTTCAGCTCGGTTCTGGTTCCCCTTAGCCTCGAGATCCCACCTTCGTCGCCAATGTTATGTTCGGGAAGTAACGAGGCTGGAGACCAGGGTAGTGACAACAGCTCTTTAATATAGGGTGAACCCAGCAACAGGCTGGGGCAAAAACCTCTCCTTTTATACAGTTCTGTTGGAGGCTTCGACCAATCAGCAACGTGCTGATTTCCTGCTCAAATATTTAAAGGCACAACTGTTAATACATAACAAGAAGCATGACATTTTTAAACTGCAAGGATCTCAATGCAACGCCTCCAGCTTTCCTGCGTGATGGCCATGCAGAGTATCCGAGTGCTGACAATCACATCCATCACAGGCAAGGCAGATCTCTCTCAGGCTTCTTGGCAACCTACCTTTGTCCTGATTCCTTGGCTTCCTTCCAGAACTGCAAGACTTTAGATCAACAGCCACACTTGCATGACATCCCTGGCTTGGCTCTTTCCAGAGACATGAGTCAAACTGAGGCCACAAAGAGGAAGGAACAGAAAACTCTAGAAAGTGGGCAGCAGGGCATAGAGAAGTTTCCCCCCCACTTGCTCACTTTAGGACTTAGGGGCATTGGTGCAATGACAGTGTTGAAATGAGAGAGTTTATTATGGCTGCAATGCAGATACAAGTATTATAGTATGCATAGGTACAGAAGTGTCACATTATTAAGATAATCTTTATCTAAGGGTATCCACCTGATGGAATAGCCTCCCTCCAGTCATTTGGAAAGCCTTCTGGAAGGCCTTAAATATTTGGTTTTTCCCTCAAGCATGAGGATTGGGATGTTACCTGTACTCCTCTGTAGGTTTTATGATGCCTAATGGACAAATTTTGCTGAAACTTTGGTTTCATTGTATTGCAACAGTACAGCTGCTGGTTCAAAACCCAACTGAATTATTTTTCAAAACTTATTACTGTTCTTTCCAATCCTCTTTCTTCTGCGTTTGCTTTATTCATTTTTTTAAAGTATAGATTCACTGTTTCTTTTCTTGGTCATCTGAGACATAAGGATTTTGTTCTCCAGCTTCCCTGATTGTTTACCTCAGTATGGAGAACATTAACTCTTTTTGGTGACTTCATGGTTAAGAATATTCAGATGAGAGTGATTTGTCACTATCTTCTTATGAGATATTTTTTGACTCCACAGTGTGGTCTACTATTCTGGTATTCTCTGGAATCTCTCATCCAAATAATCCATTTAGCTTGGGAACCAACTCAGCCAATCAAATGTTGCTATCTACAGAGTTCTTACTACATCTTTTAGGGAAATGCCCATTTTCAAATATCCAGGAAACCCAGAAAATAACGATTTATTTTAGTTCTTGATACTAAAAAATAAAACAAAAAGAGTGTACCCTTCCCCCAAGTTATCCAAAAAGATCAGTAACCACTGGTTTGACTGATTATACCAAAGAGTTGGATTAGATCAAGGGTGTCAAACTCGATTTCATTGTGGGCTGCATCAGGGATGTGTTTGACTTCAGGGTGGGGGGTGGGCATGGCTGGGCGTGGCTGGGCTGGGTGTGGCCAGGGTGGGTGTGGCCAGCTTGACATCACTCATGTTGGGGGCACCTGTGGTGGCCCGGACGGGGTTGGGGAGAATCCATTGTCTCCAGTGGAGGAAGGCAAGACCAGGGAGAGCACCAAACCCTTGTCCTCGAGAGGAGCCTTTCAGGCCACACGGAGGACCCCAGATGGTGGTGCAGGCTGTCCAGAGCCCTAGGCAGTGGAAGGCAAGCGCCCAGCCCAGCCTCAAGCTTCCAGGGCACTGGGACCCCACAGCCCAGCCCAGCCCTGCTTCCCCAAGGGGGTGCCCAGCTGTTCTTACCACCACCTCAAGGCGGCTGCTGCTGTACTCGCTCTCTTTGTCCAGGTTGGTCATGGTGTTTGAGGGAGAGCAAAGTGTGTGCGTTAGAGGAAGGCTCACTCCCTCTCCACTCTAGGAGTCCTGGCTTTGTAACCAGAGCATCCTCAGTGATAGGATGGGAGACCACCAGGAGAGGTCAGGAGGAGGAGACAAGGGGATGGTAAAGGGCAATGGGGCTGCTGGTGGCCAAGTGCTAAAGCAGGACTTCCTTCCTTCTTTCTTTCCTTTTCCTTCCCTCATCATTCTTCTTTCTTTTCCCTTCCTCCTTTTCCTTCTTTTTCCTTCCTTGCTCTCTCCCCACCTTTCTTTTTTTTCTTTGTCTTTCTTCTTTCCCTTTCTTCTTTCCTGTCCCTTCTTGGATGCTCAAATGCAAAAGGGAAAACATTCCTCATTTTGTTTTGTTTTGCTAGTCCTCTGTCATTGAAAATGGAGCCTGGGTGTGTGTGTGTGTGCCCCCTCAGGCCCTGTTTTTGGCCTGGACTGCCTCCTACCAGAAAACAGGGCTGCAGGAGGCCCCGAGCTCTGTTTTTGCTGGCAGAGGCACCACAGACCAGTCCTTCATTGTTTCCGGGGTGGCCCCACAGGCCAGATCTAAGCACCCCGGGGGCCGGATTTGGCCCATGGGGCCTTTAGTTTTATAACCCTGCACTAGACTCTTAGTGACTCACTGTTGCTTTAAGGATCTGAAATTAGTTAACTTTCTCTCCAGTATCCTAACAGGACTATCAGAATTATAATCCTGCCTGATATGTTGGCAAAGCTGAGTTACCTTCCTAATGCCAGCAGGACTCTTGTTTCCTATCTCCAAGAGGTCGAGGAAGACGAAAAGGACGGTGGAAGGGGGATTTGTGGCATAAGGCTCATGAACCACATCTGCCTTTTAACAGTATAACAGAGTTGGAATGGACCTTGGAGGGTTTTTTGTTCACTGGATCTATCCACTCTTACAAAAAGGAGGCATGAAGGTTTGTATTGTGATTTTGTGAGTTTGATTTAACAGAACCACCCTAATATTCAACTGAACCAGTGGAAGGACAGATAAATGTACTTTTCAAATCTCAAAAGTAACAAAAAGAGGAATCAACAATTAGAATAGGATAGGATAGGATAGGATAGGATAGGATAGGTTAGGATAGAACAGTTGGAAGGGACCTTGGAGGTCTTCTAGTCCAACCCCCTGCTCAGGGAGGAAACCCTATACCATTTCAAACAAATGGTTATCCAACCTCTTCTTAAAATCTTCCAACGTTGGAGCATTCACAACTTCTGGAGGCAAGTCATTCCACTGATTAATTGTTTTAACTGCCAAAAAAATTATCTTTTGTTCTAGGTTGCTTCTCTCCTTGATTAGTTACCACCCATTGCTTCTTGTCCTTTGGAGTGCTTTGGAGAGTAGCTTGCGGCAACCCCTGAGATATTGGAACACTGCTATCATGTCGCCCCTAGTCCTTCTTTTCATTAAACTAGATATACCCAGTTCCAGCAACTGTTCTTTAGATGTTTTAGCCTCCAGTTCCTTAATAATCTAACATGAATTTATCTTGCATCCCCTATGTTCTTCAGACATAATATCCATGATTCTTTAGATAAGATACACAGGCACCTTCTTAAAAAACCCCACCCTTGCAGCTTTTAGGAAATCAGCAGAAAATATTTTCAGCTTTTAGCAGTTCCTATACTTTCTGGAAAACAAAAACAACAATTAGCATCAGCAGGGAGATGCTTTGTGTTTCGGAATAAAATTGGCAGTGGAGAAAAGCAAAGTCCCTGAAAGAACTGAGTCAGAAACACCTACACCCACACACATACACACACGCACACACCCCGAGTTGGAAAAGAAACTTCTGTGGCACATCTGAGATTTAGATTGTAAGGTGGCCAGATAGAAATAAAGAAAGAACTAATTATCTTGTCTCGTAATTGTGCAAAATAAGGAATTTGAGCAAAGGGCTCTGAAGGGGTTGAAAAAAAAATATGTACCAATTCTTGGAAGCCTCCTATTCTACTTGGGATCTGGGTTCTCGAAATCTTCTGGATTTAAAAAATAAAGTGCTATGCCCAGAGTGTTATTCACCATAAGGGCTTAAACCTGTCAGGCATTCTTATAACTGGTGCAATTGTTTTTAATCCTTTGGGAGTAATGTTCTGTCCTGCATATTAGATGACTTTTGACTAATCAAAAGTATAATTCTTACAGTCACATCTTAAGACTGGTTTTTCAAGCCTACTGAATGCAACTTTGCCCAGGATACAGCCCTCCCCCAACTGCTTTCTTTATCCATCTGTCTATCTCTGGATCTATGGCCAACTTTGCAGAATTTAGAAATCAGTACGCTTGGCAGTTTCTCTTCTGTATTTCAGTACCCTGGTTCTTTCTTCCTCTTGCCAAAATATGCCCTTAGGAGTTATGGCAAATGTCCTGCATATCTTACCTTATCTGCTAAGCAGCTCAGGAACTACCTGTTCTAAAGCCAACGGAAGCTGGCTCCTTCCTTGACTGAAGAACCCTGCATGGAAAGAAGGAATGGAAATCAGAATTTAGCCTCATATTCTTGGATTGGAGTAGGAGCTTTTTCTACACTCTTTCTCCAAGAGGATTAATTTCATTTCTTTGAACCATTTATCTGCTCTTTCAAAGCAAAGTGGTTTGTAAAAAAAAAAGAGCAGAGTGGGAATATGAGGGATGGCTGTTTTTCCTCTGTTGCTATCGGTACAAACCTAGTTTTGGTCACTATCATCCATTTGCCTATGGGTGGTTGCTTCGATTAATTTCTGGAATGAGCATTTCCCCTGCATTACCAGCATATGTGACAAATAACTAATCTGGCTCATCAAAATGCATGAGGATGCAGTGTTCCGGCTAGTTAAAGGCATTCCTAATGCAGCAGCTTGATCTACAGAGGTTTGCTTTTAAAGAATTGTCTGAACATACATTAGAAAATAATCAAGAGCAAATAAAACCCCAAGGTGGGAAGATTTTTGTCTGAAAAGCAAATAAAACCAAAGGTGTTTTCCCTGTTGTGAGAAGCAGTATAGCAACCTTTTGTCCTAGCACTGATGATGTTACCTAGTTTGGGTAATGAAATGTCTGCAAGAAAATAAGCAAGCTCAGAGAACACCAAGGACTCCTCATTTCAGCCCTGAGCTACAAACATTGTCCTTTATTGGAACCTTTTGTCCAGATATCTAAAGCAGTATAAAATTCCTAGTAAACATTTGGGCTTTTTCAATGGGCTGGAGAAGAGTTTACCCTTCTAATAATAGGAATACCCTGGATATGGGAAAGAGTGCTAAATGTGTAATGCTAATATTTGATTCAGGTTGTTAGCGTGAGACGAGCCACAAAAAAGTTGGCAGATCTTTTAATGAGTTCCTGAAGAAATAGTGCCGTTTACTCATGGAGCATCTGGATCACCCATGGGCCTGGTCTGGCTTTTACTTGGAGACAGCTGCCTTCAGATAATACAGCCTTTTAATACAGCCAAAGAAGTGAGGTTGCCTGGACTAGCCACTGAGGATGTTTGATAACAAAGGAAATATTTGCCTGGATAAAAAGGAGCATCTTGAAATATCTTGGGGGGGAAAGATTGAAACAGCTGCTGCCTTCTTTGTTCTGGTTTTGTCCTTTCTGTTGTTGCTGTCACAGTTGATATCCAAAAGCACATTGATCTGCCCTTCCGCTGGCCCAATCTAATTTTAGGGAAATGTGATGTAAAGCCTTTTGTTCAGAAATTCTAATAAGATGAACTGCATCGCCATGCTAGATAAATGAGTATCGGTGTCATGTCATACTCTAGTCTATAGCAAGGATTGGCAACCCACAGGCCCCAGGCTGGATGTAGCCCATCACCTGGCATCACCTGGCCAGTAGTTCCAAAAAGAAAAGAGAGTGTCCACCCAGCCCACAATCAGGAGAAACTGCTTACCATCTCCCAGGGCAGACATTTTTAAGGATGGCTTCACCACCTTGGTAAGGACAGAACAACAAATCCCCCACCCAACACTGGTGGGAGTGAGCTGGGCAGAGAAGTGGAAATGGTGGTGGCAGCAGCATAGCCTGTGTCCCATATGCCAAAGAAGATTATGAAGCCCTAGTCTATAGGCAGCAAGTTGATTAATGTGAAAAGAGCTGGATATGGCCTTGACCCAACCCAGCAAGGCCCTTCTGAAGCAAATTTGGTTTTCAGGCTTCTGATCTAATATATGCCCTCACTGTAAGGTCATTTTTGCCAGATATTTATCTGGATTATGTTTGGGTTCTTCCATTCTAGCAGCAGTGCCCTTTGGCAAAGAAAAGACAGGCTGTAGCCTTAAGAAGGCTCAACAAGGCTACTTCATGTACTTCCTGGGTTTGTAACACTTCTTCAACAAATTCTGAAAAAATGAAACAACTGGGCACATACACACTTGCAGAAGTGACCCAAGAAATTCTTCAGATTGAAGTAATTGTGCTAAACTTTCAGGAGAGGTAGCTGCTTCTATTTTGAAGCACCCCATGAACATTTTCTTAAACCCTATTCTTTATTCTACTTAGAACAATGATTTTGGTGAGTTTGTTTTAATAAAACATATGCACAAAGTCCATACACATTTTCATGTATATTTCTCCTGATGCACACTTTATGAATAAAATATAATGCTTACATTTTGAAATCAATTTTCTATAATAACATCAATGTACATTTATGCACAAATACAAATGTATGTATACACTGACACATATCTGTGTGCATGTAGTGAATCAATTCAAGCTGATAATAATTATAATTTACCATTAATATTATAATAATTGTATAATTATTAAAATTATTATCATGATGAAGGCTATTCATTGCAGGATGTGGACCATAATATGCTATGCTGTTCCAATGTAGGTTGATAAACAGATGTTTTTCAAATTCTCATTTTATGGCTGAAAGAGAGTAACTGGCCCAAATTCACCCAGCTGGCTTTTGTGTGTGTGTGTGTGTGTGTGTATGTGTGTGTGTGTGTGTGTGTGTGTGTATGTATATGTATATGTATATGTATATGTATATGTATATGTATATGTATATGTATATAAACACAAAAGTAGATCTAGTGTTGAATGTATTTTGTATTGCAGTGGCTCAACATAGTGTTTAGAAATGTGGGCCTTCTAAAGCATTTTAGAGGTTTGGATTATGCTTTGGTCTGGAAAGAGCATATTTCCAAACTTGCATTGAAAGGTGAACCAGATGAATCCCCTCCCACCTCTTTCTTTAAGAGAGAGCTTTTGTTAGAACATAGACTTCAAAGCTTCAAATTCTGTATTTATTTACAGAATACAGAAAAACAGAGTTGGAAGGTATTCTAGGAGGTAGTCAACCCCCTATACCATTCCAAACAAAGGTCTGACTCCAATCTCTTGTTAAAAACCTCCAGTGTTGGAGCACCCTTGACCTCTGGAAGCAAGCTGTTCCATTGATTAATTATTCTCATTGTCAGGCAATTTCTCCTTAGTTCTACGTTGTATCTCTCTTTAATAAGTTTATATTTTGTAGTGTTCTGAGATGCTTTGGAGAATAAATTGCCCCCCTCTTCCATTCTTTGTGACAGCTTGTCAAAAATTGAAACACTGCTACACTGCTATCTGTTGAGCCAGATACCACCTATTCTATACCTGTGCATTTAGGTTTTTTTCTGTCTAAGTGTAAAACCTTACTTTTTTCATTGCTAAATTGCATTTTGTTAGCTAGGACCCAGTGTTCAAGTCTGTCAAGAACTTTTTGGATCTTAAGCCTAACTTCTAAAGTATTGGCTATTCCTTTTAGCATGGTGTCATCTGCAAATTTGAGGAGTTCCCCTTCTATTCCCCCATCTAAATCATTTATGAAGATTTTAAAGAGTACTGGCCTAAAAAGAACCTTAGGGTATCCCACTTCATGCTTCCCTACATGTAGATATACTGTAGTTCCATTGAGGACTATATGTTGAGTGCTGATTGATGGTGATTACCAAGAAGTAGATCTACTTTGTCAAATGCCTTACTGAAATCCAAGTATACAATGTCCACAACATTTTGGTGGTCCACTAATTTAGTTACTTTGTCAAAGAATGCAGTAAGATTTGTTTGGCATGATCTGTTTTTGACAAACCCATGTTGGCTTCTAAAAATAGCTTTGCTTGCTTCTTGCTTGCTTATCTTTTCCAGGATTTTCTCAGATCCTGTGAGGCTTACTGCTCTGAAATTTCCTGGATCCACTTTTTTCCCATTCTGAAGATGGAAACCATATCTGTTCTTTTCTAGTCCTCTAGTAGTTCCCTGGTGTTATTTGAAAAATATGGTTCAGTGGTTCTGAGCTCCTTCAGAACTCTGGGATGTGATCCATTTAGTCTTGATGACTGATGGTTTCCATTTTTTCATAGCTTTCCAGGATAACCTACAAACATAGTAACACTCTAACAACAACACACACACACACACACACGATGGTTTGTTTTATACTTTGATTTATTACTGAAATTTATGTATTGTTTGGGGCTTTCAAGAAAAAAATGTTGAAAGGCAACAGCTCTCTGCCATTGGTGGAGAGGACAGCAACTGTTGCCCAGATTGAATTTTGAGGAAGATGTTTATATCCAATTTTAAATCCCAGCCCTGGAGAAGCAATCAAAGATCTCCATTATACAAAATAATAGTGGAGGGAAAATATCAGGCACTAGGATTTGTTTAATCCCTTTCTCTTATTGTATGGTGATGAGATGATCTTTAATATTCTCCCTCTCTCTCTCTCTCTCTCTCTCTCTCTCTCTCTCTCTCTCTCTCTCTCTCTCTCTCTCTCTCCTCCCCACCTCCGTCCCGGTCATAGTCTCCCAATTAGAGTTCCTAACCTGATGTCTTCACCTTTACATTAAACTCTCTCTTTCTCTCCCTCCAACTTCTCTTAGCATTGACTAATACAGAATAGTGTGATTTAACCTATTTTAAGAATCTTATCAAAGAGCATTATAATGAGCATTTAGTGCCATCCCCATTTAGCAGACTTCAGATGGAACTGATCAAATTTTTGCTTGGACATCCATCTATCATCCCTATACAGAAGACATATTGGGCAGCATGGGCAGGAGAATGCTATTATTTCAAGTCTTACTCCTGGGGTTTCCAGAGGCTTCTGCCTGGTTGCTGTTGAAAACAGTGCTGGACTGATCCCATATGCTTGGTGCTTGGATTTACATAGCTTTTTTCATCTTTTTTTCAGAGATCTTGAGAGTTGCCCCTATTTGGTACTTGAGCATTGTTAGACATCATGTGACCATCCTGAAACGGTTGAGCAATTGGCTTTAGCCTTACCGCTGCATTCATTACTCAAGGAGAGCAAAGTTGCAGACAGGGAAAAGTTTCCAAGTTTTTATGGAACATTACCTTGCATGCTGTAATATTTATTGCTGAAATTCTCTCTCAAGTCACTCTTAGCCGCCTACAGACAATGAGTTTTGGTGGCCTGACAATGCTGAAATAATTGTAGACTCCAGTGATTATATTGTCACTACATGGAAGACTCTAAATAATCTGAGCACATATTTTTTTCAGCTGATTGATCACTAGCAATGATATAATTTGTTCTAGCTGTAGTTAGATTACTAATAAATTGTCTCATCTGTTATATGATTAATAGAATATTGGGAGTGGTTGTAAATAGGCTTAGCAGACCATTTCATTTCAGAATGAGCAAAAAAAAACAACACCATGATTACATTGTTATTTTAAGAGAATGTCCCTGAGAGGGCAATAGGGCAGAAGGTAATTTTTCACCCACTGTTATTCTTTCCCCTTTTGGGATTGTGTTTGAATTGGATTGTCTGTGGAAATATAGGAGTCTGGAGAACTTTTTCCAATAGTTCCTGAAAGGCTTACTTACATATTTTTCTTTCATTCAAAAGTTTCACCAGACTCAGTTCTCTTCTCCTCCCTGTCCACATGATCTAAATCAGGGGTTTCCAACCTTGGTCCCTTTAAAACTTGTGGACTTCAACTCCCAGAGTTCCTCAGCCAGTGCTGTCTGAGGGACTCCGAGTTGAAGTCCAGAAGTCTTAAAGGGACCAAGGTTGGAGACCCCTGATCTAAATGATTATGGATAGAACATAGTTGGGCAATATCTCAGGTCACTGTGGAATCATTGTACAGTTCTTGTCTCAATAAGGATTGTGCTATTGGCTTCTGGGATGTTTTCCCCATTGGGGGGGGTGGTCTTCTGTTAAAGCACCAGCTTTAGGAAAAGCTGGAATCCTTGGATTCCAAGGAAAAGGCTTGGAAAAATTCTGGGAAATCCTTGGTGACATTCCAAAATACCCTGTTGATTCTCAGCCTTCAGGGCACAGGAAGTTCATAGTGGAAGGAGCACAGGTCCTTAAGAAGCCTGCCTTCATAGTGTTCATTTTATTATGGGGAGGGCCTCGTGGTTTGTGTTCTTGGGTCTTGGCAACTTCCTCCAGCAATTGGCAATCACTTGCCTTACAGCAATAAGAAGCATGCAAAGCGCCATATAATTGCCCTGTTGAGAATGTTGGCTGAAATGTTTCCAAGCCACGAGTGTCAGAATGACAGCAGCAGAAGGCAAGCCTGAGAATAGTGGGGAGCAGGTGTCTGGCGATCCCACATGGCCTTGGAGCACATTCCCTGACATTTAGGAAACATGTAGCTGTGCCTTTCCATGCCAAAAACTGGGCTGATATCATATGTGCCCACCTACTTCCTTCATCTGGACATTTGTTTGCACACCCACATAAGAAGGAAAATGGGAACGGAGCACATTCAGGGGGTGGATTTGTTACTGTGTTGTGGCTGCGAAAGAAGAGGTTTGTTTTGCTGCAGAAAGAGAGAATTGTGTCCAAAAAAAGCAGTACAAATGTTCCATGTTTAAAAAACTTCAGTGGCACCAGATGCGTAGATGTAATACAAGCACAGGCTTGGAAGGAAGCCACCGTATTACCTGGCAAAGGGTGGGAGTTTTTAGGAGCACTACTGTGCTCCTGGGTTAATGTAGAATTTAACACAAACATGGTGGTTTGGGTTTTAATGAGTCCCTGGGGGGGTGGGGATAGACTTTTTTTAAAAAGTGCTAATGACCTATGGGATAATAGCTAGATGATTTATTGGTACTCCCAAATGATGGACCATTAACTGTTACAAATCATTTTTTTCACCAATGAGATCATAATGCACACAAACGTCGTCACTTCATTTCAACCTTCATGTATCCAATCAGGGGAAGGAGCTTGAAGAGAAGCTGAAATCATGTTTGCTTGAATAGTATAGTACAATTATTTGCATCCTGGAACCCGAGGAGTACAAGGCCTGGAATTGTGTTGTGTTGTGTTCAATCAATCAGGAGCACTATTTCCATTTAGATTCTGGCCTGCATAAAGAAAGGCTGCAGAGAGGCAAAGGAGCTGCAGGAGTGAAATGGATGCTATAATGACTGGCCTGGATTCATCCAGTGATTTCATGGCTAAGATTGGGTTTAAACTGAGTTCCCCCAAATCTAGACAATGCAGAGAGAGTGAACACTGACACTATTGGTAGAAAGCTGATCCAATGAATATCCATTGCCAATCAAATACCCAACAAAAAGAAAGTATTGTTCATGTATTTAAGTCATGTACTGATCATAGCTATTCAATGGCAAATGACAATTTGAGAAATAAATATCCTCAATCCCATTAATATTCCTAGTAATCCACAAATAGCTCATGTTTTTTTCATGTTCCTAACATTCAGAATAACAGAATAACAGCATTGGAAGAAACCATGGAGATTTTCTAGTCCAACCCCTTGCTCAAGCAGGAGACCTTATATCATTTCTGAAAAATGGTTGTCCAATCTCTTTTCTGAATTGGGGATTCAACCAGGCAGGACAAACAGAAATCCTGAAATTCTTGTGAGAAACAAAATATACCTTGGTTTCTCTTCAGATCACATAAAGTTTTCATCTTCTACTGTAAAGAGGCTTTTGTGCTATGTGTATTTAATTTCATTTAAACAGGGATTTAAAGAAAAATGAGCAAAACTGAAAAAAAATTATTGGTATGTTTGATACTTCTGAGAGGGTTAGTCAGTCCCATTATGTTTCAGCTTAAAAGGTTCAGGGAATCTTTGCAATATGGTGATTTTACAAAAATAAACTCATTTCCTTATGTTTGTTTGGGGCAATTGTTATCAATTGTTATTTTTATAAAACTTAGAGACTGCCCTAGTTAAGAATCCTGAACATTTTATCCTGAACAGATGAAATGGTGTGTGGGGAGGAGAGGGGAATTATTTCATAGATAAATCAATGAAATGCTTAGTTAGAAGGAAGTTGAACATGTTAGATCAGGAAGCTTTAAGACTGCTTAGAACCACTTCAATTAAAGGTCAAATAAATTATAAAAATTACACGAAGCCACTTTAATTGTGGATCCAATAACATTGATATTTTTCCTCTAATGTGTGGCATATTAACTATCCAAGATGCCATGCTATGTGAGATGCCAAGCCTGTCTTGATTACATCTGCATTCTTTTACCTTCTGTATTTTTTTAAAAAAATAATGTCTTGTACAATTGTTTTTAGCTGTTTATGGTTTTAATCATGTGGGCTTTATTAAAGGTTGTAACTTTTTATTGTAACTTATTTATTAATTGCTCACTGCTTTGGGATTATTTTAATAATGAGTATACAAGTTTCAAATTGTATGCCTGAATGAATGACAGTGTGATTAAACAACGATGTGAACTAAGCTATGTATGGCAAGAGGACTATTCTTCTTTTGAGAATAGTTCTAGTCTAAAAGAAGGTGAAATAAAATATAAATTAACAGCTTCTGAAATCTGCCTGTAAACTGAAAGAGGAGATTGCTAAAGGCATAAGATGGGATATCTGAAATCCTATGGGACAGCAGAATAGGTAATTGATAAGCCAAATCACTGGACTTGTGGTTATGGCAGTATATAAACATGCAAATATATACATAAGTGAAGGGAGATGAAGAAAACAGCACATGGTCCTGTTGATAACACAACTCATTATACTTTGAAATTGTCCATGCAGCAGGTCCTTCCTTCACCATATCACCGTTCTAAAATGCACAACGTATGTCTTTCTTTCCTTTATATAAAGCATCTTCAATAAATGTGTAGCTTTAGCATTAGGCAGATCATTAATACTTCGGACTGTTGAAATCAGCTGAATAAGCTGGATGTCAGATTCAGGTAATTGGCAATCTAGCCACCTGTCAGCTTTTTGCTTAGAACCAGAAGCCCAAATTGCCTCTACCTGGGGTGTGATTCTACTCAAGGAGACAATGGGACTCTGTTAATTAAATTAAACAGAATCCCTTTTGCTTTTTAAAGGGATGATCACCCACGGTTGTTTTTTTAAAAGGGATGGTGGAATTGTTAGTCTGGATCTACAGACACAATAACCACAACATGTCATGCTACTGTACACAATGATTAATGATGAATTTGTCTGGCTTGAGAGAATGATTTATTTTATTTTTTTTGCATCCAGAGTTCAACCTTACTTTGGCTAAAGGTTTCTCTTTGTAAATGAGTGTATTAATTGTGCCCACAGGATATTTAGTGGCATGGACTTCATCTGGCATTGTAAAAGGTAATAAAGCATGCCTTGTTTTGTTCCTCCCTCTGGGGCTTAATAGGAGGACTTGCAAATAATAAAGGTTGCAGATAAAGAAAGAGACTAAATGGGCTTAATCTCACTAGAGAGCTGTCCCAGTATCTTTTTTTTTTTTAAATGCATATATGCTTCAGAGGTTCTGTCTATAGCTTTTCTTAGATTTCTGTTTTGGGGGGGGCGGGGGGGGCGGAATACTTGTTCAGCTGTCTTGGTTGTTCCTAATCCCAGGTTTTCAGTTGTTGCTGGAGTTCAGGACCCATAATCTTCTGGTAGGGATGTGGGAGCTGTTGTCCAATAACAGCACAAGAACCAAGCTGGCAACTACTGTGCTGTCTATAGAATATTTTTAGTGGGGGACCTGCAGGCTGAACTTGATAGTGTACTAGGAAGACCTGAATGCATCTCCTAATAGTTCTTTGTGCAGTAAGCAGACAGGGAAGGCATAGTTGGATTAGGGGAGCAACAGGAGACAATTTGTGGTCCTGTATAAAGACCACATAGAAAAAAAGGACAATAGAAAGTGGAATGGGGAATGAAGAGGTTTCCCAATAAAATGATAAAATGAAATAAAGACAGAAGCATTCTCCTCCCCACACTCTCGAAAGACAGAACAAATATAATCACTACTTCTGCTGCTCACTGGAACTTAGTAGAAATCTTTTCATGCTTTCCCTGGTGCCTTCAGTGACAGCTGGCAGATACAAAAATAAGAAAAGCTCCCACCTCCCACTTCCTGAGCAGTTGACTTAAAAAGCTGGTTAGAGATACGCAACAAGTATTGCAACTTGTGGGAGAGTAACTACCTTGTGCTGCCACATGGTGGCAGAAATATTAACATGGACATCCCTTAAAACAATCCAACTTCTTAATCCTGAAGGGCATGATACAACAAGGAGGAAATATTTGAGCAAAAAAATAGTGAAAATAATGTATGCCAGTCTTAAAGCCTAAACAAACAGCATTGCTGATTTGTTTACATATTGTATTTATACTCCAAGGAGCCCAAGGCAGCACATATGATTTTCTTTCCCCCTGATTCTTTTAACAATCCCGTGGAATAGGTGAGACTGAGAAATACAGAGTGACTGGAAGTGATTGAAACATTCAGAACTGGGTCAATGGGAACAGGGTTAATAAATCCAAAAAGGAGTTAATTAGCTCTTTCAACTAATTCCCAAAAGAGACCCAGTCATGGACAGAATTAAGCTGATTCCATTCATTCAGCCATGTTGTGGGAAGACTCAGTCTCTGGCATATCTAATCCTCCAAGGAAAAAAGAGATTTAGAGAAAGAGTGGCTCTAAATGTAAGACGCCTGTTACAGAAGTCACTGCCGAGTCTCTGCCGTACACAACCCAGGGCACATTTCCTAGCTCTTATTGACTGCATGCAGACCTCCGCTCTTGTGTTGTGCCTGCTGAACATGGAAAAGGGGAGTATGTAACTCTGAAAGTATTCTCTCAGTCAGGACTCCTGGAGAAAATGAGTGGGGGGATCAGTATTTTGAACATGATGGCTTTGGACCCAATTAGTGTGTCTGTGTAATGCCACTGTTTTATGAAGTTTAACTGGGGAAGCTGGATGGGGAGGGGGGGGAGAACTTAAATATAAGTTTCTTTATTCAAATTCCCTTGTTATTATATTTCCTTTCTTTGATATGGTTATTGGCTTAAATATTCTGACTGACATTTTTAAAGGTTGCTGATTTCTATTTCAAAAAGGCATTTTTCTCTTCTGCACATAGGTGCATCATTAAAAGAATCATATGACATTTGAGTTACAGGCTTATGTAATTTGGAACAACATCCCAAGGACTACAAATATATTTACTTATTAAATTTATATGCCACCCATTTGGCTATCAAGTGACACTCACATACAGAAGAGGCCTTCATCCTGCAGTGGATAGACAATGGCTAAGATGATATATATATACATATATATACATACATGTATACATGTATATATATATATGTATGTATATATCGTGTGTGTGTGTGTGTGTGTGTGTGTGTTTGTACATGTTTTCGTAGGTTTTCACGGGTATAGGTATGTAGGTCTTGGCGTATTCGGGTCTTTTCCTGTGTAAGGTTGAAAGTATCTAGGCGACATTTTGACGAGGTCCCACTCGTCATCTTCAGGCTGGTGCTTTCGGCTTCTTGCTTGTTGCTCGCACAAGCACGAAGCCAAAAGCACCAGCCTGAAGATGACGAGTGGGACCTCATCGAAACATTGCCTAGATCAAGGGTAGTCAACCTTTTTATACCTACCGCCCACTTTTGTATCACTGTTAGTAGTAAAATTTTCTAACCGCCCACGGGTTCCACAGTAATGGGGATTTATAAAATAGGGAAGTAACTTTACTTTATAAAATTTATAATTTGACAATTTGGCAAAACCCCTACCGCCCACCATGAAAGCTGGAATGCCCACTAGTGGGCGGTAGGGACCAGGTTGACTACCACTGGCCTAGATACTTTCAACCTTACAAAGGAAAAGACCGAATACACCAAGACCTACACACACACACACACACACACACACACACACACACACACACACGTATGTATATATATCTATCAGCATCACTTGATAGCAAGATGGGTACCATATAATTTTAATAAATACCAGTACATTTGTAGCCCTTCAGATGTCCCAATTTGTATAAGCCTGCAGCTTAAATGTCGTTATATATGTATATAGACGTGTGTCTATGTGTGTGTATTCATTCATTCTAATGCATCTCTCCAAGAGTTTGCACAGCCCTTAGAAATGCCTCCAACTCTTATCATTCTCCAGGAAATTATTTTATATTTGATTTTGTTTGGTTTTTTATTTTACCACTCATTGTACAAAGAGATTCTGCTCATTGTCTAAAGTTAAAAACACAATATCCCATTTGTCCCAATATTAGGGAGAAGTGATCTTAGAAGTAGTAAAAGGATCAGTGGAGGGATATGAGCAGAGAGTATGGCCAGAAGGCTGTGAATCAGAAGAATTGAAAGTTCTCCCTGCCATAACCACCCAAACAAGGTAATCATACATGGTAAAGAGGAAGAAAAGATCCAGAAGAATAGAATTGTAATAAAACTTGTTTATTATACATGCATGAAAAATCTTGCACAGTGCTGTTTTACCCATAAATATTTCTGAAGAAAATTCAAAATTACTCTGTTATCACGTCCCCCAAGCAGGCAGTGTATAATAGTGCATATCCCTATTAATGAGCCCTTGTTTTAAAATGAATAACACAGTAAATAATGCTTGATGAGCTGGGAAAACACAAAACAAATGGAAGGGGGACGATTTATGAGCAACTTTAGATTCCCAAGTGATAGACTTTTATTATTGTTATGATTATAAGAATTCCATGTTTTTTTAAAGAAAGTTTTTATTAAAAGTTTTTACATATGTAAGTACATTCAAAGAAAAAGTACAGTAAATGTGAAAGAGAAATAAGAGATAGAAAAGAGAAAAGAAAAGAACAGAAAACCTGAAAAGAAATATAAAGAAATGGCTTCTTGGCAGTTATGCAATTCTAATCAAACCTCTCTCTCAAAGGTTACATCATAATTCCTTTCTTTCTTTCTATAACCTATTCTTTCTAATCATCAAAAGGATAAGTCACAGCATCGTTTTCTTTTTTATGCAGAAACACGGTAAGAAGTCAATCTAATCGAAGAAGTCAGTTTGGCCATCTAGTAAGTTCTGTCAATTTCACCAACCGTTCCCCCATGGTGGATAGTGCTGAAACTTTCCATTTTTATGCATATAATATATCACTACAATTATCATAAATCAAAATAATCTTCTGTGACTCTTTTCTAACTATGTATATATCAGTCCAAAAAGTAATTGTTCTGGCTTCAATGGAAAATAATCTTTGTTATCTTTATTTGAATCCAGACTTTTAAAGCTTTTTTTACATGTCCACTATGCATGATAGAATGTCCCTTCATGTTATACACATTTCCCTTTGTACATTCCAGAAACTTTCCCTGGCATCAAGTACCAACAATACATCATTTTGTAAAAATCCTCTTTAAGATCATACTATAATGTAAATTTCAACTCTTTTGACCTCCTAACATACCAGAGTCCTTTAAGTTTTCCATTCATGTTTCTATTCCCTCTAACAGATCCTCCAAAACTAACATCAGATCATTAGCAAAGGCTTTTAACCTATAAGTTTCTTTTTAAAGCTTTACTCCCACAGTTCTCTCATCTTGTTTATGTCTCTTTTTGGTACCTCAAATACTAAAGTGGGCATCCTTGTCTTATCCCTTTTTGAATCTCACAAGATTTCATTAATTCTCCATTAAGAATTATTTGTTTTTTTCTGTGAGGTATTAATCGATTTTACCCATTTAATAAAATTATCTCCAAAGTTCATATCTTCCAGAACTCTAAACAAGAAAATCCAATTCAAATTATCAAAGGTCTTCTCTAAATCTAAGAAGATCAATGCCTGCTTTTCATTGTGCTGCTCCAAATACTGTAGAATATCTAACACATTTCTAATACTATCTAGTAATTGTCTTTTATGTAGAAAATCTATGTATGACATGTGGGATCCAGAGTTGCGTCTTCTTTTTTTTTATTATGATTTAAAATTAAAGCACATTGCTAGTTTACAAAAAAATATGAGCAATGGTCTTAACATAAAAGAAAATGATGACAATAATAAGACTGACGAGGATGACATCGATAAAGGATATCAGTGAAGTAGATGAAATTTACCTCCTAAAAGATAAAAAGAAATCTGATTTAGGCATATATGTTATGATTTGAGGAATACCTGTGAATAATTACTCACATTTTGAGAGTACAGTTCATTGAGCCTTAGCTGATGAATCTGGATGCAAGAGGAGAGTTTAGGAACAACAGCAAATGGAATGATTGGAAAGTCCCTGCTCAGAGGGAAGCGGGGTTGGGGGGAGGACAAGGCTGATTTCACCCTTTTAAAAATTGTACTGAATTTTTTCCACTTCATCTTTCTCACATTTTCACCCCCCCCCCTCAAATGCATTTTATAGAAGCTGAAGGATTACTTGTTATTTGGAGCACACAACAATCTCTATTACTGCTAGGTCAGAAGTGGAAGGCAGGCTACGTAGTCTTCAGTTCTAAGCACAAATGCGGAAGAAAGTTCAAAGTTATGTGTAGAACACTGCTGGGCCAGACAGTTGGGGTCCTAGACCCACCTCCTTTTGACTCTGGCCACAGTGATGAATGTCAGTACTCATTAGAAAATCCTTGTTCACAGAATGCTTATCTCTGTTCAGAAAGAAGAGTTGGCAGAGTTAGAAAGGATGGCTTTAATCTGTAAGCCATTTACTACGTGCAATAGAGACTAATTCCTGTCTATGATATTTCTTACGGATTCTGCCTCCTCATTAGCCGACAACATCTGCTTCTTATCATAATTAGTTCAGCAGGTAGTTTCGGCTCCTTACACCTGTACTTACAATCAACACAGAAATTTCAGAAGCACATGTAACAACTCCTTCCTTAATTTTTGCCTGCTATGAAGCTTGCTTCACTTGAATAGGTTGAGAAAACTTGTCTGCATCTTCTGGAAGCCTATGCAAACACTACCTTTTTTATTTTTCTCACAAGAAGAAAAAAATCCTGGATCCTGCTATTCGGGCTGAGCAGACGGCAAGTAGAAGCAAATATTGCCCGCCGGTGACGAGATAATTGAACAGGAATCCTTAAGATTTCCAACAGGAGCCAGTCTGGGTTAGGCCAAAACATTATGTTGTTCACCACCTGCACAATGGTGCCGAGGGAAGTAGGAAGGTAGCAGAAGGCAGGAAGAGAGAAGACCAGCTGGCCCTGCTGGGGAGGCATTTTTACCAGTTTCTTTGGAGTGGAAGGGTGTGAGGGCTGGGGTCATTTCCTGCCAGGGATGTTCTAAGCAGGAGGGGATACATAATTACACTGTCTCGCTCAGCCATTAGTGTCAAGACTCATTAGGAACTCTATCCACTCGGCAGGAGCGGTAATAGGTGTATGCACACACACACACACACACACACAAACACACACACTCACACTGACGCAGAAAGCCAGCCAAAGTCTACAGACGGCAGAGCAGTTTTTAGATGGGAGTTAGTGGAGGGAGCAATTGTGAAACTCCCATCTGGATAATTAGAGCCAGCAGGGAATCGGATTGGCTAAGGCAGGCCTTTCATTTCTCTTCTTGTTGTTTTAGCAGGATTGGCACGTGCTGCTGTATTCCGGGGGTGAGGTGATGCGCCTGTGTCATCATTCACAATGAGAAATGATCACCAATTTGCAGTGATGCTCCTGGGGTGAGCTGAGCAGGCCGAGTCTGATTACTGTGTTTATTAGGGCCTTGTTAGACAGACAAGCTTGTTTGCTGGAGGCAGTTGGCTTGGAGAGAGGGTGGGTTTTCTAGGGGAGCAGATTGCAAACCAGGAATTGGGGTAGCTAGGTAGTTTATTAGTGGCAGAGAGAGAGAACATTACATGCTTTCTAGGTAGGTGTCCATTTCTTACTTGCAGAACATAGCAAATGTACTAGAAGGATTATCCAGTGTGTAAAATAGGATAGACAATTAGTTTCCCTTAAAGAAAATTGGCATTGTTTATTCTATTGGAGTCCAGTGTTCAGTAAAAAGAAGCAAAATATTTTAGTCTGGCACAGTGTTTATTGTTTATTATGTTAGTTTAGAAGATGCCTTAATAATTAGTAGAGGATTTACTTTTGTCTCTGTTATATATATCCTACTGAAAATATAGGGATCGAAAATTCAAAAGCTACTCTAATCTCTATTAGGCCTTTGACACAGGGCTGCAAAAATTCAGGGAGCTACTCCATGAGACCAATCAGATCTTTCGTGTATGTCTTTGCTGCCCACTAATATTTGTTCAGATTTTTGTAGCCAAGTCAAACCACCTCTTGTTTTTGTTTGGCTTTGTCTGTGATTCTTAGCTTTTATTGTGACCATCCATGATGACAAGTAAATGAAAGGCAGAAGAATTTATTCCAATATTCTTAGAATCTTCTAAAAGTTATATGGGCACAGCTACTGTGGTTTAATAGGATGTACTGCTACCTACCTTCCTCTTGGTTATGACTGCATGTTGTACTACTCTCCTGTTTTATCATACTATG
This sequence comes from Ahaetulla prasina, assembly GCF_028640845.1. Taxonomy (NCBI): domain Eukaryota; kingdom Metazoa; phylum Chordata; class Lepidosauria; order Squamata; family Colubridae; genus Ahaetulla; species Ahaetulla prasina. The sequence goes on from NC_080539.1 coordinate 197,245,282, forward strand.
TCTCTATTTCAATTTTCAGTATTTACATTCCCTCCTATATGCTTGCCAAAACATTCATATTCTAGAAAACATGATCTATTTGAGTTGATTTCTAAAATGAATTAACTTCTTTGGTTAATTAATTTTGATCAGTTAAAGAGGTGCTAGCAAATTAATTGGGTGCCAGATTTTAATTTGTTTTAAAAATTATATGTAATATGCAAGTAATTATAGAAAGTGGCAAATGTCCTCTTAAAAGAGATAGATCCTCCGGTGTAAGAGAAAAGAGGAAGACACCTTCCATTCTGTGATAGAAAAAAAATGGTGTACATAAAAGAAAAGTGTGATTTTCTCTACAATGGCGTGAACAACCTCTGCCCCCCTTGATGTTATTGGATTGCAACTCAATCTTGTCAGGGAATAGCTATTGACCTAGAATGAGTTCCAGTCACCAACACATATAGATTGGATCCTAGAATACTATACTTGCAGATGATCTATCTGAACCTCTGTCAATTATCCTTGTGAAATCCTGAAAATGACTAGAAGAAGACAAAAGTTGCATTCATCTTCAAAAAAGAATGGGAAAAAGAAAGAAGGACCCAGGGAATTATGAACAAATAAGTCAGACTTCAATTCCTGAGAAGTTTTAGAGCAAATCAGAAAACAATTGATCAGTAAGCGAGGCACCCTAAAGTAATGCAAAGATTGCTAGAAGTCAGGATGGATTTCTCAAGAACATGGTTTCTCGAGCTAAGTTTATTTCCTTTTTTGATTAGGTAACTCTTAATACATCGTATTATGGGAATGCTAGACTAGAGTTCCCCAATCTTTCCAGTTTGGCTGCCTGGAGCAGAGGGAGGGAAGAAAGAGGGGATGATTTTGTGAGAGGGACAGACGCATGTATGGGTGCATCCAAGCGCCCGAGATGTTCATGACGCTCATGTAAATGGGACCGCAAGTACCACAAATGAGGGTCGCATGAGTGGGACTGCGAACATCCGTGATGATGCTTGCATGAGTGGGGTCACAAATGCCTGCAACAAGGCTCATGTGAGTGGGGCTGTGAACTCCCATGACGACACTTGCATGAGTGGAGCCATGACTGCCTGTGACGATGCTTGCACAAGTGGGGCCATGTGTGCATGTAGATACGAGCGCACTGGTCGGACGCTCATGCAGCCCAGTGAAAATTATGCCATGGCCCGGTAGTGGGCCATGGCCCACAGGTTGGGGACCTTGTACTAGACATTATTGCCTTGGTTTCAGCAAAGCTTCTGTGAAAGTACTTCATGCATTGTGATGAGTTAGTTGCTTAAATATGAGCTGAAAGCCACACAGATTGGTGAATCCACAGTTTACTTAGGACCGTTCTCCACCAGTGGTGGGTTTCAAAAATTTTTTTACTACCGGTTCTGTGGACATGGCTTGGTGGGCATGGCAGGGAAAGGATACTGTAAAATCTCCATTCCCTCCCCAATCCAGGGGAAGGTTACTACAAAATTCCCATTTCCTCCCGATCATTTGGGACTCAGGAGGCAGAGAATATATTTTCATTAATGTCTAGGATGAAGAGAAGGAAGGAAGGTTCATCAAATTTGTAGTCAATAGAAAAATTGGGTGGAAAAGTAATGCTCTAGATTAGGGCAGAAATTAAAGTCAAAATGATCTGACTGCATTGAACAAAGGATTAGATATGATGATCTAAATAGCCTATTCTGATTTGATGATGTTGAAGGGCTTATCTAATATATTTTAGAATCAAAACTTTGGTATATCAGCCTATTGAAAAAAAGAACATGAATATATATCAATGTTCTCTTTTAGCAAAAGCAACATTGTGCATAGTGCAGAAAAGGAGTAATGATAAGCAACAGGGCAACAAATAAGAGGAAGGAAAGGAAAATTATATAAAATATGTCAGTGCTTTCTATTATAACTTTCCATATTCTTCTATACTTGCTTCCACCACTTCATATATTGCTTTTGGTTCTGTACATTTCTCATCTCTTTCTTTTTGAGGATCTCAACAACTCTATCCAATCACAACTTTCTTAGTCTTGGATCTTTGTTCATTCTTTCTAGAGAACTAACTTGTGTACATTTGTTACTGGTCATTTACTTTTGTATTGTCTTCATTAATTCAATACCTATTTCTTCTTATTTTACCATTCACACTTCTGACCCCGTGCTCTACAGTAATAAACTTTTATGCTTCTCCTAATACTCTACTCTTATTACCATATTATAAAATGGGAAGAACAAGATCTTATGCCCAGCTATTTTGATTTCTTTTAACAAACATTCATTTTTTTTCAATAGACTACATACTACTGGTAGTCCTTGACTTATGACCACAACTGAGCCCAACATTTCTGTTATTAAGTGAGACATTTGTTAAGTGAGTTTTCCCCCATTTTATGACCTTTCTTGCCACAGTTGTTAAGCGAATCACTGCAGTTGATTGGATGTCTGGAGGGGAGTTGGTCAATGGCTCCTAGCAGCTGTCAGAGAGGGATTTGGCTCAAGCATAGCTGCAGCAGGACAGCCCTGAGGCTTCAGGTGGAGAAAGCATGCAGCTGGAGCAAGTCAGTAATGAGGAACTGCCTTCTTCACCTGATCCAAGAACATGTAAGGCAGAGAAAAGGCAAGAGCTGAGAAGGTCAGCCAATTATTCACGAGGAAAAAGCTTTGCCCTTCTTGATGGGTTGTGCCAGAAGCTGGCTATTTAGCACAGCAGACAGATGGAAGTGATGCTGGGAACACATGCTAGCTATGTGTTTGCTGGTTGTTGTGATTCTTGCCTTGCTTTGGATTGACACCGTGCTTGACTTGGATCGTGCCTTGTAAACTCTGGACTTTTCTTGCCTCATGAACCCTCTTGTATTGTGGATTTAATTTTGCCTGGTGGGTTTATTTTGATTGGGAAACTTTCAGGTGCCTTGTGGACTCATTGGCTATTGCTCTGTAGACTAGCATTGGTCTTAATTGGGACAGTTCTGTGTTTTTGGTGAAGGGAATTGCAGGGAATGTTAATAATCCTAATAAACCACAGGTGTGTGTGTGTGTGTGTGTGTGTGTGTGTGTGTGTAAGCCAGGACACCCACAGCCAAGAGTTCGATCCTGACCGACTCAAAATTGACTCATCCTTCCATCCTTCCGAGGTCAGTAAAATAAGGACCCAAATTGTTGGGGGTAATATGCTGACTCTGTAAACTGGGTTAGAGATGGCTGTAAAGCACTGTGAAGCGGTATATAAGTCTAAGTGCTATTGTTATTGCTATTTTTAACACTGTTTTCAGGTCTTAAGATTTCTCATTTGCTTGCTCTAATTTTTTATAGGATATGCCTATTTTACCATTGTTCATTTTATTTGCCCTGTCAAATGTAAATATCATGCTTCTAGTAGCATTATATAGTCTAATATTTATTTTAAAATATTTGGGTTCTCGGCTGACAGCATGGCATCATTTCCACACAAATGTACATTCAAATGCACATTCATATCTTTAAGCAACATAGCAACATAATGTCTGCACAAGTCTCCTTTATAGATATATCTATTCATACATTAAACAATCAAAGAAACATTATACATTCTTGTCTTTCTATGCTGAGTCTTGAGTAATTCACTAAGCATTCCATTCATTTTTATACATGCTTTAATTTTATCATTTATTACTCTTAATGTGCATTCAGGAATCAAACTTGAATTCCATAGTTGCACACAGCATTTCATAATTCAATCCTAACTCTGGAAGATAAGATGAAGAAAACTGGAATTTAAAATCTAGAATAAGTGAAAGTTTTAAGTACTGCATGCTTCTGAGAACATATATTGTATTTTGGCTGCCTCCATTTACTGTATAGAGTTTTTGCATTAGCTGAGTTATGCCTGTGAGGTTTATCACCAAATAAACCAATCCCAGAATAAGGGTGGAAGAGCCTAGATTTAGCCTGGCTAGGTGGCTCAGTGGCTAAGACATTGAGCTTGTTGATCAGAAAGGTCAGCAGTTCGGCCGTTCGAATCTCTAGTATAGGTCTCCTGCCTGAGCTAGATGACTTCCAAGGTCCCTTGCAACTCTGTTACTGTTACCTGTTACCTTGGCAACTTTAGTCATACTACTGTAGCCTGAATTATGACAGCCATGTCCCTACCACTTGTTCTTCCATCTAGACTGATGTTGAACCAGAGTCACAAGTAAAACTTCAAGTCCCACCAGCCTATCCATCCATGTCTTGGTAAAATGCATGAGGTTGGCCCCTTAACTGCAATGACTTTAGGATGGAGACTGACCTGGCATTTAACAGCACTAGCAGCAGACTGGAAGGAAAACTCTGACCTTGAGAGTAGAAGGCTGGACCTGGAATGAGGACAGACAGGAAGGAAGCTAACCACCAGATTACAAGAACATGAGCATGTAGCAGCAAAGTCCAGTTGTCCAGTTACTGCCACACTTTGCCAAGAGAAAGACTCGAGACCAGGAAGGTGAGAGAAACAGACTTTATTGATGCATCAGAGCCCAGAGTGTTCAAACACCAAAGTCTGGACTCCCTGGGATCCGCCCAGGCAGCTGGTTTTAAAGACCTTAATTCAAAAAGCAGAAGTAAATATGGAAAAGTACAGAAAGTACAGTTTCATGTCTTAATAATACGTGTCATACAGCAAAAAGCACCTAATATCCAAATACGGTAAGGGTTGAGCAAGTATCATACATCACCCATATGGCTTCCTGTTATGTTCCATCTCTTGTAAGTTTCAGCAAGGTTCCTGTTCAGCTGGCACCTTTAGTTACTCATTTATAGCGAGGTTACAAAGCAGACAATCATAAGATATAAAATATAAGGTAGTTGAATATAAAGAGATATGTTAAAAGTACAGCTATCATATTAGGAAGGAGGAATAATGGATTTATGGATTATTCCAATCCTCCCGCCACAAGCAAACAGTTACATAAGGACACTGGAACTCATCGGTAGACTCACGGTGCAATGAATAAGGGCTTGCATTCAATTTTGCAGTTACTATGATTGTTGGCCTAGCAGGGACAAAAATAGCCAGAGAAATGATTGAAGCCTGAGAAACAGGCCCTTTCTCAGTCAATAGGAGTGCTGATGTACCTCCTGCCTATCAGGTACTTAGGAGCTGGAGGTGCAGCAGAACAAGGCAACAAACAATTGATGACTTAGTAGCGATCCATCAACACCCTAATTAACAACTAAAAACACAACCAGAAACCATATAAATACAATCCATAGAACAGCACAGTGTACACATTCCAGAGAAAGAGAGAGAGAGTGAGAGAGAGGTTTCCAGATGATGGGCTCCAGCACGAGTCCGAAAACGTAGAAGAATAAACCCTTGATATCAGCCTGAACCTTGCGACAGGTTCTGAGATGTGTATATTTACCTTAATTCATGAGGTAGCTTTCAATCATGTACTATAGTGTCAGGCTTCTCCTGGCAGGCTAGACTGATTAATCAAGGACAGAAGAATCCAGGAACTTCAGGAAACTACCCTTTTTCAGAAAAGCTAAGAATCCATTATGAATTCAAATTCAGTGACTGCTACGTAACAAGTACAAGGTCTTTTATAATAAAATGAAAGTTCAGATTTTTGAACTTCTTTTTTCCACCTAAGCTAAGCAGCAGGCTGTGAGGAGGGCTAATTTCCATCCATCTCCTTGGACTGATAATGGCCCAAACTGATATCTGACCATATGAGAACTAACCTCCTACACTAAGATTTCCATTTACTTGTTCAGTTCTATGCCCACTTTCAATTTATCCACTTCCAATTTATCCACTGTATTACATTGAACAAACTATTTTTTAAATGGGAATTGCATAAGATGTTCTAAATTTCACAGTGATAAAGGCAGAACCAAACAAAGGCAGGTCCCACATCCACACCCTTTCTTACTAAGAGCAGATGCTGTGGTTGTATCAGACAGCTGAACTTATATAAAGTTCAGAATATATATATATATTCTGTTGAAAAACAGAAAAACACTTAATCTCTCCCCTGGCTCAGCAGATAAAGGGAGGAGAACTTGTGGCTCAGAGGTTAATACAACTGCCTAATATGCAAGCAGCCCAAGTTCGAATCCGAGCAAGGGTATGGCTAGCTGATGAAAGCTAAATAGCTTGAAATAGATCTATACTCCCCCACTAGCAGTTAAAAGGAAGAAACAGCTGCAATCACACATTGCTCCTAGAAGCACAAAGCTGATAACACCAGCCTGAAAATGACGAACGAAACTTCGTCGAAACGTCGCCAAGACATTTCCAATTTTACGCAGGAGAAAACCCGAATAACCAAAGACATATACATACACACACACACACACACACACACACACACACACACATATGCTTCAGAAGGTATTCTTATTTGCGTTATTCTTTTGTTATCATTTATCATGTTATCATTCACCATTTACCACATAACATTTTTAATGGTATGTGGGCCAAAATCGAGTTGGCTTCTATATCCTAAGTAAATAGATACTACTACTAATGGATACTTTAAAAAGTGTCCAAAATCTAGGAAAGTACAGAAAAACAAAGAAAAACAAGGCAAAGCAAAGGGATAATGTTAAACAGGTGTTCCATGAATGTCACTTGCTAAGGGGAAAAAGGTAGTATTTTGCAGCATCAATCTATGGCAGATGATTGTTGCAATTTCCCTACCATACTAGGTAAAAGAGATTCATGTTTGTAATAATGGCATGCTTGTTACACAATGAAACGATTGTCTGCAGTGCTTCTTTCTATTGGTGATCTCTATCACAGAATGCTTGTGAGTATAAGGGAAGATCTATGTTAAGTCCAGCAGACAGGATACCTTCTGTTTAAATCCACCCACCCCACACCCCTGTTCTTAGTGCAAAACAAAGAAATCCCTTTTTTCCCCCTCCACTGTTTTTCATCTCCCTGCTAATTTAACAGAGATTTTAAAAACCATATACGGTCTCTCACATGAACCCACCCTTTTTCTGTCTGACTTGCTTTCAACCTGATCTGGGCATTTGGATTAACTCATTAGTGGAGTGGTGTTTTGGCAAAGTTACTAATCTATGGCAGTGGTGCATAGCAGTATGACAGAATTAGACTGGAAATGAAAGTCTAATGAAATTAGGATGTCATGCGTACAGGCAGGCTGTGATGCTCAAATGATCTGTGGAAGATGTGCATATGTCTCTGTGAGCCTTGAAGGGAAGAAGATGCCTATGCTGCTTTTGCAAACTGCCTTGGAAATGTGTTGTCTTGAAGGACAGGCCAGATGTCTGTCTCTTACATAAATCAACAAGAAACTACTGTGTTTCATCACAAAGGAGCAGGACTTCTAGGAACACAGAGAGACACCTATCACAGAAAAAGACAAATTGTCATCTGAAGCAGAACCAGAGGCAACCCCATCATTAAAAAATAAATAAATGAAATGCTCTCCTCAGGCACCTGATTTGAGATGGCATAAAAGGATGGACCGTTTTTCGGGGTAGAAGAGTGACACTTACAGGATTGTATAAAGTGTTAATCTAAGTTGAGTAGCTTTAGTTACTATCTTCTTCACATTTCTTGGAAAGGCTTTGAAGCCTCAGGCAGTACAATGTCTCCAGCCACTTCAGAGAAGAACTTGCGATGGACCAGTGAATCTGTACTTCCTTTCCAAAGCTGATTTTAGCAGATTTTACATGGCATAGGGCCTGAAGAACTTGAAGAACTGCCTGTCTTCCATATTATCTGCCTGGTCAGTCCAGTTCTGCAGAGTTCCTTCTGTTAAAACATCTTCTCCATAGCAGCAGCTGCCCCCTGGAATGAAGTTCCCCAGATGACACCCTTCCCCCCACGAGGCTATTTAGAAGAGCTGGAAAGCTGGCTCTTCACCCTGGCCTTTAGTGAGGGACAGTGCGGCCCCTCTCTTCATCACACTAATCTTTTATCTTTTAAGTTTTATTGTTTGATTGTTGTGAGCCACTCATAGTCTGGCTACAAATTTCATAAATTATTTATCAACATTGTTGTCATAACACTGGCACTGTGGGATCTCAAGAAAAATGAACCTTTTAGAGCCGGATCTGTATTGCATGCTGCCAGTTTGGACTAATCTGGTCGGCCCATTGACAGCCATGAGCAGAACCTGTTTTTTAAAGAATTTTCAAAAACCCTTTATTAAAGTTTAAAATATTAAAATACAAATACATCTGTAAATAAAATACGTCCATAATAATTATACACTTCAACGTCCTTCTGAAAGCACACAAATCTTAACTCTATAAATATATATTCCCAGATATTCCTACTTGATCAAATATATGTAAACAAAATTTATGACTTGTTTTGATCTATATATTTCCTATATACACTGAGAGCATATGCACCAAGACAAATTCCTTGTGTGTCCAATCACACTCGACCAATGAAAAATTCTATTCTATTCTATTCTATTCTATTCTATTCTATTCTATTCTATTCTTAATTTCTATCAATTGATACCAGTTTTCCCAAATTGAGTAATATTCCGAGTCTTCCTTATTATTTAATTCTATAGTAAGTTTGACCATTTCTGCACACTCCAAGATTTTCCAAGTTTGTGCAAGTACAATTCTCGCTGCTGTAGTAATGTGAATAATCAAATATTTAATCTTTTTAGGATATTTTCCTTTAATGATCCCCAGAAGAAACAATTCAGGTTTCAATTCTATTTGACAATGCGCATTTTATTTAGCCATTTTTGTATTTTAATCCAGTATTTTTTTTATTTCTGGGCAGAGCCACCATACATGAAAAAAGGTACCTTGTGCTTTTTTACATTTCCAGCGGTTAGGGTTTAGGTTGGGATACATTTTTGCAAGTCTTGTTGGGGCTAAGTGCCACCGATAGAACATTTTTATGAGCAGAACCTCTTAATGGGGGCAGAAGTAACTGCACTGTCTATTGTTCATTTCACAGTTCATGGACTTTTTTCCTGTTACAAGGGGCAGTGGCATCCTTCCACAATATAGTGCTTTCTCCTTGTGTGGGAACTCAGTGCCCCTAATTCAAAAACAGAAACATTAAATGAAAGATTATACAAATTAAAATGCAACAGGAGGTTGGTGTTTCCTTATAGACAAGGAGTCCTAAGAGTCATTGGGCAGGCTGTCTGGAGGCCACAGGCTGGGAAAGGCTGGATAAAATTCATCCTTTTGGAAGAAGCGGAGGCAGATCTTGACTGTCTTGTGTTCAGAACAAAAGGAATCAAATGTAGACACATATGTGTTGCATGGAAAGCAATGCCAGCTTCTTTTGAACAGTTGTACCTGGAAGAGCAGTTGTTCAGATACCTATTTCTTACCTCCTAAAGTTTTTATCTCAACATTCAAAATTAAATGAACGCAATGCAAATAGGAACAGATGACATAGCAATTTTGTTCCCAAGGAATGTCTACTGGGCATCGCTTCTTTGTTCCCATAAGGCAAAACTAAAAGGTTCCTGAGTAACTTAAAACATTCACAACCACCACTACCATCAAAAGAAACAAAAGAAAATCAAACAACAAAATATCAGAGCCACATTAATACCATGCTCGTCTGCCACCTAGTGGAGGCATCTGGCATTATTCCAAATACCTCTAGGATGAGTATGTTCTCCTGTTTTTGGATAGAAACAGTTTTGTGTTAACTTGGATTAACTAATCCAGGTCAGGGGTGGCATATTTCTGTGGACTTCAATTAGACACGTTTAGCTAATTAGAACTATCTCTCCAAACACTTTCTTTTCAAGTGATGTACAGGGATGGAGAACTTGCACATTGGAGGTAGATGAGACTATTGTGAAGGCTATTCTGAAGAAGAATTCTGAAGGATTGTATGAGGTATATTTATTTTCTCCAGAAATTAAATTAGAATTGTTCTTACAGCTATCAATTAGATTAAAAAGCTCTGCCCTCTGAGAACTGCCTATGCCTATTGCAACGAATGTCGGAGAACATCTCTATATTGGTCAGTCCAAAGTTTGATGGGGGAAATGACCCATTCTGAATTCTTTGTGAATACAAATCTGCAGACAAGAGTTCCACCCAAGCAAGAGTGCCCTTGCTTCTCAGTGGACCTGGTTGTTATTAGATATGAATCAAACAAATAGCTACAAATCAACTTCTTTTTAGTATAATCTATTAATCCATTGGCAATCTTATAACAGCCCTTGAATTGTGGACTTCAGCTGTCCTTCTAATACTTGGGAATCCAATATATTCATGGATTTCACTAGAAGACTTAATATAATATAACAACAGGCAGGAAACCCTACACCATCTCAGTCAGATGGTTATCCAACATTTTCTTAAAAATTTCCAGTGTTGGAGCATTCACAATTTCTGCAGGCAAGTCGTTCCACTTATTAATTGTTCTAACTGTCAGGAAATTTCTCCTTAGTTCTAAGCTGCTTCTTTCTTTGATCAGTTTCCACCCATTGCTTCTTGTTCTACCCTCAGGTGCTTTGGAGAACAGCCTGACTCCCTCTTCTTTGTGGCAACCCCTGAGATATTGGAACACTGCTATCATGTCTCCCCTAGTCCTTCTTTTTATTAAACTAGACATACCCAGTTCCTGCAACCATTCTTCATATGTTTTAGTCTCCAGTCCCCTAATCATCTTTGTTGCTCTTCTCTGCACTCTTTCTAGAGTCTCAACATCTTTTTTACATCGTGGCGACCAAAACTGGATGCAATATTCCAAGTGTGGCCTTACCAAGGCATTATAAAGTGGCACTAACACTTCACGTGATCTTGATTCTATCCCTCTGTTTATGCAGCCCAGAACTGTGTTGGCTTTTTTAACAGCTGCTGCACACTGCTGGCTCATATCTAAATGGTTATCCACTAGGACTCCAAGATCCCTCTCACAGGTACTACTATTGAGCAAGGTACCACATATACGGTACCTGTGCATTTTGTTTTTTTTGCCTAAATGTAGAACCTTACTTTTTTCACTGTTGAATTTCATTTTGTTAGATAGCGCCCAATGTTCAAGTCTGTCAAGATCTTTCTGTAACTTGAGCCTATCTTCTGGAGTGTTGGCTATTCCTGCCAGCTTGGTGTCATCTGCAAATTTGATGAGTTCCCCATCTATCTCCTCGTCCAAGTCATTGATGAAGATGTTGAAGAGTACTGGGCCTAAAACAGAGCCTTGGGGTACTCCACTGCATACTTCCCTCCATGTGGATGTAATTCCATTGAGGACTACGCGTTGAGTGCAGTTGGTCAGCCAGTTAGGAATCCATCTGGTGGTGGTGCTGTCTAACCCACATTTTTCTACTTTATCTAGTAGTAGGTTATGGTCTACTTTATCAAATGCTTTACTGAAGTCCAAGTAAATTATATCGACAGCATTCCTCTGGTCTACTAATTTTGTCATTTTGTCAAAGAATGCAATAAGATTAGTCTGGCATGATCTGTTTTTGACAAACCCATGTTGGCTTTTGGTTATTACTTTGTTTGCTTCTAGGTGTTCGGTGATTCGTTGCTTGATTATCTTTTCCAGAATCTTTCCCGGTATTGAGGTCAGGCTGATAGGTCTGTAGTTTCCTGGATCTGTTTTTTTTCCTTTTTTGAAGATGGGAACTACATCAGCTCTTTTCCAGTCCTCTGGCAGCTCCCCTGTGCTCCAGGATCTTTGAAAGATATAGTTCAGTGGTTCTGAGATCACATCTGCCAGTTCCTTCAGAACCTTGGGGTGTAATCCATCCGGTCCTGGTGATTTGAACTCGTCTAGGGTAGACAGGTGTTCACTTACCATTTTCTTCCCTATTTTAACTTGTTTCTAATCTGTTTTTTGTAGTGCTGTTTTTGATAGGTTGGATTGTTTTTTCCTTTTGTGTAAAGACAGATGCAAAAAATGAGTTAAGTAGATCTGCTTTCTCATTGTTGCTTGTCATCTTCTTGCCACTTTCTCCCAGCAATGGGCCAATTGTTTCCTTGACTTTTTTCTTGTTTTTAACATGTTGGAAGAAGCTTTTTTTGTTATTTTTTACTTTTGTCACTAGCCTTTGTTCATTGTGAGCCTTAGCTTTCCTCACTTCATCTTTACAGGCTCGGGCTATTTGCTGATATTCTGCCTTAGTTATTTGCCCCTCTTTCTACTTTTTATGTTTGTCCTTATTAGACTGCTCCTTCTTATTCTTTCTGGCAATATCTCTGTTCTATCTACTGGAGTACTTAATCCATAACTCCTGATCCCAATTTTCCTACTCCTTTCCTTTTCTAACTCATTGCCTAATTTGCCTCGATAGATCCATTTGTCCTGTACAGCCAAGAAAACATTTTCTCTCCTAGATGAGCATCCATGAAACCTAAAGTTTAGTTTTGTTCTGGAATAATTTGCCTGTTCAGTTTTTAGTGCCTGTAAGGAGGTACATCTTGTATATGAGTTTTGCTCTCTTTAATATGTACAGTATGTGTTGTTGGATTTAAGACTAAATGTTATATTGGTAAAGCAAGACATTTTATCAGAGAGCTTAGTTGCAAGCTAATTGCATCTAGTTAGCTTTCTTTAATCTATTTTTATTAGAGGTCTGCATGCTTCAAAAATTATCTAGAATACACATTCAGTTCTTTTGTAAGCAGATCACAGCTATTCATCACAATGGTCTTTTGAATGAGCCTGAAAAAAAGGTGTAGCTCCTTTCAAATTTGCATTGATTTTAATGACTCAATTCCTTCCTTCCTTCTTTCTTTACTTGATAAATTTCTATACCAGTTCCCTAAGCCATTAACAATAAAAGATGCAATAAATTAAGGCAATGCAGAAATACATTCACCAGATACTCAGCAAACAATCATCATTCTCATTTATTCTTACATCTTTGAATGGCCCAACCACTTTTTGTGTGCTTTTTCCTCTCAATCCTACCAATCCATTCATGTCATGTAGCAGAGTAGCTTCCCCCTTTTCTTGAATCACATTCATTCATAACATTGCACAATTTCCCTACAACCTCATATCTGTCTTTTTCATTGTCACTATTCACTGAAATGTGACATGCCACTATCATCATTCTATGAATACTTACTTTCATATATACCCATAATAATCTAAATAGCATCAATTCATGGTTCTGACATACAGTTTAGTCCTTCTATTCACAATTAAACCTACATCTTCATTTCCCTGCATGTACCCACAAGGCAAGATCAGATCACCTTCACTCCAATTTATTGCATCATTTTCTTTCTATCTCTCACTAAGTCTTATGTGAAAGCTTGGATTGAACAAAGCCATAATGGCAAGAAGAAGTCATTATTTCTGAGTCCCTCTGTTGGAAACCATGTTATTTGGAAGATTATGACTTGAAGTCTAAGAAGACAAAATGGTAAAGAGCATGAATTAATGAAAGGAAGAAAAACAGTTTGTTTGTGAAATGAAATGATTACATTACCAGCCTTATCTATGCCCATTCAACATCCATCATCTCCCATTAATAGCGAGGACAATACTGGTAAATGTTGCCATAACTTCATTAGGATGCTACAGGTGCAACCAAACACTACTTTTACCTCAGGCATGTTCACATTGTTCAATGCAAGCTAAGATCTCTAATCTAGAAACTGACTTGTAATTCATTTTACTGTGTCCCACATCCCAGCAACTAAGAGGCATATGCAATGTATTGAGTCACTCACAGGATGGGGGTTTGGTTTTTCAAGAGTGGTATCTAGCACAGGGGTCTCCAACCTTGATCCCTTTAAGACTTGTGTACTTCAACTCCCAGAGTCCCTCAGCCAGCTTTGCTGGCTGAGGAACTCTGGGAATTGAAGTCCACAAGTCTTAAAGGGACCAAGGTTGGAGACCCCTGATCTAGCGTATATGGTTGGAAGTAAGGAGATGGTAACAGGTCTAGGCTGAGGTTTGGGAGAGGACTAAAATGTTTCCTGAATCTTCATATCCTCTCTTCATCCACTCCATTCCTTCGGATACCTATGCATATAACTTTTTAGAGGAGAGGAGGAGAAGATTGACTTAAGAATTGGAAACTCTGAAGTAAATAAGGGAAGGCTTTTGTAGTTGTTGGATGAAAATCCTTTCCCAGATCTTCAAGAAAGAATCAATGGTCAGTTTCTAATCTCATTAAACAAGCCTGAGTCTAGGATCAGCATTTCAAGTAATCCAAAACTGCTGTGACATTTAACAAAATATACAGCTTACCTGGGAAAATAAAGAAAGAAAGAAAGACCCCAGAACCAGTGATAAAGGATAGACAAGCTACAGAATGGAATTGGCAGGCTTTTGAAAATCATCTTTTGTAATTTATCTGCCTTGAATGACAGTGCGAGCTACGGAGCGTGTGTAGAAAAGAGAAGAGACTGCAAGGTTTAATAGAGCAATAGCGTGGCTGACCATAACTCAATGTTCAGCCTTGACAATAACTTGGGGATTTATCTCGATGACCAGACATGCTGAGCTTTGGGTTTTTAATATATGGATTGAGTGAGGGGTTATTGTTCTTCTTGATTTACTGGGACAGTTTTTATCAGTCACAGAGCATGAAAGAGAATGGGAGGAAGAAGAGGAGGAAGGGAGGTCAAATCAACACTTGCATCAGAAATTTGGGCTGAACGGAGGACTGAGCAAACCAGAGGAAGATGAGGGTGGTGCGTGGGCTGTGCTCATAGGAAACAAAACACAGTAACTCACAGCTCCCATTAATATGTATGGTGCATCTTTAATCCATTCTGTTGTTTAAACGTTGGATTAAGTCATAGGGGGAGAAAAATTACATTTTGCCATTCCCTCCAAGATACATTCTGTATGTAAGAGGTGGAATAGTCAACTATGCAACCTCATGAATTGTTCTATAATAGCAACAGTTTCTGTAGGGGGAGCAAATATCAGAAACAAAACAAAAACAAAAAAATCAGCAAAATGAATACAAACTTAATTCTGAGCAGCACCAACACTCCATCTTCCGGTAATGACACAGACGAAGGCTGAATTCCTACAATTTACAGTGAATTATGGGGCAGCAGAGCTAAGGCTCCAGCTGCTTCCAAAAAATAAAAGAAAATCACACCCCACAGCTTACAGTGTCCCATTAGGAAAAGGGGATATAATGAATTCCTGTTTTTATAGCCCTGAAATGGCACATTTCATTCAGCAGGTTATTTACTCTCCGGATTACAATGATGAGGTTCTGAATAATGTGCTAGGGTTCTTTGAAGAAGAAGAAAAAAAGAAATAGTTTATTCAGCTTCATTTACATATTTCATTTCATGAACTGCAACAGTGCTGCTCAGCTGAAAAGGTTGTTTGAGCCAGTGGACTGCAAAGTGAAGTGATTCATGCCATCCGTGGTCAGGCCAAAGAAAATGTACCACTTTGCTGCATGCATGCCTCCATCTTAGCTTTGGATGGGGCCTGTGCAGGAATCTGCCAATGCTACCTTTTCTTTTGTTAAATTAGCTCTTCCTTGCCATAAAATGTTACTTGTTCTGTTCCAAGCCATGCAGTTGTAAGTCAAGTTCCACATTATGGAAAGAACCACTGGTCAGTGTAATGAAATAGCTCTAAGCAGTCTACAATGCAGGAATATATCTAATAAAAATGGACAATTGTTATTGTTGTACTACAAAAATAAAGAATGTGTTAGTTGTGAAGTCATGTCTGACCCATTGTGACCCCATGGACAACGTTCCTCCAGGCTTTCCTGTCCTCTACCATCCTCTGGAGTCCATTTAAGTTCACACCTACGGCTTCAGTGACTTCATCCAGCCACCTCATTCTCTGCCATCCCGTTCTTCTTTTGCCCTCAATCTTTCCCAGCATTACGCTCTTCTCATTAGGTATTTGAGTTTCACCTTCAGGATCTGGCCTTCTAAAGAGCAGTCAGGGTTGAGCTCCTCTAGGAATACAGAATAAAGAATATAGTACAATAATTATTAAATAAACTAAGAGATGCCAACTAGGAATCTTAAATCTATTCTACTACTACATGTGATATATTTCTTTTGACATGGCAAACAAGTCTTTAGGTAATGAAGGTACTTTGAACATGGTATTATCATATTATTTTTAGACAACTTTCTCCATCCAGGAATCCCTTAAGTTCTGAACCAGCTTTTCTAGCTCTTAACTTGCAAAAAACATGCAGAATGTCTCAGATGGCCTTCTCAACCTCTACCAACTTGTTGGCAAACTCACAAGTCATTGTTTCATTAAGTCATTAAATATACCTGACAAGTAGTGATCCAAAACAATAGCCATCCTAACTTTTGAAACATCAGTTATGCTGTGGTGATGCAGTGGTTAGAATGCAGGTTAATTCTGCCAACTGCCAGCAGTTCAATTCTCACCAGGTCAAGGTTGATTCAGCCTCCCATCCTTCCAAGGTCAGTAAAATGAGGACCCAGATTATTGGGGGCAATATGCTGACTGTAAACTGCATGGAGAGGGCTGTAGAGCACTGTAAAATGTTATATAAGTCTAATTGCTATTGCTATCAGTAACACAAAATTGATAGAACAACTGATTCATTAATGAAAAGGTGTCACCTCCATATCTAATTGCTGAATTTTGTTTTCTCTAGACTTGGGTATTACTTATGTCTTTCAGAATTCTCAGAGATAAAAAGTATACTAAGGTGAATGTTAAAAATTACTATACACATTGCCCTAGTTCAGACTTGAAAATGATTAAAATAAACACAAGTATTAACAGAGCGATGATGATGATGATGAAACAGTTGATCATGATGATGAAACAGTGGCTGCAGCAAAATCTCAGACTGATTATCTACAACATCATGATTGAGTTGTCAAAATTATACATTGGAAGCTTTGCCAGAAGTTTGGGTTCAAATGCAGCAAAAATGACTGGGAACAACAAATTGACAAAGTTCTTGAAAATGAGCAAGACAAGATCCTGTGGAACTTTCAGATCAAAACAGACAGACCACATCACACCTGACATCACTATTGTGGAAAACAAAAACAAAAAAGTCTGATTCATTGATATTGTAATACCAGGTAATGAACAAATTGAAGAGAAACAACTAGAAAAAATAATGAAATATTGTGATCTGCAAATTAAATGAGTGACTATGATGGAAGAAATCAATGGTTGTATCAATAGCAGAGGTGAGTTTCAGCTCAAATACTTTGGCCACCTAATGAGAAGGAAGGACTCACTGGAGAAGAGCCTAATGCTGGGAAAGATTGAGGGCAAAAGAAGAACGGGACAACAGAGAATGAGGTGGCTGGATGGAGTCACTGAAGCAGTAGGCGTGAGCTTAAGTGGACTCCAGAGGATGGTAGAGGACAGGAAGGCCTGGAGGAATGTTGTCCATGGGGTCATGATGGGTCGGCCATGACTTCGCAACTAACAACGAATCTAAACAGCTCTTAGGCCTTGGTTAGGACTTGAGCTGTTAAGTTTTTACCAGTCTCAGACTGAATCAAACTGAAGATTAAATCTTAAATAATAATAATAATTAGAGTATGTCATTATTATGACAGTATACACAGCAAACGAGATAATTATGCTGGATTTCGTATCACAGATCACACTAGTGTTTAGGACTGTGTGATATATCAACGAATTATGCGAGCAGATCCCAGTAAGGTGGCCTTCTGTAGCTGACCAATGGTGATCTTGTCAGTGACAATCATTTTTAAGTGCTTGCCTAGGTCTTTAGGCACAGCTCCCAGTGTGCCGAGTACCACTGGAACCACCTGCACTGTTTTATGCCAGAGTCTGCAATTCAATTCTCAAATCTTGATATCTGGTGACTTTTTCAAGTTGCTTCTCATCGATTCTGCTGTCACCAAGTATAGCAATGTTGTTGTTGTTGTTGTTGTTGTTATTATTATTATGGTTAATCTTCAAATCAGTAAACTAGATTGAAGATTAACCATAGTAATAATAATAACAATGTTAACAGATTCTACTTAGATGGAAAATAGGTGGATATGGAATGCTGCAAGTCTACCAGTTGGTTGAAAAAGAAAAACGTCATTGGAAGAATCTATCATCTATCTATCTATCCGTCTGTCTGTCTGTCTGTCTGTCTGTCTGTCTGTCTGTCTGTCTGTCTGTCTGTCTGTCTGTCTGTCTGTCTGTCTATCTATCTATCTATCTATCTATCTATCTATCTATCTATCTATCTATCTATCTATCTCCCTCCCTCATAGATTGGTATAACTTCTGGCAAAACCAGATAATGCAGATCTAACAAAAAAGCAGCACCAGGCAACTACAGGCCAATTACCTGCTTACTGATGACTTTCAAATTGCTTATTGGTATGGTAGCTGATGCATTCCGATAGCATCTAGTTCCAAACAAAGCCTTTCTACCTGAGGAGAAAGAAAATTTCTCAAACAACAGAGAAACAAAAAAATCAGAGCCTAACTGACTAGATCAGGGGTATCAAACTCGTGGCCCATGGGCCGGATGTGTCACATGCTGGCCACACCCAGCTCTGGTTTAGCAAAGGGAAAAAAGTCGCAATACATCATGTGATGACAATCTGACGCTGTGAATTTGACACCCCTGGATTAGATGGTTTTGGAAAACTGTAAGAGAAGGAAGACTAACTTGAATGTAGCTTGGACTGATTACCAGAAAGCATTCAACTCCCTTCCACATGACTGGATAATCAAGAGTCCAGAAATAACGGCAGTTAGTAAAAATATCAAAAGCTTCATGTAAAGATCAATTGTATGATCTGGGAGAGGTTAATATCAAGAGAGGAATATTTCAAGGAGACTCGCCATCACTATTGTTTGTCATTAGTATAGGCGTAAGACAACATGTGAACTTTGACAACATTGGCTTTGTTCAGCATTCTCTTTCTGAACCTCCAAAGTCACATAAGCAAAAACATCTAGTAGAAGCTAAAAAAAGTCACCCATGTTATGAGGTCATTCTGCAAATGGCACCAATTATGTAATTTACATCAGTCATGTCATTTGTACAAATACATCATGAGCAAGTGTTTTCATCCATCTCAGAAATAAATATACATATTGTCTCACACACACATACATCGTTTCCTCTTGACTTAGAAGTTCTTGTCCTACAAATATTATTTTTGTACTATTTTCCATCTATTTAGGTATGCTATAGTATAAACTATATATTGTAATCCATGAAGAAATAGGCAGACTGGTTTATATAAAGGTGTCTGGAGCTAGGAAGACACATCAAATACCACTAAACAATCCTAATAAGAGAACAAACAAGATAAAGCAGAAAAAAGACAGAACATTTTACTTGGACAAGGCTCAGTTGCAAGAAGAAACATTTCACAAACTTAAAATTGGGGTGTTTTTCACATATACCATAATAGCAAATGCAGTTATAAGGTTGGCATGGCATGTATGTAACAGGACAGGTAACTGCACCCCATCTTAATGCATTGGCTATTACTTGTCTGAGGCCATGAACTTCCCCTACATCAGTGATGGCTAATCTTTTTCGGACCGAGTGCCCAAAGTGCGTGTGCATGCATGCAAATACACGCACAAGTGCCTGGATCCCCAAAATGCAATGTGCGCACGGCCCCACACATACCCCACCCCCATGCATGCACGCACCCCCCGCATGTGCCCCGCCCTCCTTGCGCATGCATGGTAAAGACCCAACAACCAGCTGGCTGGTGGGAAGCACGCGCGCATGCGTGGCACAGCTGAACTAGGGCAACGGCTAGGTTCACTATCATGGCCATCACAGCCCTACACTCATTACTCATTTTAGGGGTATGTAGTAGTCCAGCAGTGACCACCTCAGAAAATTAGATATTGCATGTATTTTTTATTTTTTTATTTATTTTATTTTGTCACAACAGTATATATAAGCATAAGCATGAAGTAACTATATAATATATAAGTATATATATGAGTATAAGTATATAATAACTATATAAATTGGATATAATGAAAGGAAACAGTAGGACAGGAACGGCAGGCACGTTTGTGCTCTTATGCACGCCCCTTACAGACTTCTTAGGAAAGGGGTGAGGTCAACAGTAGACAGTTTTTGGTTAAAGCTTTTGGGAGTTTGAGAAGAGACCACAGAGTCAGGTAGTGAGTTCCAAGCATTAATAACTCTGTTACTGAAGTCATATTTTCTGGAATCAAGATTGAAGCAGTTAACATTAAGTTTAAATCTATTGTTTGCTCTTGTATTGTTGTGATTGAAGCTGAAGTAATCCTTAACAGGAAAGACATTGCAATAGATGATTCAATGAGTTAAACATAGGTCCTGTCGAAGGCAGCGGAGTTCTAAGTTTTCTAAACCCAGGATTTCAAGTCTGGTGGCATAAGGTATTTTGTTGTATTCAGAGAAGTGGAGAACTCTTCTTGTAAAATATTTCTGGACACGTTTAATTGTATTGATGTCTGAAATGTGGTATGGGTTCCAGACAGGCGAGCTGTATTCAAGAATTGGTCTAGCAAATGTTTTATAAGCTCTGGTTAGTAGTGTAGTGTTTCTGGAAAAGAAGTATTGTCAACAATCATCAATGTTCTGGTATAGTTCGTAACATAACTGGTGTTTTTTTAAAATATTATGGTTCTTTTGTATTATGGTTCTCGAGAAATGGGTTATTTTCATAGAACAAATATTGTGCCTATTGTAAGTTTACTTTGGTTTTCCCTCTGATGGGAAAGCAGGTAATATCGGTCTTACAACCTTTCTACAAAAGCCATCCAACAGATAATAAGTAAAAAGAAAATATTCCTCTGCTCCACTGCTGCTAGTATCAGCATGCACAAGAGTGTGCTGGTAGATGTCATAAAAAGCCAGCCCTGGTTAATCCTTGGCTTAAAGATTGTTTGACGCTCTAGAAAGCATTGTTGTATTGATGCCCTCCTTGCCAAATAGAATTTGTGATGAGCACTTCATTTAAATGGTGCTGCAACACTGATAATTGTGGTGTCAATCTCCCAAGATTTAAAAATTTTCCATGCTTTAAAGTCTTCTTATTTTAGCTACAGATTCTGGGGAGTTAATCACTGATATATAGTTTGAAATATTCGTTCAATTAGATATACTAAAAAAGTAATTAAGTCAGGAACAAGAGTTGGAAACATTTGTGCAAGTTCTACTCTTAATTAAAGAATGGGGGTGATTAAAGGATCTGGTTTTTGCAAAATCCTGTCACTTGGCCTGATCTGCGTCTCTCAAAATAACAGGCATGTAAGAATATCCATGTGTAATGTCAACTTTTATGGCTGCCTGCTTACACAAGACTGTGGGGGGCAAGAAAGATTAACACAATAGAACTATTAAAACCAAATTCTGATAACTAAACTGCAGGAGGGGAAAAAACAATTTAATAACAACCTAATAGTGGGTACCCCAAAAATCCTAGCCTAATCCCTATAGAAAAAATGAGGTGCTTAGGTGCTTTTCTTAAAGGTAGACAATGGCAAGATTATAAAAATATGGGATGAGGTAAGGGAATGTTGTTCTAGGGGGCAATTCAGTAGTAGTGGGTTGCAAAACCCATCGCTATCAGTTTGCTCATGCGTGCAATGCTTCTGTGCATGAGCAGAAGCGTCCAGGGCTGATGGGCAGAGCCTCCCGCCGCCGCTGCTACCAATTCGCCGATCCAAGTAGAACCGGTAGCAACCCACCAGTGGGGCAATTGCAATATATCATGATCTGATACATGTCAACTTTGCTAGATTTTACTGTACAAGCTTTGAAGATGACAACCAACACCTTGAATTTCATCTAGAAGCCTATTGGGAACCAGGGCAGCAAAAAGAAAAAAGAAAAAAGGAAAGAAAAGAAAAGAAAAGAACCACCACAACACCATGACTCCTGTTAACAAGGTGGTGTTGATAACCACCTTTAGAGTGCTCCATGGCACGGGACCGGGTTATTTACAGAACCGCCTGCTGCCACCGATAGCTTTCCACAGACCTGTGCGCTCCCACAGAGAGGGTCTTCTCAGAGTGCCGTCAGCCAAACAGTGCCGGCTGGCGACCCCCAGGGGGAGAGCCTTCTCTGTGGGGGCACCCACCCTCTGGAATGAGCTTCGTATGGGGTTACGATTACTCCCCGACCTCCGGACCTTCCGTTGCGAGCTCAAGACTTTTTTATTCCACCGTGCAGGGTTGGCCTAAGTTACTATTGTTTTAAATGGGGTTTTATTATTGTTTTTAGCATAATTTTTAATTGATATTAGCCAAATAGAATTAGATTTCATACTGTATTTTAAGTCTGTTTATAAATTATGTTTTATTGGCTGTAAACCGCCCTGAGTCTTTTGGGAGAAGGGCGGTATAGAAATTTAATAAACGAAATGAATGAAATGAAAAAACAAACCCCATAGTTTACGGGTGTCAAACTCGCTGCGTCATGTTGCCGTCACATGACATTTTGCGATGTTTTCTCCCTTCACAGAGCTGTGGTGGGCGTGACCTGCACATGACACATCTCGTGGGCCACCAGTTTGACACCTCTGCCATAGTCAGTCCAGAAGGATACTGAAATTGATAATATGTAATGCCACTGAGACAAGAAGAACCAGGGTGGTTGTACCACTCCATTCCAGGTAGTCCTCACCTTATAATGATTCATTTAACAAGTGTTCAAAGTTACGATGGTTTTGAAAAACTCTGTTCCTCACACTTGTGAGCATGACACTATTCTCGTATTCAGACGATTGCAATTTTTTGGCAATTTTCAGCCAAACAAAAAAAAAGCACCCAGTTACAAACTTTTTATTAGTTTATCAAAATATAAAATAGAGAAATACAAAGAAAAATGAGACTAAGGGAGAAAAGGGGGAGGAGAAGGGAACGAGGAAAAAGTGTTGGAAAAGGAAAATCACCCATTTGGAAGAAGAGTTTGCATTTATGATCACAGTGTTTGCTTAATGACTCTGAATTCATTTAATAACTATGGTGCTTCACTTAACAGCCACTATAAAAATGGTCATAAAATTGAATCTAACTTGACCTACAAACCAAGTGACTTATAATGGAAATTTCAGTCCCAATTGTGGTCATCAATTGAAGATTTCCTGTATATCTCTAAGCCACTCTGGGCCCAGACAGATCTTGGTTATGCATGTCATGTCAGCACTTTGATCCACAGTCAGATTTAACTGAGGGAAGCTTTGTCACAGATCAACCTGGCATTAAGTAGCCCAGTACTACTAAGGATCTGAAAACCTGGCTCTGAGGATGAGTGCTAGAAGTTAGAAGGCTGAATCAAATTCCGGAGCTCTGTTATTGCCTGCAGATGCCTTCCGGCAGGCAACTGAAGATGAAACAGAGGCCAGGGCGATGCGTGCCCTGAGTGGCAGCAAGTGGCTTCAGAAGAAGCAGCCGTAGAAGAAGTGGCCACAGAAGAAGGTGTCGGGGTGTGCGAGGCCTGGTAAGTAGGGCAACCCCATCCTCACCCTAGCTTATTTTTTACCTGTGTGTCTTGCCCAACCCCCTGCACCCTGGGGTGGGTGGGGTCTTAATTAGGAGTAATTTTGTGGGTGGGGCTTAATTTGATCGCATGCACTTCTTTTCAAGGTGGGCCGTCTTTTTGGAGAAACACGGTAGCAGCAGCAGTAAACCTTATTAGGGTCTTAATATTCTACATAGGTACATGTACATAATATTCTACATAGTTCCTAAAAATAAGAGTTTAAAGAAAAATAAAGTTATCAGAAAAAGAAGGGAGAAAGATAAAATGTTGAAGGTGTCAAATGCAATTTAAATAGGCAATTTCTGAGGCTTCAGCCTCATGGCAGCAAAGGCAGAATTTGGTAATAGCGATCTTAGGATCTGCTAGGAGGTAGGAGATGTACCCTCATATTAAGGATTGGCAAAAAATCAGATGGGTTGGTGTAAAAGACAGCATCCAAGGCTTAGGTTGCCTTGGTACTAAGATAATATTTCTTGCTTTCCTGTGACGACTACCAGTATTGCAAGGCACCTCAAGAAATTTCTGAGCCCTGCTGAGGGCTACAAAGTTTTAACACAATTAAACTATAATCTGTGCTGGAAGTAGCCCTGAAAGAAACTAAATGCAAGATGTTTTGACATTATGTTTTATCTTCCCTGGCCTACTTACAAATTGTGGTTAAGTTTTAGTGGATCATTCCTCATTTCTCACTAGAAAGGTTAAAAGTTAACACTTAATCTAATTGGTAGGACTGTCAATTCTTTTACTTGCCCTTTCTGAGGACTTTTATAACTGGTCAACGTTCATTAATAGTGCTGGTGATATTTTTGTCTACCTGCTTTGTACTTCAGATACATTTCTAAAGAGCTAGTCCAAAGCTAACATTTTTATTGACAGATTCAGTGCCAGAGAATATTTATGGATAATTACTTTGATTTGCTCTGAAAAGGAGCCATTAGACCTCAAAGTGTTCCTCAAACATGTAGGTCCAAACTTTTTTTTGTTAAAATAAGACTAATAAAAATAATTTCCCCTTTTTTTTTTCATTATAGCTTTGCAATTTTTGGTTATGGATGATGTTTATCCATGCTCACATCTCTAGGTACATATTCAGAGGATGAATATTCAAAGTTTCGCTGAATATAGAGTGTCATTCTCTAGAGAAAGAGGAGAGCAATCACAGCTGCTGCAGTGTTACCCATAAAAAAAAAAAAGCATCCCTCAGATCAAGCCAGGCCCTTTAGTCCTATTTAAGTTTTCTAAAAAATTGCTTTCCCTCCAGAGAGCCAAAAACCTGAATATATTTTCCTAGTTGATTGATGCTTTTCCATTTATTTTTTTAATGTAATTTTCCCCGGTAAGGAATTGTTCTCTTGAATGTCAAGGAGGAAATATTTCCCCAATCATGCCCTCTGATTGGCTTGCTGCTGCCTAATCAGATAGCACATTTGTGGGGGGAAGAATGGGGGGTGGAGAAAGAGTGGAGGGAACAATTTGTCATGCTGGTAGATTTTTCTCCCCCCCAGCCATTGCTAAAGAGCTGCTTTGTAATGCATGCCTGCCAAAGCCTCTAGCCTCAATCAAATTACTCCTTGTCCCCACATTCTCCTCTCCTCTTCTCCCCACTTCTTCCTGCTGTAAGCACACTTGCATATAAACACAACCTTGCTTTCTAGATCTATCACTGACACAAGGGTTATTAAACAAAAACTTAGCCCATAGAATTATTAATTGCAAAGATTCATTTCTTTATCAAATGTTGTGGCCTGAAGGGAGAGATTTTTAAAGTCCTCAGAAACAAGGCTACACATCGATCACTAAAGCAGAGGGCAGAGGGCGTGTTTTCAATATAGCAGATTAAAAGCAAGGGATTTACAAATCGAAAGCTAAATTTAATATTTTCTGTTCCAACTGTGGAATGGGGTTGGTGTTTTTTGCTTTGGTAAAATTCCTGCCATTTCTATCCTTTACATTGGAAGGACAGCCTCCAATCAGAATTACTACTAGTAATGTTTTAAGATGCAGTGACATAACTGGGGAGATTTAGGTTTATTTTATTTATTTATTTGTATCATTTCTTTGTTTCACAAATAACTCAAGGCAACAAACATATCCAACATACCTTCCTCCTCCTCTTTTCCCCACAACAATAATCCTGCAAGGTGGGTTGGGCTGAGACAGGGGTGGGATTCAGCCAGTTCGGACCAGTTCAGATAAACCGGATGTTAATTTTAATCTGGTTTGCCAAACCGGTTGTTCTAAGGACTGGCTGACCCCGCCCATCCCACCCCTCCCCTCCCCTCCCCTCCCAGGAGTCTCCACATGGCCTGTTTTGAATGCCAGGTAAGTGCAGGGCATGCGTGGAGGCTCTGGGAGGGTGAAAAACAGGCCTACCGGAAGTCTGGAAATGGGCTTATTTCTGGCCTCCGGAGGGCCTCCAGTGCCTGGGGGAGGCCATTTTCATCCTCCTGGAGGCTCAAGCAAAGCCTCCGGAGCCTGGGTAGGATGAAAATGCCCCCCGCTGTGGTGCAAGAGGCGGAGTAGGCCATGCCCCCGTAGCCATGACCACCTAGCAACTGGGCAAGAAACCGGTTGCTGAAATTTTTCAATCCCACCCCTGGGCTGAGAGGGAATGACGGGCCCAAAGTTGTAGTCTTGTGGTCCTTTGAAAGGATATCACAGAAACCCCAAGACTTTTTCTTACAGGAGGACAAAATGTCCTATCTTACCCTATCCTCATAAATCCTCTCCCAGCAGTCAGGAAGCTCTGCAGCCATGATCCTCCGACATTTCTAAGGACAAAAAGAAGCATTTATCTGAGTAAGTGTCAACAAGTTCCATAAACTTTGTATGTGTCCAGTGTTGTCTTTCCATTGAAAAGCATACATTTTCATCCTACAGTACATTGCAAAATTGTGACTAATGGGCATTTTAGCGTGCAAGTGCATTCCTGCCCCTCTATTGATTTGGAATTTATGAAATCTGCATTCATGTATAAACCAAATACATTTATCCCAGATTATACACATACCAGCATCCTTCTTTTGTTTTGATGCCAGGTACATTTAAATCCTTTGGACACAGTCCCAAAAGAGCCAGATGGAAAAGTTACCAATAGTAAATTTTATACATTTGACTTCTAAGCCAGTAGGTCCGTCCATCCGTCCGTCAGTCAGTCACTTAAAGCCCTATATCTAATGCCTATTCTTGTTTTTTTTTAATCTCCCCTTTTGAAGTTACAAAAGATTTGGAAAATGTCTTTCAAAGTCTGTCCCATGCATTTCTTTACATATCCTGCCTTCCTAAAGCAATCTACCCTAAAATGGAACAAAGGAGTTGCTTTGTTTTGTTAGAGAATAGATTTCATGTGGATTGGCAAGGTAGGGAGGTTGGGTCTATGGGTGTGAACTTCCTTCTCTCTAATTTTCAGGGAGTGGAGGACTATTAAATTTAAAGTTACTTTCCTAGGTAATATACTGTACTTAGGTGTCGAAGGAGTACCGTTCTGGGAAGTTATGCCAAAGGCATCAAAGGAAACATATCTATCCAGCCACTGAGGGAGTAATCATTCTAGTCAGGTTTTGAAAAAAATATGTGAACTGAAAGCCAAAAAGGAAATGAAATTTAAAACTCAATTTATAAATGGTGTGTGTGTGTCATATAAAGTTGCTAATTGATTAGGGATGGAAAGAAAACCATATGACAAGTTAAGGCTGCAAATATTTGTATGGCCACAAAACAGCATGCATACCCCAAAAAACATCCCTCACCTTTTGCTGCTTTCTACCTGTCTAGATTTTTGCAACCCAGATCTGTTTGCCCTGATGTTTTTTGCAGAAATAAACATGCAACTTTGTTACAACATGGGCAGTAGCCTATGGATTTCTATAGACTATGCCATTATTTCTTTTTAAAAAAAAAAAAATAGTCAGCTGTATGAATTGGTGGGCAGGATGCGGAAAATGAACTGTGCTTCTGATACTGAGATTGAGGTTAATGGCCAGGAGCGTGTAGAATTCAAGAAAGAACTCTGGTGGAAATCTTTCCAATGAACCCGGTTTGCTGGAGAAAACAAATGCTTCCTACTCTACACAGCTGTCAAAGCAGGCCAAGGCCTAGGAAGGCATTCATATGTGTGTGCCAAAAAGAAGTCTTTCTCCTTCAAAGAGTAGCTTTCACTGAGCAAGTTTACTTCGGGGGGGGGGGGGGGAGGGAATGAGTAGAAGAACTCAGGTCACCTCCAGTCTTTGTTGAAACAAGGTGAGCCTTCATGCATCCATCTGTTCTAGCTTGGGCAGGGGGCACCTACTGGGTGGGCGAATTCCTTTCATCAATAGAAAATGTTTTGCTAAGGACCCACTTACAGCTGGAGCTGGTCCTTTGGGAGAAACAGTCACCCAGATCAGCAAAGTTGTGTACTCAAATCTTCCCACATCTGAAGCAGCACTCTTTCCCCCTGCTCAGCTAAGGCTGAGCCCTGGAATGTCTGCATGATGATGCAAAGGAAGAGCACAGATGGGTTAATAGAAGAACTGTGCATGACTGGTCTTCTTGAAATATGAATGCCTTCCGTGCTTTCCTGAGCAGCAGTGATAAAGTGGGAGGAGCAGTGGAAAGAACAGCTACTTCGGTAATTGTTATTGATGTGGTTCTCCTCTAAATGTCTTGTTTCTGATCACCGAGTGATAGGGAAGCAGGACAGTTGCAGAGGATCGGCAAACAAGGCACCTTTTTCTCATGGTGCCCTGACCGCAGCAGGATAGTACTTGCTTTTCCCAGTCTCCTTCTATTGCTCCCTGTGGCTGAATGCTGGCAAGGCAATCTATTTCTCCTTTCCTCTTTCTAGGTTTTAAAGCCTTCAAGCTTTAAAGGAGGGCAGCTGTCTTAGAGCACTTCCAGATAGTATTATTTTTATATATTAGTAGTATTTTTTCTTCCGTTTTTAAGCTGGCAGAAAAGTAAGCTGGAATGCAATTTAACGTCCACATTTCTAGCTCTTATGCTATCTTGGCAAGGGAGCAGGAAAGCAGTTCTGTCTGAAAGAGAAGTAAGAACAGAGGGAGATGCAGTGGGAAACCCTTAGTTACTAGATGTCTATGGGGATTCTCGGTCATCCAGGTCATGGTTGTCCCAAAGGTGCTTTTTTTCAAGAGGCACCTGCACTTTCTGTTTTTTCTTTGAAGACGATTTGCTTCCAGCCAAGAAGCTTCTTCAGCTCTGACTGGATGGTGAGGAATGGACAGCTGGTCATTTGCATCCTTTTCCCAAACT
Organism: Ahaetulla prasina; assembly: GCF_028640845.1. NCBI lineage: Eukaryota > Metazoa > Chordata > Lepidosauria > Squamata > Colubridae > Ahaetulla > Ahaetulla prasina. The sequence continues at coordinate 197,273,922 of NC_080539.1, forward strand.
GAAGCGTAAATGGTTTCTGTAGTCTGCAATTTTTCTAGAAATCAGTTCGTATTCCCACATCATTCCCACATCATTCCCACACCGTTTGAAGTTACTAGCATACCAGATCTACTTAGTTACCTTAGTTACTAGCAGTACCAGATCTGATTCCCCCTTCTCTTGCCATAGTAACAATGGTGGAAGTGCAGACTCTAAGTGCATATAAACAAACAACAATAACAATGCTACACAGCCCTATATATCTTTCCCTGGATGTAAGCCTCAATGTGGGATGGAAGTGCAGGATTCCAAATCCCTTCTATTTAAATGGGGATGGGTTCTACTTTAGCTAGATATGGGCTGTGTCGGTAGAAGATAAATGCAAGCATGTTAGGTCAGTGTTATGCTCTAATGTGAACTATCTTCAGGATTATCATGTAAAGCAGAATGAGTCTTTGGGGCTTCGATGCTGACAGTCTGAAAGGTGGAACTGCTTGTGTTTGCTGAGTGAGTGTATTTGTCAATCAGATGACTGGCAGTAAATGGTAATGTTGAAGCAGGTTGGCATCATAGGGAAGAATGAATGAGTAGATTGTTTCCCACCCTACTTTTTCCTGTTAGGCCTTTTCCTAAAGAGAGCAAACCAGGAGGTATAGAAGGAAAAACTTCTGGGCAAAGGAACCTCCCCTTTTGACAGCTGGAATAGATGATCCAATGGAAGAAAAGTAATTTATAAACAGTCAAGGAAGTATGTCTCTGCTTTCTGTTGTAAATTCAGTGACTGACTTCAAAGTTAGAATGAACCTCTCAATTCACTGTGGTAACCTGCAGCAGCTATAAGGGGCAGAGTCTTTGGGCTGTTGATGGCAAACTCTGGCATGATTTCCTTGTAGGGATGCCCTAGAACACTATTTCTTAAAGTGATGTCCAAGGACACTGGGGGACACCCAAGACCTTTTCAGGAGTCTGCAAAATCAAAATTATTTGCCAAATATTCAGGGCATTTGCAAAAATTTAAATGTCATTCTTCTTATTTTTATTTGTTAAAAAATACAAGTTATTTTATGAAAATGTTTTGTTTACGTTGATATTTAATGAGTTTAAATGTTATTTTCCTATGATTTAATAAATATTTTTAATATAAATTTTATTGAATTTTAACAATTAAACAATTTTCATTCAACTCTTGTGCATGACTATGACCATTTACATATCATCCCATTAGTGCTCTCCTATACTCTATATAATTTTACTAAATTATATTACTAATTCTAATTAGGATTTCTAATTTTTACTAATTCTACTATCTGTTATTTCCCTTTTTTCCTATTTTCAACCCAATTATACCATTTCCCCCATATTACATAAAAATCCGAATCCATCTTTCCTTTCAGTTCAAGTGTCATTTTGTCCATATTTTATGAGTATACCAACTTTAATGTTCAATACAGAAAACATTGATAAATATTACCCATACAAACAGAAACTGTTTTGGGTCCTAGATAATTTTTCAGAGCAGGAAGGGGTCTTTAGTGCAGTAAGATTCTTGATCCTGCTTCTTGATTATTTTTTTCAAACTTATTACTTAGATATATACTTGATCCGTAATATTAGATCTATTATTTTTAGTAGTGCTAATTACATGTTTGTGTTAATTCTTCTTGTTGGTAATATTGTTTATGGTTTGTCTTCTTTACTTTTTAATTATTACTGCCTGAGTTGAGCAAATTGCTTAGTTTACTGGGATGTATATATGCTGTATTTATTAGGGCAGGATATAAATCACAGGAAAATGGACTGATTGAAAACACTGATAAAAAGAATAATTTGTAGGGAAGAATGAGCAGAAGTAAAAATTTCCTACTTGCCAATTATTTTCTCCTAGTAAGAGTTTGTTCACTACCAGCCTTTACATAAGCCATTTGAAGCTACAGCCCATCCTATCTGTTAAATAGTCCTTCCATTTATTGACCTAGTGGATTGCACTGTGAAACTGTCTGATTCTGTTTCTCTCTACCACCTTCCTCTGTATATGTATAAGGTAAAGGTAAAGGTTCCCCTCGCATATATGTGCTAGTCGTTCCCGACTCTAGGGGGGGCGGTGCTCATCTTGGACTCTGCTAGCTGAGATGATGGGAGCTGCAGACACATAAACTCAGAGCCCCACAGACACATTATCGGACAGCACCATATTGGAAAAAGATATATTAAAATCTTTTTAAAATCAGCAAGGAATATTAATTAGCAGCAGTGACTTTAATATTATTGAATTCATAAATTATACATTAGTACGTACACATGAAATATTGGGTAAACTTCAGCACAAGTCAGCGAAAAATTGCCCAGTACCGTCAATTTTTAAAAAAAACATTTAAATGGAAAAATTAGTTCAAGAATGCTAAAAGACAGCTCTGAGGATCCAGTCCAATTTCCCATAGAGAAGTCTAGAAACTAATAAAAATTCCATACTCTTAGAAATGCCAGTGTTATTTTATATATTATTTAAATTTGCAAAAGGATGAAAAAACACAGATACATGACAACTTACCGTGTTTCCCCGAAAATAAGACCCTGTCTTATATTTTTTTGAACCCTGAAATAAGCGCTTGGCCTTATTGCCATGTGCTCAAAAGCCCAATTGGGCTTATTATCAGGGGTTGCCTTATTTTGGGGAAAACAGGGTATTTTTTTATATGTTGTGGGAAAAGGACAGTTTATAGGGCTATAAGATTTGGCTTTTAGAAGTCTGAACAGTAGTGGAAGATAAGGGCCAGAAGAAAAGAAGCAATCTTTTGTGACTTTATTCTACTGCTCCTGTCTTTTCTGTGCATAGTAGTCTAACAGTAGCATATTGGCAGAACTGACCATTAATCTCTTCTGCTCGACCTCAGATTTATGATATTTAAGCATGGTGAGAGTTACTGACATGGAAAGCAAACCATGTCACTTGGGTCTGGCATATGATATAACTCTTTCTATGGGGCCACAAACCTTTTTCCTATGTGTACATCAGAGCTCTGAGTTCTTCATTTCATCAAACAGCGGGGTAGCTTAAAAGTGAGACTGAATTTTTTGGATTCCAAAAAGGGAAAGAAACCACAGCTATTTCTTCATCCCAGCATATATATGTACCATTTCAAATACAACCTCAGAATATGTGGCCACAAGGCTAATATAAACAACTCAAGACTTCTCCCAAGACTGGGGCTTGGTTCCTATGTCATAATAACCTATAAATGTTGCTTTGCACAGTGATTTACTTAATTTTGATTTATTGAATAAACCACAGTTAGCTGAGCTCATGCATCATAGTAAGCAAAAACTAATAAATCACATAGAGTTTAGTGTGATCTGTCACAGCAGTAACTGCTTTGCAAACTATGGCCTATGGTTCAATATGTATGAACTTAGTCTTTTTTTCTTGACCAACAAACCATAGCTAAAATGGTTTAGAGCATTTATGTGAATTTAATCAGTTACTAATGCCAATTCCATATCTTCAATATCAGCCTCTGTTTTCCTTTCACTCCAACTTTTGCTTTAATTGACACAACAGATTATTGTTGTCCACCATTTGAAGAATTTTGACTTGGCTGGTATAGTTCTTTTTTTATTAGATAATTAGAAGAGGGAAAAGGATATTCAAGTCAGATGTTTTCCCATGCTAGTTTTACATTGACAGTGCTATGTTCAAAATCATTGGTATTTATACTGTACTTTCTGAGGCAATTGATTCTTTCTCCAATCAGATTCTAGATGCAACAATCAGATTAAAAGTTAAAAGTGGTGTCAGAAAGCTTGTAAGTTTGAAGATACTGTTAATATAGTCTTATAATAAAATAGATTTGGCTCATGTTTCCTGTCTGTTTACCCAGAGGGGCAGACATTAATCTTGCAAGTTCCTATTCTCTTCCAAAGAGAAGAATTTCAAGAATGCCCTCTGATCCTCAGGGAACCCTGCTTAACTGATCAATTAGGGCAGTTCTCCCAAAGTTTCTTTTTCTGACTGTTAAGCCTTTGGGGGCTTCCCTATCTCTCCTTTAATTGTTTCATAGGCAGCATCTCTTTCCTTGATCCCGCAAGGTCATATACACGTTCCATTACACAAATGAAGTATTAGTTTGAATTACAATTATGAAGCATCTAAAATTTGGCGAAGAAAATATATTAATGACCTTTCAACAACAGCCATTCATAAAAGAGTTCTGGAATAATTCTACGAACAGTTCCTGCAACTATTTAGCATGTTTGAGTTTTCTTTTTTAAAATAATAATAATAATAATAATATTTTAGCCCTGAAACTTAGCAATCTCACTTTTATAACTGAAACTTAGATGGCAGACTCAAAGCATCAATTTCCTCTTTCCTAAAACTGAGTTAGTGCATGATTGCTATGAAAAGACACATTCCATGTTCAGGGCCATTGGAGAAAAGAGACTTTCAGAGAGAATTCATGGCAAACTAGACATCTCCAAGGAAGTGGAAATGGCATTATGGAGAGATCAGCAGTCAGATGACAATTTCTGGCTGGCCAAATCTCTCCTGATAAAGGAGAGATTATGAGATTGTTCACTTGTATTCCAGACAGCTGTTCCTTGTGAGCAAATTGCAGGAACTGGCTCATCTTCAAATTGAAGGATTCTCACTAAGTTCATAGCTGCTAAGATTTTATTTATTTTTATTTATTTATTTTGTCACAACAGTATATATAAACATGAAAATAACTATATAATATATAAGCATGTTTATAAGCATGTAATAACTATATTAATTGGATATAATGAAAGGAAACAATAGGACAGGAACGGTAGGCACATTTGTTCTTATGCATGCCCCTTACAGACCTCTTAGGAATGGGGTGAGGTCAACAGTTTTTGGTTAAAGCTTTTGGGATTTTGAGAAGAGACCACAGAGTCAGGTAGTGTGTTCCAAGTGTTAATAACTCTGTTACAGAAGTCATATTTTCTGCAATCAAGATCGAAGCGGTTAACATTAAGTTTAAATCTATTGTTTGCTCTTGTATTGTTGTGATTGAAGCTGAAGTAGTCTTCAACAGGAAGGACATTACAATAGATGATTCTATGAGTTAAACACAGGTCCTGTTGAAGGCGGCGGAGTTCTAAGTTTTCTAAACCCAAGATTTCAAGTCTGGTGGCATAAGTATTTTGTTGTATTCAGAGGAGTGGAGAACTTGTCTTGTAAAATATTTCTGGACACGTTCAATTGTATTAATGTCTGAAATGAGGTATGGCTTCCAGACAGGCGAGCTGTATTCAAGAATTGGTCTAGCAAATGTTTTATAAGCTCTGGTTAGTAGTGTAGTGTTTCTGGAGAAGAAGCTACGTAAGATTAGGTTTACAACTCTTAAAGCCTTTTTTGCGATGTAGTACAAACTCGATGGACATTACCTTACAGATGATTCCCACCCTGTTAAAGACCTTGGAGTTTTCCTATCCAATGATCTAAGTGCCAAAGCCCACTGCAACTATATTGTGATGCCTGTTTTCAAGGTGGCTCTGAGGTCTTCAGATCAGCATTCCCCAACCTTTCCAGGTTGGCAGCCCAGTGCAGGGGGGGAGGGGGTGAAGAGGGGATGGTTTTGTGCGAGGGGCAGGTGTGTCATTTGCCTGCTGCTTATGTGAGGAGCTGCAAGCACCGGCGTCTGCAGGTGGTGTGAGTGGGGCTGTGATCATTGTCACCCATCATTCATATGAATTGGGCTGGGTGCATGTGCACCAGCCCACTGGTCATGTGGCCCAGTTGCAAATAAACCACGGCCTACTCTATTGACATTGCAGGAACAGCCAGTTGTATTTCTGGTGCAAAGCTAGCTCGCCCTCCTATGGTGCACCTTGAGAAGCACACAAGCATATCCTACAACAAAGCTAGTAAATTGGCAGCCAAATACTACTTTGCATTAGCATTGCAGTCTCACCATATGCTAAATAAATAAAAATAAAAAGCCATTATATACAGACTGTGTTTAAAAGGTGTTATCAGAAAGAACAAGTTTTATCAGACAAGACTGAGACTGATCTGAAAATAGATTTTAAAATGATAAATTACAGGAACGATAAATTAATAATAATAATAATAATAATAATAATAATAATAATAATAATAATAATAATAATAATAATAATATTTTAATTTGTATACTGCCCTTCTCCTGAAGGACTCAGAGCAGTTAACAGCCAAATAAAAACAACAATCAAACACATACAATACGAATAAAAACCATAGCTAAAAAACTTATTTAAATTTGGCCCAACTATTAAAATACATTTAAAACCCTAAAAAGCTAATTAAAAAATTAAAAACCCATAAAATCATCTAAAAATTCTATGCCAGTAGAATTATAAGAAAGATGTTATTCTGGACTTTCAAATGAAGTTGATTGATGTCTTAATAACTAAAAAGGATATACAAATGGGAAACCAAAAGAGTGACTTGGATAATCCTCTTACATTTGATTACAAGAGAGATCTATTAAAGCTCTAAAGAATTTTCTGAGAAGGGACAAAGGAAAAATGAAAAGAAAACAAGTTCTAGGATATCATTGAAGGGATTAAAGATAAAAATTGTTAAAAGTAAAAGGAAGAATTATAAAGTAAGTTTATTTGATCAAGATTAAAATAGATATGTGGTTATTTCTGGTAACTCTTAATAGGATTTTACTGACGGGGACTGAAGACTTTAAGGATCTGTTTACAGATAAGAAGTTGGCATGAAGAGATTGTTTGTTGTATTTTAAGAAAAGATAACAAGTTGTTAAAATTATTTATACCTGTGATTGGCGGGAGGAGTAACTCCTTTATATATTTTTCTTTTTCTTTGTTACATCGTTATTTTTTCCTTACTTTCTCTTTTTTTCTCCACTTTCTACGATCCTATTTTTATAATTTGTAGTATAGTTTTTATTTAAGTATAATGTTAAAAAGATTTTATTACACATTACAGTTAAACAGATAAAAACTCTGGGGGGAAAACTTAAATGGGCCGAAAAAAATAAACTAAGAATATATAATACTTGTACATATTATGAATATAATATAAAATTTTGGGAAAAGATAGAAAACTGTCAATATCATAAATTTATTATATAAATCTATATTGCAACCATATTTGGAATACTATGTGCAATTCTGATCAACATACTTCAGACATTGCCAGAGACTGAAAAGAGAAATCAGAACTATTAAGAGGCTGGAGCATCTTGCTTGAGCAAGAACACAAGGGGCGTGCATAAGAGCACAAGCGTGCCTACCGTTCCTCTCCTATTGTTTCTTTTCATTATATCCAGTTAATATAGTTATTACATACTTATATATATGCTTATGTATTGTATAGTTATTTCATGCTTATGCTTATATATACTGTGTGACAAAACAAACGAACAAATAAATAAATAAAAAATAAGACGTGATATCATGTATATGTGCACACTCATACTCCAGGAAAAAGGGGAAGGGAGGGGGAAGCACCTTGGAAACCAAGGAGGAGGGAGACTTAGGACAGGTATATTCAATTACATTGAATTTTATATTTTATTTGCAGCTTAGTGTAAATAACATTCATACTACAGATACCAATATATATATAATAGATTTATACAACAATATATAACTGAATAACTTCTTTTACTGAGTGGGAAAAGGTTTAGAACAAAAGGAAGTATTTTTTTCACATAACTTGTAATTATACTATGTAACTTGCTACTGCCACATGCAGCCAACTTGGATGTTTTTAAAAAAAGGATTTGATTAGATCAGGCAGCCACTAACTGTTTCCAATCACATGACAACATTTATGATTACTGAGGTCAGAGTAGTGCATATGCAGCTTTTGCCTTGGAGAACCAGAGAACAGAATGGTCTTCCTTTGAGGTCCTGTTGTAGGCATCTATTTAGTCCCCATGGAAACAGAAAGCAGGCTGAAACAGGTGACATGTCATCCAGCAAACAAATCAGGCTCTAAGCAGATGCTGCTTTTCTTCTTATGGAAAAGCTTCTCTTTTCGGGATACCCAGAAGAGTGGAAGTGAAGCTCTGGTTGCTTTTCAGGATCCTCAGTGTTCCAGTAGTGAATCCTGTGCTAGTTTTTTTTGGCTTGACACTTTCCTGTATGTAGGCTTCTTTCTGTCTTGATTGGAAGCCTGAACAGTACTCAGTTGAATTTGACTCCTAGGAATAATGAGTACTTTTCAGAACTCTTAATCAGATGAGAAAATTAAAATAAAGGTTGTAAATTAAGCACAGTACATTTCCCATCTACGCTTAAATTAAGTCAGAAGGGATAAATCTAATCATAGCAGGGTGAGGAAAGCTGTGCTTGCTAAATTCTGATAGCTGCATGGGTATTAAAGGGACAGGGGGCTTCGTTCATCTTTGCATCTGCTCACCTTAATTGAGGTCCCTAGTAGATTCAAACTGGCCAGCATTCAAATTGGTTGTGACACTGGGGATCTGCAAACAATCTCCTGACCCCTTTTTAAAAATTGAAGAACAGCCCCAGAGAGCTATAAACCTGATTAGAGCAATGGGTGGAAGGGATGACTCTTGACCCCATGTGTCCCACCCACCCACCCACCCACCGGGTACTTCCCAACCAAGCTGCATCATCCTATGCAGGGAAACGGGTTTCTGTCATTGCTGTCTCCTGCTAACAGCAGCTAACTCACTGTCAGAAATGATTTAATGGATGCACAGGAGAACCTGGATTTCAGCTTGCTTGCTTTTTATCTGGTCTAAATATGTATGTCCCATTTTCCTTGGGAAATGTCCAAGCTGCTTACCTCAAAGTTGGATGATTTGTCACTGCCTACTTCAACCTGGTAGACTCTAAATGAGGTATGTTTGTAACTTTCAGAAGGCCAAGTTTGTTGGCACACTTGATTTACAACCATGAAATAACTAAATAGTAGTAGTAAAAGCAACAATAGATAATAGGAAAATAGGAAAAAAGATACAATAGAGGCACTATAGCAGCAAATCAAAAAGATACGGTATATTCCTCCCATAACACAACCTCTTTATACAGGTAGCCCTTGATTTATGACCATAATGGAGCCCAGAATTTCTGTCATAAGTAATGATGGTTGTAAATGAAGGCACCCTCACGACCAATCCAATTTTACAGCTTTTGCAGCAGTTATTAAGCAAATACTATGGATGTTAGGCAAATCTATTCATTACTATGGCCATAAACCAGCAAAACCTATAAGTCATGGTCACATTATGGAATGCTGCCACAGTGCATAAAGGTGAGCTGATTGCCCAGCACCTAAATAAGGGGTTGTGTGCTGCCATCAGAACTCCAGAACCTGATTGTAAGTTGCTCTTAGAGATCTGTCATTTTTTTAGTCTTTAATTGAGGACTAACCATATTCCTATGTCATAGCTTTTAAAGCAGCGCTTAATTCCATATCCTAAGTTAAATTGTTTGAAATTGGAGGCCTCCTGAATTGATTGATGTCTATTTCATTTAATACATATGCTTCATGAAGGGACATAATTCAAAGTAAGATGTAATTCCCAGGGCCACCTCACAAGTACCATCAGAACTGAGAAAGGCACCAAGCAAGAATGCCTATTGGTTCCATTTCTATTTGATATGAACTCCATGGTGGGCCATCTCCTCAACATGAACTTTCATCCCCAAAAACCTGCTGGAAAACACCTGTTTTATTGTAAACAGACAATACAGCAATACTTTCAGGAATACCTAATAGTATTGCAAGAAAGACTAATTACGGTTACTCAAGTTACCAGAAAAACAAAATAATGACATTTGCAAAAAAACAAAAAAACAAAACACCACAAGAGCCACTCCTAGAGATAAATGGCCACAAGATTAAGCAAGTCTCCTGTTTCAAATACCTGGGCATAGTCCCTCACTCTGCTAACAACAGGAAACCCAATGGAGACTATGAACTGAAATTTGACAGTTGATGTGCTCAACTATCAGATTTCTCAAGATAATAGATAGCAACTATATAATTGCAGCACTCAAACTATTCAAAGCCAAGCCAATAGCACAAATTCTGTATGGTGCCCAGCTTGGACCTTTCTTCAACTTTGCACTATTAGAACTTGTTCAGTCCAAATTCCAAAGATTGGCCCTTCAAGCCTAAAACTTCATATATATTGTTTAGCTTTTTAAAAGGTATGCTTAATGCTTTTTAACCTTGTGTAACTTGGGTTTTATACCTTTTAGCTTTCAAAAATCGTTTGCATCCTATCTTCCTTATGCTGGTCTATGACTGTAATAAAGATTTGATTGAAGATGTGGATGAATTGCCTAAATATAGAACTGGATCATTTCTATTTTGCTTGGCTCCAAATGGATCTTTAAATACTGCCAACATCACAGTTTTCCTTGCCAATGGCCACCATGTCACTCCAGCTTCAAACTGTGATCCTCAAACAAGGAGGATCTTTCTGAAATTCCTCCAGTGTTTGCTAAGAAACACCAAGAGCTCATAGAACCTCTTCTCTGACTAATGAGCAACATTTTCAATTGCCAGTCTTGGTTATAATATGGACAGCATATCTGGTGTTAGTTAAAATTTCTGAATAATTTTTTCAAGGCCAATCTCATCTCCCGCCCATTGCATTGTAATCAGCAGGAACCATAATGCAAGCCAAAGCCATTGTTGTAGCTGCCTGACTGTGGCACTGAAATCACATGACTACTGACAATGCTACAGAAGAACACTGTTTGTAAATGGAGAATTACATATATCAGGAAAAAAATCAACATCCCATCAAATTCTCCTTTCCATACTTGTCCAAATCTGTTCTGAAAATGTTCAGTTTGTTTGTAAGGATCCTGCAGGGGATTGGCTTGTCTCTTTACTGACTGAAGTTGTTCCTTTATGGTGAAACTCAGTCTGGACGTCACATATTTTTCATCACATCATCTTCTGTCTCTTCTTAGAGAATAATTTTGCTGAAGTACAAACTGTAAAAAGATTTAGAACATTACTCATTCTCCACTCTTAGTTCAAAGAGCAACCTCTGGGTCTTGGTTTCCAAGGTTGCTTCTCCCTCCCTTCACCCCTTTCCTGGGGTATGAGTGTGCACATGTACATGAATGATTTCTTTCCCATTGCAAATTCCACTTTCCCCATTGGAGAGAAAACTAAAGAGCAGGAGAGTTTGGGATTCCATAAATTCAACTTTCTTTGATCTGCTCGTTTCATGCCCTCTGCTCTTCCGCTCCACCCCCACCTTCCCCAGTGTCATATCTACAATGCTGAGAAGGAAACAGTCATGCATATTTTCACAGAGAAGATCTAAGATTTCCCCCTTCCAAGCTGAAGCACATTTTTTTTCATTTCAGAGAAGAAAATCCAAAAATGCCCTTGGCTTTGTGAGATGCCATAAAAAGGATCATAACAGTACAAAGGAATATAGCTCTATAATTCTATGCCATAGAATAGTTCTACTCTATAGAATTCTGCAGGGCTTTCTCCCAAATTTGACTTCTCAGACTAAATTTTTCCGGGGAAAGCAAATGTTCACATTTTGAGTTAATTATCCAGGTTTTAGAAGATGCAGTAGCAAAACTGGGATCCAAGCCATTCAAAAAATCTGCAGCCTTCATTTAATAAGCTACTTTAAATGAACAGATAAAAGTAATTGCTATTTTTACCTCACAAAAAATCTGGAGAGCTATATATTCTCTTAACAACAAGCACTGAAATGGATCCAAATGAAACATTTATATGGAGTCATGTGCCAAGGCTTAAATAGTCTTTTGTGCTAAGATGTTCAGAAAAACAAGATATAAATAAAACAATGTCTTTAGGCAATTCATCTATAGGACACAGTGGATGTTGTCCTTTCCTCGTGCATCCACACCTGATCTGGTGCTCCACAGATGCCTTTGATCTACACCCACATTGCATCCTGGTAAGGCAGTACTCCTCATCTGTTGCAGCCTAAGGGTGCTTCTCTATCTGTTACGATTTTGAAGCCTGTTCCCAGATTTTAATGCAAAAGGTATCTGACTCCAAAGGAACATTCCTGCTGAACTGCAAGAAATTGCCCTGAAAAAAACCTGAAACATTGGTCTGCTTGTTGGAGTATCCCCATTGACTTCAATGACACACGTTCATTGTAACAATCTGAGAATTAGGACCTGAAGTTGCATTTCCTATCACTGTGTAGAAACCTAATTAATCTCTGCAGCATGGAACTGCAGATGTCAAAATTATAGAAAAGGCACAGATCTGACATTTCAGCTAACAACCACATGTGTTAGACAGTTATTTAACATTAAAATATGAGCCAGAGGTGACACTTTCAATACCTTCAGGTATGCAATATTCTCTATTTTACTAGGATCCTTAACTGCCTTCGTCTCTTCCAAGAGAGATACTAATTCCAAGGGACAAGGACAGCTCAGAAAAATGATTTTTCACCTTTTCTTCAATTGGAGGCCCAGGTGGGGCATATGTAAGATTTAGTGTGTGACATGAGAGCTGTATTATCATTAGAAGTGAATGAGGTGATGGTGGCTTTAGGAGGAAAGGTGGGAACAGACAAGCAATTGAAAGGGTCAGAAGGCAAATGTTGGGCACACCTAGAGAGCTCTCAGGGATACAGCTTTAAAACAAATCACCTCCTTTGAAGCTTCAGGCCCCTGAAAAATTAATGATCACCAGAGATAATTAACCTGGGATAAGGTGTCCAATGGGGAAGTCAGGAATGTCAGCCTCAGCGGAGGAGATTTAGGAGTCCTTTCTCATTACCATAGCCAGCATCATTGTTTCCCATCTGGCATGCCTGTTTGAGGGGAAGGTAGGGGGAGTTTTTCAGGCATGAATAGAAAAGGCTGGTAGCAGTTTCTTCTACCTATTCCTTTCTCCTTATCCTTTTGGTTGTGCTTTCATCCTATTTGGTGCTTCCTTTCCCTTCCTCCTCAAAACTCAGCCTCTTGCAGCCTCTCACATCATCCGGTCCTGATCTGAAACATGCTCCGATGAAGAGGTTCACCCTCAAGGAGGATGGGTTTTTTTTAATGATCACTTGCTCCTGTGGCCTGCCAAATGAATTTTTGGGCAAAATGCTTACTTGCACCTTTAGCTATCCTTTCACTATCAGTGGGGCTCAAAAGATAGAGGCAGTCTCTTACGGGGAGTGATGTAAGATGTATTTATGATGTACTGTTACACAGATACAGATGAACATAATATAGTGTTCAGGGCCATCTTCAATTCAGATTTTTTTCTATGCAGCTCACCTAACATATCCTGCAGAGAGTCAAACAACATCCTGATGCTGATGAACAGAGGTTCTCATGCAATCATTTGATCTTACCTAAAGTTTTTCCTCTTGGTTGATCGTTTTGTCCACTTTTTTATTCTTCTATCTCCCATTCATGCCACCAGGGTATAAGCAGATCGGTCTGTTCTACTTGGACATGGATTATTTAGTGCCATTTTAGAGTTTCATTTGAAAAAATGGTCTTTTCCAGTCCAAGCCATTTTAAGGTCTTCAGAATAGATAGTCTCCAGAGCTTTGTTCTCTTCTGGCAGCAGCTCCAGCTCCACTAAGCTGCAATGTCTGACATTCTCCTTTCTTTCCAATAGCTAGTTGCTATCCTATGCATTCATTTTGTCCTAGACTGTCATGTTCTGTCTTGGCCATCAGGTGTTTTTTTTAATCAACAGTCTTGCAACTGATTCAACAATGAACAATGACATGTTAAATCAACAAACTATCCTCAGTGTTGTGGCCTGCTGGCGGCCAGCAGAGCTTACAGCAGAGTCAGAAAGTAAGCAGATTGGGGAGGAACCTGGGCCAGTCCTGGGGACTGGGGAAAGCTCAGACGAGGGCTCTGTGTCAGAGGCAGAGAGGGAATTAGACAGCAGCAATGCAGAGGAACAGCTGGAGCCCATTCCCAGGGTGTGCATGCACAGAGCTGCCAGAAGACAAGAACAACTCAGAAAGCAGGGTCAACTCGGGAGTAAAGCTGAGGTGCTTGGTCCTTCCCATAGGAAACAAAAGAGGAGCGAACAGGTAGTGGGCTTTTGCAGGAAACAATTCGTTCATTCCGTGACTCTGAAAGAACTCTCTGCCAAGTTTTGCCTTGTACTGTGGTTGCAAACAAGTTACCTTGCAGCTTGCCAAACAAGATAAGGTGTGTTGAGAAATATTCCTTTGAAAAACTGTTTGGACAAACCTTGGTGACTATGAATGAACGTAATTCACAGTCAAGTAAATAAAAGAGGTTTTGCTGGGACTTATTCCTGCCTCCTGCTTGTTAAGGGCACCTAGGTCAGAACACTCAACCCTGGAATCTCATGGTCCACTTTTACATCTCCCAATGGGCCCCGTTTGATTATTGTCTAGGCTGAGTGAAGCATATTTTCTTTGTTTCTGCATATGCACACACTCTGTCCATAGTATTGCAAAGCTCCCTTCCCTTGCTAAATTGCAGTGTAAGAACACTGATACTTCATTTTTTTTACAAGATTCATTATCAGTTATCAGTTCTTCCTTACTATATAGTTTGGGTGGACCTATATGATCCACTCCAAGTTTGAGTGGACCCAGAATGAAGAAAAAAAACCTGTTCCATGTAGTTTTGATCTTTATAGTCGTATATGATCTTAATGGTACCATAATGGGAAAAGAAGAAAGGGGGTTGCATGAGAATTGGATGTGAAAGCATCCATGTGTTCAGATATCTGGGAAAGGGAAGGTACAGGAATTACTGAGAGAACAATACCTTTTAAAAAAGGCAGATATCAATCCACACAGGAGTCAGACAGCAAGATTTGTCTTCCTTGCAAGAATCAGGGGAATAACCAATAAGATCCTGCAATGGTCATATTCTAAATGATTTCATCTCAAACGATCCATCTGTTAAATTACTGAAGTTCGCAGATGACACAACAGTGATTGGTCTCATTCGAGACAATGACGAATCTGCATATAGACGGGAGGTTGAACAACTAGCCTTGTGGTGCGACCAGAACAATCTGGAACTGAACACACTCAAAATCGTAGAAATGGTGGTGGACTTTAGGAAAAACCTTTCCATACTACCACCTCTTACAATACTAGACAACACAGTATCAACGATAGAGACCTTCAAATTTCTAGGTTCTACCATATCTCACCACCTAAAATGGACAGCTAACATCAAAAACATCATCAAAAAAGCACAACAAAGAATGTTCTTTCTGCGCCAACTCAGAAAGCTCAAACTGCCCACAGAGCTGCTGATACAGTTCTACAGAGGAATTATTGAGTCTGTCATCTACACCTCTATAACTCTCTGGTTATAGACAGACACAGACTTCAGAGGATAATTAGAACTGCAGAAAAAACAATTACTACCAACCTGCCTTCCATTGAGGACCTGTATACTCAAAAAGAGGGCTGTGAAAATATTTACAGACCTCTCACATCCTGGACGTAAACTGTTTCAGCTCCTACCCTCAAAATGATACTATAGAGCACAGCACACCAGAACAACTAGACACAAGAACAGTTTTTTCCTGAATGTCATCACTGCTAAACAAATAATTCCGTCAACACTGTTAAACTAGTTACTAAATCTGCACTACTATTAATCTTCTCCTCGTTCCTATCATCCATCTCCTCCCACTTATGACTGTATGAGTGTAACCTTGTTGCTGGTATCCTTAAGATTTATATTGACTGTTTCCCTATGACTATCATTAAGTGTTGTACCTTATGATTCTTGATGAATGTATCTTTTCTTTTATGTACATCGAGAACATATGCACCAAGACAAATTCCTTGTGTGTCCAATCACACTTGGCCAATGAAGAATTCAAACTTGCGGTGTCACATTGCCATCACATGACATCTTGTGATGTTTTTTCTCTTTGCGGAGCTGGGGTGGGTGTGGCCTGCACATGACACATCCGGCCTGCGGGCCGCCAGTTTGACACCCCTGCTCTAGACTAAGCACCAGCATATTTCATCCAGTAGCAATCCCAACTGAAATTTCTGAAATTGGCTTAAGAAATGGCCAGAAGCAGTTCAGGAGAAAAGACATTGAGGCCATATTGCAGAATCACTCTCAATTTGGCTAACTTGTTTGATCTGTTCTAGCAGCTTTTTTTCACAACCATAAATTTAAAAACTTTCTGTCCAACCCTTTCACCTTCTAACACTTACAAAATCTCATTACAATATTGTGGGCAGTGATGGTGCTGTCAATTCCAGTTTTCTCCTAAAAGGTTATATTTGTCTCTTGTTTTCAATTCTATTATGGAATTGAATATCTGTTTGTCAATGTGGATTATGTGGTTTTCCCAGTATGAATGTCTGTAACAGTTGATTCAGCTCTGAAATAATGTGTACTCCTTGTCTTGGCAGTTTCCTAAATATAACTTTTTAGAACGTATCTTTGTAGCTAGTCAAAATGATTGCGTGCATTAATAGAAAAACATTTTCATTTAATGACTAATAGGATATGCCTCACATTTTTAAGCACCTGTTCTTGAATTTTTAAACAAGGCTTCACTTTATTGCTTATTTCCTTCAAAATCAGAAAAAAGTGAGCTCACATGAGGCATCACTCCCACTGTCTTTAGTCAGAAGTAGAGATGGAAAGGCCTGGAAAAAACTGGGGAGGAAAGAAATGGAAAACAAACAGATTTTTTTTCTCAATTTTTTCAGTTTTTTTTCCAGGCCTTCGTATCTCTAAGAAATGCACATATATTGGACAGGCCTACTGCCAGCTTCTTCTCATACTGAAATAACTGTTTACAGATAATAACTCTGTAGGGATCTGGCCATTTTTAGATCCCCAGTTGGTTCTGGACTACAGGTTTGATGCCCTTCCTGGCTGGCTGAAGTTACAGAATTCAACAATATTTTGAGAATAACCAGTTTCCCACATTTGAATAGGCTGATAACCAGGAAGATAGATGTCCATGTCCAGTCTTTGTCATTCTCTATATTTGGATAAATGTGAGGAAAAAACTTCTCGTGAAATCTATACCCTCCCACACACAATTACGTTAGTCCAAAGATCAATCCTTAGTGAAGCATAGAGTGTGCAGAATTATGAACATTCTGCTCGTAAAAATGCCTAGTTAAATCATTTTTTATTTCTGTATTTTTCCTTTCTTTGATTCTACCCTTGCATGCATTGCTGCTTCAATTAAAATCTGTAGACATGCTTTCCTATCCCATCTGAAAGTAATAGCAATGTAATAGTTACATTGCTTGGTTATGAATCATAAAACTTGCTCATCTGCCAGCCAAAGATTCATATTAGAAAAAAAATCAATTTGGCATCCTCATTTACTTTTTCAACTACATTTTTTAAAATTTCGTCAGCTTTATGTTTTAGAGTCCTTTGGTATCTATTTAAATCTTTGGCATATAAATATGGAGAGCAAACATACAACAAATCTGTTTCCCTCCTAACATCCAACTATTAATCATACTTACAAACGACAAGTTAAATAATGTTAGATATACATGCTTGAGGTATGTCCAGTAACAAAGATGAGTATTCTTCCAATAATGTGGTGTCCTAAATGGGTATTGTCAGAGAGTAGTCAGAGACCTTTATTTATTTTAATAGCAGGTCATGTGGCCTTTCCAGTGCATTGTTTACATGCCCAGTTATTGTAGATGGGTCAGTGTTTCAGGAACCTCATTACAGTGTCTGCACAAAGGTTCCCATTTCCTTTTAAAAGTTCAATGATTTTTTTAAAATTGTAAAGGCAAGAGTAGGGCCGTAGAAAATTTTCACAGTGTTTGAAATGATGGTAGTTTGGAAACCACGGAAGTTACACCCCCTCCCCAGAAAGGAGAAGGATAGGAAGATGGGAAAGATGTCAGTAAGCAAAAGTTCCCAGCATGCATTGCAAAGCTCTTTCTTGATCAATACATTCTGCAAAATTAATGGCTTTTTTCCTATGTGTTATTTACTTAAACATTAGAAGTACCAGCTGTTGATTATATAGTATTGAGTACTGAGTTTAGCATATGATAGTGACCTGAAGGGAAGAAAGGGAAGAAAGAAAGAATGAAGAAACTACAGGGCATTCGATTTATATTAATATTTCTATAACCAAAAAAGGAAGGAAACTATTCTGTTAACAAATCTAATATTTTCCAATAAAATGTAATAAGAGCAATAACAAATCTAAAGGTGTGTATTCATATGCAAAAATACCAAGTGAAACAAAAAAATTAAAAATGAGTTCTGTGTGGTTTTTCTCCTTCTGCCAAGGTTGGGGGTGTGGGGGTGTTGGCAGACACAGAAAGTCTTATTGTGCCATATTTAACTATTGCAATGTGAAATATAAACCTATAGATTTTCCCAGAATTTTCCAAAGAGAAAATTTGAAATAAGTGTATATTCAGCAGTACTGTAAAAATACAGCTTCTCTGGACTTGGGTTTTGTTGCAACAGATGCATCGAAGCCAGCCTTTCTTTTGTTTTTCACCTTCGGTTCTTAAATATTCATCCCACATTCTCTTAAAGAAAAACATTTTCCCAAAACCAAAGAACATAAAGGATGGATGGGAAATTTCTACATTCTGTCTTCTTTGGAAAGGACTACTCCACCCTGGCCTCTCTTTGGGAATTTTTTTAAAATCTGTGTATCTGATGACAATCCTATAATCCTACGTAATTGTATTAGTCTCAATAGCAGATTAACTCTAAGTGCCCCTACAGACAGGGAGCTGTCAGGCCTGCCATTGTTTCCCACTTAATGTGATTCTGAGAGGCAAGGAAGAGCAGCTGAGGACCCCCCTCCCTCTCCCCCACATTACTGCCCTAGCTTCTAAATCAATTAAGGGAAAAGACATTTCCAGTCAACTGGATTAGAGGCCTCTGTTTATATATCATCCTATATTTCTTTGACTAACACTCCACCCTTCATTGTCTTTGTGTCCCTGGAATCATGTATCATTATCATGCACCTTCTCTTTTAAGAATATCCCACCTATCTGTCTACTCATTTATCAATTCTTGATTATTTCAGTTTAAATTGGAGGTGGACAATGTATCCAGCCCCCCCCCTCCGCCACCAAAATGGCTTCTAGGGAGTTGAAGGATTTGGGGAGTTATAATCCCACAATGTTTGGAGGGACACATATTATCCACTCTGGTTAGGCAGCTGAGAGTTACAGTACATTTTCTTCACCAAAGACACGAAAATGTAACATGCAAGCTGTAGACCTTTACTTGGCAAGACCCAAATATTATAAGATACTTTGGAGGAAGACCTCAACTGAACCAGGCAAGTTCCAGTGCAAATCATGTGAACATATCAGCAGTTTTTCACTCAGTTGGGCTTAATAGAGACCTTGGAGTCTGAAAGCTTGAACATCATAACTGGAGTACTAACAGTACTAATTTCATATGCGATTGTAAATTCATTTTTCAGGCAGAGTTCCCACTATTGTGAGTGCCACAAAATTTAGGAAAAATTATTCCATCCACCTGATGATGTGAACTACAATTCATGAAACATTTGCTGTTCGGAAAACTGTTATATATTTGTAAGCCTTTTGCATGCCAGTTACTTGTTTTTCCTCAGCAGATTAGCATAGTCATGTACTGCCAATTGGGATGTTTTAAGGAGGTCCTTTGTCCCATTATTTAACTACACTGAGATAATTCCAAGAATTTGAACATACCAGCTGTAGTCCATGAAAATCTGTGCCACTATAAATATCATTAAGATATTATTAGTATTTGTTTTGTTAGTCAAATATAGTCCATTATTTTTAATAGGACTAAGTATTGACCTAAAAGCGTAATGTGCTTTGCATTCAGAGCACATCAGAACAGTGCTATAAAACAAGAGAATTATGGCTAAGGATTCTGAGTCTGTTGATATACGGAGAACCTGATCTACCCTTATAATTACTTTTTGTTGGTTGCAGAGGCTTGAACTATAACTGCTTATGCATGTATAATGTTATAGCTCTAAGAGTCAGTTGCAGGAAAGTACGCTCATTCTTTTCATTTCATTCTTGAGAAAAATGTCAGACCAGGTCGTATTTTTTCAGTCCTTTTTCAGTTCATTCTGCGTGCGGCAGGTTTTCTGGATTCTCTTATTTGAATCTGACTCCAGGCCTTGGAGAAGCTGCTTCAGTGACTTTGATCTGTGCTAGGAACTGGAGAAGTGGGAGTCTCACCGTACTGTTAGTACTTTTAGTTAAAAAGTTAAAAAGACAGAGAGTGCCTTCACACCAGCAGCCACACCCAGGGTTGTATACCTGTTCTGTTTCCCACTCCCAACAGCAGCTTTGGATGCCATGGACCATGAAATCCCTCTGAGAAGGTAGTATGGAGTGCAAGAGATTACAACTGGGAAGCACTGTCTTTATTTCCTCCTGATCCCTGCAGATACCATTCCATTCTTACCACTACTGCTTGCCCCTGCTCCATGCTAAAGTGTCAAGACACATTTTCTTCCCAGCAGAATACTGTGCAGCTGCAATAAGAGGAGAACATGCCCAGCAGATTCTGGTTGTAGAAGAACCTTACCACAGTATATTTCTTAAGGAAATTAAAAGTGCTGATAATAATCCAGAAACCTCCACAAATTTTGCAACCAGGGTGTCTGAAATATTATCTTATTCCATACAGTACAAGATTCTGGATTTTAAGAACTTGGTTAGAAATTATTTCAGTACTTCAGTGCTTACTGAAGGTATGGTGGGTGAGAATTTGTAAGAAGTCTTTTCAGTAGCTTTTTCTGGATTTTTAGAATTTCCTTCCAAGGAAGATCAGGATAGTTCCTGCTGCACTGACTTTCTCCTGGACATTTGGCCTTTAAATTATGTTTTATTTATTTGAGAGTATGTACATGCTACCTGATTAAGAGAATATAAAATGCATCATAAGAACATATTAAATAATGACACTATAAAAATACATAACAAATCACATAACTGTGACAGAATGCCAGTGAAGATACTGTATATATTAGACATCACCAATCTAATGCAATCTATCCTCCAAAGGGCTGATGAAAAAGGATGGTCTCTAGTGATTTTTCCTAGTTACAGCAAATTGTATCGGACAATACATTCTACTTTGGCACCTTTAAGTAATCTTGCTGATTTTTATACATTTTCCTCTGTTTTTAAATGGCAACTGTCCTGCTTTACGGGATGCTCTTATAGCCATATCGAGGGAAGGAACAACTCGCCCAGAACAGAGATTTTGCTATTGAATTCCATTTCTCAGACCTCCCTTCCTCCTCATTCCAGGATTGCTTCAATATTTAAACAGGTTTAAATTTTAAATCCTCTCACTTATATGTTTAAATTACTGTAATACTTCACCAGGTTTCATTTTTAAGCCAATGCAATATGTATAACCCATCCCCTGAATCTTAGATGGGTTTGGTAATCTGGTCCTGTACTTCTTGTTCCCCTTTGCTCTGCACATGGAGGGGGGAGCGCTTCCCTTCCAGGCAACCCCTCCCCCCTTCATGCAGCTCTGCTTGTCTGTATGGTAGCCACTCTGCTTATCCCTAAAGGGAGATACCTTCATGATGATGAAGAAATTACCAATTGCAGCAACATTAGCTCTCCTAATACTAGTGACATTTCAAGGGCACGGGGGCAGGAGGAGTGTATTCAGAAACATACCAACCCAGCACTTGAACCTCTGTCAGAAATGCCATATTTCGGGGACACCAAATATCCAAGGATGTGAGTAACATTCCAGAGGGATTTCAGGGTGGTGAAGCTAAATCAGGGGAACATGTTTATTTTAGATCACCAAAAAACAAATCCTAGAGGTCAACCTCAAAGCCACTCTAAAATGTGTTTTTCATGTCTGGTTTCTACTGTAAAAGAAAGGAGAAAATATGGCTACATTTGAGAACATCCGTGTTAACTGTAATTAATTTCATTTTACTTTAGTTAAAATGAAATGCTAGTTTCATCCAGGTCTTGTTCTGATCCTGTCTCCTTTTTCTGAATACGTCTCCTGGTACACCACTCAAAAGTTGAAAGCAGCTTGTTAAATGGCGTTTCATAATCCTTATGCTTATTATAACAAGAAAAGACTCTTTTATTATAATCAATTAAAAATTGCATCCAATCCCTTCAAATCTCCTGGAAAAACTAGGTCTTAATGACTGGAGCTGCTCTAAGTCCAGAGGAATGCTAGTCCATTGGAAGGAGGTGGTGATGATAGAGAATGACTGCTTATGAAGTCCCTGTTGTTAATACTTTCTCGGAGTAAGGATATGAAGAGATCCCTCCTTTCCTAAACTTACTGGGTATCACCAAGAGCAGGCAGTTCTGATAACCCATATAAGGCTTTAAAGTAGCACCATCTCTTTGAATTGTACCCAGAGGACCACTGACAACCAGGACAGCTCTTGAACGAGTGGCGATAGATTCGTATCCATAAGTATTGAAGCTGCTATATTCCAGGCTAATGGTTTCCAAGTGCTATTCAAGCCAGCGTAGAGGGCATTGAGGTAATCCAAGCAAGAATTGAGTAAGAATGAGTGACTTTGTGGGACCTCCTGGTCCAAGTTTAAACTGGCATACAAGGTGAACTAGAGCAAAGGGACTCTTGCCGCATGTCCCACCGCATGTACTGAACTGCAGGTTCTGACCAGTTCTGGAGAACCGGTAGCAGAAATTTTGAGTAGTTCGGAGAACTGGTAGTAAAAATTCCCACCCGCATCTATTCTCTGCCTCCCAAGTCCCAGCTGATTGGGAGGAAATGGGGATTTTGCAGTAATCTTTTCCTGGATTGGGGAGGGAATGGAGATTTTACAGTATCCTTCCCCTGCCATGCCCACCAAACCATGCCACGTGCACCAAGCCACACCCACAGAACCGGTAGTAAAAAAAATTGAAATCCACCACTGAAACAATGGAATATTGGGGTTATTCCGAATGCAATAATTTCAAAAAGGAAAAAAAGGAATAGTTTAGGAAACCAGTGCAGATGTCTTGATAACTTTTGACTGAGCTAAAGAATTAAAAGGGACATATAGAGGAGATGTATCAACAAGTAACTAATGACTGCAGAAATGAAGTTAGAAAAGATGAAAAGAACTTAGACTTGCAAGAGAAGCTAAAAGCAGTAACAGGGTGGCGGGGGAGCCTTATTGAGCTATGTCAGTAGAAAAGGAAGAAAAGAGAGGGGTAGGCCTGCAGCAGGAGAGATGATAAGATAGAAACAGGTGACAAGGGGAGGCCACTGGACTGTACTCCAAGAATCTTATTTCTGAAAAATTCCCAACCATCTTACACTCTCTTTGACCTACGATTTGAATATATGGTATTCCACCTACTAATTTTCTAAGCTTTTAATTTTTTTAATTTAAAATGCACTTGGCTTTATTTTGATGATCTTGTAATATTTTTTCTGCTCTCAAGTTCATTTTAGCCAATTTCTATATTAGTTTACAAGTTCATTGTTTTTTGACCCACAAAAAAATGTCTGTTTTCACCTGCACATCTCCTACATGATGCAGATCAGTGGTGGGTTGCTACCAGTTCGCACCGGTTCGGGAGGACCAGTAGCAGTAATTTTGGCTAGTTTGGAGAACCGTTAGTAATTGCTGGCTGGCCATGCCCCTGAAGCGGTTCCACTCGCTCACCCCAGCCTCCAGCCTCTCTTGCCCTGCCCCCCTCCACTCACTTACGCTGTGTAGGTCCTCCGGATGCCCATCTGAGCCACATGATCATCAGACTTTTTTTTTTACTTTTAAAAGCATTTTTTCTTCAGCCAAAAAAATGTTTTTAAAAGTTAAAAAAAAGCCCTGATGAACCCTTTAAAAGCATTTTTTCTACAGCGTCTTCACCAAAGAGGCTGTAAAAAATGCTTTTAAAAGGCTCCTCTGGCGATCCCAGCTGAGTTGCCTGACCATCAGAGGCTTTTGAAAGCACTTTTTAACAACCTCTTCAGCAGAAGAGGTTGTAGAAAAAATGCTTTTAAATGTAAAAAAAAAAAGTTGGCCACACCCACCCAGTCACATTACCCCACTACCAAGAACTGGTAGTAACAAATTTTACATTTCACCCCTGTTGGAGACCCCTGACCTAGACCACTTTAGGAGCAAAGTGGTGGGTTTTGCTGGCATTTCAGGAGGAAGGGGAGAGACGGAGAGAGAGAGAGTGAGAAATAGAAAAAGAGACAAAGAAAGAGACAAAGAAAGAAAGAGAAAGAAGGAAAGAAGGAGTGAGAGAGAAAAAAGAGAGTCAAAGAGACAAAGAAAGAGAAACAAAGAGAAAGGAAGGAAGGAAGGAAGAAAGGAAGGAAGGAAGGAAGGAAGGAAGGAAGGAAGGAAGGAAGGAAGGAAGGAGAGAGGAAGGGAGAGAGAAAAGAGAGAGAAAGAAAAAGACAAAGACAAAGAAAGAGGGAGAGAGAGAGGGAAAGGAAGGAAGGAAGGAAGAAGAAGGGAGAGAGAGAAAAGAAAAAGAGAGAGAGAGAGAAAGAAGAAAGAGAAAGAAAGAGGAAGGAGGGAGAGAGAGAGAGAGAGAGAGAGAGAGAAGAGGAAGGATCACAAACCCTGGCACTAGATGTGGCTTTAGAAGATGCTTTGAAACAGGACAGCAATCTAGGGCTGGAAGGGACCTTAGGGGCTATCTAGTCCAATCCCCTGTTCCAGCAGGAAACCTTACATCGTCTGGATTATTTTGGTGCCTCTAACAGAGAGGAAAATTGCCAGAAAGGAGAAGGAGTTTACTAGGACAAGGCTGCAGAGGAAGACAAAGATAGTCCTTGACTTATGACCAGAATTGAGTCCAAAATTTTGGTTGCTAAGCAAGTGCGTTGTTAAGTGAGTTTCACCACATTTTACTCAATCCATCATCTCTCCTGGCTCTAATAATCATGTGCAAGTTAGGGAAGAACATCTGAAGGTGTTTGTAATGTTCTAAATGTACAGAAATTATAGTTATAGAAGTTATAGAAGTTATAGTTAAATGTGTACATACAGTATATATATAGTATATATATAGTTAAAAAGGAAGAAACAGCTGCAATCACACATTGCTCCCAGAAGCACGAAGCTGAAGCCTGAAGATGACGAATGAGACTTCGTCGAAACGTCGCCAAGACACTTCCAATTTTACGCGGGAGAAAACCCAAATAACCAAAGACCTACATACAAACACCCGTGAAAACCTCAGAAAACAAATACTATATATAGTATATATATAGTAATTAATGTATCTTTTTGTGTGCCTATACACGCTATACTATGTAATATGTATGTACACATATGGCATATATACATAGCATTAAATAGTATATTTTGTGTCATGTCCCACTCCTCCGCTGATGGCCGGGTCAGGGAAATCCGAATCAGGCGTGCCTCTGCAGATCTGCCAAAGTCCTAGCAAAGTTCTCAAGGCAGGCAGGAGACCAGAAAGTGACTTCAGCAAGATAAGGTAGACTTTGCCTGACTCAGAGAATGCCAGAAAGCAGATCCTTTATATAGGCCATGGGGTGTGGCTCCATGACTCAGCACTTATCCAGGCCTGCCCCTCCCTTCCTTCTGTTGACGCCACCTATCAATTCTCCTGAAGCGAGGGTCACTCCAGTCTGCAGCTGTTGGTAATTGACCTTCCTCAGGCTCACATGCTGTGGGGGAGGGGGGGGTCTAGTTGCTCCGTTTGCCTGGGCATGGAGCCAGAGCTGGGGGCTGGAGAAACAACTTCTTCCTCGGCCTGTCTGGGCATGGAGCCAGGGCTGGGGCCGGGAGGCATGCTAGGACATTCCTCAGCGTTCGGAAGCAGATAAGACGGGCCCGGCTGCGGGGAAAGTGGACGAGGCACAACAATTTTGGATATTCAGTAGTAGTAAATAAATAGACAGGGAAATTGTATCTCGTTGAGACCTTTGAGGTGAGGAGAGGCCAGGCACCCTAACACTAACCTTTGACGTGAATGACATCAAGTTGGCCACGCCCACCCAGCCACATGACCACCAAGCCACGCCGATCAAATAAGCCACGCCCACAGAACCGGTAGTAAAAAAATTTAGAACCCACTCTTGATGCAAATGGATACTACAACCCTAATATGAATGCATTAGAATTTCCACAGAATAGATCTATTTTATGCGCATGCTTTCTGAGTTGCCAACCGAATCACAAAAAGTGCCAATTTTGGTGTGAAAGAGCATTCTGCACCCTCTACACATTTGAAATGACGGGTTGTATAAATATGCTTAAAAACACAGAGCTGCCGAATTTCTCTGGCTCCTTTGGCCAGTGAATAGCAGAACTGCAGAGAAAAAGGAAGCTGCAGCTGCTCTTGCTTTAGCTGGACATGCTTTACGCAGGCCTCTGTAAACCATTCAGAAATAGGCTTCAAGGAATGGGCTGGGACTTTCTACCAGGTAACCACCCTGAAGACCCCGGACTTGGTAGCCAGGGGGTTTATTACTGCGAGATGTCCCAGTAATGAGGCTGCTCATAGGTGATTACTGATGGACCTCGTAGCTGCAGAGCTGTTTTGTTCTCCTAGGATTATTTCTGTCTGGAAGTAATCTTGGACATATTGAGTTATCACTCCCTCAGCAGCTTCAATTCATTATGAGCAGTTCACCTACAAGTGCTCTGTAGGAGCTTTATATATTTCTAAAAAATATTTTTTTTTATTTCTAAAAATGTAGTTCTCCCTGCGCTCCGAATCGAACAATGCAAGCACAGATGCAGGGTCACGAGGGTGAATGTTTCTCATCTTGCAGGTGGGAAACTGAAGAGGTCAGTGGAGAGAGTTTAATTTTACTTTCTCTTTGACACAGTACAGTTCTCATATGTCAGGTATTTTAATTTTATTTTTGTGTGAGTGCATTGTGCAAGCCCTTACCTTCCATTTGAAGTAAAACAGTTCAGATGCAGTTTTACTCCTAGAGTTGAAAACTAGACTCTTTCCTCACATTAATAAGAAGCATTTTTTTTTTTAAAAAAAAAACACCCTCTGGTGTTCAAGATACATACTGACTATAACAAGTAGCATAAGAAATTCTGAAGTAAATCTGTTTCAAGATGCTTGAGATTTTCTTAGTTTTAGTATTAATAGGTTAGATTTAGCTAAAGAAAAGCAGAGGCAAGGGATGGAATATAGTTGAGAATATATTGTGCATGGGCAGGAATGAATGCTCCCAATCTTCCAATGTTTAGGAGGACAAATTTGAAAAATTCTCAACCATGCACTGCATTTACCGAGATAAGTTGCAATGGGCTTTCATTTTAGGAAGGCAGATTTGAGTTAAAGACCATTCTCAGTGTTAAGTTGGGTGAGTGAAGACTAGAGACAGGCTTCAGACAACAGCTCTTTATTCTGTAACTATCTACAATCCAGCAGCTTGCCTTTCTGACAGCTTACCCTTATATAGGGAGCTGTCAGGGTTTTCAACCAATCAGGTTTGAGTATTCTTCCCGCTTAAACAACAGACCTGAGTGAAACCTTCAGGCTGTCAATATCCAACACTCAGCTTTCATCTGCACTCAGCAACAATCTCATTCATGAAGCAGATACCCCAATCCCTTGTTTTTCTCTTTGTAGATTTCTGCATTATTTCAAAAGCCTGTAGAGTCAGTTGACCATATATGACTGCCAGTGAAAGATACCTCTTTCACATTCCCTTCAACTTCCTTGATTTGCTCTGTAGACTAAGGTTGATATTTTGCTCATGATAAAAACATCATTTGAAATCTGTGCTGTTCTTAGTCTCCATATGATTTAGATAAAAATGTGGCACAGGCTAGTCTTACATTTCTTTTCACTCTCACTTTACCCTTATGTTCAGAGTATATCTGAGCAAAGAAACCCGTTTGTTCTTAACCCATGAATATGTGGATCTGTTCTGTAGACTTGGCCCCATCGTGTGAATGCTTGTGAAGAATATTACGTTGGGTTTAATAAATTGAAATCGGGTAAATTAAAATAAGTTGAAGCTGAATGATTTTTTTCCGTCAACTATATATACTAATAAATAACTCATTTGTACTGCAGTTCTGAAGTTTCTAGAAAATACTTCAGTCTTAAGTCTTACCAGTTGGACTCCGGAGCTGGTAGCTAAATTATGAAAATGATTCATACAATGTCTTGTGATATTTTTATTTATTTTTTTATTTTTATTATTTTTATTTTTTTATTTTTATTTGCATTTATATCCCGCCCTTCTCCGAAGACTCAGGGCGGCTTACACTATGTCAAGCAATAGTCTTCATCCATTTGTATATTATATACAAAGTCAGCTTATTGCCCCCAACAATCTGGGTCCTCATTTTACCTACCTTATAAAGGATGGAAGGCTGAGTCAACCTTGGGCCTGGTGGGGCTTGAACCTGCAGTAATTGCAAGCAGCTGCTGTTAATAACAGACTGTTTTAGCAGTCTGAGACACTCAAGGATATTCTGCCTCCTGTGTTGAGTGGTGGGATCGCAGGCTTTTTAGAAAAATCATTTCAGTTTTGGTTTGGCTCCAACTATTTAAAAAGGGCACTAGTATCTTCTTAAATGGTTCTTTCCTTCAGCTGTGACATTTGATGTTCCCCTGAATTTCTAGCTGTGCTATGGTTTTGAATCTTGTTCTTCAGCCTTGACTCTAATTCACTCCCGTTGTTGACAACTCAGCAACTCAAATTTGTGGTTTAATCTCAACTGCCTGTGCAAGAGAC
Organism: Ahaetulla prasina; assembly: GCF_028640845.1. Lineage (NCBI taxonomy): Eukaryota > Metazoa > Chordata > Lepidosauria > Squamata > Colubridae > Ahaetulla > Ahaetulla prasina. Next base: position 197,302,539 of record NC_080539.1, read on the forward strand.
TCAAGGAGAAAATTCATTTGCTGCATTCGTTCAGGGAGAGCCTGGGTGATGAGATGGTTCTTCAGTAGATGACTAAAAAACTTCAAAGGTGCCTTCCATATATCAAGAGTTGGAATTCCAGAGTTGACAGCCCTGCCAAGAAGATCCACTTCAGAAAAGCTACAAGAAAAAAAAGTATGAAAGCCCTGCCCTTAAGCAGCAGTACCTCCTCTGATGACTTAATGATTGCCCAGGTCTTACATGCAGAAGGTGATCTAAAGACAAAATCATGGAGAATAAGGTGGTCTCCTGCCATCTCTTATTTCCACTGTCAAAGGTGATAATCTTTTAATATAAATTTTAACAGACATTGGCATGTTCTTCTTTTGTTCTGGTCTTATCAACAGCATTTGTGGATCTGGTTCAACTGGGCTTTTGCATTTTTATAGAATGTTAACTTGTGGGCCTAAAGCATATATTGATGCTACAAGATGAATTAAGACTCATTTCATAATGTAAAAGGGATGCCAGAAAATGTATTTCTGTGTTTCCAAAATGTGCTGACGAAGCTTCTTGGATGAGAAGCGAAATATCTTCAAAGAAAAAAACAGAAAGTCCAGTTGCCTCTTGAAAAAGCAACTTCAGGACAGCCATGACCTAGATGACTGAGAATCTCCATAGACACATTTCTGTGTAGATGCAGCCTGCAGTGAAGTGTGACTTAGATGCTTAGGATTCTGGAGACATAAACATGGAAATAAGAAGGTCAGTGTAGACTCTTTTGATTGGCAGCTGTTCGTCATGTATTTCAAACAACTATTGTACTGTGATAAGCACCAATAGAGGCTTTCAATTTGTCAGTATGAGATGAAATCAGGAAAGAAAATCCTTCAAAAGTAGTATAAAAAAGACAGAGAGATAGTGTAGATGAGCTACTGTCTGCAGAATGACCTGCAAGGTTGCAAAATATACCTCTCGTACCTTATTACGCTTGTCTGTAAGTTTAGAGTGTACATTATTCTGTTTAAAGATATATATTTCTGCCTGTGTTTTTGCACTACAGAATCAGAAGTTTTCTCACCTCCTGATGCAAGATAACATTTTTTTAGAAATGTGAGATTTTAAAAAATCCTCAGAAGAAGAATAGACACAGCTAAGCTATTTTGAACACATACACATGTTTGGAAATGATCTAAGTGTAACTTTTCTTTCCTCTGTCTAATTTCTTTTTTCACTCATTGCTGCTGCAGTTCCTCTCCCCCTTCTTCTTTTTCCTTCGCTTCTTTAGTCTTTTCAACACAGGGATTGAAATACTTCCGGCAGTTTCTTCTATTAGAAAAAAATACATTGCATGACAGCCTGACAACACTTGGAGATCATTCCATTCTGCAAACTATTTCATTTATAAAATTTGTAAATTACATTTTTTTCAAAGTATTTGGGACAAAAAAAGCCATGTAACAATTTTTCTTTAAAAATGATGAAGTTATATGTATCCAATCAACATTCTAGAATGCAAAGTGAACTTTACATATTAAAATAGAATAAACCCAACACATAATGAGATTAAGAACCCACGTTTATTTCTATTTTTTTCGGCATGTCAGTGTTAACTTTGGTCTATGTTGCTAGAGATGTGATGAGGGACCTGCTCTCTTTCTGGGAAAACAATTGTAGTACCACCACTAAGAAGGCCCTGCCATGAACACTCATATACTTTAGGCAAAAAATAAATGGAATAACACGATAGATGGAAATACAAGTTGTGTTGAATAGGCCTCCCTAGCTGATCTCAGGGAATGGAGAAATAGGTAGAAGAGGCTCACTTCTGACATTGCCCAGATGTTTCAGATCTTGCGGTTGCTTATCACATTTATATATTATCTTTTAGTCCAGTGCACAACATTATCAAAGAAGCACAACTGCCTGCTTTTCTTTGCCTATTTCTTTTTCTCCAAAGCTAGCTTCTTCCAAATTTGGGGGACAGGCTACCCTTAAACAACCTAGTTGTGAAATCTTAGCTGTGCTGCATTTTTAATGGATCAGTGACCTATTGAATTGAATTGAATTTTTTGAATTTTGAATTGAATTTTATTGGCCAAGTGTGATTGGACACACAAGGAATTTGTCTTGGTGCATATGCTCTCAGTGTACATAAAAGAAAAGATATGTTCATCAAG